>NW_015622505.1:364249-964249 GCF_000836275.1 Exophiala mesophila | reverse complement strand
CATCCCCGTGTCGACTGTACCCAGATACAACCTACCGCGTTGATCGAGCTTCAAAATGGACATTTCCCATCTTCCAGGGAAAGCTCAACTGTCTCTGAGGACACTCAGGAGTTGGCCCTTTCCTTGATCCAAAGGGCAACCAAGAGCCCAAGCAATACCTCTGCTAAGCCATCACCAAGTCCAGCGCTCCAAACCCTGTCGTCTCCCTGGGACGACCTCGCTATCCCATTGTTCATCAATCTGTTCGCATCATCATCTACCTCGTCCCATGGTCAAAGTATCCTCTCGTTTCTCCCAAATCTCATCCGGCAATCATCCCCCGATTCTGCATTAATGTTGGCCGTCCACGCGGCTGCCGATGCAAATGCCTCTGGCAAATTGACTGACCACAATGCGATCTACCAAGCTCGTCGGAAACATCTCCTGGCCCTTAATGCCGTCCAGAGAGCTCTTCGGGATCCCCAGAGTGCCTCGCAGGATGCTACTCTTTGCTCCTTGTTTATCTTGACTCTTTTCGAAGTAAGAAAGTCGTCTGAGCACCGGCTTACCTTGCTGATGTGAGCACAGTACATCAGTGGAGATACAGCGTCAAGTCATGGGTCTCATATTAGTGGGTATGAGGCACTTCTGGACCTTCGATGCCAAGCAGGCGACCCTCGAACGCAGGACTACACATTGGTTCTGTCAATATTGACTCAAATCGTTAGTCACTCTGACTGATATCAACCCTTCACTAAATGCTAACATACCCAGATTATTAAATATCTGAGAGAGCAAACAGTTCCACGCCCTCGAACAGTACAAATCATCGATGCCCTCTATGGAAACGACGCAGGGACACTGTCTGTCAAGTTGAAGCTTAGGGTTACACAATTCAACAACCACGCCGAAAATAATCTCAGGGTTGCTCAAAGTTTTCTGCAAGAAGCCGATATTCGGGCCCTTGTAACGCTTGTCCACGTTGGTGAGATGCTTGACGATGACATCAATGACTGGCCTTCTGGATCCATCGATGAATCACAGTACGCATACAGCAAGTCCGACCTTGCGTTGAGCGGGTGGTCCGGTCCTTTCCACATCTACCACAACCTGGCTGTGGCCAACGTGTGGAATATGCTCCGCTCAGCAAGACTGATGCTGCTAATGTCACTTGTGAAATGTTGTGTGGGTCTTATCTCATTGAAGAGCTCGGAGTCTGAGGCACTGGCGCTTCTGCAGAGGTGCAAAGTCAAGATCGCAGAGACCTTGGATGATATGGTGGCGAGCTTCCCCTACTCCCTTGGAAGAGGTGATATGAAGCACGCGATGCCGACGGCTGGAATCGCCACTAGCGGATTCGCCTTGTTATGGCCGTTAGGCCTCATCCTCCGATGCCCATTCTCTACTCCAGCACACAAAGCCGTCGCCACTGAGGTGTTGGAGTACATTGGGGGTGCCTTGGGACTACAGAGAGCCTTGGATCTGAAAGAAGCATGGTTGCATGGTGATGCCACAGCGACGCGAGTAAGGTCGAAAACCTGACATTTAGAGACAATCTTTGAATCCCAGATCCAGTGTACTCCGTAGTGGACTCGCAAATACGGTCTGTAACCAAGTCTGAAAAGCATAGTAGGACTAGTAATGAGGACCTCCGATGCGTTTGCCTGGACAGAAGGATCCCTCATGTTGGTCACGTGTCATCCCTCAACCACAGTAATAAAAAGGTGGCCCATCTAAGCCTCCGTCCAAGAAGTCCGACAACTCGCATGGCACCCACTGGGTCGAGCTGTTGATGTACAGATCTATCTTTATGTATAATATTGGTTTCAGGAGTACCAGGGCATTTCTATTTGGCCATCCCGCATATTCTCACCTCTCCGAGCTATCGCCCTGACTGGCATCAACAGCTGGCACTTTTCGACCACTTCACTCCCTTCCACTTACCCTCCGACCATACGCCATCCTCCCTCGCAGTTACCTGTCCTCTTCACTCCCACGGCCTCGTCCGTATACATCGGCTGGCCCGAATCGCCGCCTTTCATGTCATTTCCCCCGCCCCACGGCGTGCCTTCATTCACAAGCTCCCAAGGATCCCAAGACGACACATTTTGGCGACAGAAGAACGGTCATGGCCATTCAAGAAGCAGAGTCTCGGACGCGGTCGCTTCCAAGTTCAACGACCTCTTTATAGAAGAGAAGGGTTTGCCAATGTACAAAGATAAACCACACTTCCCTTCTAATCGACGGGGAGGTACATTCCAGCGGAAAAGAGTCTGGTCTTTAATAGCACTCTTGTCGATACTTGCCTTATGGTGGACTGGATTATTACCCGGCTCCTCCCCGAGACCGGTTTGGGACCCAGCAGATCACCAACATACATCCTTAAACCATGAGAACTGGGAGGAGCAGAGGGAGGCCGTGAAAGAAGTGTTCAAAACGACATGGGAGGGTTACGAGACCTTCGCTTGGGGCATGGATGAATTTTATCCTCTGTCGCGGAGAGGCAAGAACATGGTGGAGGGAGGGATGGGTTGGATCATAGTCGATGCGTTGGACACGGCCATCATGATGAACTTGACCGAAGAAGTCGCCAGAGCAAGGGAATGGATTTCCACTTCACTCAAATACAACGCCAACCACGATGTTAATACCTTCGAAACCACCATTCGCATGCTGGGAGGTTTGCTGTCTGCCCATTATCTATCAACCACGTTCCCCCATCTGGCCCCTCAACGAGACGACGACTTCAATCAGCCCGGGGAGGATTTGTACATCGAGAAAGCCACTGATCTCGCCGATCGACTCCTGGGAGCCTACGACAGTGCCTCCGGCATCCCCTACTCGTCCGTCAACTTGAATACTTCTCAAGGTTTGATCAACCATCTCGATGGAGGTGCCTCATCTACCGCCGAGGCGGCGACTTTACAGCTCGAGATGAAGTATCTAGCCAAGTTGACCGGCGAACCCGTCTACTGGGAGAGAGCCGAGATGGTCCTCAAAGCCATTGAAGCCCAGAAGAGAGAAGATGGTTTAGTCCCCATATACATCTCTCCCGCTACAGGCGCATTCCGCGGCGAAAACATTCGCTTAGGGTCTCGAGGTGATAGTTACTACGAGTATCTCATCAAACAATACCTCCAGACAGGAAGGGTCGAGACCGTGTATCTGGATATGTGGGAAGAAGCACTCGAAGGAGTCAAGAAGCATTTAATCACCTATTCCAAGCACTCATCCCTGACCATTCTTGCCGAGAGGCAGAATGGCCTCCGACACGCGCTCACACCGAAAATGGACCATCTTGTCTGCTTCATGCCTGGCACGATCGCACTCGCCGTGACGTCGGGGGAAACAGTTGCAGCCGCAAAGGCTCGACTGGGTTCCAGCTGGACCAAGGTTCACGATGAAAACTTGCGTCTTGCCGAGGAACTGATGAAGACTTGCTGGGGAATGTACAAAGTCACACCGACTGGTCTGGCCCCGGAGATCAGCTACTTCCACATCGACGACCCACCTCGCCAGTGGGAAGGCCATCTTGACCCAAACTGGTCGCCTCCCACTTCCGCCGACCTCAGCGATGCCGCAGATGCCGAGTGGCGACTGGACTATGACATCCATGACAACGACGTGCACAATTTACAACGACCGGAAACGGTGGAATCGCTGTTCTACATGTGGCGCATCACCAAGGACATCAAGTATCGACAATGGGGATGGGCAATGTTCGAAGCATTTCGCGAACACACCAAAGTCGTCGATGACATCCACGGTCATATCTACGCGTATACATCGCTCGACACAGTCATGGAGAACCCGGTCAAACCCCGCAAACGTCGAGACAACATGGAGAGTTTCTGGTTGGCCGAGACGTTGAAGTACTTCTACCTCCTTTTCTCAGACGACGACATGTTTCCTCTCGACAAGGTCGTCTTCAACACCGAAGCTCATCCACTGCCCGTTTTCGACATCAAGGGAAGTAAAGTCTTCAAGACCGGTTGGGAGAGAAGTAATGAAATACCAGCGTCTGAGTCAAAAGAGGATCTTGGTGGTCACACTGCAGGCGAATTCGTCCAACACCGCAATGTACGCTTCGACGATGGTGGAGCGCGATTCGATGCCGATGGAAACCCTCTCCGAGCAACACCGCCAGATTTCAAACTTAAACAGCAAAACGACCTTGACAATGTTAATAATGGTAATGGTCATGGTAATGCCGATGCCGATACCGACCTCACTCATGATCAAGATCACGACCATGACGATACCCTCGAACATGGCCATATCGAACAAAGCGGCATCGATCAACCGCACGAAGATCATTCATTGCTAGAAGCATTCAGTAAGGGGTTCGGCAAGAAGTCGGATCCTGTTGCAGACATTAATGTCGACTGAGTGAATGGGATAGATCAAGTCGAGGAAAAGATGGTTAGTTTGAGTTTGGGTAGCTAGTTATTGACGCAAGCATGGATACCGACCTTTTGCATTAAGAATCCCATACTATAGGGAAGGGGCTGGTGGAAGGTGATAAGGGGGAAAAGAAAGCATCAAGAACAACAAAGAGAAGTTGGTGAATTGTCTATCACATCATTTGGATTATGGGGTTGTTATTTGGGACACCAGAGCATGTTTGGCAAGGATTGTATATCACCTTGTGCCATGAGATAGATGCTCAGGCTATATCCACTGTATGAAAGATGAAAAACAGAGAAATATACTTTTATATGTGTAATTTGTTTTGATAATAAACAATGATTATTGTTTAACATCAGCTCATAGAATTTGACATTCGTCGAGTGACACTCCTAAGATCCGTTCTATTCTATATATAACCTTGGATGTAGCTCGATCGATCCCATGCAACAGTAGTTTTTGATGGTTTGGAATGTCGTTCACTCATAAAACTTCGTCGGTATCGTGGAAATCGTGGATGATGGATGATGGATGATGACAGAAAACCTGGTAAGGCTCGGCGAAGTCATGACTTTTCGGTCATAATTCGAGTCACGATGCAATACTGGCATCGATGATAATGGCCGCTGGTAGGTCTGACATAGCGGCCTAGCACGGGTCCATCATCTGGGGCTGACATTTGCCCGTAGCGACGCGTTCGAAACCTCAGACGATTGGCTACCTGAGGTTTGGACTTGGAGGTTAGGCGGCGGACGTCGGATCGCCAGGGCGCATTGTCGTTTAGCAGCCTGCATAGCTCGGTAGTGGCTTGGACATGCTAATATGAATATTCATGTCGCTTTCGCGAACAAGATAACAACATGGAATACAGCAGAGATGCCATATGTTGGTTCTTTCAGAATTTAGGCCCTCTGTTTCGCCCGGTGTACTTCGAGTCAGTCTTGACGACCTTGCCCTTGGCTCTCATCTTCTCTTTCTTTTGTTGCACCCAACCTTTGCTTCCCTTGACCAACTGACCTCGTTTGCCCTTCTTGTGTATGGCTTCACGTACTTTTCTGCCGTCCTCAATGTCGACTCCTTCCATCCTTGACACTGTGCCTGTGATGTCGGGTCCACCCACACTGAGGACAAGGTATGTCTTGACGTTCTTTGTGCCACCATCGTCCTCCAAGATTCCAGCACCAAAGCCTGCACGGATAGCGGCTTGGGAGATCATGGTTCTTTGCTGAATGTTTTTGGGATAAAACTGACAGACCGCCCTGCCACCTCTCCTCAGTGAGGCATATAAACCATCAAAGAACCTCCTCAGGCGGCCTTCGGGACTGACGCCACTTGTTTCGGCATTGCAAAGCCACTGAATTGCACTGATACTGACGGCGGCATCGAATGCACCAGCCCGAAAAGGAATTCCCTGACCCATGTCGGCGAGAAAAAGATCTCCCTCGACCTCCCTTTGTAGGGCGATATCCAACATGCTTGGTGCGATATCCATGCCAACCCAGATATGTTCATCTTCTGACAGGATTTCACCTGATAGACCAGAGCCGCAGCCAATGTCGAGAATGAAAGATGGTTGTGTCAAGTCGAGGAGTTCGAGGGCACGATGGGTCATAGAGGCTTGAATGGATTTTATGCGTGACGAGGTGGTATATTTGGCGGATTCGGTGTCATTGTAGAAGAGGTCTGGAGGGAGGAGATCTTCGGGGCGAGACATATTGGTGGCGGGAGGCGAGGAACGGGACGTTGCGGGGGAGGGCGTGCGCGTACAAAGCTGTATTGCTGATAAGTCGAGTTCAAGTGTTCATGATTGCAGCTGACAGCAGCGCAGAGGAGGAAACGTGGTTGTCGTGGAAGAATGATTCTTCAAGTTGGATGCTGCTGCGAATTAAATTTTGGTGGAGAAAATTCCCAATATTGGAGATGTGGAGGATTATCGATTGCGCCTGCCGCATGATTATCATTGGTGGATTAGCGAAGCACTTGCCTTGTTCGCGACTTCTCCAACAGACGCTCTTACCAGTAGTTCGTATGCTCGGTGGCTCCTTCCTCTCAAGACTCCAACTCACCCTCCTCTTTGTACACACGCACCGACCGCGAACACAACCAGGCATGATACACCGTCCAGCTCATATGCCATGTTGTCTACTGTCGAATCGATTTCAGGATCTTATTCATTCTGTTACAAGTTACACAAGGGTATATCCATTCTGATAAATAACAAGAAACGTTGGCACTCTAATGGCGCCCTAGCCTAGAAGGGTAGGTTGGTTCAAGGTGTCCTCAAAATGGCCTCGGCCACGATCGTGACTCCAGTGGTCAAAGAAAGCAAGAGTCTTTGATGTTGCTTAGGATTGAGAGATTTCCTTGTATCCATTTGCGGCAACCGCGTTGGCCCGCTCGCGAAACATGACATTTGTGCCAGCGTATCGAGCCACGATCCTCTGACTCTTTCCATCAACGTTGTGGTTGACGCCCGTCATCCACGAATCGGCTCCATAACTCAAGGCCTTGACGCCCAATTCATTGACATGGTCTGTCCACGCTTTCACGGCTTCTGCAGTGGGATCCAACCTCGTTAGATTGTGCTCCTTAGCGTAAACGAGTAGATCGTCAACCCAATCCACAAAATACTCGACAACCCTGGTAATGTTGCCTACGACGGCATGCGGGCCAAGGATCATCATCATGTTGGGGAAGTTGTTCACCATCAATCCCATGAATGTTTGGGGGGCTGGTGTCCATCGGTCTTTCAACTTTTCTCCACCAACACCTTGGATATCAATGCGACCATGAGATCCAGTCAGAGCATCAAAACCTGTAGCATAGATGATGACATCAAACTCCCTCTCCTTGTCCGATGTCTTGATTCCTTTCTCTGTGATGCATTCGATCGGCGTTTCCAGTAGATCAACTAATTCGACGTTGGGCTGGTTGTATACCTCAAAATATTTGGTTTCGAGAGGCAATCTCTTCGTGCCGAAGCCGTGGTTTGTTGGAATCAATTTCTCGGCTATTTTAGGATCTTTGACGCGCTGTCGGATCTTCTTCGCAACCCAGTCACTCATAACCTTGTTGGCTTTAGCGTCAACCAAGACGTCTATATAGTTGCCCATATAGATCCCGAAGCCAGGCTCGGTGTATAACTTCTCCCAAAAGGCCTCGCGCTCCTCTTGCGTGACGTCGAACACAGATCGTGGATCTGGTTCGTGAATGAAACATCCGACGGACGTGTTGCAGCGGTCGAGGATCTTTTGGTAATTCTTCCGTATATCTGCCATCTCTTCATCTGTCATGGCGCTATTATTCAAAGGACAGCTCCAGTTAGGGTGTCGCTGGAAGACTGTAAGATGTTTTGCAACTTTGGCCACTTCTGAGATCGCTTGTATTCCGGTCGCTCCTGTCCCGATAACGGCAATACGCTTGCCTTCGAGTTCAACTGGTTCTTTGGGCCATTTCGCTGTCTGGCATGACTGGCCTTTGAAGACTGAAGCGTTGAGGCCGCGTGGCATGGTTGGGGTCGACAATGGACCTACGGCGGCGATGAAGAAGCGGCTGGTCACTTCTTCGCCCTTGTCTGTGACGAACTTCCATGTTCGAGACTCCTCCTGCCACTGGGCTGTTGTGACACGGGTGTTGAATTGAATGTCTCTGTACAGGTCGAACTTCTTTGCGACATGTTGGCAGTACTTGAGAGTTTCGGGTTGGCCAGAGAAGTGCTCCTTCCACTTCCACTCGTCTAGTAGTTCTTTGGAGAAGGAAAATGAATAGGTCTCGCTCTCAGAGTCGAATCGGCAGCCTGGGTATCTATTCCAATACCATGTTCCACCTACGTCGGAGGCATCTTCGAAGGCTTTGGCGGTAAACCCTAACCTGCGCAGATGATATAGTTGACACAGGCCAGAGATGCCTGCGCCTATGACAACGACATCGTAGTCAAACGATTGCTCTGATGACGATGACGCGGACGCGCTGTCATTATTTGAAATGGAACTGGTAGGTGACGCCATGACGAGGACTTTGTTGTGGTTCAATTCAAGTTCTTCATATCTGTCTCTATTCCTCTTTATATATATGCAAGCCTCGGTTAATATCCTAAATGGTTGGAATCGCACGAAACATTGAATTGGTCAATCATTGCCACTGAATACGCGAATCAAAGTGTCCGACCTTCAGATTTGCTGACCCTCGGTCGATCCAACTTCCCCGCCCCCTGTTGCTACAACGTTGATTCAGCCGCCAACTTCTGGGCCTCCTCATGCCGCGATTCGGTTGCCGGCACACTCCAACCCCGCTCACCCCCCACACTCCGTAATATGTACTACAGTCAATGGCTGGAGAATGGGTACAAAAAGCCGAGTCATATATGATGAGTAGGAGACAACACTTGACCTAAGCCCGAAGCGAAGACATTGCTAGATCATGCCAATGGCTCCCTCGTTCACGGCGCAGCTGTCTCTATGCTCCTGGACAAGACCTCGGGAATCGGGAATGGTAGACTGGTGGTCAACACCCTTTCTTAGTCAAGGTATTGCTTGTAACGGCAAGAAGTTGTGTCAGTTCCCTTGATTTGCTAAAGTATTCTCGCGGGTTTGTAATTGACCAAATCATGCGCTAGCGAATCATCACGGGATATTTGATACATACCCGGCTATTGCAAACTGCACGACTAGCACTGTTGATTATGCCATATCGAAGTGATCATCTTACCATTGCAAAAGTCATGATATGAAGAGTGCAGATATTTCCAGTAGCCACATGAACTCATTTCTCGTACACGCGTGGTTAAGAAATTTGAATGTTCCAGATTCACAACAAGCAGGAAGTATGCACGTAGGTAGAGTTACAGCCTCGAGAAATAATAGAAGTATCAACCATTTGAAGTCAGCGCCCTGTTGTAGGATTTCATCCATCTAAGGATTTAGATTTCGATGGCAAAGGTTCTATGAGCGAGAAAGTTCTCTCGTGGACAGCCCAGAAGGAAGCGACTATTTTCGACGCCAGTACCTCGCATTAGAACCAACACAATACATTGGTGTTCAACTGTGGCTAGTTGAGTACCTGAGTACCTGCGGAAGAGTAATTATCACGAGCACGTGAAGGGGTTTACTAGTGCTTGGCATAGAATATACCTCAAGCACCCTAGGGGCAGGAACTGCCTGCTTTCTAATGACGACAGGATCAGAAAGGGCGGTGATCGAATGGTTTAGGCTCTTCACAAATGAGTAAGTGGCCTTATACGATTGACACGGATTGGTTGATTAATCTATAGTTGAATGATCTGTGGTTGAATAATCTGCGAGTGTGGTTGATTAATCGTGATAATCCATGGTTGAGAGAAGTAGATACTTACGGACTAGTACCTCTAGAATATGGACTCTTGGCGCACTAGCCATACTTAGCAGTGGCACAGCTTGCCCTTTTCGTAACGTGTGGGGTGGGGCACAGGCAACGGCATACTATGGCATGGTGTATTTCACCATCCATGGAAGAATGTTTTTCAGAGAGACAAGATCTGTCGTATGGAATCTAGATTACTAGTAATGACCTAGGTAGCAATATGAGAGGTGGTATGATCAGTAAATCGCCCCTAGACAGCGTAGTTTTGGTCGTCAGTAACCCAGGCTTAGGAGCATATCTCGTTTGCTATTACATATCTTTGATCGTCATTTTTCACGCGACGCGGGGCTGTCGGAAGTGACCTAATACCTGCTACAACCTGTCTGGGCGTCTTGGTAGTATTCGATTTGCATATATAAATGTCTGCCCTCCCTCGACTTTTCCCGTTTTCCTCTTTCCATTAATACTCCGCCCGCATCGTTCTTGTGTTGGTATTGCTCTACGCACTCTATTCCCATCAATTTCTCCCAGAAACTCTGCCCTCGCAAAGAGACTACCAACCATGGCACGATCAAGCACTTCAATTAACGCCCACCAAGCCGAAAATACGGTGTACCTCATCACCGGCACCTCCAACGGTTCGCATCCCCGATTCCAACATGCCACTATTCACTCGCCAGCCTTACTAACCTTGTGCGATAGGTATTGGCGCTGCAATGTTACAGATGCTTCTCTCTCGCAAAAACACTACAGTCATCGCTCTCCACCGCGCGGGCTCGCCACTTCCTACAGTACCTACCATTGAAGTGGGCACGAACTCTGCCTTGCTTGGATACCACTACGATGCATCGTTATCTGAAGATGAGGTTGGCCAGCTAGTCAAAGGGATCTCAACAGGACACGGAATCGATCACATCGACGTTGTCATCGCCAACGCGGGCATGGCTAATGGCATGAAGCGTGTTAGCGACACTGCATGGGCGGACGTTCAAAAGCATCTCGATGTCAATTTCGGAGGGCCTCTCAAAATCTTCCAGGCAGTGAAACCCCTCCTCTCGAAGCCTGGCAGCAAGTTTATCCTCATCTCGTCGTCGGTAGGATCTCTGGCCTCTTTCGATCCTGTGCCTGGTTCGTTGGCGTATGGAGCAAGCAAAGCCGCAGCCAACTACATGATGGCTCGAATGAACTTTGAGGAGGCGTCAAATGGACTCGTTGCTGTAGCCATCCACCCTGGCTGGGTCCGGACAAAGATGGGCACTCACGCTGCAGTGGAATGGGGTTTCAGTCCGGATATTGTTCCGCTGACAGCAGAGCAGAGTGCGGCTGCGGTGTTGAAGATCATCGATGGTGCTACCGTGGAAAGCACCAGTGGAAAATTCTTGGCCCACGACGGAAGTGAGTTGAAATGGTGATAAATGCGTAAGAATCTCACATAGACACGTATAGGCGTAGATGACATTCATTTCATGATATTGACGCATGTGCATGTCCAACGTTTTGGTGTTCTATTTGGTCATGAGGTAATGGTCAAATTCGAAAACGTCGATCCCCGGCCCAACGTAATCACAGTCAATTGCATTCAACTGGGAGAGTCCCTCCAATACTTGTTTTCCTCAGTTTGCGAGTATTTCGACATTGTATGAAAGAAAGTAGTCCGATGGAAAAGGGGCTCCTGCCTCGCGAGGCTGCGCTAGACTCACGTGTTTGATGCCAAGAGGTTTAGCGCGTCGACGTCACCTCAGCGAATCTGGCCTCAATTAATGTCATATCCACATCCACCACATTTCCCTCCCCCCCCCCCCAGGGCCAAACCCTCCCTGAGTCGTGCAGCTGATTTGAGCCACGAAAACCAGAAAAAGCGCACGACATTGATAATTTGACAGTTTGGGCTGTTTCTAAATCCTTTTCTTCCTTCATCCTGTCTGTCGCTATGCTCACATCTCAACGCCTGATCCTCCTATCGTCCCTTGTACAATCATCACCATACAACTTCTGATCGACGGAAAACGAATCCTTTAAAACCCCCTCTCCAAACCCACCACCATCATGTACATCCTACCCCTCCTTGGTTATGTCGGCCTCCTACTGGGATTCTCCTTCCTCACCCTTTCCATCGCATCGGGCCTCTACTACCTGTCGGAACTCGTGGAAGAACACTCGGTATTTAGTGCCAAATTACTGAAACGACTCGTCTACGCAGTCGTCACCGTACAAATCCTACTCTGTCTGGTGGACAAGTTCCCATGGCATCTCACCCTGCTAGGAGTGGCTAGTCACGCCATCTACGCGACCAACCTTCGTCATTTCCCTATCGTCAAACTCTCCGATCCATTCTTCCTTTCCAGCTGTGGCCTGGTGGTGTTCAACCATTGGATGTGGTTCCGACACTTCAGTCAACCCGTCACCTATCGTGGTGCACCGCCGAGTTCTCGCAGAGATTGGTATTCAGCACCAGTGTACGACCAGCCCACCTTCACGGAGATTGCCTCCTACTTTGGCATCTGTGTCTGGTTGGTTCCGTTTGCGTTGTTTGTCAGCCTGAGTGCAGGAGAGAATGTCCTGCCCAGCATGGGTTCTGAGTACGCGACTGGAGCCCGAGATGGCGTGGGATTCAAGAAGGGCCACAAGAGAAAGAACACGGGCATGGCGAAAGCGGCGGTCAACAATGCAAAAGACTGGATCACGGAGAATGGTGCCGTCATGGGCTTGTGGCAGTCAGATAATGTGAGACAGACCAGGGCCTTTGATTGAGAGGACACACTCGGGGATGAGTTGTATGATTTCTACCTCGGATTTGCATGATACATGGGGGCCAGATAAGATACTTGGCTCTGGATGACAGAACGACTTTTCGACGATTTTCCCAATAACATCAATACCCGCACCACAACCGCGGCCATGGCATGACGTTTCTGCGGCTATATTGTTGTCGATCTAACAAGTGAGTCGAGCAACAATTCTTCCAGAGCCACATGACTTGGTGAATGTCTATTGCTCAAAGAGGTGCCATCGAGATTACAGCACGGAATCTGGGCCAGATGCACTGACATCTGCCTCTCGAAACGTCGAATCGTAGTTAAAGCTTCTGCTCACGCCGACCTCACGAGGAAGTGGAAGAGATGAGATCTTGAGAGTCTAGGTCACGAAGCCATGTTTGATGAATCAAATTGCGGCCCTCCTTTAGAGGATATGAAACAGATCTGGGAATAGCTACCAAGACAAATGTTAAGTAGCAACAGCTGCAGACAAATGTATCCTACTGGCCTGCTTGAAACACGTGACATTCCATGTTCAATACCAAAAGTCGGCCGAATTGAACGCTCCCTTTCAACATCCTACTTGCCCTACTCTACTGGGGAGAATAATTGAAATAAACCCAGAGCCTCCACATGTGAACTCATTCATAGATGGTCGACAGATGGCCAAAAGCGACTCTCAATGTCGAGGATATGTCTCCAAACAGCTTTATAGACCTCGAGCTTGCGGACCACGGCATCTTCGCGTTGGGCAAGAAGATCGGTCAGGTCGGCAATCTCGCGGACAAACTCGACGAACTCCGGGCTCGTCCAATTGGGAATGAACTCGTTACGAAGGGCACCACCATCGAGATCCCCACCGATGTGTTTTGATCCACGATTCGAGGAGGACAGCGAGCTTGGATAGTCTGTGTGGACTGGTATGGGGCCTTCGGAGTCGACGTTGGAGGAATAGGAGGCCGCTGAGAACGGTGTGGCTGGAGTTGGGGATTCGTTGTTGGTGTTTGCGATGGGTTTGTTGATGGCATGTTTTTCGGACGTCGAGGGTGCAGTGCCAAAACTAGCGGCATAGGTCCAGGCGCGTAAGTAGACAGTCTCGGTGGCCCACAGCACTACCATGCCTTCGAGTAGTGACATGCTTGGATCGCTGCCGAAGGCGCGAAATAGTTCAATGTACTGCATGGTGGCGGAATCAGCCTCGAAGGCGGGGCTATTAGGAGCCGGCATTTCGAGATCCAAGCCATATTTACGAGCAGTGGTCGAAAAGAAATTGAGTTCGCGGTGAATGTTGGTCATTGCTGAGCTGAGCATATTGACAATTCGCCAGCGAAGACTGGTAGATTGGTCGTGCACGTAAGGATGAGGCAGAATAATGCGGGCAATCAGACTGCCGATGAAGCCGATGTAAGCTTGCGCATAGAGACGATCCTGAGACAGCCAGCGCGATAGGATGTGCTTGGGAAGTTGGCCCAGTCCTGCGAGGCGGAGGAACGGGTGTTGAGTGGCTGCTTGAAGTTGACCAGGAGAATTGTTGATGAGGATGGTGGTCAATGAGGGGATGTGGGATGGGTGGGGTGGAGGGGACATGGCGTGAATGTACTGAGGATGGTGCTGGGTGTTCTGGGTGTTCTGGGTGTTCTGCGTGCTGTAGGCCATGGCCGGTGGGTATGTGTTGGATGGTGAATGGTGTGATGATGTGGAGGTGGAGTCGCTCAAGACAGATGAGCGATTTCCTGAGGGAAGGTGTTGAAAAGATTGATGTTGGGGTGGTGAATGATTCCACATGCTGGCAGATTCTGATCACCGAACAGGCGCTGTTCAAATCGAATCCAACAGGTTATAGGTAGCACCAATGTGAATATTTCGAGAAGGCGATATAAACTCAATTCAATCTCACTTGTCAGCTCAGCTGAAACACGTAGATGAACAAGAATACGGTATTCAGAGTTTGGCCCCAAGAGTTGATCAAGGCTGGGGCTGACGCAAGGCTGAGGCAAGTACCGTAAGGTACGAATAGGTCTAACAGGTGGAAAAGTCAAAAGTAATCGGATATCCCCGGAATTGTACTTAGTGGACCAAACAAAGTACTATATAAACCCCGCCAGTTCAGAAGGAATGCAGGTAGTATTTTGTTGATATTGTCATGCTTGATTAGTTGAATTGTGAGTGAAATCCTGGAGTGCAATCGTTCGAGGGCTCCCTCCTTCCCTCCCACTCCATCTCACTCCTTCCCTCTCACTCATTCTCACTCCTTCCATGTCTGTCCCCTCCAATCAGGCAAGGGCGACTTGATTATTTTAATTGGAACGAGAGCCGCAGGAGCCCAGAACCCCGCAGCCCAACAAGGGCGATCATGTGATATCAATCCTTAAATCTCCACGGCCTCGTGCATCTGTAACATTCGAGCCCTGCCCAGCCTCCTGAACAATACCTTGAACCTTCATGCATTTGCAACTTCAAGGTTCACGTAAGCGGTGCTCTTAATATCTGAACCTTGATGACTAGCCCATTTTATGTCCTGGAACAGGTCAATTAGGGAACGCCGCTTCTCGCCACTCATTGCACTGTGCCCGTACCTCGTATTCGTATCCAGATATCAAACATGTCAAGCTCCCATGCTAACCATTGATTACCTCCGACGAATGCATAACATAAATAGCTCTTTGAGAAAGCCTGTGAGCAATTTTGATATCAATATCGGAAGCATCGTCAACTTTGCTCAAAATGTCAACCTCGCCAACTCTAGTCTTTGTCCCCGGCGCATGGCACAAACCCACATGCTATGACAAGATCATTCAGATCCTTCAAGAGCAGCATCACTTGAAATGTGTCGCCATCACACTTCCTTCCACCACTGACAATCCCAATGCCACATTCAAAGACGACGTCGACGCTGCTCGTCAAGCCATATCCACCGAAACATCTCAAGGCCGTGATGTGGTGGTGCTTGCCCACTCCTATGGCGGCATGGTTGGCAACAGCGCAGTCAAAGGCTTCACACGCCCAAAGTCTCAATCCGCGACCGATCCACAGTCTTCGTCAACGGGTCATGTGATTGGCCTCGTCCTTATTGCTTCAGGTTACACCTGGACCGGTGTGGCCTTTATGGACCCTTTCTTCGGCCAGCCTCCACCATCGTGGCGTGTCAACAAGGAAACCGGGTACGCCGAGCTTGTTCTTCCTCCTCAAAAGGTCTTTTACCACGACCTCCCAGCAGACGAAGCCGAGTACTGGACCTCTCAACTCTCCAGCCACAGCTTAAAGTCCTTGTTCGAAGGCGGTGAACATTCTTATTCAGGTTGGCTCGACGTCCCTTCTTGGTATATTGGCACCATTGAGGACTATGGTCTTCCAGTGGTGGTACAACGCATGCAGGTCGGCATGGCGAGGGCAATGGGTGCTATTGTCGAGCACAGGGAGCTGCAGACGAGTCACTCCCCTTTCTTGAGTAAGCCAGAGGAGACGGTCGAGATCATTGCTCAGGCCGTGGCTGCATTCCGAGGCGTGGAGGAACCGCCCTCGGCCACCCCTCGACCTACCGCCAGTCTGATCCCCCAAGCCAGGCTTTTGTCCCCTGTCACATGGGTCAAGTATGGCCTGCCATATTTCTTCGGTCGCATCATAGGAAAATGTGTCCTTGGCTTCACCTGGACTAGACGGCTGTGGAGGCGCACTTGAGATTTCAGTAACGCTCTTTGGCAGGAATAGATATCAATCCCCACTTCGCTTCACAAGTCGAAGACAAATGGTATAGCCCACAGCTAGCGTATGAGGTTGAAGTTGTGTTTTTACAATGTCAGGATTAGACTACCGCCATGGCTCAACAGGCTTCTGGTTTCTTTGCGGCCAGTCTGTACTTTGTTCTCGAAGAAATATTTGGTCCCAGAGTTCGTGTAAATGCATCAGCTCTCAAGCTCCCTTGGAGAATTGTATGCGTCAGGATACCGCTGATGATATCGAGGAAGAGAATTTGACCAGGTCGAGGAATCCTTACTCCACTGTTTAGCCTGCACTTGATCTTGTGGCTGTTGCATCACTTTCAGGGATTCAATCTCTTGTCGCTGGCGGGCAATGCGGTGGTACAAGAACCCCAGAATGACAACGGCTAATACGCCTGCTGGCACACCGATACCGATTCCAATCTTCGCTCCTGTAGAAAGGCCAGATTCAGAAGGGCTGGAATCATCTGGAGGATCGGTGAAGGATGTCAAGGAAGAGACTGTGGAATCGGAGGCGGGAGGAGCGGCCTTAGAGGCTGTCTGTGAGGTTGGCAAAGACGTTGGTTCTGTTGGTGGCGTTGATGATGACGATGCTGCTGTTGAAGTGGAAGTGGAAGTTGAAGACCCGGAGGTGATGATAGGAACGCCAATCGTGGTAAAGGCGAGCGGGTCTACATCGAAATTGGTGGTGTTGAAACCAGTGGCACACTGGCATGTACCTCCTAGGCAGCAAAATGATCTTTGAGAGCAGAAGGTCATGGAGTTACCGCCATTCATGGCATCTGTCTGGGTCAGTCGATTCAAGGTGGCCCATGAAACGTAGTCACTTACATTGACTGCCAATGCAAAATTGAGGACATTCAGGACTTGACCAGCCCTGGTCAGTACAGGAACCACGATAGTAGTTGATCGAAGGATTGAGGTTGGGGTCAAAGGCCTGGGCCAAGGTGGTAACTTGACAGATGCCATTCTCAAGGCATGCGAAACCTTGACCACAGCAAGTAGTGCTGGTATCTGATGTGCAGGGAGTGTCCTTAAGAGCAAGAGAGCCATCTGGATAGTAGCAGGAACGCTGTTCCTGGGCAACTGCAGCACGACTGAGGAAGGAGACCAGCAGAGATGACGCGAGGCTCAGTGAATGACGCATGCTTGGAAGGAAAGGAGCTGTAACGAGCGAGGAAGGAAGAGTTGAGGCACGCACAAGTTGAAGGAAAGAACCTTAGCAGATTATGATATTGAGGCCATGGTCCAACATTGCAGCACCATATTGCCATATGTATGTACTCAGGCAAAGGACTGATGAGTATGCCTGGAAACGCCAACCGCACCCGAGGCCTGCGAAATCACTGTCATTTTGATGCTAGGTCTTGATCATAAGCGAGAGGCAGTCCAACTTGCTAAGAATATGGTTGAAGATACGGTGCTGCCATCTCAAGTGTGGTAGTAGCGATAGCCTCACCATCCCTTTGATTCGACGATGAATTTAAGAGGGAGCCAGACTGACTTGAATGATTCGGCACACGTTGCTCCCATTGTGTTTCAGGGACGGGCCTCGGGTGGCTTTTGGGGCTGAGGGGCTTGAAAGGACCCTCTATTCGGATGCTTCAGGGCTAAATTGGGGCTCTCGCAGCTGCGAATTAGGCATAGACCCAATTAACTGTCCAACTAAAACGAAAGCGCCAGCGCCCATCCCCCCTCTGACTTTCTTAGCCGCGCGCTGACTTGAAACCCTTCGACGAATAAGGACAAAAAGGACGACCATGCAATCCACCATCTCAGAGTTCTCGTCGGCTATGTCTTTGGACTCGTCTAAGTTAGGCCACTCGATAGCCACAGTGGCACATTTCGGTATTTATCCTTCCCCGTGTAAAGTGTAACAAAACATCTGTCCAGAATCTTGCCGCGTACAAACACCAGCCATGCCATCTGATGGCCCTTCTCCGTCATCAACGTATGATCATAGTGGTCGCTGCCACTCTGTTCATTCTTGCACTCGTTCGACTATACATTAGGCCACAATTGCCTCCTATTCTCACACATGTCGGTTCATCCGAAAATGACCATCGTCCAATATTCGTGCCCGGAGTGGCCAAGGGATGGACAGAAAGCTACACCAAGACCCTCGTGATGGCCAAACTAGAATCCGAAGATATTTCATGGGTATCTCGAGATCTCGGCGAATTCAACACCAGCATCTACATCATGGACCGCAACAGTTCTCAGGGTGGTCTGACGGTACCTCGGAACAAAGGTCACGAAGCCATGGCATATTTGACCTACATCATTGACAACTACGAGCAACTCCCCGATGTGGTCCTATTCTTCCATCCTCACAAGTCGACCTGGCACAACAACATCTTGCTTAACCTGGACAGCACGCAGACGATCCGTCGACTCAACCCGGGACGGGTGATGCGCGAAGGATATTTCAATGCTCGGTGCCATCACGACCCCGGCTGTCCTAATTGGCTTCATGTCGACCGACCAAAAGCCGAGTGGGATTTGATCAAAAAGAAAGAAGAACCTCATTTGACCAGTCAAGTCTGGCGGGAACTCCATCCAGGTGGTGATCCCATCCCACCAGCGTTGTCGCAACCGTGTTGTGCCCAATTTGCCGTTTCTGGACAGAGAATCCGTGCTCGACCTGTATCGGATTATCTCCATTATCGACAGTGGTTGTTAGACACTGATCTGTCGGATGAATTCTCCGGGCGCATTCTCGAGTATAATTGGCAGTATATCTTCACTGGTCAGGCAGAGTTTTGTCCGTCACAACATGAATGTTATTGTGACGGGTTTGGTATCTGCTTTGGAGGGACCACCGAGGCCAATTTGCAGCATTGGCTTGATTTGCAGAGGAAGAAGGAACTCGTGGATGAAAAATTGGTCGAGTTGAGAAAGGATGCAGAAATGAATCGACAAGAGATTGTCATTGCCGACAAGGAGAAGTCAGCTTTGACTCTTCGATTGGATACGCTCAAGGCTGAAGCTTACCGTCGTGGTGAAAGTCCCAAGGAACGGGCCTTGGAATGTGGTAGACCTTGGAAACCGGGTGATGGATTCTAGGAGGATACCATCATCCTTTTCCGCGGGAGTTACCACTTGGCCATTGTTGATAGAGACAAATCGTACGCTATTCAAATACATAGAATGCATCTGCCATATAGGGTAGTAAGACCATGCTAATGGCAAGACTTCCCTGCCATATCGACATTGCCTCCTTTTCCCACTCAAAAAATCACTATCACGGCGGATCACAGTCAATCACAGGGATAAAGGAGGTCAGGTAAAGCTTCTCGACGTTTCATCACACAAAATAATAATAAGTAGACCCCCCTCCACATCTCCGCCGACAGGAGCAACTCGACAAAGCCCCGCGGCTTGACCCTCATCTTTTCCTACTCTTGTCCATCGCATGATCGGAACCGACGTATCCCCTTTATTCGTCGGGCTGATTGCTATTGTACATATACACAAAGTTGAATTCCAACTTGATCCATTACCCATATCCCATTTCAGGCACACGTCGTTGGCCAAATTCTCACGGCGTCCACGGCGTCAACGTTTCCTCATCTCTTGCTGTCGCATTTAAATCCAGCCAACCTCATAGAGAGCATGTGATTGCATCAAGAATGTCTTATGGCGAGACCTAGATACAATTGCTGACTTGGGTTGAACCGTGGTCGTGTTTTCCGGGCATCGCCCTTTCTTACTCCCACCAGCTCTTGATTTCAGTGCAACGGCACCAAATCTCACTCGCCCTCAACGCCAAATCCAAATATTGTTGGCGATAGAAAAACTGGGTATCTGTAACATAATACAGGTCAAATGCGACAATTAAACAGAGAGGTTTGGCCGGTACAAAACCCCATGCTCCTGCTTTTACCCATGCTCGAATTTGAGTCAATGTATATATCAAGCTCCATTTTCTCCGGCTGTTCTTGCCCTTCATGCATGAGGTCAGAAAGTTCCAGCAACCGGCACCAAGTAGCCCCCCACAGATGCTAACCGGTCCTGGGCTGGTGGTTGGATGTTGCAGCGCTCAGCTGTTGTTTGAGGGAATTGATCTCCTCTTGCATGGAATTCAATCGTCCTTCAAGATTGGTCACATAAGCCCAAATCCGATCATCCTTGGGGAACATCAGGTTAGCCCCTTCGCCACTACCATGGCCGTGGCTCGACAGGCTGTTACTGTGCGAGGATAGCGGACCACTGCCACCCATGTGAGTTGGGGGCCCACTGGGCTGAGTAGGGGGATGAGCGGGGCCTCCTTGGCTGGGCAGGGTATAACGCGCATCGGGCGGATTGAGACCTTGCGGCGGAGGAAGTTGCGGTGCGCCTGGAACACCCAGAGACCCAACCGGGCCGCTGCCACGATTGTATTGTTGCTGTTGGTGGTAGTGTGTCATGCTGGGTGACCGACTGTGATTCAAACCACCCTCCGATGGGCCTGGGCCAGATGACCTTTGCGTCTGGCCAGGTGAAAGTGGCTTGGGACTTTCAGTGATTGGATTTTGAGCAAACACAGGACCGGCCTGGCTTGCCGATCGGGAACCAGCCGTCGCCCCTGTCATTGGAGGATACTGACCAGGACCTCCTGGAGGCATGGCCACATTCGAGGGAGCGCTAGAAGGGTGGAAGCCGCTTCTGGGTGGGAAGAATGCTCCGGTCATCCCAGCAGGAGGCCGACCTTGAATGGGGGGATACGTACTAGGGATGCGTGAGGCGTGGTCTGGATCGTCCAAAGAATCATCTCCGGAGGGAGCCTGGCGACGGATAGTCGGCCGCCTTTCGCTGCCATCATCTTCATCCATGACGTCGGGTTCGTTATACATGACACCATCCATGGAATCATCCAGACCCTCATCGTCGTCCCCGCCAAAACTATCCAAACTGGCTCTCCGACCGGCACAACCACCGGGGCCCTTGTTGTGGCGAGCCAATGCGTCCCCCCGAGCGAATTTACGACCACACTTGGGACAAATGTGAGGTCGTTCACCGGTGTGCAACTTGGTGTGGCGTTTCAGATCATGCAGTCGGCGGAATCTGGATTGGCAGGTCGAGCAAACGTAGGGTTTTTCTTGGCTATGTGTTAACAGATGACTCTTCAGATTGTGATGACGAGTAAACTCGGTCGCACAGTAAGGACATCTATGCTTTTTGCTGGAAGGAGATCTTGTACCTTGTCGAGTGCCCGAGTGGGGCAAGCTGTTCCCACGTCTTGCGCCATCATTTCCCTGAGGTTGTAGCAGAGGTGCTGGATATGAGAACGCTTTGGTACCTTCGGTCGGTGAGGTGGAGCCTGCCTCGGCGGCATTCACGACTCTCTGTGCGGTTTCTTCCAAGGGAAGTGGGCTGCCGACGGTGGTGGTAATACCTGTGGCGCCAGCGGCGCTGTCTAATGTACCGACGCTCGACAGACTTGTTGGGCTGGTTTGGAGGCCATGGTTCTCATTTGATACCCCAGCCTCTGAGGTAGCTGGTGCAGTGGTTGCGGTCTGTTGGATGCTCTCCACCACTTGAGTGAGAGGCTCACTGATGGTGGTTGTGGGGTCAGGTGAGCGAACAGGGCTTGCAGTCTGAGCTTTGCTCACGGCATTTTGATCTTCACCCATGAGAGAATGTATGGCCTGGCGAGCGGGGTTTGGGCTGACTCCCGTCGAGGCCGGAGCAGGCTGCGTTGACGGTTTAACGGCCTCTGCGAACGCGGCGGCAGCAGTCAGCTGGGGAGGGTCGAGTCGCGGTCTCTTGCCAGGTCGCCCCGACTCGTCCAAATCGCGTGATGACTCGAGCGGTGTTTTGGCAGGATTTTGGGGGGGACGGTCTGGCTTCGCAAAGGTGGGAGTCGTGGGCCTGTCGTCCTGCGTAGGACTTGTCTGGCTGGTCAAGGCTTCAGCCATCAACAAGAGAAAGTAATGAGAGGTTTAAGAGAATCTGTAGTAGGTGTCTGCATTAGTAGCGTTCGTCAAGCAATAGTAGAGACCGAAGCCGCACCACTATGGGGGTTCGTCGAGAGACTGATGGGACAATGTTTGAGAAGGATGGATACAAAATAGAAATCAAGGCCGCCGTGGAAGACGGTATGGCCCAGAGGAGCGGAATGTCTGGTCGTACCTTGTGGATGACATGAATCGAGAGGCGACGGTGGTTGAAGCTCGCAAGTGGGCTAGGAAGGTGATATTCTCAGCCTCGAGAGAGTGTACGGTGATATGGAGAGGAGAAATGTTACTGAGGTGATTGCGCAGTTATGTCTGCGTACAAGTCTTCTTGACAAAGGTTTTGGGGACCATGCATAGCATGATACTAGATATTGGAGCCTTGCAGATTGCGCGGGAGGTGCTCGTCGCTCGAGGCGAAACGGCTGACCAACTAAATGGGTTGATGACAATGATTGAGCGGCGACAGATATGTTTCCAGTAGATGGAGGCGGTGAGTGATTGGTCTGGGAGGGTTGGGTGCCTGGTTGGGATCGAGTAGAGGCCTGTTGTGAAGGTGCAGCACGACGATAGGTATGGAAAGAGCGATGGTGGAATACGTCGAGTGGGCGAACGAACGAGATGGGGCTGGGATGACGATGAGGGGACAGGTTCAATAGTAAAAAGAGTTGGATTGTGGCGTAGAAAGAACGGGCGCAGGCAGGGATGAGGGCGGGTGGGTGTGGCTCACAAAGACTTTTGGGGTGAATGGACGAGTAGTAGCACTTTGTGGACTTGATAGTTTGCTGGCAAAGCAAAGATTCGCAACAACGTCGAGTTTGCGCTGGCGACAAGAAGGCGAAGAGTGTAAGAGCGACACGGATGTAAGTGCCACAAGCTGGGGTGAAAAGCAGTGGAAGAAAGGCTTGCCTGGGTGGCTATTTGATGAGAAGAAGCGAGGCCGAATCTGGGAGGGTGACGAGAGGCTGAGTGGAGGAGCGGAACAAGTGGCAGAGGCGCTGAGGGCAGAAGCAGAGGGAGGCAGAGGGAGGCTCGTCACAGAATCAAGACGGGTATGTGTACGCTGGGTGCAGGTGCCAAAGTCGACCACTGCTGACCGGTGCGGGCGATGACTGGTCAGCCTGGACAGCCACGACGGGTCGAGTCTAACGTTGTGTGGCCGTGGATCTTTCCGCTTGACTGTTTACGAGCAAAGACTTGATCAGTAGTAGTGAGTGATCAACGCTGGAGGGACCGACCAGCGTTGGGGACGAGCATGGCACGAATGGACTGAGGATTCGTGCTGTTGCCAGCGCCTGAAGTGCCCTAAGGTGCCTGGGTTCCCTGGGAAGATACCTACGGTACTCCGTACTTGCTGGAGAAGAAAGAGCCGTAGCCACGGTTCCACTAGGCACTAATGACGGGGGAAGTGGCGCGGCCTTTCCACCTGTACCCTGGAAATTGTAATGACGTCCCTTCGCTGGCGCCTCAAGTTGCGGCTTGACTGGCACAACTGCCCCCCAGAGGCCCCCACTCCCCCTTGGACTTGAGGCTGCACTAGGCCCGGATGACCACTGGTTGGTTCAACGGTAGGTATGCAGCCCGCATATGACTGCCACGACTACTCAATAGGTCTGTGTGCTCATACGATAGATTGCCCGCACTGATGAATTATTGCAGACTGACACACTGGTCAATTGACTACCAGGCACCCCTCGAAGAATCAACCTGAGGCTCCAATAGTGTCCATTGTTGGTGTGCACCCATGTTCCAGGGGATCGTGGCGTGCGTGGCTCACTCGGCCTGGATTCGTCCGTGGTGGGGTCATGGGGTGTGTTTGTCTGACCCCAAGTGGAAGGCGGATGGTGACGGCATCACGGCATCGAGGAAGAATTCGTTGTTGGTGCCGGTCGAATAATGGGCGTTTTACAAGTAGAAGAGCGTCAGGTAAGTCGAGGCATCTCTGACAAGGCCAATAATAGGGCCAGCTTGAGGGGGTTTCTGGAGGAAGAGGAGAGGCGCAGGTCCTCGAGGCGTTGAGTCTCGACGGATAGCGACTACGCAATTAAGCTGTGAGGGCCGGTTGATGCAAGGATCGTGGCTGCTGTCAGAGGTAGAAGTGGCGCCCCAAGGAAATCTTGGTGCACTGGATTGGGCAAGACAAGGTTCTCAGGTGAAGCCTCCCGCAACCAACTTCTAAGTATGCGCATTAATACGGAGTATTTTGGGTAGGTCTCCAATAAATAGCGGACCTGGGGCATCGACTAGATCAATCCTTCGTGTGGTTTCGACACGTCTTGTTCACTAGAATTACTATTGTGACAGCAGCTTTCATTTTCTTTTGATCAGGGCCACAATGCTCAAATCGGCGATATGCATAGCTACTCCACAGATCCTAGGAAACTGGCGAAAGCGCTTCGCCGTCCTTGGTTCAATGGCAAACGCCCTCCCAGCCAACACTGTAGCTTGTATGTAAAAGGCCTTCATTATAAATCCTAGCATTCAAACAATTCAATTGAGCCATCACCTGCTTAGGTTATTGTCCTTGATAATCAAAATCTACGCTGGCTACACTGGTCCCCCAAAAAGTATTTACGGCGTATGCATGCCATGTCATTGTTGGTGGCTGGTGGTGTTTGGTATTGGACCCATCCATCGTATTTGGACGCCAGGTTCCTGGGACTGTGGCTACGCTGTACCACAGAGTTTGGTGGATGACAGTTGATGAAGCGTCTCCCTATCTAAGTTATATTACTCCGTATGTACGGAGTTGTGTACCTGCCTAAGGAATGTCTATGGGGAGGCACTTGCCACATCAGTCGCATACGTCGTTCTTTCTGTTTCTCAATTCAGTCCACTGTGCCTGCATCATAAAGTAATAATAATTCCTCCCTACTGTTTCGAAAGACGCTGGTGTGTGTTCGTCTCTCCACCAATTTTCTCTCACAGATGATACGCGTCACCTGCTGACTTGTCGACCTCCACTTCGATAGCTAAGCCCACCTAGGGAGCCACAATCTCCATTCGGCATTCAACCTTGGCTTTGAACTTACCTACGCGAACGCCTACCTGTTCACCTCGACAAGGCGGCGTCTGAGCACTTGAGCGGCACGAACGGTCACGGATGGCTTTAGCGGCTCAACAGGATGAGCAACTTATTTAGCTCATGGACGAATCATCTGGGAAATGCCTTCCTCACCTCACCTCTTTTTATTTGGCATCACCCAACTTGTCGTCAAGCTTACCTGTGGGCCACCGCCGAGGCTGCCCCCCCGGTGCATGCCCCAGGCACTCGGGTCTTAGGTATCCAGGCGCAGGGAAGTTTCAGGTGTGGCTGAAGCTGTATTCGACTGAAACTGGTGACTGGCACAAATGACCAGCTTTTAGCTCCAACTTTCTGCACCAATCGCCTCCACTCTACACCTTGTCATCACTCGATCTCACACCTTCTATCCTGATCCAACCCCAACAGCCTCATACCTCACTTTGTCCTTGAGTACTCGGTGAAAGCCACTTGCTATGTCATTGTCTTTCCTGTCTGACCCTGGCAGTCTTGGTCACCAATCAACTCCCAACTCGTGGTGACCCTTGGGATCCGCGACGAGCGTGGCTGAGGGTTTGTGTCTGAATGACTGGTCCATACTCTACAGTACGAGCACAGCAGTATGGAGTTGCATGGGCAGACCTGTTGCAATGCCATTTGTCTCAGCTAGCCTGATCAATTCAATCCGCCCTGGAAAACCAGGCGTCCAAGGTAAGAGGCAGAAGGTAGGTCTCGAAACACAGCAATAGTCATGCCTTGGAGTTCACTGTCGTTCCACTGCGCTCTCAGGGTCCTAACAGCCCGCGCATGCCCCGTTCATCAGAACCCTGCTATACAGAACCATTGTGAAACCTAAGACGACTAAACCCGATCACAACAGCTGTGTAATGAAGAATGAATAGTAGTAA
This sequence comes from Exophiala mesophila, assembly GCF_000836275.1. Lineage (NCBI taxonomy): Eukaryota > Fungi > Ascomycota > Eurotiomycetes > Chaetothyriales > Herpotrichiellaceae > Exophiala > Exophiala mesophila. The sequence continues at coordinate 938,185 of NW_015622505.1, read as the reverse complement.
CTCGATCCAAATAAGCCACTAACTACGTCACCCGATGGTTTTTAGAAAGCCTAAATGTATATGGGCACGAGCGTGTTTTGGTCAGACGGAAACTATTAGCTTGGGAGAAGTTAGAACCCGTCGACCGAAAACCAGGAATCCACATCTATCGAGAGATGAAGGCCAGCACCGACCCGAATAGATGTAGTGCGAATCGAGCATTTAATCTGTCCCAAACTACAGGCAGTAGAGGCTCACAAGGATACGCACAGGCAACACCCGCTCCAATAACAAGCACGCGATCTACAAACGCTTTGTCCTGCAGATCCTGCGTCAAAGAACTACTCCGTATGGTTTGAATGGTCTGGAGTACTCGGTAGATCTTGCGCCATGATGGGACGGTCGCTGACCGGAATGTTCAAAGCGTCATGTCATCCGTGAACTGGTCGTGACTACTGGCAGGATACACGGGGCGATGCGAATGTGAACAAGGATGAGTGATGATAGATTGATCATATCTGATCCGATCCACGATGTGGTGGCTTTGACACTCGCCACAGTGACGTTGAGTTTTAAAACTCAAAATAATCACCGCCACATGACATGACAGAGGGAAACGGAAGTAGGAACCGCTTCATTTACATCCTCATTCTCATCCTTATCCACATCTTCATCCTCATAGCTTGATTGTTGGTCACTGGCTCCGGAGTAGATAGGTACTAGCCTGGAGTGGCATTCAACATTCTGGGTACACCAGATCTATCTGTGTGGGATCTAGTTTCCTGGTAATTCTGGCGCGAGTCAGCAGCATGGAGACGGTAGATAAAGAAACAGGCCAGAACAAATTGGACTGGCCCCCTTTGTTTGGATACGACTCTCCACGTGGTCTGGTCGTAGTAGGTCTTCGGAACTATATCCATGGCATGGAATAAAATTAGCGTATTCAATTATCAAGTATCAATCGGGTATATCTCAGTCCAACTGTCTCAACATAAATCCAAATAGACCTCCATTGAATCACAACCCTGTGCACGCACCAAGTTGTGGCCTTCAGCAACTCCAAGACAAACGTAATAGAGGTGGACAGGTCGTTATTGACAGTCGTCGGCCTCACGCCGCATTCCCCGGGTCGACACTGGCATTCCTCTGCTTGGCCGCCTCAAGGGCTTTCCTCATGCGCTCCTTATGCTCAGAATCTTCACCTTCCTCCGTCAAGATTTCTTTGATCAAAGTCAAAACCTCAGTCGGGCCCTTGACAACCGAGCTGACTCTGGCATTCATCTCCTCCACCAGCTTGGTGTCCTCTTTTTTCTTCTCGCTTTCCAGCTTGCTGTAGGTCGCCTTGTCAGCATTGGCGACACGCGCTTCCGCCACCGACACCCCATAGTCAGACTCGTTCAGAAGAACATCTGCTTCATTTGAGAGAGCTAGAAGACGACGGGAATCTGTAATGACCAGGTTCACAGTCTCCTGTGCAAGATCCAACAAATCTTTGACACCGTCTTTTTCCAACATCTTCTCCGTGGCCGCCTTGTCTGACTTCCCTATGGCTCTCTTGATATCTTGTACTTTGACCAGAAGGTCGTCCACAAATGTCTGATTGTCACCTAACCCTCGAACCGTTGCACGATCAAAGGAATCCATCAATTTGTTGGCTCGGCTATCCCGAGCGCGGGCCTCGTGAAGCACTTGCATCTTCTCGGCCGTGGCAAACTCAGAATCGAGTTTCTTAACCCCGGCCGTGTCACCGTTGGTGTAGAGCACCGTCAACTCGAGATGCTTCCGTCTTCTTTCCCTCTCCACGTGAGCTTCTGCAAGCTTTTGGTGCCGAACCTCCAACTTGTTGAAGAGGACCAGAACACAGCTCATAACATCGCTCATTTTCGCACGTTCATTGGCCAATCGCGGATTTGCAGCGAACCAGTGACTCACAGCCTCACTACTCATGTCCAGTAGATCGATGGCAAGAGTATGCGCCGTTGTCAGCTCTGCAATCTCTCTTTGAAGCGTATCAGTGACTTTGTTGAACACCTGAGTGGTGAATGATTCCAATTCCTCTTGATTCTCACGGTACCGTCGCTCGGCCTCACCGAGTTTGAAGTCTGCCTCTAGCTCCCCAATATCCGCATAACCAATCTCATTGTCATTGAAGAGTGCGTCGATATGCGCTTCCGATTCCTGCTGCCTGGCTTGTCTTTCGGCGTCCTGTTGCTTGCGCACCTCGCGGTTTGTACGATCCCATTCCACGACCGCGGCATGAATGAAACCGAAATCATCGTGGATGCCATCAATTTTGGCGCGAATCATCTTTAGCTGTGGATGATTGGGTCCATCGATGGGTGTAGCAGGAATGGCCTCGGGCGGGAGGACCGATCGTAGGTTTCCAACCGCTTTTCTCATAGGATCTTCAGGGATTGGGGCGTTCACAGGAGTGCCAATCCTTACAGACATGGGCGGAGGTCCCCTCAGATCCGGCGCTGCAGTTCCAGGTCTTATAATATCTGGCACCAGACGAGATGACGCTGGTGTTTGCTTCCTGACAGCCATGCTCTGTTGCCTGATCAGGCCGATGAAAGCCTCTTCGTGCTCCCTTCTTCCACCAGCTGATTTCGGCCGAGAAGGCGCAGCGAGCGTATCGATAGCCATCAATCGCCCCGAGTCCACCACTGAGTTTCTCAAGCTCGAGTAGGCTTTATCTGCTGGTTGCAATGTCTTCGGCTTCTCGTCCTGCACTGCTGAGTTGTAACGGAAAGGTGTATAAGCTGGCCTGGGAGGTTCGAACTTGATTGGTTTACTGGGCTTGTTCGTTGCAGAGGAACTTGGGGCGGATGAGGGAGGTGCCATTTCTGGAAGCACAAGAATCGGGGCATTGACGCCTGGCGAGGGAGGTCCAGGCATCCGATAATCTTCTATCACCATAGGAGCGTTAATGCTTGGGGATAGGGAACCATCTGCGCGTCCAGGCAAAAAGACCTGGGTTCCAAGAGGTCCCGTGTGACCAGTATGAGGCAATGTAGTTTGGTTTGTCAGCTGGCTCACTTGATGAGGCTCGTGAACATTGGCATCGCCCTGGGCGTGGACAGCCCTCTGGGGTACCCTTGGCCTCCCGCCCGGACTGTACTCTCCTTCTTCAATTCCATTTGAGCCAACCATCACAAAAGATCCATCCTTTGATCCAGGCCGCTCCTCTACAGTAGACTTTGTTTGCAGCTGAGTCAAAGGTGGCGGCCTTGCAGGAGAAGGTGCTCGCTGAGTAGTTGGCATTGTAACTTGTGGCGCAACGCCTTCGTTCACGGCATGCCCGTTAGGTGCTGTTGCCGCTGTTGCTTCTTCTGCTGTTCCAGTGGCGATTGGCACAGCTTCTCGCTGTGACTTTTGTTCTTGTCCAACGCTATGAGCAGAGGCGGGTCCGTCGCGTTTTAGTGTGTCGATCGCTTTACTGACATCAGCTGGCTTGACATTGGCAGGCAAGGCGGCTTGGATGTCGGCAAGGCTTGCAGCTTTCTTCACCTCTTTCACCACATTGGGCAGCTCAACACCGTAAAGTAGGCTTCGTAAACGCAGCTCCTTGTTGACAAAAGACTGGAAGATGTTGAACTTGTCTTCGTCGGTGCTTGCCGCAGACTCTTTAGCGAGCATTGCAGCGTATCTCTTGAGAGATGCTTTGAATTCAGGCTCCAGGTCTCCGTACTCGTCCACTACTCTCACAGTTGGAGTGTTTTCCAAAGAAACATCACGTGCAGAGTCGCGAGATCCAGGGCGAGCCGCGTTTTGATATTGATGACGTGGGTGTAGAGGGGCAGTCCACGCCTGGACGACACTATCGATGGTAGTGGATTCATCAGTAGCCACCATGGAGTTACTCTGCTGCTGGGCCAATGTCCCTGAAGGGCGTTCTTCCGCGTGCTGTCGAAAATCAGGCTTCGGAGCCGGTGGAGGCTCTTGAGGCTGATGGGCGGTCAATGGACTTGCAGCGCCAATCTCAACTGGGCCAGCCGGGTGGACAATATCTATCTGAGGCGCCTTTGTGGGAGCTGAGACAGTCGGTGGGGGAGGCAGAGGGGGGGACACAGGTGCCTGTAGTTGCGGAGGAGCATTGGAGATCATATGAGAATTCCCAAAGGGCTGTACGCTTGGGGTGGTGGGAGTGTCGGTGGGAGGGCTGCTGGCATAATGCTCCCAGTCGGACGGTCCACCATAGCCCAAGGCAAGGGCGGAAGATTGTTGGGCAACAGAATTTGGGACTGTATTGCCTTGCGTCTGATGGGCCCAATAAGAGCTCGATGCCTCAATGGGGGAGACCAACGGGGCATCGAGGGTCGCGCCCATTTGGGGTTGTGTGGTGGATGGGTAAGCCGGCGCGGACGCTGTGGGATTCTGGGACCCCCATTGACTTGGTACCTGGGGATCATACTGATGTGTAGGCGCGTGGTGGGAATATTCTTGGTGAGGAGTATTTATACGATTGTATGAAGGCTGGCTTTGGGCTTGAGCCTGAGTTTGATACTCGATTGGTCGCGGGGGAGGGGGAGGTGGTGGAGGGTCTATGCTTGATTGTTGGGTGGGAGGGTTTTGATTGTAGGGATCGCTCCATGAGGTATTGTATTGGTGTGATGGGGGTTGATGGAGAGAAGAGGAGGGTTGGTATTTTGAATAGTTCAATGCAGGATCAGGCTGGGGACTGACTCGACCAGAGGCACTGTCTGGTCGTGGTGGCAGAGGAGGTTTGGGCTCCAGCTGCTGGCCTCCGAGGCCTTGATTATATCGTACTCCCCAGGCCGAGGTGTCATAATGACCAGAAGAGGAAGGGGGCGGCGGCAGTGGCGGACCAAAGTTGGAAGATCCAAATGAATGATGAGGAGAGGTCGGGGATAACGGGTGCTGCTGTTGGGTCGTTGGCGGTGGAGGAACGGATTGCTGCTGTTGCTGGAGTCGAGGATCAGCCCATCCTCTCCGGGGCGGGGCTTGCCATTGAGGCTGAGGCGGTCCTGGAGTATGCTGTTGATAGTTGTAAGGAGGGTTGTTGTTGTAAGAAGGATTCATGGCGGCGCTGACGTTGTTTCACGGCTGCGATGGGCGGGCAGGCGTGAGGTTGTGTCATGCGCAGGTCGCACTTGCCGTTGCAAATTGCAACTATTACACTGAGATGGCAGTTGGGCAAGAGCGACTGCCACTTGCACCCTCCTTCCACAGCTGCGCGACGAAAATATCAGACGCAGTGCGATGTCGTGCGTCTTCGCAGTCGAGGCGGTTATCCTTTTGATTCTTCAAGCTCAGGTGCCTATCAACGGACAATCAGTACTTAGCGAGAGTAAGTAAGTAGCGAGGACTCCACAAGCGCGCAAGGTTGAGCCAATTGGGGTAAATGCGGCTACTCGGGCTGAGTCCGCGCCCGCAAGTCTGCCTCTCATCCATTCAGCCTCGTGATGATTCCCAGGCCCACGCTTAGGCTCTTCTTAGATATACGCCAGCACTCATATATGCTTTGATCACTCATATATGCTTTGATTAATGTCTCACAGCCATTGGAAAGAACGGTTTATGATGGACTGATTTCTACATCTTGCTGACTTTTGAGTCTTGTAGAACTTTTGGATCCAACGGTCGACAGGTCAGCAGCAGCATTGAACCACAGTCACCGAGATCCACCCTCCGAACAACCAAAGGCCGGGGTACCATTCCACTATCCACTCAGATCTAGCACGACTCTGCCTTGCAGCTTGCCCTTATCCATCCTCTCGAAGACTTCTGTTAGTTTGCTCATCGGTTGAGTTTCAAAATGAGTTTTGACAATACCCCTGCGGCCAAGTTAGCTTCTTGTGATATGGGGTGAATGTTGGTGGAAATGTCCTTACCGTGCAGCCAGCTCCAATGTCTCCATGGCATCCTTGCGATTGCCCACAGCACTTCCAACAATTCTCAGTTCTTGTGCAAGTAGGGCTGCAGGGTTGGCTGTCTGGATTGGCTGTGATGCCCCTTCGGGGACACCAACGCAGACCAAAGTACCTCTGTAACGGAGGAAGGTCAGGCCCTGTGCATAGGCGACGTTGCTGGCTGTGCAGACAACAACAGCATGTGCACCGACGCCTCCCGCAGCACTCTTGACATCTGCCACCAGCTTCTTGGTTCCCTCATCGTCTCTGCTATACTTGGACAAATCGAGGAACACTTCCGCCCCGCATTCCTTGGCTAGCTGCTCTTTCTCTCCCATGTCGATGCCAATCATACGGAATCCAAAAGCTTTTGCACCAATCTGAAGAGCAAGATGTCCCAATCCGCCACCAGCTCCGGGAATGACGACCCAATCTCCCGGACGGGCACCCGTTTTAGAAAGAGCCGCATAGACAGTCACACCTCCACAGAGCATGGGAGCCGCAGCATCGCTGGGCAAGCCGTCTGGGATGGGAGTAACGTAGTTGGCGGGTCCCAGAGCATATTGCTGAAACGTGCCGGGTGTATAATATCCACTGATCTTGGCCGAGGTACAGCAAGCATCAGCTCCCCCTAAACAAGGAGTGCAATTCCCACAGGCTGCAGCAATCCACTTGATACCGACCCGATCGCCAATCTTGAGGCCAGAAGACTCTGTGCCTGGTCCTAGAGCAGCCACTTTGCCCACTCCTTCATGACCACCGACCTGTCCCTGTTGTGTAGGGGCTGGTAGCCATGCCCAAGAATTACTGGTCGTCTCGTCAGCAAAATGGATGCGTGTGCTCAGATTGGACAGCTACTCACCACATGACACCCATATCGGAATGGCAGACACCAGAATGCGTCAGGTTGATCAAGACTTCTCCAACGCCTGGCTTTGGGGTATCGATCTCTTCCAGCTTGGTGGAGATGGATCCAGGGTTGTCATATACCAAGGCCTTGTGCCTCGACGGTACCTGTACAGCTGCCATGATGTATGGAATAGATACTCAATTTTGCTAAGAGAGAAAAGGGCTTCCAGTGAACACAACACAGATCAATTGAAGAAAGAATAAAAGAGGAAGATGAAGGAGGAGAAGAGATTAAAGTCAAGAAAGCGGAGTCTTGCCCTATAGTAAAGGTCAAGGCGTAGAAGAGTGGGAATGCTTCTACCTATGTAACCGCCAGTTCATGATCACACTAGTACTACACTACACAACCATTTCCTCTCCGCATGGACTTTGTCGAACAGGGTATGACGAGATGGATCCATTGGAGAGTGGCACGGAAGATGTGTACGGAGTACGCGCATGATTGTGATTGCGGGGTTGAAAGAAAGGATGGATGCCTGCCTGAAGCTGGGTCTGGATCCGATGCCAAAGACGAATGACCCATCTCTGCACGTTCGAGTCAGTCATCACTACCTAGGTACACATACTACAAAGTCAACATGTCGACACGCTACAAAGTAATGCAAGGGTTTAAGGGTCCGAGGCGTCCGTCAGCTCAAATCAGGACACCCGTCTTGCCTTGTCAGCCTTATGTAGATCTGTGATTTGAGAATCGAGAATCGAGAATTGATCAACTGTAATAACATACATTATGCATTGACCTGCCTAGAGTACAATTGCCAAGTGGTAAGTACTAATGACTTGGTAGAGTGGATTACGGTAGACCGAGGGACGGTCGTCAGCGCCACGTTCCTTGTCCCTCGTCCCTCGTCCCTTGGAACAAAAGCGTACGAGTTGGGTCTTGATAAGGTGGATTGATAGAGGATGGAGGGCGCAAATGTCTACGAGTGAGTCGGTAGATACCTACGGGGGCTAGGTCATGATAGATCTAACAACTCTAACAAACGGCTGAGAGCCTCGGTAAATAGGCGAGGAGGGGCATTTTTTTTTACACTTTGAACCTTGGGATGAACCGCGGGGCATAACCCTGGTACCTCGAGTCGTGCCCTATCAGTTTGAGAGTCCCTGACAATAATGTCTACGTCGAGACCAGAGAGTCATGTACTACTTACTATGTACTACTCCTCTCGTGTGCGCATGCACACAGGAAAAAGTACTCCCCGGATCCCCCCCTCTCGTAACCCCCCTTTGATCCCACTCGCGACTGAGTGGTGATGGTGGACACTCCACCAAGGCACTGTTGCCGGTTTCGGGGATCCATTGACAAGTCGTTGATGAGTACACTGTGGCATGACCAATGCCTTGTGTGTCACGCAGAGACTGGAAGATTCTTGATGCCATGACACATTCTGGTTGCGTCTATCTACGGACTTATTCTTCCACACATGGTTCAATGGGAATGGTCTGGTCTTGATGAGAAACGACATCTACCAGAACCACCTTGACCAGAGTGTCCCATTCAAATTTGTTGGGTACTGTGACTTTCACACAACCAGTCCCCAATTGCCTTTGAGTATTATACTCATTGAAATGCCTCAGGTGATGTCTCTCAATTGGGCTGCTGCAGTCGATGAATAGAGATCGATTCAGTCATGAAGCAAGTACTGTGGGCTCCGGTGCTGCAAGGGAATTGTATCCTCTCGCTTCTCTTGAAAGACCATGATCCTTGGAGCTGTAAAAGGACATTACCATGATCTGGGTCCTTTCATTCCCAAGCTTTCCAGCTTCACAATTGTCCGACTCGCCTCCTGAACGCACCCAACTGTCCTATCTCCCGGGGCAATCTCATCGACACAGCGTCAACCCTTTGTCGTACCTTGTCACTTTGGAATGTCGAGGGCTCCTGTGTCTTTATGCTTTCAAGTGCTGACAACAAGAACTCGACTAACACTTGAGAGGGATCGTTCAATGGTGAGATCCTCTCACAAGCCCAACCCAACGCCGTCAGGAGACTGGACACAACTTCCTCTTCCCCCTCGCTTCGAAGATGGAAGTCCTCCACGGCTATTTTGACAAGGTGTTGCAGTGATTCCACCACCGGCTCCAGTCCAGGTCTCCGCTCCCTCTCATAAACTGGATGTCGCTCGACTACTGAACCGAACTGGGCAGCATCATAATTTTCGAAAATCTCGCCGAATCGTCGTTGGAGCTTTTCACCAAAGTGACGTACTCTTTCCACCGAGCTTTGTAGTCGGTTCAAGAAATTCCATCCGTCCTGATCATGACAACCCCAGACAAAAAGGGTCCCGAAAAGATCTTCTTGAATGGTCCATTCTGACGAGGGTCGGTGTTGCTGCTCCTCTGTGATGATTCTATCAATGTCCGGCCGGAACTCCGCACCGAGCTCTCGTCTGACAAATGTTGTAAGAATATCTTTGATATGCCACTTCCTCTGATCCAATGTGAGAGTAGAGAAGATGTCTGCCATTTGTCCTGTCCTGATGTGTTCAGAGATTTCAAAACAATTTGAGACCAATTTGTCCAAGTCATGAGAGACAATATATACCCATCCTTGGAGTGGCCCACCACCACCGGGCCGATCCATAGCTTTGTGCTTCGGAGCCAAAGATGCCTGGCCAGCACTTAGCGGCCGTGGCCGCAGGATGTTGAAGTAACGGTTGGCATATAAGAAGCGAACCAGCTTGGTCATTGTTGGCCGTTTGATGGAGCACTATCGCGATGACACGACCTCGCAATGCACGACGATAGTGCTTGCATGCTTCGTTAGTCTATCACTCGGAAGCATTCCCGGGAGTATTCTGAAGGCCACATGAATCATGTGGGACCGAAATGATGTGGTTGAGCTGGAGTTCAATTGCTTGACCAAGTCCATACCAATTCTGCTCAAACCGTCCCATTTAGGTATGGCTACCTGCATTGTGGTCCTGCTCCATGGTCCTCAGCGAGGTTGTCTTTTCCTGATGGTTGATTGTACAGTTCCCTGGTCGAGAAGTCGAAGCGAGCCCTGAGCAAGGATAACTCGGAATCTGAAGAGCTATGCCCGCTTTGTTCAAGTCACGCACGGCTGGCTGCATGACATGAGCTTCATGTGAAGGGATGATGGCCGAAAGGCAGCCTCAATCAACGCCACCGATGCACGGAAGCGCATTGCAGGTTGCCAAGTAGTGTATGTGCCGTTGTAGACGCATGAGGATCCAAAGCCCGGTATCTTGTTTGTTCGCCAGGGTCGTGTGGGTAACAAGTTAGCCTCATGGGCGGCAAGAGAGAAAGGGGCGGCCTGCCGGTCACGTGCGATGCGGGCGGCAAATTTGCCAATTCTCATTGGCCGACAACGAACCTCGAAAGGGCAACTTCACACCTTGTTTGTAGCAGACGTGAGTGATGAGTGCCTTCGAGATGGTGAAATGGGCCGCAGGAGGTCGCAGCCGATAGTCTCCAATGCGTGAACTCTGAAGGTCTATATCATGGCTTCCATCTTGTCAAATCACGGTACAGCGTTCGCAGTCAGAGCCTCCCCCACCACCTTAACTGCACTGCTAGGCGAACTCGGTCCACAAAGTGCAGCATTGTGGACGTTCTCAACCTAGATGCCAACCGAGATATGACGAAATGTATTGCTGAGTGTTACCAATGAGCCTACGCTTGCTGCCAAGGGTGATTGTTGAAGCAGATGCATAGGCCCCGTCCGGCTCATTCCAGTAGTGGCACACACATACGGCCGTCTGGAAGTTCAACCGTCGATAGTGTGAAAGAACGAACCCCCTATTCGCCCTATTCGCAACCGGTACTTTCAAGTTTTCTTGAACACGGCCGTATTCGTCCTCTGCCTGCCCCTAGCAAATACTATGCAGCGCCATCGGCAAGTCTGCAGTAATGATACATGCACCTTCTCCGCTGCATGGGGGAGATCTGCAGAGTACGAGGGATTGACAATATGCGCGGGATGGATGATTGCCGCAAGCCTGCGTGTAATACTGAGCATTTTGCATTGTGGAAAGATCCTTGGCACCGATCAGTAACGCGTAGGAGAGCGGAATTAGGTGTAGACATACGGGTCTAGCTGCCGTGCTACATGGATCCCGACGTGATATCATCATTGATTGAAGTTATGCAGATGAGTGACCAGAGCTTTGGAACGTAGGGGAGGCGTTGACAGCAATCTAAACGAGGTGAAATTGATACTATCCGGGTGATGTCTGCCACTTGCAAGATGGTGGACGATCATCCTTTCTCGATGGCAATGGACAATGTAAGGATAAACATGGAGAGAAGGACCTAGGCAGAATGAATCATTAAGGTCTTGCGAGACAGCGAACATCATTACTTACAAGGGTGGCCATGGTGCCAGCAACCTTGAGCTCCCACCCACCAGCAACAGCATATCCCCGAGCCATTGAGTTCTGAACTCGAAGGAATCTGACAGCTCCAAGAATGGCCATGACCATCGCAGCAACGTGGCAGATGCTGGAAAGCGGCACGCTGACGACGAAATAGCCCAATGTGAGATTTGGAGTTGAGCTATGCTGGAGACGCATAAGTTGGGCAATGATGACGCCGAGGATGGCAAAAGCCTGGCCAGTGCGAAGGTAACCAAGAAAAGTTCTTTCGTTTGCTGAGTACTCGAGTTAGCCAACATGTTACACAGGCATGGAGTCGGTCAATCAATGTTGCCGCTCGAGGAGCCGAAAGTTACCTAAATGATCTCGACAATCAACATGAGGAACAGCCATCGATATGTGTCTGTGCCAGAAGCGGGAGAACTTGCTAGGATGGTTGCCCGTGGCATTGACGGGGGGGTAGTTGTTGGCAGTGTTGATGTCGAGTTCCAGGGCCTCTTGTTCCGACGGATTCGCCAACGAGCTAGAACGAGGTGGTGTATGGAGCTCTGGCTCTGGCTCTGGCTCTCTTCGGCCGGGGCTACGCTTGACATTGACCATTTTCCAAGATCATGAAATTGTTTCAAGGAGAAGTAATGGTGGTATCTTTGGGCTCTTGGATATAGCTCTCCTGATCTCCATGTAGCTGGAGCTAGGTGGTGGGATGGTTTGACGCGAGTACAATCTTTAAACAAAGCCAGGCCAGGCCAAACCTTTTTGACGGAGGGCTGAAGGTCTCCCGAGTGATTAAGAGTCAGTCTTGCTGTCTCTTAATTCTTGATTGAGGTTGTGTGAGGTTCAATTGATTTTTGATACCTCAATTCCTGGTATTGGGAAGGCACGATATTTGGAAATTATTACTGTTATTATTAGGGAAGGTGACGTGTGTCTACACGTGACTTATAATCACTGCCACGTGACCTGAATCCCAACACGTGATGGAGCCAAGGTCCAATCCTGGAGTTCGCCCGGTACCACAATTCAAGGCGCCGGAGAGTCAGAGTCCACCACTCCCGCCTAAGGGCCGAGGGGCTTGAGCCTAGAGCCTAGAGCCTAACGGCTGTTGCCATGGACCGATGTCAAGTTCTCTGGGCCTTTTGGGCCTTTTGAGCGCTTTTACACACGTGCCTGTACCTAAAATGCCATCTCTCCCAGTGGCACAATGCCTAACTCCATCACTAAGGAGAGCTGCACAATGACGGCACCACCTTGGGACCTTGATTCGCTTGTTAATCGGCTCTTATTTGTTGAATTTCTTTTGGGCGCCTCTTTACCAGCCACGAGGATTTTGATGCAAGTCTTGATTTGATGCTTCATGCCCCCCAACCGGCGAGAACTCGATCGTGAAGCGTAATCTTGTTTTCTTCCCAACCCCCTCTTCCTCTTGTTGGCCTCGACGCCGACTCTTAAACCTTGACCCAGCTCCATTCTCTGCGTCACTCCTCGTCCATTTGTACATATTTCTTCCTGCCACGTTCCAGGGAAAACTCCCGCCTGGTCCATCCTCCGGTCCTCGGTCCTCGCCATTTTTCCCACGTGTGCGACCCCGCAGCGTCGGGGCCATCAAGTGCACCGTACCCTCAACACTGGGTCTATCCATAAACCTTTCAATCAACGTCGGTCAAGATGATCGGAGGATTCCTCTTCACCAGTACTAGGATCTTCGAGATCGTCACTCTTATCCCCATCATTGGGATGCTGGTATGTCACAACATGGAACCTTGGTGACTCCATACCGCCTGGGTTACTGACGAGAGCTGCAGTCATGGTTCGTCAATGGGTTCAATCAAAACAACCAGCTCACTCCCAACTTCATCCTCGTCCTCTTCATCGTCTCGATCCTAGCCTGCGCATGGGCTCTTGCGACCCTGCTCCGCTTCAGCTCGACCCGACGGAATGCGCTTTTTGTCGCCTTCATTGACCTGTGCTTTGTCGGTGGCTTGATCGCTGGAGTCTACTACCTGCGAGGCATTAGTGGAGCCAACTGTTCCAACTTCTCCTCTGGTTCCATCTATATCAATCTTGGTCCATTTGGCTTCTTTGGGCGCAGCAGCGGGTCCTCGTGGGCGGTCAACGTCAATAGGAACTGCGCCATGCTCAAGGCTTCGTTTGCCTTAGCAATCATCAACATTATCCTCTTTTTCTGGACATTTTTCTTGGCCCTCTTCCTGCATCGTCGTAATAGTATCAAGGAAGTCAGAAGGACTTCGCGACACAGCTCCAGGCGCGGTCATAGATCTCGCTCAGGATCGAGGAGGGGCAGTACCCGTCGCAGTGTCTACGTCTAAGGTCATGTCGAGCGTCAACTGTTCCATCTCAACAACGATGCGTCTAGCGAGCACACATATCGGAGCTTTACGAATTTCCTTGCACTCTCACAGTGCGTTCTTGATCTTCGTTTAAGAACAATGTCTAAGTATTTGAGCGATCTGTTTATTTGTTCCCTTTTGGGGAAATCATTTGGTGATGTACCGCTGCTCAGCGCGGTATCAATGAGTTGGAAAGGCAATGAGATGGTTGGAAATGAGGGGGAAAACGCCATGATCACGACCCCAGACAAGAAATAAAATCATGATTTACATGTTCTCTTAATGTTCCATGCGCGCATACTGTTTCCGTGACAATAGCGCGACGTGGTGAAGGAGTAAGCCTTCACTGTGTCCACGATGGCTTTTGAGATCATTCGAATTGACGAAGAGCTTGGGGCAGGATTCTGGGGTGGTAATGTAAGGTAAGGTACATGTCCTCAAGAAGATGCTAGCACCAACTTCATGTTCAAGTATGAGATGACTTCGAGCGAGGGTACGCAGTAGTTCCTAATCTTGGGACTTCTTATTAATGTACAGCATCACTTTCGACAGCCTACGGCTAAAGAGTGATGTCACTACTCAAGTCGGTGTAACCTTCCTACCTTCGAGTCCATACTCTGAGTGATGCAGGAAGCACCGCAATGATTCCAGAAAGGATCTTCACGTTTACGATCAAAGAGCCAAAACATTGAAAGTGGACTCTTGGCCCGTCCTAAATGAGGTGCTACACTTTATCGAGTCCGCCAGCTGGGCATGGCATGGCATGGCATGGCATTCATCACCATAAAACCGGATTCCCGAGCCGAAATTTCCAAAAGAATGAGATGGCATTCTCCTTACCCCGGAGCCGGGCTTGAAAAGGCAGCCATTTCTTTCTCTGCCGCCGTCGCCTAGACTAGATGGGACCCAGTAGCCATGGCATACCGATGTTGTAGGCCGAGTCGCGTGAAATGTACCTCACGAGCATACTGATGCGCATCAACAGCCCCAGGATCTGTGTATCATCGCATGGTGTAGGCGAAATTATCTCATGCCTTACCACATGTCCTTGGTCGTGCCTACACTACGTCCGAACCCCCCGTGGCTGTCCTGTACAGCAAAGTATCTACAGTAGTTGAGCAAGATCAATGTTTTCATTTTCGAGGTCAGACAAGATCGAAAGACGAGGCTGTGAATTTGTCGAGACTCTAATTATCGTTGTGTGAAGGGAGAATGCTAACAGCGTATATTTGGCTGCATATTATATCATCACAATCTATATCCTCGTACATACATACCAGAGTCATGGACTAAGTAGACCAACTCGATCCGGTCGGCTTATCCCGAGTGAACTCTTCAGTGCCAATGAGCAGTCTGCCGGTTCATCCAAGGTATTTCCAGCCAAACATTCAAAATCTCAGCCCTTACGTACATACTCGACATATAATTTATCACACAGACGAGTAGATCAGTTAGTAGGTAGTAGGTGCTCGTCGTGTCACGTCGATCGTATTGTCGCGGAACTGGTGCTACTTGCCACCGGGTCAATAATCACCGTGGCACAGAAGAGATGTAACATCGGACGGTAATGTTGATTTTAAGCGAATCCCTTCTTCTCCTCTCTCTTCCCCTTCCTTTCGTGGGGGGGTTTGGTGTTGATAGAAGTGGGGTTTGGGGGAGCAAAGGGGGGGAGGAAGGGGGGGCCGAGGGGCTTGTCCCACGGGCAAAGACGGCGAGACAAATTTCTTGCACTTGTCTCGAAAGTGGGGAGTGCCGTGGTAACGCCATTCATCTTCTTTTAGTCATTTTCACAGATTGCTATTACCAGACATGGTAATGGTAGTGGTGGTAGTTGTCGCATCGTCTGCAGAGATGAGATGCAGCATTTCTTCACCGCCTTCCGTGTGGCGTAAACTCGGGAGTAATGCCTTACATAGCTTTCTACTGTATACGCCACGAGCATCACACGTGCCTCTTGGAAAGTGTGGTGGTGGACGCTAACGGAGAGCAAGGAATAATCGTAGACGAACAGGGCTTGGAATGGGTCATGATAGGTAGAGTACTATGCTGCAATACACTATTGCAATGTGCATCGATGTCTGGACAAATACTTCATTTTTACTGCGTTGCAAGACGTTCAATTTTTGTCAAGGAAGCACTTGGATAGTTGGCTATAGACCAGTAAAATCGAGGAATTGCTTTAGACAATATTATATGGCCCTTGTTCACCAACTGAGAAACATCTTCTTGACACAGATTCTGCGTGCATCATATTGATATCTCAAGAAATGTTGCTCGTCCCAATCTCTGAATTTGCGGGGGCGGCATGATTGAATACTATCAACCTACACCTTGGGGGGAGCAGGGTTGACTTGTTCGATTTGCTCGGCGTCTGTGCTTGCGACACGCTTGATGTCGAAGGTGACGGGGTCGACGTCCTCGTGGTGTACGACCTTTTCGACAGCCATGGTTGTTCGGTCGGCCAAAGCCTTGTCTTCGAACACTACACTCTGTGTTAGTAACATAGAATCAAAATACCAGAATAACAGGTAGAACTTACTGAATGACAACTCCTCCAAAGTACGGTTGGATGTCTCAGGGAAGAAGAACCAGACAAAGACAATCTCGAAAGCCAGCCAACAGCAATAAGTGATGAGCCACTTCCAGCCAATGTTGTTGAGACCAATAGGGTTGACGAATGTGGTGAAGAAGCCGGCAAGACGACCGAACAGTTGGAAGAAGGCAATACCTCGGGACCGCTCCGCATATGGCCAGATTTCAACCAGATACGTGTACGTCAGGGCGTTGTAACCCAGATTGTATGCAGGCGAGTAGAGGTAGATGAAGAAGATTGTCGCGACACCGGCGGCCTTGTTCTCCCCACCTTCATCCAGGGCGTGCATGCTCTGTTGCATAGAAATGGTCCACGAAATGTAGACTAACAGAAGACTGATCGTGCAGGCGAGATACATAGTTCGTCGTTTGAAGCGCGTGACAAGCATGGCAAATGTGAAACCGCAGACCAACGACCAGCAGGCGGTGCTGACATTGATCTTCTGCTTGAAGACCGAGTCGGTGTGGCCGATCATGGCCAGAAGATCACCGAGGTAGTATGAGATGAGCGTGTTGCCGGACCACTGGGTGAAGAGACCAAGGAAAGTGGTGATGAAGACACGGCGACGCATACCTTGTGTCGCAAATAGTGAGAGCCACGATTTTTTACTGGCCTCAACTTCAATCTGGATGGCTGTGTTGATTTGGGCAAATTCGGCGCGCACGAATTCGGAGTCTCGATCCCCCTCGGCGTGATACTTGACAAGGATATCATAGGCCTCCTCACTACGGTCCTTGGTAACCAGCCAACCTAACAAGTGCCATGTTAGCATTCGCAAACGTCAAATCTGTGCTCGAATCAATGAAGACTTACGGGGGCTTTCTGGAAGGAAGAAGACAAAGCAGATCTGCAACATGGAAGGCATGATCTGGAGTAGAGAAGGAATTCTCCATGCCCAGTTGCTATTAATACTGTTGGTGCCAAAAGTGATGCCGGCAGCAATGATTTGACCTGGAATTCATGAGTATAGTTAAAAGATTCGGGGACAAGCCTTTCTTACCGACAAAGTAGGCGACATTGAAAAGCGATGTCAGGACAGGTCGCTCCTTTGGATAACCAAGTTCACCAATCAAGGACGAACCAGCAACAATACAAACTGGAATGCCGAAGCCGAGGATCATGCGAGCCACAATATACATGCCAACTAGAATGCGCGAGTCAGATATTTGAAGCAAGATTCAGGGGACGTTGCTCTCTCTCACCATGCTGCGCAAAACCTTGAATGATCGCTCCAATGCACATGACAATGGATCCCCCCATAATCGCCCACCGTCTACCAAATTTTTCATTGACAATGGGGACGAAAGGCAGAGACAAGATGGCGCCCAACCCATAAGCGGCAGCAATAATGCCTTTCAACGACCCTTGAGGATCATCGAAGTCTGAAGACTGGTTAGCTGGACGCACATTGACAAGCAAGAGGCACTCGTACATAGTTTCCAATATGGAACAATCTGAAGGGCATTGATCAATTGAGAGTCGAAACCAGAGGTCAACTCAATACCCATACAGGTCGGGAAGAGCATAAAGTAGAGATATCTCAAGTTCGGCTTGCGATACCATGGTACGTTGTCCTCGGCAACTATGCGGGTGACAATGGGATCAGAGTCCCGATTCTCCCTGTTGGTGGGCTTGAGAAGGTTCGACATGATGGCCCAAGATGTTGACTTGGATGGAAGAAGGCCTGACTCGGTCGAGTGTGAGGTGGTGAGATCGCATGAAGGGGAACCATGGCCTTATATGCTTCTCCGGATGCTGCAAGATCTCCCGCTGCAATATTCGTGTGATAGCCTCAACCTGCACCTCCCGTCCAACTATAGACTGTGGCAATCAACGATTCCATTGGTTAGGAGCCCTAGGGCCAGAGTCAATCTACAGGTATAGCAGAATTGTCAACTTCCGCTTGGCACCATTTGACCCCATGAGCATGGGGGGCGCTAAGGTGACACGAGGGGTGGATTGACATTGAGCGTTGACAGTGTTGCTGTAAAATGATCTTTACCTGAAGGTTGCCACCGGGCGAGGAACAAATCCGGGGCATCTTCCGTCTGTGGAGAATGCTACAAGGGAGTTTCCATGTGGGACCATTTGGACATTGAGCAGGCTGATCGTGACTCGACCAGGATTAGCTTCCTGTCTCTTGTCTGTATTACTCAACGTTTGGTCCCTTTTGAGAGCCCACCCAACCGTTTCCCCGGATGGAAGGAAGTATAACAGCGCAAACACATCGATGAACGTAATGTCAAGGTACTGAAACAACCGTAAAACGGCGCATACAGAACAACCAGACTGTGATTCAGAGACCAGAGGCTAGAACACGAGATGGAAGGTAGTGGAGATCATGGGGCTCGAATTTGCATATCCTGTGGTAAGAATTTCCCATGGTCTTTACACTGGCGTTGCCAGACTCTTTTCCTCAAGTGGCTCGCTTGCACCCGGTCGAGCGAATGACGGCAGGGCCAGATTGGAGAGAGAATACGGAGTAGAATCAAGCTCAAGCTTCAAGTTCAGGCTGAAAGGTGCAGAACAAGCGCAACTTGACCTGCCAAGCGGGATAATATGACTGCCAAGCTAGCCGTGGCTGGCATACTTGATCGGGAATTGACGAGATCAAGCTCCGTGTCGCAATGGTCATGGTCAATCTTGGGACCGTCATCGTGCCTCGAGATACTGGTGGTATCCCACATTGGGCATCTCGTGGAATGTAACGTGCGCTAATAAGGCTTGCACCTCGTCTGGCTATGATGTCGAGCTAGGTCTTATTTACTGAAAAGCCTTTGGCCAAGGTCTTTCGGAGCTGGAGGTAGACAAAAACTCATAAAACCATTCAGGTTGAGATTGTGGCGGGAATCCCTTACCATGAGCCCTCACAAATAGGCAATATTCACAGACTTAGTCACGAAGTATCGAATGTACTCATTTGTTCATTGTAACCATAATGACTGTCAGAGCTCCACGCTGATCTCAACGGACTGTATATCGGCAGTTCATTTTTGCTGCTGGACTTGGTTCCTTAGGTGGCGCTTTCGGCTCTCAAAGGGTTAAGCTTCCGTCGTTCTTTCATGGCGAAGATCCACCTACCAACCAGAGTATCACATATTTGAACGTTGTTTTGGGGACCCCGGGCTGCAAGCCTTAGCTAGGTTTGAGGGGGGCGTGCCGAAGTCTGGTTAAAAGAGGCTGCAATAATAGACCAGGACCAAGCCCCACCTCGTGAATCGAGGACGATCGCTGAACAAATACGCACTCCACTGGCGTGGAGCTACCACAGCCTAATCTTCGGCACAAGGCAACCACTCGTATCCTTTATACAATCTGCGATGGGTGCTAGCAGAGTCTGGTCGATATCGTGGGGATTGAATGGGGGTTGAAAACGATGTCGACGCACCAAGGAGGATTTTCGTTGTCCAAGGCAATGGGAGATGGGCTTACTCCGTCATGCCGAGTGTCAAGTTCCGAGCGGCGTGTTTGCATGCTCGAATCGAGCCATGCAAACCCCAAGCTCCGAGCTATGTGGCTGACAGCCTATATTCAGTTGCTAGGAAGTCATTTAGATGTTGGTAGTGTCCCATAGAGCTGTGGAGAGGGGGACATCAAAGAGGACGATACGACCCATGGACGTCGCTACATCTTATGACAGCTTCCGTGTGATTGGCTTACATAGAGATGGAAAGAGTAACTACAATGTGAGTTTCCTCCGTCGTTCATAAGCGAGGCTACACTTGATCATCTCCGACACGACAGCCGACTTCAGGAACTAGAGAAAGAGGGAACCCGCCGAAACCATGCCTGGCCCAGCTCGTGCTGTTTCAGTTAACACGATCCGTCGATATCTGATTTTAGTTCTGATATTTTTCATCATCTCAACACTTACACTTGACCATATCTGTATGCTCAGTCGAGTCCGACAGGAATTAACGGGAACAGGCTTAACCATAAATTCTGGTTTCGTGCAGGCTAAGCGGCGTTTCTTTCAATTGCGCTACGCACTCATGCGCAAGGCCCAACCCCAATGCTAATGGTCCTAACTTCATTTATATATATTCCATCGCACGAACTGTTATGATGGAGACTCGAGTCTATCGTTGGAGGGGCTTAATTCTCCGTTATGAGACTTAGGAAGTCAACAATGATAAAGGCGGTGTCACCATCCCCAGTAGGGTGAGCTGGCTGACAGCATTTCAAATGTCGCTCCAACTTACCTGCTAACGAAGACCTTGATATCGAGGCTCTGCAATCGAGCGCGATCAATTCACTTATCTTGTTAGACCCAGCCATTGGCGGATGCTTTTCAGGAAGAAATTATCGATTCGACATCAGCATCAAGCAAGTCCCAGGTGGAATCCGTGCTACCTACGGCACTGAGGCTGTACTTGCTTTTTATATATGTCTTCCACTTATGCTACAGACCAGTTCGTGAACCAAGAGTGGGGGAATCAGCACTGACAAAAAGCAACAAGGTTATTGGAGGCCCGCGAAATTCCCGAACTGGGCTAGCGCCTTGGGTTCAAGATCACATGTCGATAAGCACCAAGCCAATGAGCCAATCAAATGCTGATCTGAGCCTTGGTCGGCCTTCGCCGATTGCACTTTCCCACTTTCCCCGACTTTCACTCACCTCTTGCCTCGTACTTGGTCTCGTACATCATCGACTACCCTTTATCTCTTTTTATACATCCCCATTTCTTCATTTCCAGTGCCAGTGCCAGTTTGTCTGACTGGGACACCTATGGATTCGGTGTCTCTGTTCTCAATTCCACGTCCGAGTTGGCAGTCGTTGCAGCGCTGGCCGACATGATGTCGGTGGCAAAATACACCGCAACAATCGACGAAAGGACGGGCTATATTACTAACATTGATAGCATTCGAGATCTCGAGTACCCGGGCTTGCGAGACACTTCATACCTGGATCATGCAGGCACCACTCTTTACGCGAGATCGCTCATTGAAGCATACTCGCAAGACCTCACAAGCAATATTTTTGGCAATCCACACTCTGCCTCGGCCGCATCACAGCTGTCTTCGCGTCGAATCGAGGACATCAGGGTCCAAGTACTCCGATTCTTCAACGCTGATCCTGACGACTTCGACGTCGTATTTGTTCCCAACGCGACTGCCGCTATGAAGTTGGTCGGTGAAGCCCTGCGAGATGGCGATCGCGGGTTCACCTATTGTTATCATGCTGAGGCACATACGAGCATGGTTGGTCTCAGGGAACTCGCCACGCAAGGCTCATCATGCTTCTCGAATGATAGTCAAGTCCAACAGTGGTTTGAACAGCGTAAGACAGACTCTTCAACTACACATGGGCCCATCCTCTTTGCCTATCCTGGACAATCAAATATGACCGGTCGTCGACTTCCTCTCGAATGGTGTGGAAGGGCTCGTACGCTCAACCAGAGAGGCAATGTTCGAGTATTTACTCTCCTGGATGCTGCGGCACATGCCTCCACTAGTCCTCTAGACTTTTCTGATGCCAATGCTGCGCCGGATTTCACTGCACTCAGTTTCTACAAGATTTTTGGCTTTCCAGACCTCGGGGCTTTGATTGTTCGAAAAGCTTCTGCTTCAATTCTACGACACCGGAAATATTTTGGCGGCGGGACAGTTGATTCCGTAACGGTTGGGGATGACCATTGGCACGCCGTCAAGGAAAGCTCGATCCACAGCCGTCTCGAAGACGGGACCGTTGCTTTCCACAACATCATTGCATTGCAGTCAGCCCTGAAAATCCATAGCAGCCTGTACGGATCAATGTCGGTCATTTCCAAGCACGCCAAGTATCTCGCATCAACTTTGAGAAACACGCTTAGAAACTTGCGACATGCGAATGGAACCCCAGTCTGCCAGATCTACGCACATGAAAATTTCGAAAGCTGCTCGCAAGGCCCTATAATCGCGTTCAACCTACTGGACGATGCGGGACAGTTCGTAAGCAGCACTGAAGTTGAGAAGCTTGGAATTGTCAAGAACATCCAATTCCGCACAGGGGGTCTCTGCAATCCTGGAGGGGTTGCATCCCACCTTGGCCTCTCTACCGATGAGATGCGCCAAAACTATGCAGCTGGACATCGATGTGGAAGCGCCAATGACATCCTAAATGGAAAGCCTACCGGCGCTCTTAGAGTGAGCTTTGGAGCAATGAGCAGTCTACAGGATGTCACAGCTTTTATGGACTTCATCCAAGAATTTTACGTCAGCGCGAAAAAGCCCGACATCTTACCTGGTTCTGTGCCCATGATCCATCCGTTAGAGAGGGGTGCTCCCTTTGTGGTGGAGAGTCTTTCGGTGTTTCCAATCAAGAGCTGTGCAGCGTATCGAGTACCTCCAGACATGACATGGGAGGTCGGTCCAAAAGGATTGGCTTGGGATCGGGAATGGTGCCTTGTGCATGCAGGGTCTCATGTTGCACTCAGCCAGAAAAAGTACCCACGGATGGCCCTTATTCAACCAGAGATTGACTTACCGCAGAGGATTTTGCGAGTCTCGGCTCGACTAGAAAACGGGGTGACACGAACGCTCGAAATTGGCCTCGATTCAACGACATCGTCATCTTGGAGCTCTTTCCGCCGTCAAAGACCTATTGTCAACAAAACCTCGGTTGTTTGCGGCGAAGACGTAGACGTTGATGTTTACACCTCCCATCAAGTCACGTCATTCTTTACGGAAATTTTGGAAGTACCATGCACGTTGGCTCGCTTTCCACAATCAGGCACCGTTCGACACGCACAAGTCCGCCGACCTGGTGATGTGACGGGACAAAATGATATGCAAATTGGGAGGTCTATCACTTTGTCGAATGAGAGCCCTATCCTGCTTGTTTCGCGCTCGAGTGTCAACCGCTTGAACGAAGATATCAAACAAAATGGCGGCGCGGGGAAGGCCGTGGCAGCAGCCTCTTTCCGGGGCAATATTGTTATTGCCCAAGAACTCGATGGGGCACAACAAGAAGACCCATATGCTGAAGACGAATGGTGTAGTGTTCAGATTGGGGATGATCCTGCATGCCAGTTCGAGGTGCTAGGGCCGTGTCAGCGATGCCAAATGGTCTGTGTCGACCAAAAGAATGCCCAGCGAAGACAAGAGCCTTTTAGCACCCTGGCAAAGACTCGGAAAAGAAGTGGGCGAGTATGGTTTGGCATGCACATGTGCCTGACTTCAGAGTCTCGCTGGTGTGATCAACAGGGAAATGCGGTTCACATACGGGTTGGTGATCGTGTCTCACCTTGCCGAGGACCTCTACCCAGTGTATGAAGATACTTAAATTGTACGATTTACGGTAATAAATTAGCAAGCTAGGAATGATTGAAACTATTTAGCCAGAGACGACGAAGGAGTCGTCGTTCACGGCCTCGAAGAAAAAGAAACATAGCTCATGTGAGCATAATTCGCTTCCTCCCGCTCTCACTTTCCAGTCGTCATAATACATCATCAATCATCAGTAACTGCGTCAAGGTCATGGACTAAACATGATGGGGCATGTACCCCGGTTTAATACGAGGATGATGAGGTGCATCCCTTCAAATTCTCGCCCTCTTCCGAAGGTCCGCCTTTGACGCCTCACTGAACAAATGCGAATCATCGGTGTATCCTTTGATGACTTGATCATCATCCACCATTTCGCGCAGCATTGACTCGAGGAATTTCTTCTGCTCAGAAATCCACGCCTTGGTGGACGCTGTATTGAAACCACGCCCGGCTCTCTTGCGATCTCGTACTTCTCTGAGATGAGCTCGCGTTCGCTCCTCCAATATATCTAGCCGATACTCGGCGTACTGTGAGTACAGCTCGGATAGATCAGAGATGGAACGAACTGTTGTAAGTACAGTGTCGTCCTTGATGAACGCTGATTTGGGTCTGAACGACGTCACCATAGTGATTCGTTCAGTTGTACCTGTTGCTTTCATCGCTTGGTGTTCGATATATCGTCCTTGCATGACGACGGCGTGTCCCTAAGCTTATTAGCCAGATACATGGTGAATGAAAATCAACTACTAACCATTCCTGGCCCACGAACTTTCATGATCGATCCGTCAGCTTTTCTCAACGCGGTTTCACCCCCGACCATATTAGTGCAGTCGCTGAGCATGGTTACGCATACGAAGGCGTAACTGTCGGTGTGCCAATCGACAATAGGCGTGTCATCGTCGACGGGACACCCAGAGATACCTTCATCTGCATCGCGGTGGGCCTTTTCCTCCCGGTCTCCAGTCGTTGATGACAAGTTGATGTGTGCAATCTCAAGGTCAAACTGTGGGACAAGCTCGACTCCAGCAATCTTGGAGACAATTGAGAGCACCTCTGGGCTGTTCCAGGCATCGTATACAAAAGGTGCAAATCTATCTGGTCAGTATTGCCTTGATCGATCCTTGGGTCCAATTTACCTTGGTGCAAATCCTCTTAGCTGCGACTTTGCGATGTTACTTGAATACTTGCAGTTCTCCTGCACTGCGTCGCTAAGTATTTCGGCTCTCATTTGCTCGATGGCTTCCTGAGAAAAGAGGGGGAATGGCTCCGACACTGCAGTGGGCGAGATACCCTTGTCTGTCATCCCGATCTCCGCCATGGACCACACTTTCTTGGGCTTTTCATAAATAAGGTGCTTCTCCGGCTCAAAAGCGACCTTTCTCGGCACTCGCATCGTATTTCTTTCAGAGAGGAGCTCATCTACTGGAAACTTTCGCTTCGCGACGCCAAATGCGGGTACCGAAGAGGGCAAGAGTACGTCTGCTGATGCCATGTTCACAGGAGTTTACTTAAGTTGCTTGAATGAAGATATTCCCAGCCTTTATTGTATATTTCTCAGAATCCAGACAAAAGACCTGCAAGTGCGGGTGGTTGCAAAGAAGAGGAGTTTGTAATGGAAGCAAGACACAAATATCTGAAGAAAGGGAAAGGTAATGGCTACTTCTAAGAGAATAGTAAGTCTAGTACACAAGAACCAGAACTAATACAGCAATGTGCTTGATATATCTAGCAAACGCCAGCGGAGTTCCGTAAGCTGCCCATGCCCAATGCTTGAGCCATGTAGCATGTGGGAAACCAAATCCCTATTACAGCATTCGTCCAACAATTCACACAAGGGAGGACCAGACATTCCAGCTATGTCTTGGTGTCGAAAATAGGCCGCAAGGATAGCACCTACCGATGCACGGTGACCGCTTGCACGGTTGGCTCTTATCAAAGTCCTTATCATGGTTGCCTATCATCAAACCTTGACTATCGGCAAAAATGGTCTCTGGACCAGTTGACGTTCTGCAAACAGAAACTGGGGAGCAGGTCCTACGATCTCCGAAGTGGAGACTATCACGCAGGCATACTGTCAAAGGAAAAAGTTTCTCTCTTGGGACTAACATTAGGGCAACGTGAGATCCCCAGTGGTCACCCCAGACCAACTACTATCGTGATATCATCGCGACGTTGCCGATATTCACATGATCGTGTTTCGAGACCGTTCGAGCCGAAGCCAAGCCCCATCAAGTAGATTGATGATCTTCCAAGCACCCCACTTTTTTAAGAGGAAACAACAGCTAGTTGTTATAGTATCATTCAAGAGATAGATCAGCAGTTGTTGCACGACCGACACGGCGCTGCGGGGAAAACCTGTCGGCCATATTTCGCGAAATGGGATCACAACCGTTGCCTTGGGAGACTGAACAACGGGCATGCATGGCACGACTCGTTTGGATTCGTGTGTCTAGAGTCAGATCTATTGTTTTCATGTCATATTTGATCATTCTCACTCGTCGTTGCGCAGCAGGCGGAGGTGGCTTGAGGCGGGCGCATATGGTGGACATCCCCGCCATGCATAACCTACATACATATGCGGCTGTAATGCCTGCAATGCAAGGATCTATTAACCAAAACAGGCAACGTGCCGGGCTTTGTCAATCGTCAAACCAGAGACCATTTTGATAGGGGGATGATGCCTTTTTCATGATGAAGACATGACAACAACTCGACATCTAAGCCAACTCATCACCAAAAATCGAGTTCTTCAAGGCAAACCATTGGACCATCTTGCCTGCTATTTAGTATCAAGGTTGCTCCCGGAAGGGCCCTCAACGGCTTTCCCCGCGTCAATGACCCTAGGCCACGACTAACTAGAAGATTGACCAGGTAAGTTTGCAAGCCATGGACACCAGGAATATCAATCGTTCTTCCCCGGACCCAGTGGGAGCGCGTGTCTGCTTTGCTAGATTTGCCTTGTCAGGTTGCGATGTGTCAGACCTCATGCAGCAATCATTTGAGCTTTGCCTGGCTCATGAGTCGGAAGCTTCCGCATAGGAATGCCCCAGGACAACAAGAATGCCACGCCGCAAAAGGCTATTGCGACGGCGAAGGCGGCCTTGAGACCGGTCATGTATGCCTCGAGTACCCCTGGGAGCACATCTGCCGGAAACACATTATGCAATTCCGAAGCACCAGTCAATAGTACCAAGCCTGGGTTTACACCTGGTGCAGTCGTGGGTAAAGTGGCAAGTAATCTGTTCACAAAGGCGGACTGTCCTGCCGCAGTACTGAATGCACCGCCAACGGTTTGGAAGACTGCGCGCCAATGGTGGTCAGCCTAGATGAACAACTCAAGTGGGTACAGTGACAACAAATACTTACAAAGTAGGTTGGCGGTCACGGCTGAGAGGTCTTCGGGACCGACATTCGCTTGGGCGATGGTCAGGCCGTGCATAATGGCAAATGCCAATGTTGCCCCAACGAAGAACTGGTAGCCGACCCATGTTGCGGTTGAAGTGCCAATGTCAAGGGTGTAGAGTAACCCGATGGCTACTGTCGCGAGCAGTGAGCCGCTCATCATGACTTGCTGCGCGCGGCCAGTCTGCATGACGACGGCACCACCGAGGAGAGCGAAGACGGCTGCAGCGAGCACCAGTGGTAGATTGTTGACCCCGGACCGAATCGGACTAGCGTTGAGAATGCTCTGAAAGTAGATGGGGAGATAGAACAACAGGACAAGGTAGCTCCCCATGAAGAAGAATTGAAATGGAGCTGTGACAGACAGGGACCGTTGTTTGTACAGCCTGGGGAGCATCATGGCATAATCACCCAACCACAGTTCCCATCCCACCAAGACAATGGCGAGCAATCCAAAGCCGACGAAGAGACCGATGACGACGCTGCTGCCCCAAGGGTGACTGTTTCCCGCATACTGGAGTGCAAGGATGAAGCAGGTGAGACAGCCCATCGCCAAGGTAAGACCGACCGGGTCCGTGTGCAGCAGCTTCTCTTTCAAGGGGAGCTTTGGAGGTGCCCCGACAGCAGGAAGACTGAAAAACAGAAGCACTGCAAGCGCAGCAACGCCTCCGATAGGCAGATTGATATAGAAGCACCATCTCCAACTCACACGGTCGGTGAAAACACCTCCAAGGAGTGGTCCTAGCACAGCGGCAAGACAATAGGTCATTCCAATGATGCCCATCATCAAGGGGCGCTTTGCCGGAGCAACTGTGAAAGAGACAATGGTGGTACCACCCACAGAGAGGCCAGCACCTCCAAGCCCAGCGATAGCACGGCCCACGACCAGGGTCTTGGAGTTTGGTGCCACGCCACAGATCAAACTGCCGACCTCGAAGATCAGCATGGAGACTAAGAAGCTCCATTTCAAGTTGAAGTATTTATAGATCTTGCCTGCCGAGGTTTGGGAGCCACCAAAGGTCATGAAGTACGCTGCTGCGTACCAAGAGACATCCTCGAGGCCATGGAACTCGTCGGTGATTTTGGGGATGGCTGTGCCGACAATTGTCTGTTGGATGCTTTGTCAACGGCTGAGTCCCTCGATGGCTCATGCGTGTTATAGACAAGGAGCTTACCTGGTCTAATGCAATGAGAAAGACCGATATCAGAGAGGCTGATGCCAGCAATATCAGCTTCAATCCGTGGGGATACTGATCGTCAGTCATTTCCTGAGTGGGCTCTTTCTGGCTATCGTTGATGTCGACATCTTTGCCATCGTTTTCGCTCCAGCTTGAACGCTTGTTTGAGCCCGAATCTGTGGCAGCATTGGCCTCTTTTCCTAAATCAGCAGTCATTGCTAACACGGTGAATTGTCAGTGACGATGGAAAGTGTTCTGTCCGAGAGTGCTGTTGGAATCAGGGAGCACCGCCCAGAGACTGAACTTATAAGTGATAGAGCTGGGTCATGATTCATCTCTTTGAAAGAAAAACTTTGTTGCCTGGTTCAAAAAACGGACACGGTGCAATACATTCCCCGAAGTTACCACAAAAATCAGTTGCCAGTCGAAACTTGTCCGTCTTGAGCCGACGCCCCAGGGGGGTGTCATGTCTATAACTACCCTGGTTCAGACGCCTAAACAGAGAATAATGTGTGAGCTGCGGCAAGGAATTCTGCCTGAACGAGACCCCGTTCGGTCGATTTACGGCGGAAAATGGCATGTTGTCACCGTGAAGTTATCTCCACAAACGTAGCAATTCCCTTGCTGGTTGAAATTATGCTTCAACAAAGCCAGTTGAGATATGTGGTTTGAAAGGGGATGCCACGGATATCTAACAAGGGGTCTCCATTGGGTGGAGCCGGGACGCTAGTTGCTGCAGGAAACTTTTTGGGAGGATTTCATTGGTCGCTTCGGAACGTCATTCATTCGAAATCACGCATGCACGGGTGCCTCCCACTAGATCCTCCGGCCAAGTTCATTTTCTTCTCATTAGAAGCCACAGCCGACACTGATCAGGACTTGTTTTGCAATGTTGGTTTCTGCAGCAGACTGTCGCGCATATTGCAATGGCGCCTACGCCTCTGCCATTGGCGCCTCGGATCGGAATTAAAGGGCTACCTTCCATCCCTGTTCCACAGGTGTTGCCCACGCGCGATGAGTGGGCGTCGTTTTATCCTGAGTTGGAGAGGCTTTACGTCCGGGAGCGACGGAAGTTGCGATATGTCATGATGTACATGGAGAGGAAGTATGGATTCAAGGCGAGGTAAGACAACACACATACCGTGGAGCCCCATTGTCGACCATTTGCGGTGACTGATGAACTGACTCTCGTGATCCATATCCTTGTAGTTCACAAATGTTCAAAATCCGGTTTTCCAAATGGGGATTTCAGAAGAATTCAAGGCGATCGGATATATCAGTGCGAAGCATCAAGGCTGAACCTGGTTGCAGCCATCGGAGAGATCTCGGTGTCACAACGCGCTCCCCTAGCCCCGCAAACCTAAGTCTGGGGATCGATGATTCTCTAATGCTCTCGCTGCTATCCAACATACGAGCCTGCAATTCGGCCTTCTTTGAGACGATACAGCCACCGGTATGTTGCTTGGCTGTACCGTCCCCAATTGATCGGGAATTGCTCAACCACGCCACGGATGTCAATCTCGTATTCAAGCTGGTAACAGATCTGCTCGACCGTGGGCATGGTGAAACTGCAGGCAGAATGGCTCGAAAGGCCTTTTTGCTCCTTGAGGAAATGCTGTCACTTGATGTACCGGCTCTGCTGTGGAACCTTCTGGAGATCATGCACCACATGGTCAGCGTGCAGCACGCTGAATTGTTCCAAATGGTTCTCGCTCATGTCATAGCTCTGGAGAATGGCCGTAACTCCGAGGCTCGACCGCTCACTTTCATATTGCAAGGCTTGCGAGACTTCACCTTGCATTTGACCAAGGCCATGAGCACGCTGGGAGAGTCATCGCCACCTTCGCCGTCATCGTCTTCCTCAACCAGTGGAAGCAGTGACTCAGCAGCGAGCAACAGGCGGTGGCACCCCTCTGGACGGATAGCATTCTTGCTTGAACGAGCATGGTCTCTCAATACGGAAATGGTGTTCCACCACTTCAACCCTTGTCTGTTCTCGATCTACTCGCGCCTTCATTGGGACTCATGCTCCATCAACCCACCATTCGCCATATTCGGAGTAAAGGACCGATGGCTCGAGGAGATACGATCACATGAGATTTCTAGCACCTGCGAACAGAACTTTTGTATGAAACTTTACGCCAAGATGAATCCTATCGATGACGACAAGATGTCTCTCCTATCATCATCACTGAAGACTGAATCTGTGCAGCTGGGAAATGACTTCAAGTCACTTCGCGACAGCAGCTTTGCGGAGTTCATGCAATACGGAAATTCAATACTTGGCGAAGGTGCCAGCTATGGTGGAAGTACTGCAACGCTGTTACCCTTGCTTGTTGGACTTTTAAAACACACCATGTTGGAAGAACAACAGAAGGCTGCAACAGCTGTGGCATCTGATCAATTCGACCTTGTTGCCTGTACAATCAGGACGGTCATGAACCTGAGCCTGGAACAACGAGGTGCCGCATATTGGTCTGACCCGGATACTATTTCCCAGATTCGATCCATCATTATGCTTCGCGAATTGGCGGGCGGAAAACTTAAACCAAATGTTCTGCGGGAGATGTGGTCTTTGGAGCAGGCACTCAACGAAGCGGGAAGATTTGAAGAGGCTCAGGCAATCAAGAACAGTGCGATTGCTCGGGCAGAAGAGTACATCCAGGATATCCCGGCTGGATCTGTATGACCATACATATACCCTCGATTTGATCAAATCAGCTTTGTACTACATAGATCTTGCACAATCTTATCTCATCGGGCATGATTGATGTGTGAACAATGGGATGTATTTCTGGTTTCCCTTATCGATAAAGATTCTGAGCCAAATCGGGTTAGCAGCATCTACAGGCGGAGACCGACGGACGTAGGAAGGTGCGTTCTGCATGCCACAAGTCGCACCTGCCTGGTTCCCAGAGTATTTGCAACTGCGCCTGCGCCTGCGCCTGAAATTTGCACCAACCGCGTCTCATGTGTTGGCGCCTCTCACTTCGACGGTGACGATATGGCAAGTTCAAACGGTGCAAGCCAACAGGCTAGTACTGAAGGCGGTGGTGTGGAATGGGACAAGTCCGCAAAAACATTCTCTGGGTATGCATAGCAGCAAGACGAGATTGCTGACACAGCTGCTGATCGACCATTCTCTACAGGAAACAAGCCTCCGAATATTACGATCCTTGTCAGGAAGCTGCAGATCGCAGTATCAAATGTATGCGTCGAAATAACGGGGACAAAGACATGTGTCAAGATTACTTTCAGTATGTGAAGCCCGCAAGTGCGCCAAATTCTCTCCAGCTACTTCGGTGGCAAGGCGAGTGCTCACATGCACACGACATATAATTTCGACTAACCAGATGGCCTATATAGAGCATACCGAGATTGCAAAAAGGAATGGGTAGGCTTCCGTGCCATAATTTAGAACGAGCATTAATTGACCTTGTTTCGCAGATGGCAAGAATGAAATTGCAGAGGAAATCCTGGTTCTCATAACCTGCGCAGCCTCGAGGCCCTTTGCACATATGGGCCTGTAGAATACCTCACTTTATTGTACAATATGAAAAAGCATGGCGGGAACCTGGAAGTGAGGGAGTTAATACGTTGACTCTGAGTTGGACAGTGCAATTAGCGAATTTGTACTGTATAATCTTTTACTCTGCTCTACATATTGGCTGCACACCTTGTCTATGCGAGTTTCACGCGGCATGACAAATATCAAGGATGACAACCTGAAGAATCCCAAGATGCAAGATGCAATCGTGCCTCAAACCAGAATCCATAAAGCGCAGGCGGCGTCGAACGACTTCGTGACATAAATTATTACCCCACACTTAGTTTCGTCCACTGCACCCGTCAATTTTCTCGTCCTCGCTCTCATGACGGCACGGGCAAACAATAATGTCTGACTCGTCTGTCACCGAACGAAGGATACGTCCAATCCAAGACGCCATCGCCACCGATAACTGGAAGCAAGCTCTTCAGCTATGTGACAAATGGTCCAAGAAGGGCGAGAAGTCGGAAAGATTCCTGGTATGGATGTTGGACTCTAAACCTCCAGATCCAGGGTATTGACAATTGGCAGACCATCAAAGCCTTCGTGCTCGTCAAACAAGGGGACAAGGCCCAGAATGATAAGGGGCGAGCAGAGGTCTTGGATCTCTGCAAACGCACACCACCCATCACCGAACCCGAAGCAATCTACCAGCTGCAGACAGCCTTGAAGGCCTTGTCGCTTCAGGAACAGGAGGGGCCCAAAGTATGGGAAAGAGCTGCTGCTGTCGCTCAGGACAACAAAGATATCCTCACAAGATGGCTAAACCAGGCCATCGCGGACCGCAACTGGCTCAGTGCCCAGAAGGTGTGCATTTTGGAATGATTCATCGACTCGCAAGAGACGGGCTGACATGGGGCCATACGGCAGGCCACCATGGGCTTACGAAAGTCATTCCCCAAAGATCGAAATTACGAGTTCTGGAACATCATGATGTGTCATCTGATTCACCAGGACCATGACGGTGTCGACGAAAAGACTAGACTCTTGTTTGCGACTCTCGCGTATCGCATGATCACCAAAGCCGCCGAGACAACAGGAACAGATGAGGTACCACCAAAAGTCGACTTCACCATTTGTCTTAGCTAATGCTATCTCAGGAGCAACTGTTATCACCAGGAAAAGCAATCTCAACCGCGGAAGAGGTTGCACTTCTTGCTACTGTCCTCAACTCCACCGGCCACGCACAAGAGACGATCAAACTCCTGCAGGGGGACGCATTTAAATTAGACTCGAGAATCGGAAAACTCGATCCTCAATTGACATTGTCGCAACTCCTACAGTCTTTCAACGTCGCTGAACAATGGGATGAAGCCTTCGAGTATACTCAAACTCTTCTCTCAAACCCAGAGTATCAATCAGATGACAGGGTATGGATACTCTGGCTCAAGTCTCTGACGAATTCATCCACACCTGAGTTGGTCATACCCAGCTTCCCATACAAGATGAAAGTGAGCTAATAAATA
The DNA here is from genome assembly GCF_000836275.1 of Exophiala mesophila. Lineage (NCBI taxonomy): Eukaryota > Fungi > Ascomycota > Eurotiomycetes > Chaetothyriales > Herpotrichiellaceae > Exophiala > Exophiala mesophila. The sequence goes on along the minus strand of NW_015622505.1, from coordinate 905,305 downwards.
TCAGACGTCAAAGGTCATGTGCGCAGGTTCTTGATGATGCTTGCAAGGCAAGACCAATATCGAGGGCTTCGTACAGCGCCAAAATGCAATTTCTCCAGAGTCAAGGTGACGACGAGTCTCTGACGCAGCTTCTTGCAACCTGTCAAGAATATGCTGATGCCTTTTCTACCAAAGCATTCTGCTTTGACGATCTCAAAGATGCTCTCAACTCGCTAGATGAAACCCGATTCAAGGCATTCAGTGATTCACGATTGACCGACACGAGCAACCTTGGACAACTATTTAGCTTGAAGTTGGAGTATAGCAAAATCCCCACCTCCGATTCAGGTGACACTTTGGTCCGCTTCGTGGGCCGAGCCCTCGCCTTGTACAAAGACTCGCTGGTAAACTCACCATCATGTCCGGAAGCAGCTGTCCTAGCGGTTCTCGCCTTGCTACGGCTGTCAAAAGCCGAGAACAATATTGAACACGCTCTCCGAGCCACGATTCTTCTCGAAGCCGCCAGAGCAAAGTTTGAGGATTACTACTTGTTCACTGTCCTGTTGGTCCAGCTTACTTCATATCTGGGTCTTTTCTCCTCTGCAATGGATACCTTTACTAAACTCAGTGTCAAGAATCTGCAGTATGAGACTGTTGCACACTTGATGTTGACTAGAATCTCAACCTTGCACCCCTTGCCTAGCAGGCCGAGCGATGAGAGGTTGGATCCGATGTTTGAGCTGGACATCGCATACACAGCCCTGGTGAATGCCGATAGGGCCCTCGTCCGTGCCATTCGAGACGGCCTCCGGTTCAACAACTATTCAAATATAGCAAACAGCGTCGAGATGCGATCTGATATGAAGAAAAGCGCGAGTCTACAACTGTACATGATTGAAGATCGAAAAGTGTCGAGAATTCATGGCGTTCCCGAAGCTATAATCCTTGATCAGAGCATCGACACAATCGTCGATCATAGAGACTGGGCATACCTTCCCAACTACCGCAAGGACGACGCCGAGATGATCGACTCATTTAAATGTGGTCCAACACAAAGAAAAGGGTGGATTGACGCCATGAGGCTTCTGGACAACGTGGTGACTTATCTACAAGCTGAAATATCGGGCCACACCAACCTCATTCCAAAACTTGTTGAACACATCACCACCACACTCAAGGCTGTGGAAGGGTTTTCTGAGCAACAGCTCGCCGAGCTGACCGAAGCTGAAGCGACAAGCCTGAAATGCCACCAGACATTAGCCAAAGGCGCTCTTCTCATTCACGGGCCTCCTGCAACGAGAGAGCAAATGGTCGAGGTACTGGAACCGTTGAAAACATGGTTGGAGGAGATCAAGGCCATTGAAAGTCAAGATCCAATCCCGACTTCGCCCACGGTGGCCGGCGTGCCAGTTTATACATGGAAACAAATCCACACCAGTCTCTCGCGCCTGGAAACTCTTCAGCCAGTGGCCATGTTGCTGGGGATTTTGGCCAAGAAGGCCAAAGGCAAGAGTAAAGCGGCCGCGGCGATTCCCAAAGACGACGTGGCAAGCTTGCAAGGTCTTGTTGCCGAGATTGAGAAATGCATCCACGACAATGCGCTACGAATCGAGGGCGAGATCAATGCTTCGGGTGTCTTGGGCAAACTGGTCGACTTGGGTTATGGTCGAAAGGTAGATGGGGTCGTGTCTGAGGGGCTCGACTTGACTGCTCTGGAAGAGGCTTTGGGCAGCATCATAGACGAGGCGACAATGGAGACTATCTGCGGCGGTATCAAGGAGAGTTGGGAGGAGGCATTGGAAAGACTCCGGGTGATCAAGGTTCGTCGGAACAAGTAACATCTATACTTGCATGTGCCACCACGGCACGACATTCAATCTCTAGGAACTCATAGCGACACGGATATCTAGGCATAGACTACAGTGCATATCAACAGTGATGATTCTCCTGGCATTACAGTTGATGAGGCCAAATATTTGTCTACCTGCTCGAGTGTAGTTGACCGTTCACCCAAGGCTGGCTCGAAGAAACCGCAGTTCCCCACGAGATTATGGATGCCTGCCTCTGGAGGGAGGTAAGTCACGGCCTATCTAGTGCCGGAGACAATCACCATAGACCTTTTGGCGGTCCGTTTCAAGCATACCAGCCGAAGCTGCAGCTCCAGACCAGCATACAAAGCAAAGTCTCCCTATTGTGCCCATCCACTTCGGTCGGACCAGAGCCGTGATAGCCAAACCATCAATTATGATTCTCGGAGAACGCCGTTGCATGGTGGTAGAATGTGATGATAGTACACGAGAGTGAAGCAGAAGCCATTTCTAGTCTTGTCTTCCCTTGAGTAGGCGCTTGGTAACCTTATCCTTCTCGATGATGTAGACATGGGCACCCCAACCTGACAGGGCATCGCGATCGACAGCATTCAGCAGGGCCTGTGATATCGTCTCAAAAAGCTCATCCGGTTCCTGTAGTAGAGTCCCGTATTAGCTTGCATGAAGAAGGGGAAAGTTTGCAAAATCGAGTTGGGTGTCGCAGGGACACGCAGCAGGACAGGGAATATAGACCCAGAACAGGAATAGTGTCATCTTGCCGTATGCCGTGTACGAGACCACAGGTAGACGAAGACATAGCATGCGCCTCTTGAAGAAACCCTCAGACGATGAAAGACCTACCAAATCAGGTTCCCATAGCCCCTCACATGTTCCAAATAGTTGATCACTGGCTGTTCCTGCGACAATGAAGTCCTTTGCGAAATCTATACATCCGATCGAGTCGAAGCCACAGATAAACGGCTTCCCTGTTGTATGATTGATACCGGCAAGAACTGGACTGACGAACCAAGGACCGAATCTCCGTTCGTAGAGAGATGACGAGACTAGGTTTGCGAGTGTCTGAGGGGAGATGTTGCGTTCTTCTCGTAATCGGTACATGTTGACTTTATAGCGAAAGGTGTCTGAGACGGTTTGAACGTCTGTTGCCAGACCTGTCAGGCCCAGAAAGACCGAAGGTGCATAATTGAAGATTTTGGGAAAGTTGTTCGACACCGTAAGGGCTTGGAGACCTAGCCGAAGATCGCATGCTATGGCTACACAGTCTTTGCCCACCATGGCAACGCATGCACCTCCATCTGGATGACAAAGCAGTTAGTCGACAAGAATTCGGTAGGAGCTTGTTAGCGATAGGGAACGCACTGATGTCGAATGGACTACTCTAAAGAAGGTGTTAGATGTTGGAGTTTCCCAATTGCGAGGATGAGGCTTACCATTGTGGCGGTGGATCGGTGTGTGCAATTGAGAGAATACGAGGATGAGGAGGGAGAAGCGAAGTCGGTAGAGGACGAGGACTGGGAGATTAAGGTGATGAATGGAGAGGTAGAAGAGTATGGCTGGTGAGGTTGCGTTGTAGATTGAGATGTCGATGGTTGCGCAGGCACGGCAGGCAATTGCAGACCAACGCGTTCAATGCAGTCGCAGTCTAGAGGAAGGGAAGGCACTAGTAATTCGCCGTAGTGTTAATTCAACCAGTTTGACGCCTGAAGGAGTTAGTTCGTGTTCTTAGGCTTCTGCTCTTCAGTTGGAGAAATGCATGTCGCCCAATGATAGGCTTGTCCCCCGGAGATGGAGAACCCGCTGGTATGACGCCGCTTGGTGCCTGCCATACGCAGACGTTTGGAGAGCCTGGGAGCCTCGCCGCCGAATCGAAACATCAAGACAAGTTGACTTCCATCTCCCACATGCCATCACCTAAGCAATTGTGATTCCCATTCTAGATCCTTCTCTCTGCACTGATACCCAAATATCCCAGAATTTCAATCCTGAACAGTCCATACTACCTCAATAACATTCTATCTCTGCCGAGTGGACATTTCAAATCATCCAACCCCCCCGCCTCCGGCCGCAGGCTCACGCCTTCTACACCCTCAGCATGTCTGCGCATGTCGTGGTGATTGACTCGACAGCGAGACGCCATGTCGTCAAGACCACACCGAATAAATACCTCAGCGAAGTTGTTGAGGAAGTCTCCGCGAAATTAGGTATCAATGCCTCTCAATATGGCCTAAAGTAAGTGCGTCTCCAACGCCCTGCAGTCAGCCCTGGTTTCCATATTCTGACCTTTTTCTTAGACATAACAACAAACCCGTCGATCTATCGAGAACCCTACGTCTATCCGGTCTATCTTCCGGCGCCAAACTCGAACTCATCCAACTCTCTAAATCCGCTGGTGTGGTTTCGATAGCCCTGCAACTCCCCGAATCTGAGGCAAAGGGTCAACCCAATGCACGTCTCACAGATAAATTCCCCAGCTCCACCACCCTTTGGCTAGTCCTCAGGAAGTTTGAGGCCGGTGTCGCAGGAGGAGGAAGTTCAACACGAAATTTCACTGCTCGAGGCGTTCCATCAAGTCAAGGCGCCGCTGGTGCGGGAAGATTGTACTATGAACAGCCTGTGTTGAATTGCTTAAATCGAGAATTGTCTTCTTTTACCGATCTGCAAAAGACACTTGCTCAGCTTGGCCTCAACAGTGGTTCTGCCCTGATTCGACTCAGCTTCCGCCACACAGATATGCCTTTGGAAGAAGCCATGGCCCAGATACAAGGTTATTTTGACACAGTCGACCCTCCGTCCACATCGCACCAGCCAACGCCAAAGGTTGAGCCCGTCAATGAGCCTGTTGCTCCATCAAGTCAGCAACCAGAGCAGCCAGAATGGACGGAAGATATCAAGCCCAACGAGACCACTAGTCCCGAACAAGAACCTGGTCCTTCCACTTCCGCCTCCGAAGCCACTGCCACAACCACCACGTCGAGCGGTCGGCCAGTGTCAGTTTTCCGGCCTCCTAGTTCAACAACACCCTCAGCTGCTTTAATCTCCCACAATGACACAGACTACGTTCCTACGGTGGAACATGCACAAATCCATCAGAAAATGCTCAATGACAGCACCCGCAACCGACGGTTACCCACCGAAGCAGAGCTTCAAGCGCAAGCAACAGAAGAAGCGGCGAAGTGGGCACAAATCACAGAGGTCGAGATCAAAGTTCGGTTTCCTGATCAGAGTGCGGTGAGTGCCAAATTCAAGCAGACAGATACAGGGCACGACCTCTATGGGTTCGTGAGAGACTGTCTGGAAGACAAGTGGCGATCTGACGTTTTTCACCTGCGGAATCCTGGTGTCAAGGGAAAGAATGAGACTATTCCAGATGACGCCAACAAGACATTGATCCGTGGCCTACAGCTAAAAGGTCGAGTACTGGTGACATTTACTTGGGATGATTCAAAGGCTAGTCTCGAGGCAAGAGGGACAAAAGCACTGTTAAAACCCGAATTGCGAGCTAAAGCTCAAGAGTTCAAGGCTCCTGAGGTGATTGCTTCACAGGACACGCCAGATGACCCTGGCGTCAAGGTGACCTTGGGTAGCAAGACAACCTCGGAAGATAGTGGAGACACGAAGAAGAAACTACCAAAGTGGTTGAAGGGATTGGCAAAGAAATAGAGGTTGCGGTAGCCACATCGGCTAGAGACTGTACGTCGATGTCATGTGTAGCATCATCTCGTATGAGATACGGTCTTGGGACTATAAATATTAGAGCATGACATGAATTTAATAGCGATTGCATACCGTTCCAAAGATATATGTTCACGTTATGTGCAGCCTCGTGGACCAACCTGTGATCTAGCGCAAGGCTTAACCCCGAAGTCCCCTCACCTTTAATTCCGGCGCTAGTGAATATTCCGCACAATGGGATCCAGGTTCAATTGTTGGGAACATCAGGACATTGAGACGAGACTGCGCAAAGTCACTCGACGACTACCACACACCGACTCCGGCCAGACGCAACTCGAATTCCTCAGATACCCCAGTATCAACCACCCACCTACATCAAGATGCCTTCCGAAGTCACCGACATCAAGCAATTCCTTGAGATTGCCCGCAGAAAGGATGCCACCGGTCAGTCTCACTCCCGGTTCTTTTTCTCTGCCATCTTGCGACCAAAGGATTCTTTGGGGGCGTTGTTGAAAGATTGAAAGATTAGTCTCTTTTAAGGCGAACATCATAACTGACATACATTCATTTATCCACTAGGCGCCCGCCTCAAGAAATCCACAAAGTCCAAGAACATCAAGTTGAAGCTCCGAGGAAAGCGTTTCCTGTATACCCTCAACCTCAAGGATGCCGACAAGGCCGACAAGATCAAGCAGAGCTTGCCTCCTAGTAAGTTCCGACATGATTTTTATGTTTCTGTTTTGAGGACATGGTTGAAGTGGAAGCATCTGGATGAGCAGATGGCAAGAGAAGCATAGAGCGGGTGCAATGAAAATCTTGAAACACCGAGAAAGAGAGGGATAGAACATGATGGACATGAAATATCGCTGAAGATCTTTTGTCGAGTTCGACGAGTTTTGCGTCGAGATTCCAAAATGCAACCTGCCAACCCCATGGACATAGGCTAACCACCCATCTTTCTCTTTCTACAGAAATGCCCTTCCAAGAAATCGGCAAGAAGAACAAGAAGCCCAAGAAGGACTAGACATCTCAACAGCCCCAGCGAAATGCTTCGGTCATCTATTCCAGCGCTTGACTTTTTGACTTGATCGGCTTTCATCAAAAAAGGATTGCGACCGAGTCGTTGTCATTACCATATGTCTCTTTTCCTTGAACGTTCACCCTCTTATTCACGGTTTCGACGGCAATGGACTCGATTGCAGATTTTCTGTTCCATTCCAATTTAGAATATGGCTGGTTCGAATGTTCTCACATGATGATTCATTCAGTCGGTCATGTTTGAAATTATGGACTGGGTTGGATGGAGAGTGTTCATGATAGTTCATGGATTCATGATCTTTTCGACGATCTCGGGTTTTCGACCAGTCAGTCAATCAGTCAATTGTCTTGTGATCCGGGAGTATGGTGGATATCCATAGCGATTTAGACCAAGCCGGAAGATCCAAAGCTGTGGACAGAGAGAGAGAGACAGAAAAAATCAACGAAAAACATATGAAATCACTTGATGACCCTCAGTTTCTTCCTGACAACATGTACTGATATATCAGATGATTCGTTGAAAAGTTATGCGACAGGATCAATTTCTCAAGATCGGAGCATCGCCAGAGGGAGCAATATACTCGACCTCCGTGTAAACAGGATCAACATCCCTATGTAGTACAACCCGCGCCAGATCGTGACTCGAACACCGCAACTCCCACTCTCCAAAGTAATTGACCGTCGGAGCAACCTTGGTGAATCCCAGAGCTTCGAACAGGCCGATACTCTTATAGTTGGCCTGGCCGATTTTGACGGCGAAGAAATCAATCGTTTTAGGCTTTGTCGTGGTCGATGTAACTCCCTCGAGGTCTTCTCGTCCACCGCCAGCCTGATGATGCTTGAAGAACTCGGTCACAATCGGCTCTTGATGCTGTAGAACATAAGTAAGAAACGCGCGGACCGACGCCTTGCCTAGTCCTTTTCCTCGTTGAGCCTTTTCAGCGATCATGACTTCGAGTTCCGCGACCAAACCCAACTCTTGCGTAGGATCATCACCCTCATCATCATCATCCTGATCATCCACTGAAACGAACATATTGACATCACCGACCATGACGAGCGGACCCGTGCCGATGACCGAGTCATCAGGGCGTGTGTTGACGTCGAGATCGGTAGTGACTGAAGACCGATAGTCAGACAGACGTCGACAGACGATAAATGTCAATTTATCCCCATCAGTGCGCCATGTTTGTTGCATAGCGTATTCTTCATCGAGAGATAGTGGTTCCGATGCAGTCAGGACTTGGATTTCCTATTGAAGAGGCGGCGCGGTAGGCATTAGTAGGGTTATGAAGATATAACAACAGGTCTCTGACTAAGTAGTTCCGTAGATGGTGAGCAGAAGAGGTCACTGACTTACAGCATCTTTCATCCATTCATGGTATTTCGGTACATGGTGCATAGAGTAAGGAACCAATACGACTTGACTTGTCGTCACAGCTGGGATGGAACAAGAGGTATAGAGTTAGTCGTGTTCCTCTTTTCCTTCTTCTAATTCTTCTCCGACGAAAATGAAATGGCAATTGGAGAGTATGTGGTACCTGTAAATTCATTGATCCGCATGGTTTTGGAATTGGATAAGAATCCGGTGGCATGACAGGTTGTCCAAGTGTCGATGTTGGTCAAGTCACTGTTGGGCGAGATTTATATTGTGGAGGCTGTTATAAATTTTTTGAATGTTGGAATTTTGACTGCCATATTGTAAATTTTAGATGTCCTTGGATCTTGGATAATGTTGTGGAAACATGCCGATGAATTTGTCGAGATGAGAGAATATTTGATAGGGGAGAAGTCTCGTTGAGGTGTTTACCTGAAAACTATTATTTTTTTATCGTTGCGAATTGGCTGTCATCCATAGACGATTATTCGTATGTTACATGTTCACAGCATTGCAATCCACAGTTATGCACAACGTCGGTCTCAGCTTTCAAGTTTATGTTTATTTCTATGTACTCGACATTGATCCTTCTGAGGGTATATCAATGGCCAACTTCACCTGTATCCATCTATTTCTAATGTTCTAATGGTGGACCTTGGACTTCCTGTTGTCCGTTTCAAGACTGCCAAAGGCACTCACGGATATATCCATCCCCTCGAGCCACAGTCTCTTGCAGATTGATCCCTGCGACAGCTAACCATAGCAAAGTTACACCCCGTTTGATGATAGATCACATCCTAAAAGTTGTGCAGCTGCAGTAATCGGCTTTCTTTCTTCGGTTCCAGTTCGATGCCTCAGGTCAGTTTCCGGCGTAGTCGTCGAGTATGTTTGGCCAAGTGCATTGCCTTGGTTGTATCCTCTGGACGCGAATGTCCGATCTGGTTCGGTGTCGTGGCGGACATCTCAGGGCGGTTGTGATCGAGCATGAGACGGACGGCATTAGATTGCCGAGGAGATAAATTCCCTCCACAAACTTAAACTGCTGAATCGCGAATCTGATATCTTGCTTGCACTCACAAATCATGTCCTGGTTCTGTTTGGCCAAAATAAATGCTGATTGAACCCATGTATGTTGTGAGGCGCAAAGTGCACTCGAGCACTTGGTGGTATTCGTCGGCGTTCGGTTGATAAAAAATTAACAAGTTTCATCATTCATTCATTCACCCAGGCCTCATGAAAATTTCATCTAATCCCTTCATATCGGTCAAAGCCAATCGTTTGGCTTGAATGTTGCGTCCTCTCAATAGATGTCTGCCATTTCTTGAAGGGGTCACCGTAGTTGGGGTGGCTGATTTGGCTGAGCTGATACTGGCAGTTGATCTTTTCCGCTTTAGCTTCTTTGAAGAGGTTGCATCTTCATTTCCAGAAGAGGATGAGGACACTGGTTCATCGGGGGCATGCGACCGTGATGATCTGTGACTCGAGTGAGTCTGTTCGGCTGATTCGCTTTCACTTCCTGTTTCGTTGCTGGAGGTGTTTCGTGACTTGGCTTGTCGTTTTGCAGCCTTTGCGGCACGTTTTGCGGCTTTGGCTTCTCGTTTCAGCCTCCTTGCCTCTTTGCGTTTTCTTTTCTCTTCTTTTGCGTTGTTTTTCTCTTCCGAATCGGTGGTGGCAGGGGTAGAATCGGGCTTCTGTTCCTCGATGGTTTCACCGGTTCCGAATGTCTTTTCACCGACTAGAGTTCCACCCTTGATGAAGACCATTCCACCCCATCTCCCTTTGGCGTACATGGCCAACTTGCGATCCTCGACTTTCTTTTCCATCACCTCGACTTCAGCCTCTGACTTGCCATTCAATCTTCCCAACATTGCTTGATAGGCATCCAAACCAGTTCGTTGGGCTTCAAGATCTTGACTTTTGTTCTTTGCTCCGAGGCCGAGATTGTTGTCTTTGAATAGAACGCCTACTCTGGCGGCTGCGAGGCGATCGACATCATTGAGACCGATGTGTGTTGAGGCTCGATTCCCTAAAGATTCGCCCTCGGACCAACCTTGCTTGACCATCATTCGTTGACCGAACGATGATGCAGCTTGTTGTTTCCATGCTAGGTTTCGAGGATCATGGGCAATCTTGCTTCGTCTGTGCAGGGTACTTGTCAGTGACGGAGGAAATGAGCAAAAGTGGCAAGTTCAAGAATGTACCTCTTTGGCTCAGCGAGACCCATGATGCCGGCGTTGGGCTGACGATCACAATGAGTGATCTCTGAGGGCCACGTTTAAGGGGACATGTCAAGTCGACTCAAGTTGTGCAAAGATACCTCGATCAGAGGCTGGAGGAAGCGGTGGAAAAAAAAGACGGACGAACGCCAAGTTTTGCGGGAAAGATCTTATCTTATCTGTTAGCGCCTGGCGCATCGACCATCGACATTGTAAAAAGTATCTATCTACACTTCTACAGTATTAGTTGCACCGCCCATCACCTCAAGCCGAGTACTGAGTACTTATGAGACGTCGTTCTGAAGAGATAAAGATTGGCTCTGCAAACATGCCGACAATTCAATCATTCGATTCATAACAGCCTTTTGTGCTCCCAAACACAGACTGTGTCCTACACCCCATGCTGGCAGCTGGTGCTGTTTGATGCGGTGAACTACAGTTCTCTCATCGAGAGCGGTGCTTCTTGCACCAATAGTTTCTGCAAGTGTTGGGCCACCTTGGACCTCAATTGCCAATCTGGACACTCGAATTATTGCTCTTGTAGACTCGGCCATTGACACGAATACTGATACCAACAGCGATGCCTACAGCAGCACCAATGATAGTCAGAGCAATCAAGATCTTGACCAGCAGGCGCTGCTTGGGAGGTAGACGGGAGAGCCAGCCACATCCTCGACGTTGAGGTTTTGTCATGCATGATTGCTTGTTGCTCCAAAACCTGAAGATCCCCTTGTTTTTGGCCTGAGCATCTCGCTTCTCCTCCGTGATTGTTGGAGTTAGGTTTGGGGGCCCAGCTTCGAGATCTTTGATCGTGGTGGTTGCAGAGTCTGAATTCTTAACGTCAAAGGAAGGTCGTGGTGAGTCGTGGTTGTAAAGGTAGAAGGGCGAGGCTATTTTGGCATTGGAGCAGGGATTGTAGTCTGCTTGTGGCTGTGTTTGGGGTTGCAGACTGCGGTTCGGAGGGGGTTGCTCGGTGAGTTCAGTGTCCTCTTGTACGGTCTGCATGGTGGTGGCTTGCAGGATGCGAGTGGATGGAGTCAAGTGAAGAATGCTCAGGAAGAAGTGTGGTCTTTGAGATGCTTTTCTGTCGAATGAGGTGCAGAAAACACCAGGGCCAAATAGGCGGATCTGTATCGATCAAGAATCCATGGCCATGCAATCAACAGCCAGACGAGAGTCGGATTTGATCTCAGAGGATGGAGGGAGTGAGTTGCAAGAGTGACTGCCGGTCTGGAGGGGAAAAGGCACTTGTGGAAGGTGGGATTCACTGAAGAAGGTCGAAGGCGCGATTGAGTACAAAAAGACTTCACTTTTGCCGTCTACCAAGACCAATAAACCACAGTGCAAGGGTCTTGGTAGGTCGTGACAGTACTCGGTAGCGGCAGATACAAGTTCTCAAACAGAAGGTCGGTTACAGCAAGTAACTCACCTTGCAGATCTAGTATTATACTTTGGAAGGCGAAGTCCAAGGCAGGAATCAGGCTCCTTGGGACATTGGGGGGCCACTGGGGGCTTACGAAGAAGCCATCTGCGTAGAGCAAGTGGAGCCAGCCTGTGTCAATAATCGACACGACATGTTCCAGCGGACTGGAGGTGATGACCTGTATTTGGTGAAATGGCACAAACATGGCGCTGGGAACGAGGTCGACAGGCCTTAGACCAGGGCATGGTTCCAGATGGAAAGGTGGAATGATGTGGTTGATCGAATCATCTCAGCATGCGGGAAAACAGGTGCAAAGGCGAGCAAGTGAATCAAATGCCAGCCAAATTGGCCAGACTTCCAGACCATGTAATTTGACGCCCAGCCCAGTCCCCAGTCAGGAAAGACATCACACTGGACAGGCAAGACAGGGGTGCTTAATGGATCGAGTCTAGCGGCTAGCCCCAGGCACCGGTGGACCCTAAAACCCCGACCGGCCCACGCCTAACCGTCTCGAGTCACAAGGTCTGGTTTGGCTTTTGTGTTGTCATTGCTGGCGTGGCAGTGTCGTTCGGCGTGCGTGTCTGGTTTTTCGGCGCGACGAGGTGGAACGTGAGTGAACATGGCAGTGACAGCCAACCTCGTATCCTCTGCTTTCACGTCAAGGTCTGTTTATGTGGTATAGCATGTGGGATCAGGTACACAATCACTATCGGAGTCTTATACGAGGGTTGTGAAAGTGTGTCCCTAGACATGCCTATCAGCCAAGTCACCCAATTAATCAAGACCATAACCGAGCTCTACTCCGTACTTAACAATCGCTCTTGTCCAACCCCGTCGGTAGTGTTTACTTCGTATTCAATAGGAGTGTGGACACTTGACAGTAAAATTGGTCAAATCAAGCCGTAACAGAAGATGAATCAAATATTCATCATACTCATGTCCAAGGACCTGGTAGTGGCGGACCCAGCCGTTTCCGGATGATGCTCCGTGGCCACTCTGGGGGTTGATCAAGGTTCAAAAGGCGCCTGGAGTGGCACGAGTGGCTGGAATTCAACCATTCCAGTGGTTGAAGAGTGCATGGCACCTGCCTGGACCCGCCACCCCCGGTTGTTCCTTGCAGCAGGTACGATGCACACTTTTTGCCCTTGCACTTTGACTTGGTTGAGACTTTGAGACACACACGCACACACATAGTCTTGGAAATGGAAATGGAAAAAGAGAATGGATCTTGCTCATCATCATCAACTTCAATTACAACTGGAATCATCATCTAAATAACTCTTATTATTCTATTTGACGCCACTGCTATATGCTGCACAGTACCGTAGGCTATGCTTGCACCTATATCCAATTCATGTGCTCTGTGTCGACCTGAATTCCATCCATATCACATCTCATATATCCAATCGAGTCCGCCAAGTTGACGCGCATCACTCGCGGAAAAAGTCTTCTCGAACAATGTGACTCTTGTCGCACATGCCGCGGAAGATACCATTTGCTTCAAATAGATTCAGGGGTGTGTCCAGCTCGGCAATTTGGCCTTTATCCATGACACAAATCCGATCATAGTTGATGATGGTCTTGAGTCGATGCGCAATGCATAGAACCGTTTTGCCTGCGAATCCGATCCGCATGGTTTTTTGAATCTTCTCGTCCGTTTCAAAGTCGACCGAAGATGTCGCCTCGTCGCAAACAATGATCTGTGAGTTGCGCACCAATGCTCGTGCCAGTGCCATGAGTTGTCGTTGCCCAAGCGAAAAGTTCAACCCCTCCTCTTCAACCGGACTATCCAGTTGAATTCGGCTAGGCGCATTGTGCCCGTCTAGCTTGGACGTTGATGTCGCCGCCGTCTCAGCCGTCTCGGGTCGTTCGCGTTTCTCCTTGTCATTCACATCTTCTGCCACCAGATCCGCCTTACGCAATGCCGCCCACAGCTCAAGATCCGAATGTTCGTTGAATGGATCCAAATTCGACCTTACTGTCCCCCGAAACAGTGTCGGGTCTTGAGGGATGATTGCAAGTCGTGACCGAAGGTCATGCAGACCGACCGTAGAAATGTCAATCCCGTCAATCTTGATCTGCCCTCCGGAAAGCTCACTGAGCCGGAACAACGCCGACATGATGGACGATTTGCCGGCGCCGGTTCGTCCCACGATTCCGATTCTCTCACCTCCTTTGACTTCGAAATCCAATCCTCGGAGTACAAGAGGTAACTCTGGCCGATATCGCATCTCGACACGGTCAAACACGATTGCACCAGACTGTGGCCACGACTCAGGCACCTCTCTCGCTTTCAGTGGCGCTTCTTCCTCCAGTTGAGTTCCGTAGTAGTGTATTCGCTCCGTAGCGTTCATGTTGTTCTCTACTTCGGCCAACTGTCGAATGGTGAATTGAATCGTTTGAACAATGGCCAAAACGTATGACAAGACAAGTCCGCCGATGCTGGGGTTCACATTGAACCGATCGGTAATCACCAAAATTCCCACCACAAAAACAAGCGCGTTGCCAATGGCGTCCAGCCGCGTTGCAACCCATCTTTGATTGGCAAACGTAAGATAATATGCCGAGTTCATTTCGTCGATAGAATCTCGAACACGCCCAATGAAATACTTCTGCAGCCCATACGCGCGAATCGACGCCACCCCGCTGACAGATTCAGAAAACCGCGCAAACACATGCGACCGGAGAACTGACTCGTGTCTCTTGACGTCACGAGCAGAAGCCCGATAGTAACTGGCTGCAAACAAGAACAGAAGGAACAGTGGTCCCAACGCGACCGCGAAAAAGTGGAAATAGGCGATTATGAGACAAAACACAGCAATGATCATGCCGAGAGTGATAAAGTATAACCTCATGGCATCCGTCAAGCTGTTGTCCATCGAGTCGACGTCTTTAGAGAATCGGTTGGTGATACGCCCGAGAGGCGTCGTGTCGAAAAATGACATTGGCGCCCGCAGAACCCTGGTCATAGCCTTTTGCAAGAGATTCTTGCTGGAGTTGGTACCGCTCGTCGAGAGGAGAGTTCCAAAAGCGAAGAGGACCAAAGCCTGGCACAACCCTAGACCGGCATATCCTCCGATATATGTTCCACGCGAGAAGCCAAAATGATCACTGACCCACCAACTCAACCACAGACTTGTCACAATGTTGGATCCTTGGGACAGCACAAGCGTGAGGAAGATCAGGGGCCAGAACAAGAAAAATCCGGATGCTTTCATGTATGCACCCCAGACGCTCCAGCTGACAGAGTCGGTCGCGCGCTCTTCTTGTTGCATCAAAGCTGCACCTTTACCTTTGTTAAGCTTTTTGTCTGAAGGCTTCTTGTCTTCTTCTCCTTCCTCTGCTTGCGGCTGGTGATGACTTTCCTGAGCTGTTGTGGCCATGAGCTTCTGGAATTCGACGCTGTGGCTCATGAGGTTATTAAATGTGTCAATGGCCTGGATATGCCCATCTTCCATCCAGATGATACGATCACACCTGTCCAGAACATGTAGCTGGTGAGTGGCCAGGATGCGACATTTGTCCTTCATTAGACCACAGATTGCCTTGTCCATGATGTGGCGACCAACGTGAGCATCCACTGCGGACAAGGGGTCATCCAACAAGATGATGTCAGCATCGAAATATATAGCGCGAGCAATGTTCAGCCGTTGCTTCTGGCCCCCAGATAGTGTAATGCCCCGCTCGCCAATCTCGGTCTGATCGCCAGATGGAAGGATATCTAGATCTGGGCCAAGCGCACAAGCATCAATCACGCTTCGGTACCATTTGGACCTATACGGCTTCCCAAAAAGGATGTTCTCTTGAAGTGTCGCATTTTGAATCCAGGCATACTGGGGGCAGAAAGCACGGGTAGATGCAAGCTTGATCTTGCCACCTGTCTTCCGCATGTCGCCTGCGAGTGCTCCCAGTAGCGACGATTTCCCTGAGCCGACAGAACCAATAACTGCTATCAGCTCATTTCTGCCTACGGTAAAGTCGACATCGTGCAATTTGAATGGCTCCACTTCCGTATGCTCGCTGGAGGCATCTTCTTGCGCAATAACCGCCAAGTCTTTGTTCTTCTTGGCTGCTCTCGCTGTCTTCTTCTCTGCCTTTTTCCGATCCTTTTCAGCCTTTTTGGCAGCCATGAGTTCTCCTTTGGTTTGGAAGGTTGCCGATCGCTCCTTATCCCGAGTGGCAGTCCTCTCCCAAGTGAATGACGCATGGGAGACCTCAACGGCGTCACTGAGATCTTCGTCCCATATGATCTCGTCGATCTGGTCTTCGGAAAGAAGGAACTCTTGAATGCGGCGTATAGAAGTCACGGCGTCAGTGACTTGACCGAGGACCAAAGGCAGGAGATTGAGTGGCATTCTGAGCGAGTTGAAAAGAGCCAAAGAGGAAAAGACCCTGGATGGTGCCAGATGATGATCCGTCACTGAATATGTGATGAAGGCCAACATGGAGGCAAATACAGGCATAGACAGGGCTACCGCATTAATGGCATTCCGAATTGACAGGAGGATCTGGATGGCGCGAATTTCTCTTCGTCGGAGCTCCTTGAGTCGGCCTAGAAAACTGGTTTCCCAGCCAAAGAACTTGACGAAGCGGACCGAGCCCAGAATTTCTTGTGTCAGGGTGACACGTTGATCAGTAATCTTGTTGATGACTTTTCTCCTCGCGAATAGAGCCTTGATGGATTTAGCTAGTAGAGGAATCATAATCATGAGAAGTGCATAGCCCGACAGGGCACTGTAACCCAGGTTGACACATAGAACAACGAGGACCAAAGCCAACTGAATAGGAGAAGTCCAAACGATATGAAACATGCCCGAGGCTTGATCAACGCGATATGTATCGACGCTCATGAGATTGACAATCTTGCCGTTACTCCAACCCGTGCCATCGCCTGAGACGCCTATTGATTTGTCTGGTGTGACATTCGGTCCGCCTTTCGGGTGCAACTTTCTGGACATGAAGCGGGCAAGAGCGGGTCTTCTTGGGTCAGGTTGTGCCTGGTCAGGCTGCTCGGATTTGTCGTTGGGTTCTTTTGGCTGCAGATCCTCAATGGCCTTGCCTCCAGCCTTGGCTCTGGAGGAGATGGTCAAAGTCTTTTCGAAAATGGCATTGATGAGAACAGCTCGTGCTTGACCTCCAACGATCATGCCGCGGTAGATGAAGTGGTTGGTGGCTGTGGTTTGGCAGATTTGCATGAGTGTGATACCAATGACCAAACCAACTCCATGACCAATATTAGGGGGCTCGCCGCCGTTTCTGTCGGCATTCCATGCATCGGTAGCAAACTGAATCAAGTACCGGGTCGTGAAAGGCGACATGACCTGTAAAACGGCGGAGAGAAAAGCACAGGCAGCACCAAAGAGGAATTCATTCCTGAAGGTGTCGAAGAGTGCCCATTTTAAGGGATTGCGTTCTTTTCGGGCAGTGCGGGCGTTGAAGGAAGCCATCATCTTGTCGATCATGACCTGGGAGGACCTATCCGGGTTGACGAGCCAGATATCATTGATCTCTAAATTACGCTTGTAACCAACGGTCATCAAAGGGTTCATCCATTGAAACGTCAGAAGGCTGAAGAAGCCGGCGTTGTATTCTGGACAGACGGAACGTTCTTCGGGCAGCGGGGCCGGGTCGCCATATTTGAGTGGATTGATCTTGTGATACCATGGAAGTGGGCGTTTCTGTGCTTGTTTGGAGAGGCCGGCGTGACTGGCTTCTGTAACTGATGTGGCAGTCGACTCGATCCTGGCCAGTCTGGTTGAATCGGTGCTCTTTCCCCGACCAATCTTCCTCAGATCTTGGGGAACCTCGAGATTCCTGGACGGGCCGTCTTGAGTTTTTTCCAGGTCCTTTTCTTCCACGCCCTCCTGGCTCAGAGCGTGCGAGAGGTCATTCTTCTCATTGTCGTCCAAGGGTGCCATTGCACACTATGCACCTACGCGTTGGCGCAGTTCGAGACAGGGGCGAAATCAGAGTTGTTCTCTAGCCGGCCATGTTTGAAGAATGACAAAAGGACAACCGAGGCGGACAGGAAAGTGAAGAATGTACAGATGCCGCGTGGCGAGTCGGTGACGGTGGGGGAGCGAGCCGTGTTATCCAGTCCCTGGAGTAAAAAAAAGCAGCCTCGGATGTATAATGATCAATGGGGATACGCGGATACACAGGGACGCCGACTGGCTGGACGTCATGTAAGTTATTAGCGATGACGCTTAGAGGCGAGGATAGGTGAGGCGTGAGAAACACGAGAGGGCACGCATGGGCGTTGTGGGCAGAAAGTCAGAGTTATGCGGTGTGGACTCACCTTTCACTTGGTCTTTTGGCCACTCTGCAGGCAGCCAAATGAATTGCATAATGTCGATTGTGGGAAACTCTTTGGTCTGGGTGCCAGAGTCCACCATGAAGATTCATCCAGGCGTGTCGATTGGGCAAATCTAGGGGGGAAGCATCCCCTGGAGACGCCCGAGGCCCCTTCGGCGGCCCTCTTCTGGTTCAACAAATCGTAGTGGGAACGCTAAAAGGCCCTGGGCGAGGATGTTGAGCAAGTCAAAGCTTGATTGTGCCGCTCGTTCCTTCCACCAGTCATGGGTCTGCAACGCGTGGCCAGTTATGCTGAGAAATCCACCAAATCAGGCACGAAGGCACCTCGGTCTATCGCAATCTCATTCCCACCCACATCTGAGGGGGGTAGATCCTCGAGGATTATCATCGTCCACAGAGGAGAGATCTGAGATTACGGAGAACACGTGGTTCCGTGGAATGAGAAGCGAGATCTACTCCGTACGGATACTCGTTCCTGCTAGTTGTAAGTACCTACGGAGTACTACGCAGACATGGCAGGTACTACTATATCGTAGACATCATCAAAGGCGGAAGGAGCCACTACTACTTTTATGTAATCACAACTCAACCGGCAGGAGGTAACCACAAATGTAGGGTTCTTGCGAGAAGTGAACCTTGGCCACTACTCCGTATGTACCATGTACTTATGACCGAGCTCGCTCATAATAAGAACAATAAAAAATCTCCTTGGATCCTAGCCTCGAGCCTACTTAGAAGCCAATCGTGGTTAAAGACCCACAGGCCCGGCTTTAACGAAAGCAACTTCAAACTCCATCTTCTCTTGTCCGGAGTCAATGTGGGCCGTGACCGTGTATGTCCTCGTGACTCGGAGTGGGAGATCGATGATGCTCCGACAAGACTCATCACACCATCACTGATCACTGATCACTGGTTACTGGAAATCTGTCGTGGCCGCCATCTCACGAGAGCTGTCAATGGTTTTGGCAGCATCCTTGACTTTGAGGTTTGCCAGTCTCCACGAATCTGATCCGATAAACACTCGCAGCATCTCCTTTTCCCTGACCAGCTTACCAGTGTCGCCTTGTCCTGTGACCATATCGAACATGAGCTGTGCTGCACGATTCGGATCTCCAATTGCTGCCCCTGCGCCTAGCTTTTTGACGAAACCGAGTCTCTTTGCGACTGGGTGGTCGCTGGCTGCGTATGGTTCGGAGGATTCAACTATCACACCAGCATTTGCAAATTGTGTCCGAAACCCGCCTGGGAGCACCAGCCAGACATCAATCCCAAAGGGTTCAAGTTCGACTCTCAAGCTGTCTGTGGCTGCTTCCAAAGCAGCTTTGCTGGCTGCATAAATTCCGTTAGCCGGAGCTGGAGCGACGCCCTGAATGCTCGAAATATTGACGATCACTCCAGACCTCCTGTTGCGCATACCAGGTAGCAGCGCCCTAATGATGCTTAGAGGCCCAAGAAAGTTGACTCTCATTTGATTCTCGACCTCTTGGGCGTGTATGTCTTCGGTGGAACCCATCACACAATATGCGGCATTGTTGACTACAATGTCAATCTGTCCGAACATGCCCTCAGCCTCTTGCATTGCCGTTGCGATGATAGAGTCTGACGACCCAGTATCGAGGGTCAGCCATTTGGCCCCCATGCCCTCTAATTCGCCAACGACATCTCCGGCCTTTGAGAGATTTCGTGATGTCGCAACAACTCGATGTCCCTGTGTGAGCACATATCGAGCTAGTGCCAGCCCCAACCCGGCGCTTGCTCCTGTAATCAGCCAAACTGGTGATTGCGCCATGGTGCTGTATCGTTGTATAGAATGATAAACCTACAGCTTGTGTCGAGATTTATCTGTCTGACTATGCTGCATGCTCCTTTATCAATGTCCTCTGATGACAACACCTCTAGGGCTCATGTCCCTTGATGACAATAACTGTAGGACTCTTCGGGGATTAGGAGCAGTATATCCGACGCCATGACGTTTAGCAGAAGGCCCTCGGCCCCTTGCTGCCAGTTCCCATGATGTGAACCGAAGATCAAAGCAACAACAGGAATACACGTGGTGGTCGGCGACTGGAACTAATAAGGACAGCTAGGTGATAAGTAGGTAGCCAGAGTCGTGGTAGCTGTTGTAGATATTATTTCTTGACCTAAAGATTAAAAGCATACTACCTAGGTAGCCAATGAATACCTAAGCCGGAAATGTTTAACCACCGTTTCAGTAGGGAGGACAGCATCCCCTGAAAGAACGGCTTTGGGCATGGAGGGTCATCGCTTTGAGGCCTAAATTCATGACATCTTCGCTAAAATAATCCGCAGCTACATAATTTTGAATCTCTCAAAAATTGTGTGAAACGCTTGCCGAAATGCACACAAAAGTTCCATAGTGTAGTGGTTATCACGTTCCCTTTACATCCATCTCATCCGACAGCGGGAAAGGTCCTGGGTTCGAACCCCAGTGGGACTATCATTTTTGCTTTTTTGCTAGATATCTGAGGTTTTTGGATGAAATGAGATCGATGTTTCAGTCAAGGGGGCTTTTTTGGAGGTTGTTGTAGGGTCTCATGATTTGTAGAGAATCATTCGACAAAGGGTCCAATCTAGCAGATGATGGTGTGATCTCGTGTCAATTCTAAGGGATTCTCTTGATGCGGGGCCTTAATAAGTTCATACAACATTCTGTACTTCTGCACTTCAAGCAGGCTCCTACCTACCTCAACACGCAATTTCACCGTGCCCTATAACCATAGTATTCATCGAAGCCACAATTGCCATGTCGATGATATGAAGCTGAGGACAGCGGGAATGGTGAAACAACTACTTACTGTGAAAGGGCACGCCCAGCCGTGGCATCTCCAAGGCCGAGAGCCCAGGATTCAACTTGGTGGGGACCTTGCATGCAGCCGAGCATTGACGGATTGCGCTTAGGCCTTGATCAAGGGAGGATCTGCACAGTTCCTGAATGTCGAGCTTTCCAGCTTCCCACGCGGCACCACTCGCAGTTCGCTACACCATCGTCCCTTGGCGACCACACGCTTACCCCAGTGTGGCACGTCGTTCAAGTTGTCGAATGTTCCAGGGTGCCAGGGTAGTTGTCTGACAGGGATTATTTATTTCTTCAGGCAAGGATCGGAAAGAGAGACTGCCAGCGAGACTAGTCCTCCTAAGCATGAGAGGTGCGGGGACAGTTGTGTCAAGATACCAGGGAAGACCCTGATAGCAGTATCAGTAGTTGAATGTCCGTCAAGATTATAAGCCTGTTCGTTGTAGCTGAAGGTCGGAATAGGAGAGCCTGGTTGATGTGCTCTTCCTCGAAGGCCAGCAATGTCAAGTCCGACTGTCAATGCTGCTGATCGAGATTTCTATCGGGTTTCTATCGATGGTCAAGTCTCTCACGTGGAATTTGGGAGGGTGTTTGGTTCAATAGACATGCAATTTGTCTTCACTCTATACATTCCCCACCATCTCTATTTAATATACACAATCATGCCAACGAGCTTCACAAGGCCAGAAACCAAAAACCCCAGCACCACAAGAGGTTTGTCCTTCAATAGAAAACCATCTATTTCACAGTTGCACGAATGAAATCGTCAGGCTCGGATGGGCTGTGGGAATGGTCTGAGCCTCGAGCGGTGCGTGAGTCGCCGCGATCTTCATATCCGACAATTTCGTAATCGATGGTTCGAAGAATAGCTCCTTCGGTGAGGCTTCTCTGACTTTCGCTGCGCTCAGGGATGTTTCCCAGGTTGGATTTTTCCTTTCCCGCACTCGACACTTCGCTTGTGTGGTGACCTCCTTGGACCTTCTTCATCTGTCTGGTTGGCCACTCTCCACTGGCGGACGAAGCTCCCGTCTGGCTATGGTTCTTGGTCCCAGCGATGCCTAGTCTGCCGGAGAGAGCGGTCTTGATTCGTGAGGTGACTCCCCTGGACGAGCTTCCTAGTTCGGCTTCGTATTGTGTGGGAATAGTAAACAGCGATGTGCCTGATTTGAACATGTCCAACACTCCCTTCAAGCTGGGGATGCAGGCTGTCAAGATGGATAGGTTCATGACAATCGCAGTCCAGATGGTGGGGCTGACCAGGGTCCATGAATAATCATCCAGATCGACATCGGTGTGGTATGCGACCATTTGAGGGATGATAAACGCCGGCACACTACAAGAGGGTTAGGGTTAGTTTCTTGGTGGTCATTTTATCGATTGATTTCGACTTACAGGATTCTGCAGCCGAATAAAATCATCACCTGCCACTTCTTGCTGATGTTTGTTTGTACTCCTCCCATCATAATGGCTGGGATGACGATCAAAGACAGGTCGGTAATGATATTGACGATACCGATGAACAGTTCGAGAGCTTGAGTGTTGATACATTTTCCATCTTCAACCATCCATGGAGAAGGCAATTCGCACTGGAAGGCGATGGCAAACACACCGGCGAGAGCCCAAGCAGCCACCGTCCCGGCAACTCCGTAGCAGGCATAATGAATTGAGCGTTGGGGAGTGATGGCCATGATGAACCAAAGCACCGAGCATTTGGCGAATGCCATTGATATGATGAAGAGCATACGAGCTGAATAAACATACTACCACCATCAGTCAGCAAGCGAAGTTTCTTTTTACAATTGGCTGGGGAATGCTCACTCTGGCAAAATAACCAAATGTCTCCTGAGACAGTAACTCTTGAGGTTGTCCCAAACCATTCTTGCAGGCTGAAATGATGCAAATCGTTTGAACAAAAGCCATTACGGCCGACGCAACAATCAGCCAGTCATAATTTCGCATCGAAGTCAGGTGTAACCGGGAAATAATCTTCGCGCCGACGGCCAGTAAGGAATACACCAGAAAGGCCGTACTGGTGATGACAATCCATGGGGCATGATTGTCGCTCGCGATTTGAAAGAACGGAGGGCGCGATTCCTCAGCCATTGCGACAGACACACAACTGACTGCCTCCACTGATGGGTAGAGAGATGAAAGTCAAAGCCTGTGGGAACTACAAGTCGATATATGGAGACGTGCACACATGTCAAGCGGCATTCCCCGTAACAAGAACTACTTCCCGCCTACCAGTCGACAGGCCCTGGGTTTCCCTGGGGGGAGGGCCCAAAAAACCTCCTGAGTCCTGAAAGTACTGATTGAACTCCCTCGAGGAGCAGGACGCCTTGGCCACTGGTGCCCAAAGGCTCAAGGCCCAGGGCAGAAGGCGGGTAGGGTGGTGGGTATCTCTCTGTGCCGCTCTGCATGTACGGAGTACTTAAATGAGCCGGAAGCTGGCGCCGACGGCCCAGGCGGATGAGGCCCACAAAGTACTCCAGCAGAGAAGCGGTTGGTCTTTTTAGAAGAGTCGCCCAGAGCCTACGACCCGACGACCCTACATGAGTGGGCTAATTGTCCCTAGGGCGTCGTTCTAGTTTCTTGGGTCGATTTCACAGCACGCACTTTGATGGAGCACAATGGGGGTCATGTTAAGAGAGCCCCAGCAGTTTGACGTTCCAGAGGGGGACTCGATAAGTGAAGATCGGTATCAGTTGGACCTCAAGTGTTCATGGTCATGCACCTAAACACACGCTACACACCACATCCTGTCAGACACAAGCTGAGTCTGAGCTTGCAGATCATCGTGCTTCACTCGTGAATACCAAGCGGGCTCCAACCTTCCCAACCCAAAAGGGTCCTACATTCGCTTCTCTGTACTCCGGACTCGGTACCGAATACTATTGGTGAACTCGTGGTTCTGTCTCGCTACCTATCTGTCAAACCTACATACGTCGACTACTTTATGGTGTAGACTGTATTGGCTGCATTCTCTGGCGCACTATATGAAGGATGCATCTTCCGAAGTTGACAGCTTACAATCTGTTGATGAGCTTCGGAGGAGATGGTGATCTTCATGGCTAGGGCAGTTGTATCTTTATTAACTCTGTCCCCACGCCCGCAATCATCAATTGAAAGTCCCTCTCAGGGAGGCCACCCTCTGATTCTTCGCCTATCTTCCTTAGCTCAACCATGCTAACAAGTTCCAAGCTACTGACATCCGCAACAGCTGTCCAAGCACTTGCTAACTTCCGTACTCTGACGTCTTGTAGAAGGATGGTTTGATCTTGAGCGGCTGAGTTGACCGGTATCTCAACACGCCAGGCTTTAGCACGCTGGTCATTCCCCACAGTGGCAATGGTGACACTCATTGTTGAACCACGAGTGATGCACTCGACAACTTTGAGAGCTGTAATTGCTGCAGCGTGAGCCTTAGGGATGATGATTGTCCTGGGATGATCTGGGCTTGTAAATTCTTTTTCTGTGTCAACATTCAAAAATGTCAGGCCCAAAGCATTGTCATCACCTCCAGTCGTAGTCAAGTACATTCGTGGCCACAGCATAATGACATCCATCGCAAGGATGCTGCTCTGGTGGATCCCCTTGAGCTCCATTCCATCGGGTGCTGCATCGTCTGCCTTATCCTTCGATGCCAATCGCGTGAGATTCAATGCTCCATTTGTGCCGGCGGATAGTATCTGCATCACTGAACTGGTATGGTCACTCAAACCCTGGTTGGGCAATATCGATGTTTGTAGTAAGCAAAATGAGCCGAAATTGATGATATGTATCACCTCAAAAGCCCCAGTGCCGTGATTTGCTGTGGGCTGGTAGTTGATGACCTTGACCTTGCCGTTGGAATACGCCATAGCCAACACAAAGGAAGATTCCTCTTCTCCCAACACACCACGATTTTGACCCTTTTCTTGTAGGTCAAAACCCATGATTCTTGCATCAGAGTCCTCTGTTACCTTGGGCATTCGGTCTTGCAAGACGACACCGACACCAACACAAGGGACGTTATATGTTAGCTTCCAAACAAAAAATTCCTCGAATCCGGCACTGCTGAAAAGGAATCTGCTAGCTGGAGAAAATTGGAGGTGTTGTAACCCAGTCGTGTGCCCCTTTAGCACTACCAGATTATGCCACCCTGATTTGTGTGAATCCGGGATCACGGTGGGCTCTATTGCGAAGAGTTGTATGTCTGTGTCTTCTGCGCCAGTTGCCAGCAATGCACAATTTTCAAGTCCACGAGGTTTGTCTGTGTATGGGCGAGAGCTCTTGGCCATTGCTTTAATCTCACGTCCATGACTACTGTGACCGATAGCGACACTAGGCGGACTTTTGTCGATGTGCCAATTGATCTTTCCAGCCTTTGTCCATACAAATGATTGAAAATTCTGACGTTCTACCTGGACAGGCGGGGATGGACTGATTTTGTTGGCAGCAAGCTCAATGAGTGGTTTGTAAGACCAGGTCCTGTGGGAGCCGCCGCACTCAATGTCCAACAGAGTCGTCCGTTGTGTTTCATTCCATACGATGAACGAAGTGGACTTGAACCCGCATAAAACGAGATCAACAACTTGGTTACCGGGTGCAATTGTCCTCGGAACCAGGTAAGAACCTTCGATATTGGGTCCAAATGGTGGAGAGGAGCGATGGATTGTTGAAATGGGTGGAAATGTTTGTTTCTGTTTGACCACTCGATGTACACTGAAGGTTCCGTCTTTGCCGGTTGACAAGATGTGAATCACATCTGATTCTTCCGGCCCAAGGTGAGGTGAGGGATCCAAAAGCCGAAGTGAAGTGACGCTGTCAGTACCATGCACGTGTCGAACGACAAAAGGATTCTGGGCTTCCGCTGTCTCTGCATCTACATCTGCGTAGAAAGCCAAGGCCCCGGCGCGAGATCCAAGAACCAAACATCGACTACAAGGGTCATAACAGCTCGCTGTCACGTTGAACGTATCGGGTGAACCAAGGTTGGTCATGGTGACTTGGACGGCTGGGCCCCGATCAGAAACCCATAGGGCCACGACCCTGGAATCACTGAGTCTCGCCACTATACATGGCATTCCAGGCGCTGGCGTCAAGGCAACCGACATCCAAGTGATGCTGGCCTCAAGAGGCGACAAAAGTGATATCACTTCTCCCGTTGATTGAACAAGCGCTGAGAGTCCGCCAGCTTGTGGTGCCATTAGCAGCATCCCATGACTGGAAACATAGCAGATGACGACACTGCCCTTGAGAGGGTTGCTGAGCGTCTTCGTACACACCAACGTATCTCCATTTGGCGAAAGCTGGTACAAATCCCCGTCATCGGTATTGGCTAGACAGATGTCGTGGTCAATCATAGTGTACTGTTTGAGTACTTTGCCGTTGTGGCTGAGTCCTCGAAAAGGGTGGGATATAGTGGAGGATTTAGTCAGTCCCTGATCAACGTCAAACCTCCTTTGGACGACTTGGTTGTCGGCGCCACCAGAATATACAACTAGACTGGGGTATATTAGAAGATGTGACATAGACCAGGCATTTTTCCCCAGATGGTGATGGTCTCGCGCATGCGGGCTAATCGTCCACTGCTGCTGCATAATTGATTCTTGGCCGGTTCCAGAGACCAATTCCCACAATTGACAAGTGGCATCTTCGCCTTCGGAGAGCACAAGAATGCGATGATCCCCTGCTCCAACCTGGCGCACTGCAAATTCCACATTCCAAATCCGTGATGAATGAGCCCAAGTCTTGGTCAGCTGTGATATTTCACTATCCCGTGTGACGCCGAAGCCTGTCTCTCGAGGACCGAGACTGGGAATGGAGTTGATCGCTGGTACATTGGAGTCGCTGATGTTCCAAATTTGGATTGTACGGTCATCACTGCAACTCGCAAGTAACCTGACTTTGACTCCGTTAATGTGTATCTCTTGAGAGATTGTGACTCCGAAGATGGAGCCTTCATGTCCAGTGAAGGTGTGTCTCAAGGTAGTTACCCACCCACTCTCATCGTTTGAATTGTGACACGTCCACACAAAGATCTCCCCAAACACAGTGCCCGAGGCAACAATTATGCCTCCGCTGTGTGTGGCCTTGATATCTCCAGAATAGAGAAACGTGGCTGGCCCGGGCACTGTATCAAGAAGCTCAAACTGCGTAGCCTGTCGGCCGCTGTGGCTGTTGATCTTGAGCCTGAGTAAAGCATTGTGTGCAGTGAGAAGGAAAAATGTGGAGGAGTTATGTGGGGCGGTGTGTAACGAGGTCGTTGTCACTGAAACAGCCTTCAGAACCCAGTCTTTGGCATCAAAAAGGTCTGAAAGCTCAAGAATAACATGATTGGGGAGGCTTTGGTGCTCAGGCAACACTGATAGCTCTCCATAGCGAAGCCAGCGACCACCCCATATGAGGATGCTTATGTGCTTCGAGTCACCAGCGGGTGTGGTCACTTCAATGGCGTCAATGCCATGAATAGGCTGGCAAGGAAATACCTGCTGGCGTAGAACTTGTCCGGAATTTTGGTCATAAACATGAAGCCATGGTCCAGAGCCTGCGACCAGCAAGAACTCAGATCCAATCTCTACGGGCTTGAGGGCAGTGACAGGTAAGCCTGTCTGCTGTGAATGTATCATTCAGGGCTGGAAGGAAGGATCATGTCTGACAACAAGCTGTAGGGTAAGGATGATATTCCAGGGTGCGTTGCCAATCTTGGGGATCGTCGAGGCGTAGACTGATAAAGGACTTACTTGAGAATTCTAAATCAAGTCTATATAACTTCAATGTTATGAGTACTGATTGAGAATTTTCAGTTGTCGGGTGCCAGCGAATCAGAGTTCCAGAACTGATTTGGAAGGACGGAAAAACTATTGTCCATATTGTCAGAATAGTTACCCACTCGTGCACGGAAGATGCGTTACATCTGGTAGAGAGCGATTATTCTTGTATATTATGCATTCACTCTTTGTCGAATGTTAAACAAGCTCGATGGCCCAACTTTACCATAAATCTAGCGTAAAACTCTTGCTACAAAGCCGAGCGAGTGTGCGCTGGGAAAACCCTAGTGATGTTTCTTCTATAGATCTAATTCCATATACAGACATTTATGATCGAATGAAGGAATGAATGAATGTACTGAGACTGAAAATAGATTCTATACATCACTGGAATCATATCGTGTTGCTAGGGTTAGGATCTGGGTATATAAAATGGCTAGCAAGGGGAATCTGGTTCTATAAATGAATATGTGATATCACAATTCCTCACTCACCAGCAATCCATATTTGTCGCTGGTCACCATTTCGCTTCTTACCTCGAGTGCGATGCCCCTCAAACTGCCATTCACGAGAGATTAGGTAGCAAAGATGATAATAAACAAGCAAATATCATCAGAGGGAAGATATGTCCTTGTGTAGGGTCGAAAGGTCCAAGTTTTATGATCTTTTCTCGAGACATACGATGAGGGTTGGCTGCCAAATCTGGAAAGGGCTTCCGGCATGTCAGGTTTTGGGTCTTTCGCGTTGGGTCTGAAGCTTGTGTCGCCCATATCATCTCGTGTTAAGCGCACATTCCATAATTGAGTACTCGTATATCCTCATAAAGGTAGGGGCCACTCCATGCGGCGTAGACGCCCATAAAGTCTCTAGAAATTGTCAAGTCGGATCATTCTTGTTGGGCCTGCTCCTTGGTAGAAGCAGGTTGGCTATGCTGCCCATTGTTCTCTTGCATGCCAGAAGGTTTCAATTCCACTGGCGGCCAATGCACTTTAACTAGTCGAGCGAGAATAATGCGGAGAGGCAGGTCCTAGGTGGTAGAGGGCCGAGGAGGCGATAGTAGTGATGGTGATGGCTTAGGAGGAGGAGTAGAAGTAGGAGAAAATGGGACAAGCACTTAGAGCATTGTCAAACAAGGTCGCATCTTAACTTTTCGACGTCTCCATGTTATTCTTTACTTCATCACGAAGCTCACATTCCTATCCCATTACCTGCGTGCACTACGTTGGTAGCATCTGACGATCGCACAAGTTCGGAGGTTGTTTGTTGTCTCTGGGCATGAACGAGCCATCCTCGTTATGTCGAACAGGGGCACTGCACGCGATCAGTCGGCGAGGAAGTGAGGAAGTGAGGAAGTGAGAGGCTCTAAAGGTTAGTAGCGGAGGAGATTCAGGGTCGAGGCCGACGAGGATCAAGAGCATTGGGTAAATGGAAAGGTGAAATGAAAGTGAGCAGTCGTTCAAAGTGGTTGGCACGTGTAGAGCAGAGAGGACGGGGAAGGAAGGAGGATGAAGGAAGGATGAAAAAGGGAAGGAAGGAGGGTGAAGGAAGGATGAAAGAGGGAAGGAGAGGAACAAAACGCGGCGGCGGCAATCGCGTCCCTCTCGAGAATGCCAAGACTTTCACGCCAACTTCATCTCAACTCTCTGTATTTGGCCCTGAGCATCCGGTTGTCTACTCAGTTGTCCTCTCTGAATCTCCCCCTGCATTGTGTCCGCCGTCTCTTTTCAGATCAACACCATCGGTTTGTATACTTGGGTCATATTACGTCGATGAAATCACGTGCGCGGTGCACCGTGTGCGACTGGGCGGAACGCGTGTGTGTCGAGACCAGATCATGATCAACCGATAACCACGGATCATAATCCCATCTTCGTGGAATCAAGAGTCAAAATCCTCTCAAAAGAGATCATCGGCACATGTTATCAACGAATCGTCAACATGCACTCTTCTGTGGTTTATTTAATAGAAGACTCGGACGATGAAGTACCACCACCAAAGCGGCACAGGAAAGAACCAGATTCTCAACAATCACAACCACGCAAGGAAGCGGCGCATGTCGACGTCGACTTGACCGAGGAAATCCC
Organism: Exophiala mesophila; assembly: GCF_000836275.1. Classification (NCBI taxonomy): domain Eukaryota; kingdom Fungi; phylum Ascomycota; class Eurotiomycetes; order Chaetothyriales; family Herpotrichiellaceae; genus Exophiala; species Exophiala mesophila. The sequence continues at coordinate 875,804 of NW_015622505.1, read as the reverse complement.
TAAACCCATCGCTCGCCCTGCTTTTTCAAGTCTGCCACGTCCAACAAACCATCTCTTAGGCTCACCATTGAACGTTGGCCTCCTTCAACCAAGTTCACGCGTCCCACGGTGGTTTGACCCTCCATTCTCCACGCGCATTCCCTTCAACAGAGACGCCGAGACCAATCGGCATCCATTTTTCTCGTCTATCAGTATAGGCCATCGATTGAACTCCTCTGATCGTCCTGCTGGACATGATCATCGCCCCTCGCAACAGAATAAGAGCCAAGAGCCTCGAGGTTCCGGACCACTTCAAGCACACAGTTCTCCTGCTCGTCCACACACTCCACACTCTTCCCCAGCAAAGGAGCCACAGCTTCCACGTCCCAGCAGTGAGACTATCAACCAAGTCCCTAGTATTCAACGAGATTCAACCGTAACCGACGCCACTCGCAGAGACAACCTCTATTCCTGTTCCAACTGCCGCAATCGAGGATGTGTGTGCGAGCACTTTGCCAACAAGCATTCCTCATGTCTTCAGTGCTACAGAAGGGGCGAATTGTGCGACTACCCCACCCTTTCCAGCCCGACGATCCCACGGCGATGGAGCCCAAACAGCAACCACTCCCCAGAAACTCATCTGTCTTTGCAGACCCGCTTGAACCATACTTTGCTATCTCACACCTCACGTCTGCTCCTCTATGGCCTCTCTAACAAATCTAGTCCCACTCCTTCTCAGACTGCCCGTCCTACCCAGGAGAAAGTGAGGGCTGTACATGCGCAAGAGCCTGTGCCTGAGCTCGACAGTGGCGCTGCTCAAGAAAAGCTTGAACATGAGATAACTCACACTCAACGTGATAACGGAGTCTCCGAGACCACAGAAGTAACCATTTCACCGAAAATGCCTCCTGCTCAGATTGAGTACGATGTGGACATGGAAGGAATTACCATGGTAGTGAACAAGTTACAGGAAAGCCAGCGAACTTGGAGAGAAAAATTCGTTGAATCTGAGCTCCGGCAAGCAGCGATTGATATGAGGTCTCGCCGACTTCCAAATCCTGGCCGCAAAACTCCCGACCCATTCAAGCTGCAATCCTCGCAGTCCTTTGAGTCGATCGTGAACAATGAGAAAACGCAGAGTAAGAAGTCTAGTGGACCTGTCAGTCTCGCAGTCGCGACCCGCTTCAAGACCCCAGGACCAGTTCTACCTCGGTACAAAGCTATAGGCAGAGTCAATGGAAACTTCCTTGCACCCAACAGACGTACTCAGAAATGGCGTCCATACGAGCCCGATGACGAGCTCGAGGGCGTTGATGTCGATCAGAAATACATGGAGTTACCCCACAGATACGCTGCCGACTACCCTAGTAGGGAGCGGCAAGTACGATGTCAAGAAGCCATCAAGCGGTGGCAGCCATGGGCAGATAGGCTATTGGAGATTTTGGGACTTCAAAAGTCCGATGTCCTCCATTTCTTTGCCCAAAAGTCTGGTCACTCGGATGACTTCAAAGTCTATTTGGCCTCTTTGCCCTTGTCAGCTTCCAGCGCTCTTCAGGCAGAGGTAGATCGCCAGTGCACAACCTGTGGCATTGCCGATATGCTTAATGAAGAAAACATCGAGAGCGGGCTCCATTCGATGGAGCATACCAAACCTACTCCCCAAACCATTGCCCTCGCCGGCCTTGCGGCTCATGCATTTCACAACATGACCAACATTAGTCTATGGCATCTAGCGATAGGCGGGTATCTCCTGCCTCCGTCTGATCCATTGGATCGCGAGGAAGATGTCGATGCGTGTCACGTCTGCAACACTGATACCCGGCCGAGCAGAGATGGTGTGGAACCATGTGCAATATGTTTCTGTCACAGATGTCCCCATCATGGTACCTTTCACGACCCTTTTAATTTTGACGAGGAGTCAAGGTACAGGGAACACGACGTCAAAGTTATCGTTGACGATGACGAAAGCCAGTATAACGTCCGACATTTTGTTTCTCTGCCAGGCCGACCTTTTGATGACCATACCCAGAATAGTCATCTCTGCGGAATCTTTTGTGTTGACGCGAAACAATCTTTACGCTCAGTCTTGGGTCTCCAATCAGACGGCACTGTTGCTGGTGCCTGTCGAGAGCTCGAGCAGGCCCGAGCAGCGTTCAACGATGATGAGCTCTGCAGTGATGCCTGCTTCTGGAAAATCAGCAACAGGCCAAATACGGACATTTACGAGACTCCCTTAGCCCCGGGTGTCCCTAAATCTGCCGTAGACCTGATCAACAAGATGATACCGTTCTATCTTGCCAGTAAGCGAGGACCATGTAGTATCTCGAGGATGATACGAGATGTGAGCTGCGAGGCAGTCTTTGAACATATGTTGCACCAGATGCAACAAGTACCTCACCAAGACGAAAGCACCGCCTCTGACGTCGACGGCGACAACACGGCACAAGTACAAGATCAACTGCGAAAGCGAAAAGGGCCTGTGATGGACGTCTCTAGGAGCATGGAACTTGACAAGAGGCCTTCATTCACGCCATGCTCACACCACGGCCCCTGCACCAAGGAAAATAACTGCAGCTGCGCGTTGAACAGAGTTCACTGCGAGAGATCTTGCGGGTGTCCAGAAGCTTGCACGAGGCGCTTCAAAGGCTGCACGTGCGTGGCCAAGGGAAACAAGGTTTGCTTCAAGGATCAACGTTGCGAGTGTTGGAAGTTGAACCGTGAATGCGATCCAGACATCTGCCGGAAATGTGGTGTTGTCGAGGTACTAGACTCGTCCAACAAGTACAAGGAGGAGTTCCGGATCGGCAGATGCAGGAACAATCGAATTCAACTGGGTGTTCCGGCAGCTACCACGAAAGCTCCCAGTCAAATCCAAGGGTACGGCCTCTATAGCAGAGCTTACATCGCTGCGGGAGATTTCATTGGAGAATACGTTGGCGAAGTCCTGACTCAGGCAGAAGGCAACAGACGAGGTGCCATGTACCATGTTCTCAACCAGGAATATCTCTTCATGACCAATAGAGAGCAAGAGGTTGATGCATCCAACAACGGGAACAAGATGCGCTTCATGAACAACTCTCTCCTAGATGCCAACATCAATGTGGAACCTCGCAAACTCCTGTGTAGCGGAGTGGTGCGAGTTGGCCTCTTTGCGCGGCGGGCGATCAAGGCAGGCGAGGAGCTTCTTTACAACTATTCGTATCCAGAGGAGGTCACCAGAACGTTCTGGGAGCCTGGGGAGCGAGATGCTCATGCTCGGCGGCTTATTCCGATGTCTTCACATCGGATCGCACGTACTACGGGCACGAACAATATGGCTGGGGTTACAAATGGCGGCCCCAAACCAGCGTTACAGAAGAAGAGCAAGAAAAGAAAGAGACGTGTCATCGAATCCCCTGTGTCAGATGTTGACATGGAAAGTGCACAAAGCGCAGAGGATTTTACAGAATCCGAAGCAACGATGCTCCCGGAGATTGGAGACTCGGAAGAGTCCGAATATGGCATTAACGGTCTCGCATCGGAGGACGAGGAGACTGATGGGCTGATGGATGTCGCCGTCAATCCCAAGGTCAGATGGAAGGTGGCACAATCGAGGCCTCGCGCAGGCGTGGCGAGTGGCATTCATGCAGGGCATCACCCTAAGAGCAAGGCTCCACACAGAAGAGTACTTTCTGATTCACCTGTGCGTCAAAGATCAATCAATCCTGGTGACAAGAGATTGGGGGGGCGAGCACAGCAAAAAGCATGGAGGACACGCAAGCAGCGCGAGGCCATGAGAGAAGCGGCACAACGATAATGCTATTAGTGGTTTGGGAAAAGCAGGCGAAAATCGTGATACGAATATCAAGTGTCTGAGCAGTGCGATGGCATGAGAGTTACCCAGCGCGGAGAAGAATTTTGGCACTCTAAAATACAGAGTTTCTCGCGCAGATCAGACAGTAGAGAGACAGTGTAAAACATGGGATTGATATGCAGGAACAGGATCCACTACTGACTGACCGCCCGACGTCTCGTAGCTAGCTGAATGGAGTGTCGTGAATGGTGATAGGCGAAAGTGTGGCTTAATGATATCTCAATTAGGGAGTATGTTTACAGGGAACTGACTGGGGGAAAGCCGAGATCTACAGCAGAAGAAACGACCAAGTCAGAAGTTGTATGCCTCCATCGACACAGAGATTTGAGATGAGTGCAGCTGGCGAGATTGAGTTTCATATCTCCACCTGGTGGGTGAAAGGGATCGTTCAGTTCATCGATAGTGTCCATAGATACACGTACAAAGCAAAAGTAAATTAGTGGGATCTACTGGAGCTCAACCAGATGAGATGGAGTAACTCAGAGAGGGTATCAGTAATGGTCACCAACTGACTACTAATGATGTCGATGACGTGAGCGGCGTGTTGCTTTGACGACCAACCCAAGCCATTAGTGGCGGTTGGCCAGGCATGCCAGGCCTTGTTGGCACCGGGACAGCTGCATCGTGAGCGGGTTAATAAGCTCGTCTACCCACTGGCCAGCCCCAGAACACACCTGAGCACCTACGCTACCCGCCTACCAACCTGACCACTACCACGCTACCCAGACACAACCACACCATCATCGTCATTCCACTCGACCTTCACTATTGTCAATAAAACTCGCCTCTTGCGCACTCAATTGATTCCACCCAACTCTAGGCTTCCAAGCTCCCAAGGCTCCAAGCTCTATACTTTCTGTACCTGCGCCTCCCCCCAAACCATCCACACCTTTTAATTTCGCCGCCCCAAAGCCCGGTAAGTACGGAAGGAATTCTTGTTTAGGCCTTGTGTTTGCACATCTTCTGTCATACCCAGCATCTTGGTGCAGTCTCCCGCAAACGTCGAGGCCCAGTCATCCATGTCTGGACCATGGATGCCCCAGTCGTTGAGGAGAGAAGGCCCAGAGCAGAGACTGGAGGGTGGGGAGCTGATGGAACTGGTGACGTTGTGGCGGGCCCCATTCGTGCTTGTCTGGCAGCAATAGCTGTGGCTTGCCCTTCTGTCTTTCCACTTGTTTCAGTGGCACAAAGCAAAAAGGGTCGAGGAAACAGTGGTTGACAGAGGCAGACATGACAAAGTGGGCTCTGACGGTTGGTGGATTGTAGCCACTAATACGCCATTAGTGGCCACTAACCCGGTCTTGGTCCCCTGTTCCATGGGCCCCGAGGCCTGAGCAGCTGCTCTTTGCAGGGCCCCAGGAGCACAGTGCTCCCACACGGACTCCCACCCCCCCCAGTCCAGTTGCCTCATGCCGCACCCATCCGGACGTCATCCTCCAACCCAGTCACTCAGTCCTTCTCAGGATCATCACTCTGCTGGAGATCTACCTTTCTTGACACTACTGCACCACATCTACTAGTACCACTTCCGCACTGCTCCTCAATTTGGCCGTCTGCTCTTCATCATTGCTTCCAGCCTTCCCTTCTTTCTTTCCCCAATCTCACTTTTACAAGTTCTCTTTCTGCATCACGCATTCAAGACAGAAGAATCTAACAATTCATTCTGTCCAGACTGTGCAGTTAACACTCTCCTACCCCTCCACGCACCTAACTCGGAGCTTCTACCTCGGTCTCCGACGACAAAACCTCTTCTGTACCCGTTTCTGAGCACCAGCTCTCTCCCTCAAGATGCATCGCACATATTCCATGCGCCAGTCGCGCGCCCCAACAGCGTCACAGCTTGAGAACCCTCCCCCGCCATCTTCCTCCACTAAAGGCGGTCGGTTCTTTGGCAAAAGCAACTTTGGTAGGATGAACAACATGTCCCTTGTCGCACCCAAGCTGTAGCTGACACATTTCTTAGGCCATGCCTGGCGGAAGGGCACGGCAGGGGCCTTTGGCCCTGACCTAGCCAAGAAGCTCTCGCAGCTTGTTAAGATGGAAAAGAATGTCATGCGCAGCATGGAACTCGTCGGCCGCGAGAGAATGGAAGTTGCAGTAAGCACCACAATTCGATTCGCATTGTCACGTGAAACTAACTTTGAACCAGCAACAACTCTCCATCTGGGGTGAAGGCACAGACGAGGATGTCAGTGACGTGACCGACAAGCTCGGTGTCCTGATCTACGAGATTGGTGAACTGGAAGACCAATTCGTCGACCGCTACGATCAATACCGTGTCACCATCAAGTCGATCCGCAACATTGAAGCTTCAGTTCAGCCATCGCGAGACCGCAAGCAGAAGATCACCGACCAAATCGCCCAGCTGAAGTACAAGGAACCCAACAGCCCGCGAATTGTGGTGCTGGAGCAAGAGCTTGTCCGGGCTGAAGCAGAGTCCTTGGTTGCTGAGGCCCAGCTCTCTAACATTACGCGCGAGAAGCTCAAGGCGGCCTTTACCTACCAATTTGATGCCATCCGCGAACACTCGGAGAAGGTTGCCATTATTGCTGGCTACGGCAAACACTTGTTGGAGCTCATTGACGACACCCCGGTCACTCCCGGCGAGACCCGCAACGCTTATGATGGATATGAAGCATCCAAGGCTATCATCCAGGATTGCGAAGATGCTCTGACCAACTGGGTGTCCTCCAACGCGGTGGTCAAATCCTCCCTCTCGGTCCGGGCGCGCTCTTTGAGCCAACGAAGAAAGAAGAACGCCCAATCGGAGGGCGTGGATCTCGCCGGACAAGACCAGCCTCTGAAGAATGACCGGGACGGTTGGGTTCCCGCAGGCCAACATGGCGAATACGAGCAGGAAGGCAGTGAGGAGGAGGAAGAGGAGGAGGAGACTCCCGTTGGAACCAATGGTACGTGACAAGTGCAACCACCAAGACGACTGCATTGCTAACGATTTGAACAGGACAACACGCCGTACCTGCTTAGAGCGCAACATCGACGCATTCGGGACGCCTCGCATTCACCCCTTGACTCGAGCGTGCACGAGAAAAAGCAGCGGGAAGCTCTTGCAGAAAGAGGCGATTGCTACGCAAAAATACCCCAGGGAACAACGGGATGGCGTCTAGGTCGTCAGCTAGGGAGTACTTGAGTTTTGCAGGTAGATGATGTCGAAGAAAACGTTTGGTGATCCGGGACTGAAGACTTTGGGCGTTCCGTCATTCTCGTGTCTTGTCTGTTGGACTGCGACAGGCCTGGGAATTTTGATCACGCGCAAAGTTGCAGCATAAGAAGACGGACTGCCCAAGGACTGATGCCTGCTTGCCGATATTGTTCTCGTTGTTGCAATTTGCGGACAAATAGGTAATACACATCTAATGAAGGCGACCAATGCAATACCACATGTCTTTACTGAGGCACGTTCTTGTCATATTTCTTGGGATCTCTCTGCGAGTACAAATTGTGGCATCTTTTTCCCTCAAATCGGACTGGAGGGCTTGTAAAATATCACGTGCACTCCAGATGTGCATACGAGTCCTCCTTACGTCATTTCACCAGCCACCTTCCGCACTTAAGCCTTTCCTAATCAGTACGTAGTGGTAGAATCAGGTACACTAGCCAATAAAGTCTTGACAGTACTCCGTAATGTGAGTCTAATGCTAGCTAGTTATTTTTAGTTGGCCATGACTAAAGGTTCCCCCAAGTCTACGAATACCACCTGGCTGCGACTACACAGGTGCTTATTTCTCTACACCAAGACTCTTTTCGCAGGCGTTTCATCAAGTATAACAAGTGTGTAGGTAGGACATCCTTACGATGATATGGAGCTCTCGAATGGGACCGAAACCACACATGTAGAGATCAGAGTATGAGTTGAAGATACCATCATGAATGGGAACGACAAGGTTTGGCTCTATCGAAAGTTGGGGCTGAATAAAATACGAGGCAGACACGCACCCACACCTCTAGGGCTACCGGAGGAACAAATACACGTGAAGCATGCGTGCTTGCTTGTATCCTGTAGCAGGTTGCATTTAATCACCTCAGAAGTAGTACTATTGTGTTACTACTGCAAGTGCAGTACGAGGTATGGGCAGCTGAACCATCGTCATGACCAAGGTGTTGATGGGTTGATGCGTATACTCCGTATGTTGATGAAGCGCGCCACATTGCGAACTCGTGGCTGTTAGCCTGTTTAGGCGGTCTCGGCGTTGAGAATGGTGAAACGCCAGTTAAGCAGTAGTGAACGCCCCCGGTTGGCATGAGTTTGGGTGAGGCTATGAGGAGGATTGGGCATGCGGAGTGAAAGAACAGTGCCCTGATGGGAAGAAGAGTAAAAATAGTAATGCTGCTTTAAAACTCCAGCTCCCCCAGCGCTCAAGGTGTCTAGACGTGGCCTTTACCAGTACACGTGTCCACGGCCAGTTATACCGTAGTAGAAACTGGAAGGATGCCATGCCCGAGCAATGAGATACCAATAGTACCTTCCCTTGTCCTATACTGGAGCAAGGAAAACACAGAGTTTCATGACGAGTTACGACTGTCAAGTCTCGGGTTACGAATATGATATACGTACAAGCCACCTCACTTGTGCAGCCTCAAACTCTCTCCACGTTGCGTTGGTTTATTCTCCATGTCCCTCGTCCCCTCGTCCCATAGACGTAGACATTCGCAAACAGAACAAGCGGTAGGATTTCTTGGGAAGACCCTTCTAATAAATCCTCGTGGCTCAGCAGTGTCGCTTGTGGGCCCTTCGGGCTTCAGCCTCTTCCTCTTACGAACTAGTCTGTAATCTGCAGGGCTGATTGCTTCTTGTAGTTGGTGCGCCCCATCACGCCCGTCTACGTCTACGAGTACAGTTTACGAATACACGATACTGCTGGCTTCAAGGTTGTCGCTCTTGTGTGACAGCCTCCCTTGTCACGATACGTTACGACACCGACACCCGCTTACGAACCTGCAAGAGCGGGCCATGGACGGTTAGTAGTAGTCAGCTTGACCGCAGACCAAGGCTGTGAGGCTACACTTTAATACTGTTTTACCGTAGGGTTCAGCTAGCGGTGACACTGTGGAGGAGGGGGGGTTCCTGCTTAAAGATTGTACAAAGTGTGGCTGCCTTGCCTCTTGAACAGAGAATCGTTTTGATTTTCACTTGATCGCCGTCAATCTTCGTCCTCTTGCTACTAGAAACTTTTCTGAAGCAACCCTCATTACTCTCTTACACGCTCTCGCTACTACCTAGTACCCGACTACGACTACCGTTTATTAATCTAGCTCGTCCTCCCACCAACCTCAACCTCCGACCGTTTTTGCTTACTCTCCCTCCGATTCGCCTAGTAAAGCACGCCTCTCGACCCACCGACAGCGGTCAATCCTCAAACCGCACCAAGTGCTTACAGCCCCCAAACCAGCCCAACTCCCGTCCAAGGAGGGAAGAATCCTATCACCCAGGAAAAAGAACAACTTGAATCTTTCTGACCACAAACACCGATCGTTTCACCCTCAACAATCGTCAGCTCAAAGGGTCAAACCTCAAGTCGTTTCTTTTCATTGTGCAAGGCTCTCTTCATCTGCTGTCTCTACCTAACAAGCCTTTGAACATTCGCTCTGAGCACCCCCGAGACCCTTCCCCGCATTCGCAAAATTTCCCAGGCACCGCCCGTTGCAGCTGCACACGGCACGGCAGAGTACTTGGTTCAGCTTCAGCTGAGTCGCAGTCTTCACACTCTCTTGTTGTCCTCGCCATCAACAGTTGAAGCTCTGTAGAGCACACCAACACTCGCTATGGTGTCGGCCGGTCGAATTTGCTGTATCACAGCACCCTTTCTGTTATCGGTTGCGGTACTTATCTGCGTGGTCCTCGTCTTCCTTGCGGGCATCTACGACCGCAACAAGACGCTCAATGACTTATACTTTCTAAAGGTATGTTTTTTCACCTCGAACTAAACACACATTCGACGACGGCAACTAATGGTATGTACAGGTCGACCTGACCAACCTCACATTAACGTTGGGCGACGTCTCGAGTGGCAATAACTCGATCTTAGAAGGGGCACTGCAACAGGCGAAAGAAACACTAGGGATGAATGACTACTATACCATCTATCTGCGCAGCTACTGCCACTGGAATAGCAATCAAGACACGTACGCCAACTGCACGGATCCCCAGGCATATTTCTGGTTCAACCCGATCAAGGTCTGGCATCTAAACGATACTGGCGTCCCCGTGGACGATTTCCTGCCCAAAGAGTTCCGCACGGGGCTGGACGCATACAAGGCCGCATCCAAGGCCATCTTCTACCTGTACGCAGGATCACTAGGCGCGGCTGCCATCACCATCCTGGTGGGTATCTCTGCCATCTTCTCACGCTGGGGATCCTTCTTCACCACCTTCTGCGCCACGGCCATGTGGATTTTGTTGGTGGCCGCCTCCGTCACCGTCACCGTGGTCTACTCCCTCGTACGGACCGCCCTTAACAACACCCTCAAGGATGACTACGGCATCGATTCCACTCTAGGCACTCGCGTCCTCGGCACCACCTGGCTCGGCGCCGCCTTTGCCCTTGCCGCTGGCTTCTTCTGGTTCTTCTCCGTCTGCTGCTGCAGCGGCCGCTCCCCTTACAATAGCTCCGACAAAGAAGCTCGTCGTACCCGCGCCGAAAAGGGTCCTTACACCTACGAGCGAGTCGGCAGTCCCTATCTTGGTCCTACCAACCAACAAAGCGTCCCTCTGACCGATTTCGGTCCCGGGAATGCCTATCCCGCCCAGAGGGGTACCGCATACGAACCTTTCAGACCTCAACAGGTATGATCGTGATGATTGGTGATGGAACATCTCTTCACCATGTTCTCCTCAAGGCTCTTTGCTGGCTGGACGAGGCGATGCATCTGTCTATGCACGCCCGCCTTAACGTTTCTGGTTGGGTTTTCTATTTGAATTGGCGTTATTTTCTATTGGATGAGACATGAGGATGTACAAGGCGCAAGAAAATCCGACGACAGGGTACAATTAGCGTGATATCTGGTTGAGAAATGAAACACCACAAATGATCTCAGGATAGAAACCGACAATGCATACATAGAAAGCGATTTGGTAACAACCTGAATCAGAATTGTGACTTTTCTATACACTACTGACCATGCCCACTTTATTCCGTGACTCCTCTCCACCCTCCACGTGGTTTATATCCAATCAGGCCCTCGTCCTTGGCCACATCTGCTGCCATCCTGCCCGTCAAGACGCTTGTTTCATGATCTCTGCCCAGCACGTGGAATCGCTCAAACCCAGTCATGGATCCATCTTCCTGCTGTCCTCGCTCCCAGCTAACCGTTCCAGTTTGCTTGGACCTCACTGGACAAAACCCGCTGGCTAGTCGATCCATGGATAAATACCACTTACGTTGATGAATGGACTGGAATGTGTTGTTTGCTCCGGGGTATGCATTTTCGAGACGGGTTTGTTCATCAGAAGACAACGCTGGTGCTGGTGCTGGTGCTGGTGCTGGTGCTGGTGCTGGTGCTGGTGCTGGTGCTGGTGCTGGAGCTGGTGCTGGAGCATCTTCTTCTTTTGTCAATTTTGCGGTGCTAGGTTTTGCACGTTTGGATAGAGGTGGAGAAGCGGCGCGATGAAGAGACGAAACGCTGCGCTTGAGTCGAGGCAGCGCCGAGGTATCGTCATTGGAAGATTTTTGTTCCCAAGACTCTTCTTGGTCGGAAGACGTTGCGCTTGAGTCTGATGTCTTGACCTGTGCTGGTCGTCTTCGTCGTCGTCTAAAAGACGGTGCCTTGGGCTGTTCCTCGCGGTTATTTTCACGTGTCAGTCGTAGGCTGATAGTGTACCCGGGCGGGAGTTTCGTCCCATGAAGACGTAGCTTTATCTTGCGTGCTTGGAACGCACGATATAGCTTCTGTGGTTCCGATTCAACATTCTCGGAGGGTATCAAGGATCCAGCATCCAAATCCGACTCTGAATCGTCTGTCTCATTGCTGGAAGTCTTCGAAGGATAATATGGAAGGACGGAATATTCTCCCGTGTCCCATAAAAGCATTGTACCAGTGTCATAGGAAGCAGTCTCAATGAGGTGATTCCAAAGGTTGTGGACGCGGGTTTCGGTGGCGTTGCGGTTCAATCGTCGACTATTAGGATCGCCAGGGAGACCATACATGATGGCGAAGCTGATGGAACTGGTAGCATTGCATTGCAAACGCAGATCGTAATGCGTTCCGGCAACGGGGTGGTCATGTTGATGCACCACAAAATGATGACCACGATCAGTGAGGTTTCTTTGGTAAAGGTCTAGCCATGCTTGATGTGATATCCGGGGCTGGTTGATCACATTGGGAAGGCGTGCAGCAGAGAGCTTTGTCGAGAAGAATGTGACATGATCGTCAATAGAAACTTGACCGGCTTCTACGGCGGCTGTGGATGGCTTAGTCGAGGTGTGATCTGAGTGACCGGTGGTCGTGGTGATGGTTGCATGATTTGACCTGCGGCGGGGAACGCTAGGCGGCGAGACTGACCGTTGAAGGGATGACGGAGGATTGATGTGCCAGGATTTGTTCTCGGACTTGACAAATGGATTGTCGACAATAGTTGCAGGACTAGAGGAGGACATTCATTGGAGAATTGGGGCCGCAGCAGAAGTTGTAGTGATTCTGATTCTGATTCTGATTCACCTTTTGGTCATATTTTCTCAAGGTGGCATTCGAATTCCGTGCAATATGGGAACCGAGGGGCGCCTGGTGCAACAGGCGGTTGAGAATTGGTGGGGAAATTTCCGATTGGGGGAGAATTGGGAGGGAAGGTACGTCAGAGGACAGGGGAAGAAGAAAGAACGCTTTGAACTGGATTTGCAAAGGATGACTAAAGCGTGTCTTTCCTACAGGCTGACCTTTAAGCTGCAGCTCCTTGCGCGGGACTGCCCCTCGTGTGCCTTTTTTCATCCACCCATCGTCTCCCATTCCGCGTCTAGAGTTCTGCATTTGACATCGCTTACTCAAACTCACGTTTGACCTGTTTACCATTTCAGTTCATTTCTGTAATAAAGTCAATCCACCATGCCCAGGTCATTCTAGATTTCTCTCCCATGATCCAACACCAAAGGTCTAAGTCTATAAAGCATTCTTGTTCGCCCCATGTTGTCTAACTGGTCTTCTTCCAAGTCCACACTCATCACAGCAATAATAACCGCCTTATTAGCAGCAATTTCAGCTATATACATGCACAGCAGCAACAATATCAACGCCAACACTCAACAGCCTTCTATGAAAGCAACAAACATTCTCAAATCCACAATGTCCAGCCTTTCGCACGCAAAGATTGTCGCCCGTCCCTCCAAGACGAGAGGCGCGGCCAACCATGGCTGGCTTGACACCAAACACTCTTTTTCTTTTGCCGGGTGGTACGATCCTAAATATACTCAGTTTGGCTCCCTGAGAGTACTCAACGAAGATCGTGTCCAGGCAGGACAAGGATTTCCAACCCACTTTCACCAAAATGCCGAAATCTTTTCCTACGTCCTCAGTGGAGAATTGACGCATCGCGACTCGATGCAAAAGAAGGGCCAAGAATCTGACGACAAAGACAAGTTCTTCCGACTTCGTCGTGGAGATGTCCAGTTTACCACTGGTGGGCGCGGAATCTCCCACAGTGAATACAACGAGCATAAGAAGGACTGGGTCCACTTCTTGCAGATTTGGGCCTTGCCATGGAAGAGAAACCTTCCACCCGCGTACCATACCACCACATTCGCCGAAGAAGACAAGCGAAAGGGCTTTGTCACCATCATCACTCCTCTGAAAGCCGGTCCCAATGCAACCTTGGAGGAGGAAAAGGCGGCCGTGCCTACGCACGAAGGAACCATTCCCATCCATGCCGACCTTGTTTTTAGTGCAGGAATCATTCCTACAGGAGAAGCCTTTACTTATAACGTCGGTGCTGGAGACGCTGTCTCGTCAAAGACGGGACGAAATGTATACATCCACTTGCCAGAAACAAAAGGTGGCAAGGCCACTATCCGGCTCGATGGCCGAGACGATGCGATCCTGAAAGAAGGTGACGCAGCGTATGTCACTCAGGTCAACGCTGCAGATGCCTTGAAAGTGGAGAACATTGGCGACGTCGAGGCTGAGGTGGTTGTCATTGACTCGGAGTAATCTCGTCACGCCAGCAGGGAAATTTGTCTAGGATAATGGCATGGCGTTTTGAGTGTACAATAGCCAATTTATGAGCGGGACCTATGGGTATTTGATTTAGAATATATAAGTTTTATCCTCAATGTCCATTGCTCCATGAGAGAAGCTTGATCTTGTTCAATTGTCTGTGTTTTATGAACGAAAGCAGGAACTTTCAGTCCAGCGCTAGAGCGTTCTTTCCTTTAAAAGAGGACTGGCGTCAAGAGCTGTTTACGTGTAGAGAGCGTGAAATATAAAATATAAAATGATCAGACCCACCATCACTCAACTGTAAATGTGTCTCGACCTTTTTGAGATAGACCTGGAAAGGCCCATAACAAGGATTCTCGGTTGCTCGCAGAACTGGGGTTTCCAATGGAATGCAGGCACTACCGAGTATGTACAGATCAAGTCAGAAGTGCGAGTTCACACGTGCAAGCAAGTGGTTCGGGGTGGTTTGGGATGGTTTGGTCCAATCATCTTGGGGGCATGTCTCAGGGAATCAGGCACCAATGACTCACGTCGAACCTTACCTCGCACCTCCAAATTCCAACATCTCCGCATAACCAAACGCATAGTGGCATGTTTGTGATTTTGCAGCTGTAGACTGTAACCATAGAAGCTTTGACTGAACCCGCTTATAGATCCGCCTATCTCTCTACTCGGCCAATCGGTCGTTTCATGCCCGCCACAATGGATCGTCAATTCTTTTATTTCATCTTTCATTGTATGTATGCAGTCCAGTCTACACCAAGGTCACTTCACACCTCGTCAAGCCCCCATGTCGGTCGTTGACTCATACGATCTCTACGTATCTCAAATGTAACTGCACCCACGCCGATCGCCGTTGACAGGAGGTAGTAAGTCAGCTATTGCCTCTCTAAGTGAAGCCATAAGTTGGCATCCTGTTGTCGCTCACCGAGTCTTTCTCTCCTCTCCTTCCTGTCGACAATTTCGGATTGCCCATGTCTTAAACAGCTCTCACGAATCGGTTTTTCCAGTGAGACCAAGTATTTTCCGCCCATCACCCTGATCATGCTCCCAGACACAACCCTCTCAATCGCCATCTCTATTGCTGGTCTTTCAATCGTCGGCCTCTTATCTATTCCAGCTCTCTATCAGAATCTCGATCGCCTCCGAGCTACAAAGGCCCGCTATCAAGAGGTCTCGGACCTCTACGAAGACCAAGATGGCGAAGCTACAGAGCAATCCACCCAAGCTTACTCAGATTTC
This sequence comes from Exophiala mesophila, assembly GCF_000836275.1. Lineage (NCBI taxonomy): Eukaryota > Fungi > Ascomycota > Eurotiomycetes > Chaetothyriales > Herpotrichiellaceae > Exophiala > Exophiala mesophila. The sequence continues at coordinate 860,569 of NW_015622505.1, read as the reverse complement.
CTCCCTCGGTGGACCTTGATCCTCTTCTCATCTGTGGCTTCCATCGATGCCCTTGTCACCGCCATTCTCACCACCACCCGCCCCCATGTCTCGTTGATTTTGGAGCAATGGTTGCAATTCGGATCCTGGGTACCGCCTACCATTCTACTCCTGCCTCTCTATCTCACTAACCACTTCTAGCTACTCGTACTGTTTCAAGCAGTCACCATCTTCACCACTCCTTCCTCGGTCAAGCGTTATGACCTCGGTATTTGCGCTGGCTTGTCTACGCTGCTCCTTGCTTTGGCCATCGCCACTGAGAATGTATCTCTTTGGCGGTCCAGCATCAACCCACTCCCTCCAAATCTTCATCTCACTCTCTCTCTTGTACAATTCATCTCCGGCATCATACTGAGCTTCGCGGCCTTCTTGATTCCTCGCCGACCAGATGTCTACTTTAACGATACCGTCGTTGATCGCCAAAACACCACCTCTTTCCTCAGCTTCATCACCTTCTCCTGGGCTGCTCCTATCTTGGCATATGCCGTCAAGCATCGTGGGTTGGACTATAGTGATTTGGCGGAAGTTCCCTACGAAGCACGTTCTCGGACCTTACGACAACAATTCGATGCTGTCAAGAAACAAACCTCCCTCTGGAAAACCCTTTTCTTCGCACATAAGTGGACCTTCATCTCCCAATGGACACTGCAGACCATCACCTCAATCACCCAATTTCTCCCCCAAGTTGCCTTATTCTACATTCTGAAGACACTAGAAGCAAGAGACAAAGGTCAAGACGTGGGCCTACAGGCCTGGCTCCTAGTAATTGCCCTTGGTGCTTCGAACACCATATCTTCCTGGCTCGAGGCTCGCCTATTTTACATCATATTCATGAAACTTGGCGTTCCAATATATGAACAGCTTTCAGCGGTTGTTTTTGGAAAGGCCTTGAGGCGGAAGGACGTCAAAGGCGCCAGCAAAAAGAAGACAGATGATGATGACGAAACCGTCTCCGATACCACCCTCCTCAATGGAGAGACCGTGGTCAACAAAGACGTAGGCAAACACGCCGAAACTAGCGCTCCCCCTGCCGATGATGGCGAAGATGAGGACTTTCAGAAATCAAAACAGAGTACCATCAATCTCGTCGGCGTGGATTCGAAACGAATTGCCGACTTTGCCACATATCACGACATCTTTCTCGGTTCGGTAGTCAAAATTTTGGTCTCGTTCACCTTTTTGATCAAGCTGATTGGACCCATTCCGCTCCTCGCCGGTCTAGCAGCACCCATTCTAATCACCCCCATCAACGTCTTCACAGCTCGCCGTTATGGCGTTGCCCAAGATGATCTCATGAAGTATCGAGACCAAAAGATGGCCGTTGTCACTGAAGCCCTTCAAGGCATCCGTCAGATCAAGTTCAGCGCCCTCGAACGTAATTGGTACGAAAAGCTCCTCGAAACCCGGAGAAAGGAGCTCAAGACACAGTGGAAAGTTTTCAAGTATGACACCACCCTCATTAGTATCTGGATCTTCGGCCCCGTGGTTCTTGCCGCCGTTGCGTTGACAACATACGCAATCATAAACAAGGAATTGACCGCGTCAGTCGCCTTTACCACCATCTCCGTTTTTGAATCCATCGAGATGACGATGGCCATCATTCCTGAGATGGTGACTGACCTACTCGATGCCATTGTGTCAGCAAAAAGAATCCAAGACTATTTGGACGCCCCAGAGCGGAAGCGTTACACGGCTCCAGGCGACAACATTGCCTTTCGCGACGCCACAATAGCATGGCCCTTTGACGATACTGATGATGCCAAGACAGAAACAAATCAGTTTACCTTGAATGGAATTGATCTGGAGTTCCCAGCAAAGCAGTTGAGTGTCATTTCAGGTAGAACGGGGTCGGGAAAGAGCTTGCTCCTTGCTTCGATCATTGGAGAAGCTGAGATATTGAACGGCACTCTTCAAGTCCCCCGCGAGAAACCTGCCGAGGAGCGTTTTGATGCCTCTGCAAACAAGGGAAATTGGTATCTTGACACTTCAATTGCGTTTGTTGCGCAGATCCCCTGGATTGAAAATGCCACCATTCGAGACAACATTCTTTTTGGCCTGCCACATGATGAGAGCAGGTATCAGGATGTTTTGAGCGCGTGTGCTTTGAGGAAGGACTTGGAAATTCTTTCCGATGGTGACCTCACTGACATTGGCGCCAATGGTATCAATTTGAGTGGAGGTCAGAAATGGCGCGTCTCGTTCGCCAGAGCCTTGTATTCAAGAGCTGGAATTCTTGTCTTGGACGACATATTCTCAGCCGTGGATGCACACGTCGGTCGACACCTATTCGAGGAGGCTTTGACTGGTGAACTCGGCAAAGGTCGCACTCGAATTCTGGTCACGCATCATGTCGCACTTACTCTTCAGAGAACCGACTATAGCGTGCTCCTTGCCAACGGAGAGGTCCAGCTAGCCGGCAAGACCGACGAGTTGCGAAAGACGGGCGAGATAAAGGCGATTCTTGCACAAGACATTGAAGAACAACACAAGGAGGAAGAGAAAGAAGCCGGGCACGAAACCGCCTTGACGATTGACGATGGCGGTGGTCTGTCAAAACTACTTTCTAATCAATCTCGCAGATCGCGGAGAAAATCTGCTTTGAGTGATGCCGGCGAAGATTTGGCTCGTCGGCGATCTCGTGCTGATGCTGATGACGGAAAGCGAAACAACCCGCCGAAGAAGTTCACCGAAGACGAATCTCGAGCGACTGGTGCCATCAAACTTCATCTTTATGCCACCTACATTCGAGCATGTGGTGGGTTTGGGTACTGGGCTTTCATCATCTTTTGTTTCGCAGTTTGGATCGCCTCGTACCTTGCCAGGTCCTACTGGATCAGCGTCTGGACAAGATCGTATTCCACCGAATCAAGCCTCCAACTCAGCCTTGTGCAACAATCCCTGGGCGCCTATCACCACGTTCAATCCAGGCTGCGAACAACGGAACTCGATCCCAACCTCAAATACTACCTGGGTGTGTACCTCGGAATCTCGCTTGCTAATTGGGTGTTGGGCACTTTCAAGTACTTCTTTGTTTACCTGGCTTCCATTCGAGCGTCAAAAGTACTCTTCGAAAATTTGGCTTTCGCTGTCCTTCGGGCGCCTCTTCGCTGGCTCGATACCGTTCCTTTGGGACGCATTCTCAACCGATTCACCGCTGACTTCAACATGCTCGACTCCCGCATCGCTTCCGATTTGTCGTTTGGAATCCACAATCTGATGCACGTCTTTACAGTTGTGATTGCCGGCCTCGCAGTCTCGGGGTTTATGATCTTCCCGGTTGTGGCGTTACTGTCTATTTGTGCGTGGTATGCCCTACGTTATCTTGCCGGCGCCAGAGAAGTCAAACGACTGGAAAGCAATGCCAAATCACCTGTGTTCGAACTATTTGGCTCGGTCCTTGTGGGAATTGGAACCATTCGTGCCTTTGACAAAGCCGACGCATACTTGGAGAAGATGTACCAGAATATTGACAGGCACTGTCGTGCGTACTGGCACCTATGGCTCTTCAACCGATGGATGGGCTGGCGACTGAACATGGTCGGTTCCGTCTTTGTGACCATAACAGCTGCTCTGATTGTGAGCCTTATGCAGATTGACGCTTCCTTGGCAGGCTTCGCGCTGAGCTTTGCTCTTGGTCTGTCTGATTCTGTCATCTGGTTCTTGCGTCAGTACTCCAACGTTGAACTTGACATGAACGCCACAGAACGCATTGTCGAATACAGCAACATCGCCATTGAAGACCAAGGTGGTAACGATGCACCAGCAGCCTGGCCAACAGAAGGTAGACTTGAGGTCAATGATCTTGTGGTGAGCTACGCTCCCGATCTCGATCCTGTGTTGAGAGGCGTAACCTTCAACGTCTCACGCAACCAGAGAATTGGTGTTGTGGGTCGAACAGGTGCTGGCAAATCCTCGCTGACACTGGCGCTGTTCCGTTTCCTCGAAGCTCGATCTGGAAGTATTCACATTGACGGGGTGGATATTTCCAAGATCAAGCTCTACGACCTCCGATCCAGGTTGGCAATCATCCCTCAAGATCCAGTGTTGTTTTCCGGCAGCGTCCGCAGTAATCTGGACGCGTTCAATGAACACACCGACCCGGAACTTCGTGAAGCTCTCGCTCGTGTCCACCTGATAAGCTCAGCGACGGCCACCAGCTCCGTGCAGGCATCTGGCAGTGCAACGCCCGTGCCGGCGAGTGAAGACAACGCCGCCTCTGCGAACATCAACATCTTCAAATCGCTGAGTTCCAAGATAACGGAGGGTGGTCTCAACCTCAGCCAGGGCCAACGCCAACTACTCTGCCTTGCGCGGGCGATTGTATCACGGCCGAAGATCATGGTTCTGGACGAAGCGACGTCGGCAGTCGATATGGAGACTGATGCGCTCATCCAACGCAGTATCCGTGAAGAATTCACGGACAGTACCTTGATTGTCATTGCTCATCGTCTGAGCACGATTGCCGACTTTGACAAGATCCTCGTTCTAGGGGAGGGCAAGGTAATCGAGTTCGACGAGCCCAAAGCTCTCATGCAGAAGGCGGGTGGTGCTTTTAGAGAAATGGTGGAAAGTACAGGCGAGCGGGCGGAACTCGAGAAAATCATCTTTTCCGAATCTGAGCGACGAATTTGAGAAACTAGGAGCATAAGCGCTGTTTGAATATAACAAAAGTTTTGATTAAGACGCAAAACTTCATCATGAAGAAGCTTAAAGTGTGATTGGGAATGTGTCACGGCCGTCTTAGCTGACAACTCGTGCTCTCTAGACGTGAAAGGCATTTCGCTGGTATATTCTGTTGTAGATGATGGGTCGTGGAGCCGTATGGGGCCTTTGTTAATTGCGCTGCGGCAAAAGAATCTTCGACCCTTGGTCATCAAGCGACGTCTCCAAAGCCTTCATGGCAATATGCCACCCTCGTGTATACATGAGTTCATCCTCCTGATCGTGTTGATATGATATTCGATCTGAACCATAGCATGTTTCAGATTGAAGGTTTCAAGTGGTGCCTTTATAGCGATTGTGCCTCGGGGTCGGAATCAGTATTTGGATTTTCAGACGCCGAGTTACTGTCATTGTCATAATTCAGTCTTGCTGGTAAGGGCCTCACGTCTTTTGACCCCGGCATTTTTCGATGGTTCAAAGAAACCCTCCAGTTCCAAGTACTCGGCGGCGAAAGCGGAAGTGAGGAGGGCCCAGTCTTCAACGGTGGGAATATCAAGATGCTCCCCATCATCTTCAATGCGGTGCCACACTGACGGGAACCGTGCCGGGATGAGGTGGAGTACCTGGACACCGCGAGCAATGAAGGGGATGTGGTCGTCTTGCATCATGTAGCTGTTGAACCGATCTGTTTCCTTCTTGGCCTTGTCTGGTAACCAGATGCGCTTGGAGTCGCTCTTGAACATGCCTAGCTTGCGTAATCGTTCCTCCATTTCAGCCATGTGAACATACGACCAGTGGGAACTATGTTGCCAGGAGGGGATTTTGAGATCTTCAGGCGACCCGAGGAGATCGAGCAGGACGAACAACTCGATGGAGTCGAGGTAGTTGGAGTAGATGCTCGTGGCAGGATGCATGGTGTTCTCCCACTCCTCGGCTAGGGATCGCGCTCCGTATATACTATCCGTGGCCGTCCAACTTTTGAAAGCCTCTTCTCCATCAAGGAACAGCACCTGGATGCCTTTGTCTTCTTCGAAATCAAAGTCTAGGTCTTGCTGCGCCTGCATAGCGCCCCATTTGGCGGTGAGGGCTGTATCGATGGACTTGATGGCATGCATGATCATGGCACATGGGGCCGCGGAATCGGTTGCGCCAATGAATCCATCCGGAGAGTATTTTGAATCATAATGTGCAACCAAGGTCAATCTTCCCACGTTTCCGGACTTTGCCCAGGGAGGATCTCGGACGGCTATTAGGTTGACAAAGGGAACCTCTGTGTCGCCGTGAACCGGGGTTTTGGAGGTCGAGTTCTGGAATGTCAAGGACCAGTCTGGTAGACTGTTGTGGAAGAAGTCGACAAAATGTCGTTGGACTTTGAGCGACCCAGAGGTGCCGGGGACTCGGGGAACTAGTATAGGAGCGAGGAGATTGCCGGTTCGTATGTCGAAGTCGGCGGTGTCAGGGCGAGGGAGTAGATTCAGTAGAGTGTCATCGGAGAGTGGTTTGTATGCATTGACGATCAAGGGTGCGAGGACTGTCGACAGACCTGCAAGCACCAGCCCCCGCATCGTGGGCAGACAAGTACTTTTGATATCAAGAGGGATACATGGGAAAGGGTGTCTTGCGGTAGACTATAAGACAGGGTATAGGAGAGGATGAGCTACTCCCTTAAAGTTGCATTGCACTCACCGTTGAGAAGATGATGGTGTGGCACGCTGAGTGGTGAAACGGGAGAGGAGACGTGGTTCGGTTACTTTATATTGCTGTCAGACGAGATTAAGTGCCAAAAATAGCCGTGACGATATCTTTTTCTCGCTACATCTACTCGTCAGACCATGTCATTTGCCGATCATGGTTCTCGGTGTAGTTTCCCCGGATTTCCTTCGACGACATCTCCAAAAACGAATTGGAGCAGGCGCGACAGACAACATTTTTGGTTTTGGGAAGGAGAGATCGACAGACTACGACCAAAAGAAACCAGAGATTGGAATCCTTCGACTGAGCCTTCGACATTCCTTTCTCGAAGCTAGGCTGTCCGATCGACCTCAATTCGGCCAAAGCTGCAGACATACTGATGGCCAACCTCCCAACCGCATTGCTCGTTCAAGTCCGGGTGGCATTTGCGACCTGCTCGAGACAGCACGCAGTGTCGCGAAAGTCGCAATTCAGCACCCTCCGACCCCTTTTCCGAAAGGCACCTGAGAAGCCTAAGACGCCGAAAAGCGTTTCAATACAAGTTGCCCACCACCGGGCGCAACTACAGAAGGAACAAGAGAAAGAGAAGGAGCGGCAGGCGACATCATCGCAGCGTACACATGATACAAAGGAGTTGGTTCCTCGCTCCAAGGAAGACACTTCTGTCAGTACAGAGCGGAAGTTCCAGGTGCCTTTGAAGGTCATCCCAAAGGCTCAGATTGCGCCCAACGTTAGTCTGTCACCTAGAGAACGACTTCAACTTGAAGAATTAACGCGGAGAACTCCTCGACCAGCTGAACCAACAGGTGAACGACCAAAGTATTCATCCGTCAAGGAAGCAGCGCTGACCTTGACAGTCTACAAAAAGAAGATCCGAATTTATAGCGCAGGGTACCCCCGCATATACGGTGTTTTGTTTGTCAAATTCACCTTCACTTTGATTCTGTCCGTCGTGACATTCGTCGTGGTGCCAGCTCAATGGTTCGGTGATGTTCCTGTGTGGGTCACCGCTGGCTGTATGATCTCCTTGCCCTGAGTAGAGGTACTCTCGCTGACCAGTCTAGTTTGGCTCGCATGGTTTCTTCCGGCATGCTATGTCCATTGGTATTTGAGAGGTTTTGTCAGCGAAATCTTCCTTCGCCTTCCTCCTAAAGCTCAGTTGACCCCGAAGGCTACCATGGAATACGCCAAAAGTTTACCAAATGACTCGGTCCTGGAGCTGACGTTCATGAGGTGGACCATGCTACCCTCAACCGTGTCAATGAAGCTGGGCCAACTCCAACCCCTATCTAGCAGATTTCAACTTGCCAATTTCGGTGTTGCAGGGCCTTTGGACAATCCTGGTACCTTCTTGCGCCCGACTCCTAAAGTCTTCTATGTTCGTCCTCGGTCGGCTGAGGGAATGGCTGTCAAAGACACAATTCCTGGAATCTGGCCCAAGGTCTTTGCTAGACTGACACAAAAAGACAGCGCCACTAGATGGCAATGAACAATCACATGTCAAATTGACTTGAATATGAACTGGAATTGCCTGATTTTCTGAACCTATACGTTTCTGATCTTAATTTCGACCTTCATTCTACGTCGATCTATACCCTCCAACCTCCTCTTTATCCACTACTCGTATAACTTCCCTCAACATCGCCTGCGTTGAAAGCAACCTTCTTCCATCGTTGTCTACACTCATTCTGGCCCACAATTCTCTTGCAATAAGCCCGCTTTGCAGCCAATTCCGTCAAGATGGCCGACTCAGCCCAATCCAAATCTGTACTTGATTTGACCCCCCGTGAGCAGGAGGTTGTGATCTACGCTATGCTCAATCTCAAATGTGGAGAGGACTTTCAGGTAAGCCACGATTAACTCCCTAGGTCTCGTATCTTCTCGTATCAACTGACTCATACTGACTGATCAGGTTGACAATGCTGCACTTGCCAAAGCCCTCGGACTGAAGAATGCTGCTAGCGCTGCGACCTGCTGGTGCAACGTAAAGAAGAAGCTCTTTGCAAACAAGAACAACTCTGTCGGTGCTGGTGATTCTGGCGCGGTCTCTGCCACACCAACCAAAGCAAAGACTCCACGTGCCAAACCGACACCCAAATCCAAGAAAGGTGCCATATCTGAACCTACAGTTGAACAGTCTGGCGACTCTGACGAGAATAATGATGCTAAGCCAACCTCTCCAGCCGGTAAGGATGCCCGTTTCTTGGAATGGAATATTTACTGATCTATATTGACATATAGGCGAAGAGCCACCAGCTACCCCTACAGCCCAAGCCAAAGCAGCTGCAACCAAGAAACGAGGTCGTAAGACCAAGGCAGAAAAAGCAGCTGAAGCTGCCGCAGCGCTGGAAACTACAGACGACGCCGCAAGCAACACACAGGCCCAGGATGATGATGACGACGAAGCTGAGAAGCAGCCGCCTGCCAAAAAGCAGCGCAAGGCTCCGCTGAAAAAGCCAGTCCCACAGCCAGATGAAGAGACCATTGAAGGAGAAGACGCTGATGCCAATGCCAATGCTAATGCCAGCGCTTCTTCTGTTGCAAAGCCCAAGGCTGTCAGAAAACCTCGCAAGGCACCCACTAAGAAGTCCACCCTGAGCGAAGTTACTGTCATCGAAGACGATGATGATGGAGAGGCTGCAGATGTTCAACTCACCTCTGCCACCGCTACAGGCAGCCAAGCCGTCGAGGAAATAGTAGAGACTGAGCTCATGTCACTTGCTGCCCAAGCCATCATCGCAGGCGAGAAGCATTCCGTCTCTGCGGAGGAGTAAGTCCTGACCCCATCTTACGAATGGAACCTCCTTTCAAGACATCTCCAGACGCATTAACTGACCACATCTCGCATAGTCCTGAGGCATGGACCCACACAGCAGTCGTTGTCGCTGCATCGTGTGGAAATACCTCTGATGCCGACACCATCGTGGTCAACTGACTTGATTTGTTGTTTCTGAGCGTGCTGCTGCTGGAGCAGAGCAGAGCAGAGATTTTCTTTCCGAAATCGACTCCTTGCAAGCGCAAGCCAAAGATAAGACAACAAATACATTGCTCACCAAAGCCCAACCAAACATCAACAGCACAGCATGACAAACTCGAGCAATACACGAAATCCTCCACTCTTTTTATTCCACGGCATCTTTGTCAAACCGTCAGCCGTCAGCCGTCAGCCAGCACTGGAGCAAAAGTTGGTCGTGAGACATAGATAACTATTGAAAACACAAAAATGGGGACCTTGAGCATCGATCGCTCTTGGCTAGATCAGACGATTGAGCAATGGCGCGTGGGCAACGGTTTCCTTGTTGGATGAGAAACTCAAGGCGGACGGCACGGCAAAGGAGCGTCTTGGAGACACGCAAATTGCGATTTTCAATGCTTGCTTGGTAGCTTGAAAAGCCCATCTTGCTCTGAGGCAGGTTGATACAATACTAGGTACTTACTATGCTTTTCAATCCACTTTCCTGCTTTCTTTCTTTTTCTTCGTCTTCTTCGTAGATCAATGTATGAGAATGGTTTCTGGCGCTCTGTAGGCGACTGAGGATTAGATGCAGCTGCTACTCGCTACGTATATTTCAAGTATTGTAATTCAATAGACCGAGACTGTATTATTGTCAAAGCATTGCAACTCCCCTCTCCCCACAATCCTGGTACGCAAATTATCTCTACATAAATATATCTCGGATATCTACAATGCCTCGATAGATCGTACAAGGGCTTCGAGACCCATCTCACTTACCTCGCTCTCCTTCTCCTTGCTGTCCTTCAGGATCCATGCAAGGTCGCTCAAAAGTCCCAGTGGGATCTCCTTCTCTTGTTGCTCCTGTCCAACTTGACTGCTTGTCACCGCCTGTCCTTTCAATTTTCTCGAGATCACGCTTGTGTGCTCCCATTCTCGAGCCGCCTCTTCTGCCAACTCAACGACTGCATCACTGATGCCGCACATACTTGCACAGTGCATTCCAAAACTTCCTTCTGCTGTTCCTTCTTCGAGCTTGTACAAGAAGGTGACTCGCCTGGCTTCGTCGTCAACGAGGATCTTCATCCTCTTGGGGCTGATCTCGGGATGGTGTCGGAACTCCGCCGAAAGAGAGTGGTAATGGGTTGCAAAGTACCCAAGACAGCCAATGTGAGAGGCGAGGTGATGCAGCACCGCTTGTGCAACAGCTACGCCATCGTGTGATGACGTTCCTCGGCCAAGCTCATCGAGAATAACTAGGGATCGAGGTGTAGCTTCGGAGAGGATCTTCTTGGTCTCGGCCAGCTCGACAAAGAACGTGGATTGAGCAGCAAATATGTGATCTTGTGCACCGAGACGGGACATTATCCGATCAAAAGGTGTCAAGCGAGCAGACTGGCATGGGAGATGGCACCCAATTTGAGCCATGATGACTGCGATACATGTCATACGGAGGACAGTAGATTTACCAGCAGCATTAGCTCCTGTGAGAAGGGTAATGTTGGAGTTCTTGCCACCGAGAACAATATCGTTTGGTATAAAGTCGTCAACGTTGGTCAAAAGGCATGGATGGCGCAATTCAACCAATTCGAGAGTGGAGCGGTCGTCGTCGACAAATTCGGGTCGGCAGCTGGGAAAGCCAAGGCCAGCACTGGCTTTAGCAAGAGAGATCAGACAATCAAGCTGAGCGATGATCTTGACGGCCGCGAGCCAGATCTCATAGTTTTCGTCGAAACGGGCGAAGAAGCGGCCTGCTACTTCCTTGCTGACCTGCGTATGACGTTCCTGTGCCTCTTGGAGCTGCCGGACGAGCTGTTTCAATTCCGGAAAGTAGTATCGCTTGACTGCCTGTGTGGCAGACATCTGGTCCCAGTTCTTCGGGATGTTTTTGACCTTCACCGGAACTTCCAGCTGCATGATTTCTTTGCCATTGTCACGATAACAGATGGCACTGGATCCGAGCTTCTTCCTCCAGACTTGGAGCAGATCCGCAAATTGTCCCTTGATATTGGTGATTGTATCTTGAGAATTGTCAAAATCCTGCTCAATGCCACGCTCTGGCACCAAAAGGCCCTCGTCCTTTGCCTTTTCACGGTCAAAAGCGCTCATCCAATACTCCAAGCGTGATTGCAAGTCAGGCATAGCCGAGATCAGCTGACCTATGACACCTTCAGAGTCGGACGGGTTTCCAGAACCGGATTTGAGCAAGGAGATTGTGTGATCAATTTGTTCAAATCCATCCAAGACTTTGACAAATTCTTGGACACGACAAGTTCCGGCATGAACTCGCGAGATGAGGCGCTCAAGATCTGGCATCTTTGCCATTTGTGAAGTAAAGCGATCGCGTACTTTGCTGTCGGCATTCAGCGACTCTACCGCATCAAGCCGTGCGTTGATCTTTTTGGTGTCCATGAGGGGATGGCAAACCCACTGCTTGAACATACGCTTGCCAAATGGTGTGATGCATCGGTTGAGAAGCTGGAACAAAGTGCCTTCACTGCTGCCATCGTAGGAATTGGCAAATATTTCCAGGTTGATCAAAGTCTGTCCATCCAGCACCAAGCTCGAAGCTTTGCGAATGGGATCGTACCAGATGAAATTACCCAAGCTGACCAATTCTCGTTCGATCTTCAAGGTCCTCAGATATTGAATGAGAGCTCCTAGGGCCGACATAAGATGATCCTTGTCCTTGGCCTGTGTAAGAACTTCTGGCCAATCTCCGGGGAAATACTCGCTGGCTTGGATCTCCTTCAACGTAATGTGGCCTTCCCAGAATTCTTTACCAGGCTTCAGGTAGTTCCAGATTGTGGTGAGGCCGGTGTTGTTCTTCAAGATACGGAGGGTTTTTGCCGAGACACCGCCTTTCTCTAGGATGATTTCTTGAGGGCGTGTCTGCGCGATAAAGGTCTCGAACTTTGTCATGTCGGCGTCATCGACAAACTGCGAGACGTTGAATTGGCCGGTGGCAGCATCGACAAATGCTATTCCAAAGACTGGGAGGTCGTCGACCTCGGATTCTTTGATGGCGACACAATAAGTTGACATGTCATCTTGCAACATGGTTCCGTCGACCAGAGTGCCTGCCGTTAGGACACAGGCAAGTTCCCGCTTGATGACCTTGTCTTCCTTGACCTTCTTTTTGCCAGCACCAGCGGACTCCTCATCTCGCTCTCGCATGTCTTTGCCCAGTGCAGTCTCCTTTTGGTCGACACGAGCGATCTTGTAACCCTTTGCAACAAACTGGTTCGCCCACATCTCAAGACTTGATTCCGGCACACCGACCATGCGCATGTTGACTCGGTCAGTGAGTTTGAGATCGAACAGCTGGTGGCCAATGGTGGCGTCCTTTTCATAGAGTTCATAGAATTTTCCCTTCTTGAAGAAGACAATTGTGTCCCAGAACTTCTGTTTGATCTCCCAATACTGCTTCTCGAAGGGGGAGAAGTTTGCAAATGCCATTGGAGGGACATACAACGTTCGAGGATCATAATCCGGGTGCCCTGGGGGATTTCGGTCCATGTCTCGAACATCTTCGAGCCAAGCATGTCGTTTCTCTGGTTCGGTCATGTGGGCTTTTTGCTTTTTGTTCCCGACCCCAGGTTTCTTCGAAGGTATGTTGGAAGACCTGGGTTGAAGAGGCATCGGGTTTTCAGGGTCGTAGGTCCACTGTAACGCAGAAGACGTCCCCCGGGAATCCAGGTCCATCTCCATGTCAACGATGGTTTCGTTGGCGGCCGGGGGAGTGAAATGAGATGAGGTGGTGGTGCGTGCAGCAGGTTTTGAAGGTCGCTTCCGTTTGGCGGGTCGAGCATCATCTTCAGAATCATCTGGCACAATGAAGTCGTCCATGTCTAACATGTATTAGACAGGGTAATTTGGCATCTGTGAGTAAGGAACGGTCAGCCTACCTTCTTCATCTAGCTCCTCGATATCATGCTGCTGGTAAGCATCCTCGTTGTCACTCTCGGACACTTTCCTCCTTTTGCTGGGGCGGGCACGACTGGCCGGGGTTGGGTTGAACACGTCGTCATTGTCGGTTCCTTCACTATCGGACTCGATATAGCGGACGGCTTTGTTCCTTGCCTGGTAAACAGATCAGCGTGTGGGACGAGTAGCGTGGCTAGCAATACGTACCCGTCGAGAAGGAGTCCCCCGCGCGGTCAATTCTTCCCCACCATTAGCCTGCCGTCCATCAGCAGAGACTGGCGAGGGCAGACCTTTGGGAGGCGAAGGAGATGATGGTCTGGCATCTTTGTCGTGCTCGTCTGGGTCAACTGCATCACTACTAGGTGCAGGCGTGAGAGAAGAGCTTGACCGCAATAGTGCTTGCTTCGAGTCTTTGACGGCAGAGAGTTCAGGAGTCGGTGCAGCCGGTGGCAGGACTGGGGAGGAAGCAGACGGGGTCCGTTGGAAGAAACCAAATAGAGTCTTTTGGCCGCCCGATGAGGTGCTCTTTTTGAGAGCAGGCGTCGAGACTGGAGTGGCCGCTGTCTTTTTGGCCATATTGAAACACCTTCTCTAGAGCACAACTATGCTACATTTGCACGCAGACTGCTGCTTTGAGGGTATGAATGCCACGTAGAGGACGAATGAGAGCGTGACAGGAAATGCTAGAGAAAAAGGGAGTTGAGTTGAGTTGAGTTGAGTTGAGGTGAAGAAGCAGTCTTGCAATCTCAAGTTTCACGGGGAAGGGACGAGTGAGTGATGCAATCGCGTGCCTGCCGTCGGCAACTTTCTTAGCGCGTCTCTCTGGACGCGTAAATTGATTTGCCCTGAGATGCTGAGATGCCATCGACGCCCCACCAAGTAAATGTGTAGACAGCATCAAACTTCAACGCTCTTCCACCATGTTCAAGTCACACTTATATTCAAGGAGAGGGACCTAATAGCAATTCGAGTGCAAAGGGGTGGACTTGTAATCATACACGACCTGGCTGCAGGTCTCTATGAACCAACTGTTGTACATCTATTCCGGCGACACAATCGCCATCTCTCATCTCCCCACGCTGGTGGCGTCAGGTGCAGGGACCTCAGATCCCGACCCATCGATTCCCTGCTCTTCTGTCTCCCAACCAGGACACGTCTGTCCAGAAGCGTGGTACTCGTCGTCAGGGATGATGTTGATGATCTTCATCTTCCACTTGCCAACCCGCAAAATCAACAGCTTCTCATCCATGACATACTTTTGATTGATTTCCCAGACATGTGTTTTGGCGGGTGTAAAGCTGAGTGCCTCGTCCATGCCTCCCTTGGCATCCGCCTTTGCTCCCATGTATAGACCCCGAGCATTGATGAGACGTTGGCCTTCTGCACGGCTCGAGACCAAGCCAGCCGACCACACCACACGACTCAACGGCTGCCCAATGACCAGGCTTCTGGGAAGTTGTATGGTGGTGTTTTGTTGGGTATCCCAGTTCGTGGGCTGTGCATGTTTATTCAAGAGAGGGTTGATGAAGGTCTGTTCGACCTGCCCGGCCTCCATCTCGGCCTTTTGGGACTTCTCTATCCCTTGCGCGATATCAGCAAGCGTAACTCCTTTGGTGTATAGCTGGCGATGTTCTTGCTCGGCTTGCTTGGCCGCCTCCAAGCCATGAACGAGCTCCACAAATTCTTGGGCGAGCTTGTGGTGCGGAATCCGTTTTGATTGATCCTTCTCATGCTCTTGCATTAGTTGAGTAATCTCTGGGAGTGGTAAAAATGTCAAGAGCTTCAAATACTTCTCGACGTTGGCATCGTCGGACCGAAGGAAGAACTGGTCTGGTGAGCTGGATGGTGATAGCAGGGTCAGAGAGATTAGGTGACTTACCTGGTAGAGCTGGAAAGGAGACGTCATGCCAGCGTCGAGCCAAACTGCATTTCCCGCACTCTTGCCAAACTTCTCGCCCGTTGCTGTTGTGAGAAGAGGAACGGTGAAGCCAAATGGCTCATCGCTAGCACGTTGGCCGATCCGTTTATCGATAGCCTCGTTCCTCCCCTTCTCTGACTGATATTCGTGGTCATTTTTGGCAATTGTTTTGACCGATTCCACTCCAGCGAGAATGTTGCCGAATTGATCCGCTCCACCAATTTGGACCTGGACTCCGCGTTGATACAGTTGCCACCAATCCCAGGCCTGAGCAAGTGGATAACTGAATTCGGCAAACGACATGCCATCACCCTCTAACCGAGTCTTGACCCTGGACCGAGGACCAAAGTCAGCATTAAAATAAAACCACCGAACATGAAAGCTGAAACGTACGTGTCTCGTCCAAGCATCGGACCTATTCGTATGAATCGACCAAGCTTCTCTAAAAACTCTTTGGCCGAGGTCTTGGTCCACCATTGGACGTTGTTGACCAAAGACCGTTTCCAAGCCCACTCTCTCTGATAACCACGTCGCGCAGCATATTGGTCGACCGAGGCAGCGAATCTCTTGAGTTGCAGATGCATGGCAGCGACATTGGCTTTACGCTGTACAGGCGACATCTGGGCTCGACTGGTCGTACGTCCAATGGGATCGCCGATGGCGGCAGTGACACCCCCGAGCTGTATATGTCAGTAGACCGGTCGGGGGAGACTTCCAAGAGTGAAACGGCTGCTCACCAAGTAATAAACTGAGTAACCATGAATATACAAGAATGCCAACGCCATAAAGGGTACCATATGTCCCACATGCATGGAAGGGGCCGTAGGGTCGATGCCTGCGTATATTCCGACTCGTCGGGCGGTCAAGAGCTCATCAAACTCTTCTCGCTGACTAGAAGAATGTCAGACCAGTTGGACAAGGACAACTAAGATAGCAGTTGAGGCCACGCACCCGACAATTTGGTTCACATATCCTCTCTCCTCAAGCAGTGTCATCATGCTCTTCATCTTTCCCTCGCGGATTTGACGCGCCTGAAGCTGCCATTCTTCTTCAGCAATTTTGATCTTGTCGATGTGTCTCTTAGTGATCCACCGCGCTTGTCCGGCTGGCAGTCGAAGATTGGGGGTATGGGCATCGAGGAAGGCACTTCGGCAGGTTCGACATAGAAACAGAGAGCGGCGAGCCAGCCCGGCTGATTGATGGCCTGCCATTGTAGACATGCGGCTACAGGGTTCTGTTGATCCCTAGAGGTGTCTGCAGGATTGGTGATGCAACGGCAACACCACTACCGACCTTGACTTTCATGCACTTGCCACGAGAGCGGTTCGTTGCCTTTGCGGATGCGATGAGGCACGAGCGATGAGCCGATCCAACCAAAAAATTAAACAATCCAAGTGCAGGTCGGCGATTATAGACGCCGAGGTGGAGTGCAAGGGTGCAGGTCCAGAATATATTGGTCTGACGTAGTTTAAAACTTCAGCTCCTGTCATATGGACACGATCAAATGCCTATCTGGACAGGGATATTTGTTAGTCAGACAGAACATATTATTATTCTGCCTGTTTGAAGGCACATGCACCGTGGTCGAGTGGTGGTGGATCTACAACAGTATGATATTTTACAAGCCCAAGGTTCCCAAGAGACTTGGTCAAACACAAGTCAATCTTCGTCTGGAATGCTCACAACATCTCTTGCCTTTTTTCTCCTCTGTCTGGGTGTCGAGGCATGTCTCTCTGGAGTACTGAAACTCGAGCCTCCAGTTTCATTCCTGTCCCTGGTATTCCTTGTATCGGTGACACTCCTACTTCTCTTCCCTCTTCCCCGTCTCTCTCCTCTTCTTCTAATCTCCATCGTCTTGACCTCATCGATGTCTACGTCTGGGTGGATTCTCCGCACATGTGCGTACATTTTGGACCCCTTTGAAAAAGGTCGACAATGTCGCGAACAAGTCGAAATCGGGCAGACAATGGGGTCATGGGATGATGCCATATCGAGGTCCAGGTCGAGATCCATGTCCTTTCGGGAGTTGCGATAGCGTTGTCCGCGACTCTGACTTCGATTCTGATAGACACCAGCAGCTGTGCTAGTCGAACGAGCGCGACTTGGTCTGACGATGGATTTCGATCTGGAGCGACTCGTGGGCCTGGTTGACGATCGAGGAATTGGCGACGAGCCATCTTCATGCGTGATGTGAACTTTGTCCAGGTGCCGCCGAAGGTGATATTGCTTGCGGAACGGAACCACATGTCGAGGACATGTCTCGTATGGACAGGATCGATCATCGATCTCAGTCGAGACTTTGATCTCCTGATCTGAATCTAGATCAGGATCTTCGTCTGCGGATTGATGATCGGAGCTGTCGGAATCCAACGCAAGATGTTGAGTAAAGTAGGACTCTTGCTTGATGTTCCGGTTGATACCATCTCCTGCGTGTCTTTGATGGCCTTCGTGAAATGTACGGAATAGCATGTTCTCACTAAACAAGGCGGCACACCGCTCGCTGGCTCGCTGTACCACCTCGGCATCCCACCCTGTCAATGCTGCCAATCCCATGACGTCGCTCCAATCCCGCAGCCCGAGCATGCGATTCCGTTTGTCTGCTTGCTGCTTGGCCATTGAAGTCGAATGGTCGCTGACATTGGATTCATGACTCTTTCGGCCTCGCCTGGTGCTTGACCGTGATGGGCTCCGGCCACGGCTGGGTGATCTCGAAACAGGATTGGTGCTTCCACTCATGCTGGAGAGCCCGCCTGTGCTTATGCTTCGTCCACGGGGTCTGAGAATCGGCTTGGACGCGTATGCATGCCGTTGTGTGTGAAGACCAAGTAGAAGGTCGTCCAATTTGGTTAGAACATGACGGGCAGAGGGGAGGAAAAGTCGATGGGCTTGGTCGATGTCAGCGAGCGGCACCGGTCGTCGTGAATCAGCTTGTTTGTGCGTTTGAACCTGGTTCAGGGTTTCTCGTTTAATACCTGTGGGGCTTATCAGATCCCCAACGTGGGGTAGGCGGTCAAGAGCTTGAGATGAGAAAGTCGGGTGGTCTGGGTCATAGGACTGATCTGTAGAGGATGCTTGGTCTGATTCATCATCGTTGTCTATCGGATGTTCCTGCTCTTCGTCGGCAGTATCAAAGACTTCATCCTCTTCGTTGGAACTAACACTTGGACTCGCAGGCTTAGTGTCCATTGGGTTGCTAGTGTCACCTAGAGTTTCCCATTCGCGTGCTTCCCATCTTTGCCTGGCCAATCGACTGGCAGTAGCGACGAGACAATCCTCAAGTGTCGCACTTGGCCTTGGATCAACTTCGGTGTGGTATGCGTCGTTGTCAGCTGACGGTAGGAGGTCTGGACGTGGAACCTGATCTGCTGGCAAAGGCCATGCTGTCCAAACTTTGGGAAGAAATGAACTCCGCTCAACATCGTCTTGAGATGACTGGCTGTGTTCAGAGTCTGTTCTAGCCCTCTGCTTCCCCTTGGACTTCGAACCCTGAGGCGCGCGTTTCCGTTTCATAGCAAATGCGGAGACCAAGTGCAGGCCCAAATCCTCTGCCCGGACACGGTCCAAGCTGAGTGCAACATGGCGCTCTTCTTCTGTCCATGTCTTCCAGGTTGATGCGGGTCCAAAGAATCGGTTTGGGCGAGAGAAGTAGGTCTTTGCATTTTCTCCTTGAGCGAACTCGTCGACCTTCAAGTCTGGGATTATGATAACATTATTAGTGTTATTCACGCTTGACTGACTTTTGATGGAGGTATATGGAGGTGGAGGAAGAAGAGCTGAACGGGCTGGTGGCGACGATGGCGGCTGCAAGAAGGGTTTCTCTTGTCCCGAAACGAAGCCCTGCCCTTCCTCATCTGATGCCACGTACTCCGAGTCGGAATCCATGTCGAGGGCCAGTGGAGGATGTTGTCATGGCGAGTTTGAGTTTGTTATGGCGTGGGTTAGTTTGGAGGCGTCGTAGTTGGAGATTTCGCCGCGGCTATGATCCTGATGGAAAATCTTGGGAGATCTTGGGTCGAAGAAGCGTTCCAGTGGACTCCGGTAATCCTTAGGCCAGATCGTTAAGTGTAATTGAGTTGATTTCGAGAGTAGAGGGCGATAGTGCAAGGTGAAGTTGTTGATTTGACTTCGAGACAAGGCTTTGGATCCTCTCAACTTGGCCCAAACAAGCAATGCCCTGTTCTCTTTCTGGCAAATCTCGGCAATTTTGGCGACACAACAACGACAATTTTGGCTTGTTTTCGAGGCATTTTTATATACGGGCAGAAGAGTAGCGGATTGGCAAAGCGGCATTCAACGACATGACATTACAGTTTTTGGTTTCTAAATTCACCTTGCATATCGGAGGTGGTGATAGTCCAATTGACGAGGCTACAGTCCAGGTCATAGAACTTTTGTTCAATTGTAGATTAAAGGCAACTTGTTCGAGTGTTGCCACCTGCGGGTATCTATTGAAAAGGATAGGGCTCTCAACCCTTGACAGCGACTTCCATGGCACTAATCACGAAGGAACATTTTGTACGTCTCACTGTCCGTACACTCCTGGAATGGGTACCCAATTTCCTTGAGAAAGCCTTCCAGCTTCTCCAACTCAGCATCGGGACACTGAATTCCGCACAGGATCCTGGCCACATCTCCACCATAGTTGCGGTAGTGAAACAGAGACAGACTCTGTCCTGGTCGTAGAGTCTGCAGGAACTTGAACAGGGCGCCCGGCCGTTCAGGGAATTCAAAAGTGTAGAGCCTCTCATTGGCAACGCCAGATCGTCCACCAGCGAGGTAGCGCAAGTGGGTCTTTGCGAGTTCATCATTAGAGAGGTCCTTTGCGACCATATCGCCTGCAGCTAGTCGTTCAAACAACGAGGCAAGCTCTTTGTTTCTGGCGGCGGCAGACGATATTGACAGGCCCATGAGCACATGGGCGTAATCGGGCGAGGCATATCGATAGGAAAATTCGGTGATGGCTTGGGGCAGGACGGCTTCTACCAGGCGAACAAAAGTGCCGGCACGCTCAGGGATGGTGACGGCGAGCAAGGCCTCTTTCTGTTCACCAATGGTGGCTCTTTCAGCAACGAAGCGGAGACGATCAAAGTTCATGTTGGCGCCACTGGCAACAGCGACAAGTTCTCTGCTGGGGTCTGATGATGGGTTCTTGGCCACCCACTTCTTCAAGCCGGCGAGAGAAAGAGCGCCGGCAGGTTCGAGGACCGATCGAGTGTCTTCAAAGACATCTTTGATGGCGGCACATATTTCGTCGGTGCTGACTTGGACCACTTCGTCAACAACCTCCTGACAGAGCCTAAAGGTCTCCTCTCCAACAGTCTTGACGGCAGCGCCGTCTGCGAACAAGCCGACTTCTTTGAGCAAGACTCTCTTGCCCACTTTGAGGGACTCCACCAGGGCATTGGCATCTGAGGCTTCGACGCCGATAATTTTGACATGAGGGGCAATGCGCTTGACGTAGACGCCTATGCCGGCGATGAGACCTCCACCACCGACGCAACAGAAGATGGCTTGTAGTTTTTGGAGAGAAGTCTGTCTCAGAAGTTCCAAACCAATGGTGCCTTGGCCAGCAATGACATAGGGATCGTCGAATGGGGGGATATTGGTTAACCCGTACTGTTTCTCTAGGACATGACAGTGAGCTTTTGCAGCATCGAAGTCTGGACCATGGAGGACGACACTACCGCCCATACGGCTGACGTTCATATGCTTGATAGCAGGGGTGCCCTGCGGCATGACAATAGTGGCAGGGATCTTGAGATGGCGAGCAGAGTAGGCTACACCTTGGGCATGATTCCCAGCCGAACATGCAATGACACCTTTCCAGCTGACATGGGGTGGCAGGTGTGCCATTTTGTTGTAGGCACCTCTTAACTTGAAGGAGAAGACTGGCAAAAGATCTTCTCGCTTGAGCAGGACTTTTGATTCTAAACGGTTGGAGAGGTTGATGGCATGAGAGAGGGGGCTTTCTTGGACAACATCGTAGACTCGAGAAGTCAGAATGAGGCGAAGATAGTCTGGATAACCGGAGGGGAGAAGGAAATCTGGAGGGACGTCGTAGGATGGAAGATCTGATCGTTCAGATGGAGGGGTGGGCATTGCGGCGTATTCGGTCATGGCCAAACCGGAGCGTCTGGGGCTAGTGGGGGTAGTGAATCCATTTGAAGATCCATCGCCATTTGTGAGGGAGTCGACAGAGGAGTCCATGGTAACGAGGGGAGGATAGGATAACGGGGAGCAGGGGATGAGCAGGAGCAGGAGGCCACCGGTTGATGCCTAGATCGAGGTTGATATTAGTTAAGGTAACTAGGTGGTATTTTTCAATGCATGATTATGTATTTAGTGGATTGAGTGATTGATGGGAAAGGTTTGTTGAGAGATGGTGGTAAGTTATGAGCGGTGAAACTGATATAGAGTCATAATCAAACAAATGGTATAAAAAAATTCCCAGAGCTCCCCGCATATTTGACAGGGCGGTCAGAAGTTGATAAGCGTCCATGGAGGAACGAGGGAGCTTCCAAGGGCGCGCCATAGGTGCTAGCCCAGTGGAGGCCGAGGGGCTCTAGGTCCCCTCGGCCGACACGCAGGGCAAAATATCCGCGAATCTTCTTCAAATTGGTTGGTCAGTAGCTGCAGGAACACCAAACGCATGGGAGAGGAGTCGCTTGAATCGTCATTGGTTATTGGAAATCCTTGAGCACGAGGTACCCACGAGGACTGGCAGGCTGACTTTAAGGGCGTAAGAGCCGAGGGGCTTAACTAAAGCTGCACTTTAGGCTTCGGGCAATCGGGGACTTGATCGTACCACCAGCACCACTACTTACTGCCTCTTTCAGAATAGACGCCGACACATCCATCGTTCTTGCCTTTAGAGCACACTCGTGCCACTCGACGTCACGACTTTTTAGTCCCTCAATTCTACAAATCTCGATATACACCAGACCTCCATCCAACAATCTAATCGCCCATGGACCTTTACAATTAATCATATCGAAAGAAGCTCCTCCCTCAACTTTGAACCAACCATCCTTCCAGAACCGCATTCACTTTCCTGCACCTCTCGTCTCCTCCCGTCTCGTGATCGCCTCACACAAAGCAATCGCCATCACCACCGTCTCCCTCAACAACAGGTCACATAATGTCCAACCCAGGGCCCGCCCCCGATGGCCCATCGCCTCTTTCTGCAACAGCACTTCCCTCCAGCTTCGACTCAGACCCCGATTTCTTTGAAGAATCCCGCTTCCAGAAACTATGGCGCAAGCTTCGACAGGAACCATTAATTCCAGTCGGCTGCGCTGCTACCTGCTACGCCCTCTACATGGCTACCAAATCTATTCGACAGGGGGACCATCATCAGACAAATCGTATGTTTCGCGCCCGTATCTACGCCCAGGGTTTCACTCTTCTAGCTTTGGTCGCTGGTTCCATTTTCTACAAGGACGAGAGGGTTCAGAGGAAGAAGTTCGAGGCCGCGCTCGAGGAAAAGAAGACGGCTGAGAAGAGGGACAAATGGATTCAAGAGCTCGAGGCCAGAGATCGTGAGGATCAGTTATGGAGAGAGAAGATTGAGGCTCAACAGCGAGACGCCGCAATTGCTGTCCAGATGGCCGAAAACCCCGACAACCATGGCTCTCTCGGCATCATGGACCAGATCAAGGCTCAGCAACAGCAGACCGATGCAGTCCCGGATGCGGAACCTCAAGGGAACGAGACCACCAAGCAAAAGGGCATCTTCAGTTGGTTTGGGAAAAAGGATTCGGATTCTTGAGCACCATGACTTTGATAAACTCCTCTCACTACAACAAAAGCTCGATTTTCAAATCACATCCATCCGTCTCCCACAAGCACACATCTTCACACGAAGACTCTGCCTACAAGGTCCGAGGAACCCCCTTCACCCGGTTCTGGACCAAATCTCTATCCCCTTCTGCGATCTCTGCTCACATGAATCTGAGAACGCCATGGCCTCCACTCGATTGGCTTCTACGACCCTTCTCTCCGAGAACTTATTGATCTTGTCAACCAGTTTCAAGGTTTATTGGACGGCGCGAGTATCGCATTCGGAACTCAAAGTTCAATATGATGGGCTGTGAGACACTTGTGTTTGTCACGTGACATTTGCCCCACCATGAATAGCCATGTACTTCTATACGGGGCCCGGCGTCTAGCACTCTGTAGGCGACTTAGCGTTAGTTGCAGCTGCTACTCGGGATATACATTTTGTATAAGTTAACGTCAACTTTCTGCTTGGCCGATTAACTTTCTCTGCCATGCGGTAGATGTTAGAAGAGAAATCCCCTCGGAAGCCATAAATTACGTCTTAATTGACCTCTGGCATGTGCCTATGCTATGGCCTCAAGTTGTTCTTCCAATTAAAAGATTCAACGACCAGTCGTTTCCTCAGGGGCTTTAGTGGATATTGTCACGTGATAGTATTGAGGTTCCATCAAATTGATGACTATATCACAAATGTCCGCAAGTCAATCTCGCGTATTCATCCCTCCATGTCAAGCCTTCCGAAGCCTTATACCTGCGACGTATAGAGGTCTCCAGTCCATGAAAATCTGCCAGTAAAGCATGACACAGCCTCATCTCCGACGCTTCCGACTCGTCTACGTGTGGCTCACGAAGCATGCTCCGCAGCATATTTCCCATCCTGCTCGCTCAATCTCCTCTGCTCTTGAGCCACACTGATCTCCCTGAGGCTCATCCTTCTTCCAGCCTGTTCCGCCACACTTGCTTCCCTAAAGCTGACTTTTGGTCGAAAAGATTTGCTCTGCCACGCTTTGTCCACCAGCTCATATAGTTCATCTACCTGCTCGAGACTCAAACCTTTGGTTTCATAGATCATGAAATACACAAAGGCACAAGCAAACAGCAAGCAAGAGGCCCAAATGAAAAAGACCCGTGACTGGAGACCTGCATATTCCTCGTCAACCAGATAAGGTGTCGAGAAGGCAATGACGAAGTTGAGAAGCCAGTTTGTTGCTGTTGTCATTGACAGGGCTTTCGCACGAACTTTGAGGGGAAACAATTCCCCAGTAACCACCCAGGCTACAGGTCCCCATGAACAAGCGAAGAAGAAAATGAACATACAGACGAATGCTATAGCAGCCCGTTGTGCGGCAAGGTCGGTTGTCCCTGCAGCAGTACCGGTGATGGCGACTATAAATTGGCATGTACACATGCCAATCGCACCGAAGAGGAGCAAGTTTCGTCGACCAAGTCTCTCAACCAAATACAGTCCAGGGATCGTGCTTGCCTAAGTCGATCATGGTTAGCCAGTCTGGGGAGACTCAAAAGAGCGGACCTGAACATACGACATTGACACAGTTGGTGATAACCTGGATAATGAATGGATCTTGGAAACCAGCTCGTGTAAAATAAGCAGTTCCATAATAGAAGATGAAATTGACTCCAGAAAGTTGCTGTAGTGCTTGGAGAAGACAACCAGTGAGCAAACGCTTGCCAACTGTGCCTTTGAAACAGTCGAGATATGTTGCTTTACCCAGTGACATCTCGTATTCGTGGTTGGCCTGTACCTCAGCGAGCTCTTCTACTAGCCCCGGGTGGTCTGCAGGCAGCCTCCGGAGACGACTCAGTGCTTTGGCGGCCATGTCAACTCGACCCTTTTTAATATGGAATCTGGGGGTTTCTGGGAGAAGAAGTAAACCACCCACGAGGATGATAGACCATGCGAACTGGATCGCGATAGGAATCCGATAGCAGCCGGTATCTTGTCGATCACTTGTTGCGTTGTTGATTATCGCTGCAAGGAATAGACCTATCGTAATGGCTAGTTGATAGCATCCGACGATAGTCCCGCGGATCCACTTTGGCGCAGTCTCGGACTGGTAGAGGGGGACTATGAAATAGAGGTCAGCAGCATGTCAATGGTAGGGAGATAGCGTTCTAACCCATTGCAGATATCAAGCCCACGCCATATCCTGCCCAGAATCGGCCGGCTATGAATAGTGGTTGGCTTGTTGCAGCGGTCTTCAAAGCGACTCCGAGGTTGAAGACAACTGCTGTCGAGAGAATCAGTCCCATACGACGTCCGAAGAAGTCTGCAATGGGTGCAGCTGTCAAGGCCCCGAGGAATGTTCCTAGAGAAAGGATGGAGACTATAAGAGACTCGTCGCTGGATCTAATTGCTGGCTGACCGTCGGAGTCGGTGTATCCATCAGAGAATAGTTGTTTCCAGTAGTCCATTTCCAGGATACCCGATATGGTTCCTGAGAATATTAGCATCCACTGGGAACAATCTAGGAGAGACATCACCTACCAGTGTCATAGCCAAACAAAACACCACCAAATCTAATAACTCGTCAATACCTGACAGTGGGCTGAAGCAGGACATGGAGCAAGACTGACGCAACAAATACTCCAACAACTATGGCTGGCCATGCTGCCCCAGCCTCGGTATCTGGCTTCTTGATGGAGAAGCCCATGATCGCTATACTGATATGGTTTCACTGAGCTTAGGAGATCAAACTGGTTGATGTCTGGAGTTTCCCCGACTTCGGTGGAAATTGAGGCACTTTATATACAACTGGGGCCTTGGGAGGAAATCCCCCAAGGCAGGGAATTCGAGTCAGTTTCAGGTTCCTAGCCACAACCCAGGTCGAGTAGATCCTAGAAAGGCAGTCACAACCGCTACTCCCACGAAGCATGTCTCCATATTCAGATGCATCCTTAAGCAGCCAAGGTGTCAGGCATAGCCAGAATAAATGGCTACCGACAGTCTGCTCGGCGATTATTGCTACTGAAACAGAGTCACGCTCAGATGCCCAGCATTATCCAGCGGGGCGAAACTGTCCTACACGCGCCAATTCGTTATACGCATGCTTGGAGCTATCTTGGCAGTATCTCCGATCATGTTGTTGAAAACCCTCTTTCGCCTTCCCGGGTAGCACACCATCGCCGTGTTATGAGGTACGGAGTCAAATGTCTTCGTTACGGGACTTCATGCTACTGGTAATAGATAGAATGGATGCTTTGAGACCCTCTCCGTGTTCTTCATCCCTAATATAGTATGCCAACACTGTGCCTGGACAGCACCTCATGTGAAATTTGTCCCGAGCAGTTAAGAAATTGCCGAGACATGAACCCTTGTCAGTGCGGAGTCTCGGGCTTGGTTTGAGGGAGGCTGTCGCCGCAGCATGACCATGATGTCGAACAGTGGTCTTGTGAAGCGAGCAAGAGGGGTTTCTGATCAGCCCAACAAACTTATTGAGCTGCAAGGCCGCTTGCAACGCTCAACGCGCAAGACTTGGGCAAGCCCCGGGAGATGACGTCTGATCTTCGCTATGCTCGACCTAGATCACTCTATCCTTTAGACAGTACATGTGGTGAACAATAAAGAGTAACAGGACGCTACTCGCCGGAGTACTCACTGTCGCCGTATTTCCCCTTTGCAAATTGTGAGGTGGATGCGAGCCTCGTATCATGAGAGCAACGGGCTCTTCTTGTCCAGCATCCAGCCTGAAGTCACGGACGTCCTCATCAATGCGGCTCGGACCAAATTGGGCACCTAGAACGGACCGATCGTACCAGGTGAACTGGCCGGGCTGCTCGCCGAAACCGACGAGGACGATGGTATTAGGTTCTCGAACACTTCCACCTTTGGAGGCTCTGGAACTTCAGCTGTCCGACATGCGACCAGAAACAAATCAATGATGGACGCATATGTATCGCTCATCTGGCCAAACTCACTCTCAAATGCTTGGTCAGCACCTTCAGCCTTATTGAAATCGGGATGGAGTCGAGACCACTGACGGCGGAATAAATTCACCAGATTTCCCTTGTCTTTTCGAACATTCCCCGTGGGTTTGAATCCAAACATCTTTTGGTAATCCTGCGGATAGCAGCCCAGCACATGTCGCACAAGTGCGAATTGTTCTCCCGTTGGCACAAGAGCGGTCCCATCCGCAGCTTGGTGATTCTGTGTTCCATCATCGACAGGAGCCCCGAATGGGGCAGCCAAGGGACCTTCATGTGGAGTTTCAATGATTGCAGGCAATGTGTCGACACGGGTTGACTCGCGCTCTTCGCGCTCTTTATCCCCCACGATCCTATCAGTTTCAGGCGCTGGAGTGCCATCAGGCGTGGGAAGACCATCGGCCTATCCAATATGTCACTGTTGCTTCAACCCTCCTGCGCCTCAGCTCAGGCTTAGTCCTTGTGTTCCCAACTGGAACGTTACGTCGTCGATGCGCAACATTCCTCTCCTTGCCTCTGTTTCCTCTATGAACCCCCTTACTAAACTCAAAAGGTCTCAACCTCACTGATACATTTTTGTTGGATAAGAAGGGTACCATAAATATGACTAGTAGCGCCAAGCTACTAGAGATTTCTCTTCTAGCTGGCCTATCAAAAAGTCCAACAATTTTCTAAAGTTTCTCAGCGAGGAGTTACTATAGTTTTGCTAATTTTGTCGCATGTGATCGTTCCTCTCAGCCTGATCGCTGCATTCCAAAGCCCCTCGGCCCCGTGATTCCCCCGACCAGACCTCTATTTCATCCTCTTCTTTCCTCGCTCGAGACGGACCATCACCTCTCAATGCTCATTCTATATACCACACTCCTCTTTTTGGTTGCTCAGGCATCTCGACGTCTAGAAGACGGCCGTCAGTTCGTCCGCCTCGCTCAGCACGAGGCAGGAAGGAGGTTCAACGCCATTGGTGTCTATGACGACTTGGCCAGACTCTCCAACGGGGTACATCATGACAGCGTTGGAAAGGTCTTTTGTCAGCTCTGTATCGCCCCAGTTCTGCGGCGCGAAGAAGATGCTAGAGTGAGCCTCCGACATTAGGGTGTTCGGGATATCCTCAGCGCGCGTGAAGTGGTGCATTCCAAGATTAACCCAGGCGACAATGTCTTCTTGGATAAGAGACTCTCCGTCAAAGAACTTCCAAAATTCGACGAGAGGTGCCTCCGGGGCATTCTGGTTGAGCGTCGCGGTTGAATCTGGCTCCGTGTCGTGCTGGCGGGTGACGGCGATCGGCTGCTTAGCAAACTGAGCATTCTTCCGGAAAAAAGGAGAGTTCTGGGAGGCGAGGACAACGTTCGAGAGACCAGGCAGGATCCGGTAGCCACGGGGCTGTCCCCACTTGTTCTTGTGGTCTTTGTTGACAATAGTGAACATAGCTTGTCCGTTCGGCGGGAGATTGATGCGCGAATCATCCTCGGTCTCGACTTCGGTTATGTTGTACCTCATCATCTCGAACTCTCCGAGCTCCGTGAACCAGGGCTGGGTGATGTTTTCAACAACAATGTCCGTCCTCACAAACGTGTTCTTTTCGTCCACAAGATCGAAATCCGCCTTGAAGTTCATCACATGGGTATGGAGCGTGCCAGCTATGGTTTGCTCGATGCGTGGGCCCCACTTGCCTTCATCGTCAGGCCGGTAATAATTCGCTTGAACAAAGCCAGAGGCATGCGCATCAACGCTGATGGTGCCATCGACGTAGAAACCGTAGTCCCAGAGGTAATCGTAATTACCAACAGTAGCAATCATCCGGACAACAAGTTTTGAACCCTTGGTAGCCTGGGTCCAAGCGCCGTTATTGTGGCGAGTGATTGGGGTGCCAATATCTGTCTCAAAGATACAGATGGAGCTGTTCGTTGTTACTGCTTCGAGTCCAGTCGTGGCAAACGAGCCGTCTAGATAAGTCGCGTGATAAGGGCAATCATACCCGGGGACCAGCTTGATGGCAGAAGATCCTATCCCATAAAATCGGTCCATGTAAGCTGTACTGGCCTGGAAAGGATTGTTTCCAGAATATTGAGCTATCGCATCTGCGGTGGTATAAGTCAGCCACTCGCTAGGTGTACAGTAGAATCTTCTCTCACCTTGTAAAGACAATTCATACATAATGCGTTCGTCTTTGAATTTGATGTCATAGAACTGCACCCCCACGTCATAATCGAAGCGAGTGTAGAACTTCCAGCCCAAATACTCTATGTATTGGTTGTCTATGTCAACTTTGAACCTGTTGCCGTCGAGAGAAAGAACAGTCGGCGCCAGTCGGTCTTCCAGGTCTCGGATCGGTCCAGTCTGGTTCTTATACAAGAACTCGATATTGGTGGTTGGAGGTGGGGTCTTTGTGATTTCTTTTGCTTCCCAAGCCTTGCGAAAGTCGGCAACGGAATCGTAGACTATCAGGTTATAGACAACCTTAAGAGCCTTCCAGAGAGAAGTATCCGTGCCGCTGACGTCGAATTGAACGTAAAGATCAGATGGCTGATCCCAAGGCTCCATTCCGAGTCGCCTCCATGGACTCCATATCACAGCTTTGGTACCATTGACAACGACAGGACTCGTGGTGAAGTAAGTCATATTGGAGCGTGGGTCACCCGTGCCATAGAAAGCCATCTCCAGAAGATCACCCGTAATATCGGCAATTGGTGACATGGTTGCATTGATCAGATTGTCAATGGCAGCAGATTTGACAGAGTCTACCCAACCTGCATTCCAAAGCACACTGGCACCATTGGGCCCATTATACTTGTAGTCCAATGACTGCAATTCCGTAGTCTCAGAAATTGGAAGAGGACCAACCTAAATAATGTTGAGCCCAACGCCATGCGATGTAGGATAGATTTTACTTTGACTCACCGAGTATTCAGAGACAATAGGATCTTCAAGTCCGCCTTGAATAAGGGCGACTCGTGCGTATCTGGGAACCGTCCCATTACCGTCAAAATAGGAGAGAACATCGGTCTTATTGGGCTTCAACACGTCGATGTGCCAGATGTAGTTATCGCTCAGGGATATAGCAGGGTCAGAGGTGCTGGTGAGATTAAGACCGTGTTCTGGAGACAGCAGCCAAGACGCCACTGCATCGATCTCGTCTTGAGAGAGCGCAACGAAGGGATTAGGCTTGGGCGCCGACACAGGCACGGTAACAGGTACCTCGCATGTGTCGCGAGCGCTCAAGGCACGACGTTCAGACCTCTCTTGTGCGTAGGATGTTCCGCCAGAGACATCCCTCCAAGAATACCTGGGACCCGGCACAGCACTGGCCAGGTCGAGAAGGCCAAACAGCGCCGCTGACAAACAAACCGCCTTCATCTTGCGTGGTTGCGAAGAGGCTTTTCAAAAAAGTTCGCTTCTATTCCTAACTGCCCTGGGAAGAGAAGATAAATTCAGTCTCAACGATCGGGAGGACATTCTTATACCTGTTTTCGCCGTTCGTGCAGGCTGGTCTCGTTCCCGCTACAGCCATCGGGCTTGGACAACATCATAGCCATGAACCAGCCTAGGACTACGATGTTAGATATTGAAGAGCCGTCCATGGACTAAGTACGGAGTATAGAGTTGAGATGTGGACTAGAGATCAGCCAATTACAGCGACCGCCATCTCATTAATCGAAGGCAAGTGGGTGAGAATGAACTCTTGGCCACAAAATATGGATCCTCCCTTACCTGATTCGGATTTGATATCCCTAACCCCTGTCACAGCTTTCCGCTTCGTTAGTTCGGTGGTTGTAACCCTCAGGCCATGGGTTCTAGACAGACTATGCTGTACAGAGGACCTAGACTTTGGAGGCTAACCTCGCGGTAGACGGCGCTTGGCTAGTGCAAGAACTCCAGCATCTCTCCTCGCCTCTATCTATCGGCCTCAAGCCAGCCTTCTTCCTGATCCTCCCGGACTTTGTGTTGCGCCAGCCTCGGGTTAGGTAATTGTCGTTGGTTCTGAATGCCAAGCAAAGTCCTTATCTCTTTATCTCTCGAAGCTTGTCGATACTTTATCTCACACCCTTCTAGCACGTGCCATTAAAAGAGATTTTCTCAATGACTCTACATCTTCACACCCTGTTGCCTGTCTGCAGGTGACAAAGTATGATTAACAACAAAGAATACCTTGCAGTTTACTGGGACTTTACCAAGAAAGTCTCGGAAATGATTTGACGGAAAATGTACTTCCGTCGATCCAGGTCAGGTGAGTCCCACAGACGAGAAGCGTTGAACACATCTTAAGGTATAACCAGGATGCATCACTTGCCGAGCAATCCGTGCGAGATGTGATGAACAAAAGCCGAACTGTCAGCGCTGCCACGAACGCGGCGTAGTCTGCGAGGGATATACCAAGCAGCTAAGATGGGTGGATGAAGGCCCAAGAATCGCGACCTCCTCCAGCCCTGCGGGTCGGGACCAAGGTGCAAGTATTGGGTGCCAGTCACTCAAAATCCCGGCCACACTCATGCCGTGGTCCTTGCCACCATCTCAACATCTGGACGGAAGACTCTTCGAGCATTGGATGACGATGACTTTTGATTTAGTCTGCCTCGACCCAGCATCCACGGGCGAACTCCGGCAAATGTACTTCCATGTGGCCTTTCACCATAGATTTGTCACGCTATACGCCATGTTAGCGGGCTCCGCTGCCCACTTGTTGGCCCTGGGACTGGTGGAGGATACTGTATTCGTTGCCGCGCAACAGAGGGCGTTCAAAGCCATGATAGACTCCCTAGGGGACTCGGCGCTCGACTCAAGACCCAAATTGAATGAGACAGGGCGATTACAGAAAAATCACCTTCCAGCGCTGAGTTTTGATGATGACTCAGTCATGGCATCACTGTTCCTGCTTGGCCCCCAGATCATCAACCCCGATGACAACTACGTTCTGGACAAAGTCGAGTACCTGTTACGAGGGGCGCGAGCGTTGATCATCGAGAGGTACAAGTACGCTGAATGCCAGTGTCCACTAAATCATCCTGCTCGTTATGTCCAACGTTACAAACTCGACAGTCCAATTTTTCAGTGTGCCATCAGAACTCTGGCATACACCGACATAATGGCATGCATTCCTTGCGCGCGTGCTCCCCTCATCGGCAAGCAGTACTGGCTCGACCGAGCCGTAGAGGCGGCTTCGGAAAGTGCTAGAAACTTGAGGCCCGACAATGACTTGGGGTATTGTGCTCGGATGTTTTCTCTTCTGGGTGATTGTGCAGATGCAATTGAGGGACTTTACGTCGGGGCCATGGATCAAGTGGATTTTGAACACTGTCGTACTATACTCAACCACCAGCTCGAAAGTGCGGCATGTGAAATTCCAGAGCTCATAGATCTCGAGAACAGCATCAGATCCAATTCTTCCCCCAACCATGCCACTGTTGAGACGATTGCGGCACACAACAGCAGTATCAAAGCCGCTATTTGCCATGGTCTTGCCAATAGTATCTTTTTATTGCGCTCGACCGACTACCAGCAGAGCTCACCACAAGTGAAAATGCTCTGCGATCGCTTGTTTAAGTATGTTTACGAGATTTCCATTGATGACAGTATCGTAACTATCATGTTGTGGCCACTGTGGGTCTTGGGATGCGAAAGCTATTCGGACAGTGTCAATCCCTCCCGACAGCAAATCACCGCCATTTTGGAGAAAATGTATCAGAGACGGCAGATGAAGAATTCGGAGAACTGTCTGGTAACAATAAAGCGGGATATATGGATCGATTCTTTGGCGCATCCTCTCGAGGCTTCGGATCAAATGCAATCTACGCAGCAGTCTGCATGGGTTCGCAGGTGCTGGGAGAAGAGAATACGCCCGCTACTGGCATAAAAGCGTCCCTCCTGAAGAAGGAAAATTGATGTCTAGCATTCAGCCTAAGCGCCCAGCAGCTAAATTACTCCAGGCTATAAAGATGTTGCTCCCGCTGCAGCCTCACGCAGTACCGATATCCTACCTCTCTATCTATCCTCCATGTCGTCGACGTCGAGTGTCGCTGTGAGATGGCTTCTGGATACTATATGCGATAGGCAACCTGATAGACTGAGGCCCTGGGATCAGAAGTTTGGCTACTACCTGGCTAATAGCGAAGGCGTTTCTTATGACGAGGCTTGACAAGTTCGTTGCATCGTTTTAATTTTGAACTCATCCCCATTTTGCAATCGCCGTTACTTAATATCAAAGACACCAAGGCCGATGTTAACTTTGAAGAAGGTAACGGTGAGTACACGAGCTTCGCTACTTGTTTCTTACTGGACGAAGTCGTTATAAAAGTTCAGTCTGAAATGCCTGGGCCGATGTAAAGGTCCCGATAGTTATGAAGTCTCGGCTATTCCTTGGGAGAGATAAGTAAGGCTACATACTGTATCATCATTTTTGGTACCAACGCGGTTTCTTTGAAAATTCTTACTTGTTTTTATCGATAACTCTCTATAGATCCATTTCGAAACTGTATTCTAGCTTAGCGGGTAGTCATAGAACGAATACCTAGTATGTAACGATCGCTGCCCTGCTTCTTGATTTCACTGTTTCAATTGTCTAAACATCACCGGGGACTTTCGAACTTTTAGGACAGGATTTGACACTGAATGGCCTCCTTACTGCTCATCCCTTGGGTCACCCTTCAGTTGCCAGGTCTGAGCATTTCAAATGAAGCTGTCGACCAAGAGTCGCAGATGGCGAAGGGACCTAGTCGTCTCCAGAGCAACTTTCCATTTGGAGGTAAATTGATTCCCGGCTTTGGACGGCGCAGAATAGATCGCTGCTCGACGAAGCCGGTAGATCGGACAAGCCGAGCTTGGGGTCTCATGGAAAAAATCACAAGGAATTGAGGCTGAAGTTCCGGTGGAAGCGGCCTAATCAGCCTCCGTCTAGAGGCGAGCGGGATTTTGTATCGCTGCAAGTGAAATGTACTATGGGGTATACGTCTTCCGTGGGCAAGACATCCGTAGTACTGGTTGTCCTTTCATCGCTAGAAGACAGTATGTACTATGCGGCGGGGGGATGCACTTGGGTACTCTTCCATCAATAGATTGATCGTTTGAGGTTTGCTTAAACTTCGAGACTCAGAGGCCTGGAGCAATAGAACCTTTCAACGGCATCACATACCTAGTTATTTTTCCAGTAAAGGCAATAGAGAGGGGTTCCAGTGTGTTGGCCCGGGGCAGATGACCCCAGGAATTAGGCGCTCAGATCGGTACGACTCCATTTAGATGATCCAAGATCTGTGTCCGCGGAAGACCAAAATGCCACTATGAGCGGTCCGAATCGCCTACGCTACGATGTTATGAACTTAGTAATTTCGGGTGATGGGGTAGCGACTACAGAACCAAATATCCCATGCATTATGACAAACGCAGCTGTGGGGATCTATAGACCCCAGCTTCCGTCTAGTGTTCCCCAGATTTCTCTCACCCATGGGGCTGAATACCATGTGCCTATCATTTGGCAGTCTACCATTCCATCAAATATTAAGGTACCCACTGGTCCCTGTTCGTTATTATGTGGTTTAGCTCGTGCATAAAAGGGCCCGCTGATAGTCCTATATCTTTTGTCGTCTTCAGCTGAGAGACCTGTCTTCCAATCTGAACCACGCAACCTAACAAACCGTCAGACGATCTCAACATGGACAAGAGTGAGAGTAGTCCGCAAGCAGCCGAAATCGAACACGACGTACTTCAACCTCAAAACGTTGACCCTGAGAAATCGGGAGTTCAGCATGTACATGCGAAAACATTGGTCTTGGTTATAGTATGTGTCTTAATATCCTTCTCATGAGCAGCAGAATTGGACGCTCACCAGACACTAGGCTATCGTGTCCATCTACTTTGTCCAAACCCTGAACCTAGCAGGAAATGGCTTGCTTGCAAATACCATCACATCGGTAACTGGAGGCGGCGCTCAATCGACCTGGCTTGTGAGCTGTATGGCAATCTCAGCTGCCGCGCTAAGTCCCCCCATCAGTCAGGCTGCAGACTACTGGGGACGCAAGTGGTTTGTGGTTGGTTTCACAGCTGCGGGCTTCGTAGGCTGTCTAATCTCATCTCGGGCCAACACATTCGGCGTCCTGATCGGGGGCCAAAGTATTGGATGTCTATGCATGGGGGCACAACCTCTAGTACATGCAATTGCTTCAGAAATCATCCCACGGAAATATCGTTCCCACGCACAAGCTGCCGTCACTGCTTCAGCGTGCCTCGGCGGGATCGTAGGCATTCTGATTGGCGGTGCCCTGGTGCGAAGCACTCCTCAAGGCTTTCGAGTTTTTTACTATATCACGGCAGGAAGCTATGCGATTCTCGCGGCGATTGTTACTTGGCTGTATAACCCACCTCCACGGCCTTTACAGCTGGAACTCAATCAACGACAAAAACTGGGCCAACTAGACTGGTGGGGTTATCTACTCTTCTTACCTGGACTGGTACTGTTCTCATATGCACTCACTTCGTCTAGTGGAGTGTTCCCCTGGAGCAGTCCCAATATCATTGGCCCTCTCGTTGTCGGTGTCGTCCTGCTCGTCATATTGGGTCTGTATGAGTGGAAAGGGACAAGGGTTGGCATGCTCCATCATAATCTCTTTTCCTGTGGCCGAAACTTTGCCATCTGCCTCGTCGTCATCTTTGCAGAAGGAATTGTCTTCTTCGCAGCAAACGCCTTCTATGGCTATGAAGTGGCGGTATTATACGATGAAGATCTCTTCCATGCCGGCCTCACTTTCACCATTACCTTTTGGACAGCCATACTTGCTACAGTGGCGGCAGGATTTTATGTCACCAAAACTAAAACGATTCGCGCACCACTTATTGTTGCCATGGCATTCTTCGTTGTGTTCTGTGCAACGCTGGCATCTCTCAATAAATCTACCCCCAAAAATGCTAGAGGATTTGCTGTATTTGGGGGACTTGGCCTTGGTACCTCCCTCAATGCTCTCGTCGTGGCGGCCCAGTTGTCTACTCCTCCGGAACTGATTGCAGTTGCGAGTGGCTTGATGATTGGCATTCGGAGCTTTGGCGGTACCGTGGGCCTCTCGATCTACTCAGCGATTTTCAGCAATACGATGGGCACACAGTTACCTGCAAAGGTTCTTGGTGCGACCGTGCCACTCGGCTTTGATCCGCAATATGCTGGACAACTTTTGACAGCTCTGACAGCTCATGACCCAGCTCTGCTAGAAGAGATACCTGGTATTACACAGGAGATCATTCAAGCTGCAGGGGACGGCGTCAAGGACGCATACACCATCGCCTTCCGCTATGTTTGGATATCAGCTGGTGCTTTTGCCCTAGCAGCCGCCATTTGTAAGTCCCCCCTTTTTTGGTTCTCCGTGCATACATCGTCATAACGAGTGTCATTTTACATGAAACTTGCTTTCGAATCAACTAAATTCTCATAACTTATAATCTTTGATAGTGAGCTGCTTTGCAATCGACCCCAAGACCGAGTTTAACGCACACATTGACGCCCCTGTGGAAACAGAGGCTGAATTGCAACGCGATGGTTTTGGGCAGATCCTTCATCATCACCACAACAAACCGCAAGTTTGAGTTTACTCTCGGTGGGGAGCCACTGGAAATTGAAGGTCTTGACATGGAGGAAAGAGTTGACTTTTGCGGGCAGACTTAGTAATGGAATATCATAGCTGTAACATCCCTGCTTTCGATAAGGTCAAATATCAAGCAGAAGAATCAAGCCGCGTCACTTCTTAGGTTTGAAATCTCTGTTCCGACTAAACAGACCTGATTAAATCGTTTCCATTATACTTGCTCAAATTAAAAATCTATCGTGACAGTGGGCTTTGCGGCTAATCGGCTCAGAGTGGCGACCATCTCCCTGCAACAGGGCCATGGCATCCTTTCAAGCTCTATCTTGAACGGCAGCAATATCTTTGCTCCTCGATAAGCAGTACTATTTTGCTCCCGACCAAATCCATGCTCCGCCCAAACAACAAGGCCTGCATGAAAGACGACAATTGGAAGCCAAATGGGACATAGAGGGTCTCTAGAGTGCTGATGTGATCGCATAGAAGCACCATCCAAGACAAGCCATGCCTGGCGAATGGTTTCGCCAGAAACCGAGAGGTCGACCTTGGTCGCTGGCGGTGTATTCATCTCGCCATGGCCTGCCAATGCTGGCAAGTCCAATAAACGATCGCAAGACCGGTACATTCTACAGTAATGGTAGAATGCCATGATTTCGGGTGCCGCAGAGGTATGAAATTGTAAATGCCACCTGTCCAATGCGTGAGATAGCACGAACTCCATGCGTTCTAACTCTGCATGCGCGGACAAAGGGAAGTGAGGATTTTCCCGAGGAGCAGGTTTGTTTGTAGAAGCAGCCATCTGTACCACTTGTCCGATGGAACGGCGGAGATAAAGCAGATCAGAGACCACGGCCATGAGAAGGACCAGAGCATCATCTTGAGAAGTTGGCCGCAGTGGCAATAGTCCGTCGACCGTTGTGTCGAGAAGATCTCGATAGACATACTGGAAATCGAGGTTCGAGCAGGGCATCGTTGTCCAAAGCTCTCTTGAAGTGAACGCCATGACTGGCACGCCAAAGTGGAGGGTATATACAATATCGATTAACCAGAGACACCACACGAAGGCAGCACTTGCAAGTAGGAGCTGTCAGCATGAGAAAACCATCAAGAGATTGTAAACTGACCTGGAGGTTGGAGCTGGAGTGGTGAGAAGACCTTCCAATTGCTTGGGATCATGGAATCGCATTCGACGTGCGATCTTCGAGATCAGAAATGCTTCACGAGAATAGACGAAAGCTTACTGTCATGCCTGAGCATAATAAAATATCTGCTTTGTCTCGCAGTACCTGTTCGGAACTTAGCGTTCCATATATTCCTCCTAAGATTGCCTAAGCCATGTAGAGGAAAAAGTGCATTAGCAAATCGATGCGCATGGCCAAAGTGAAAATGCATAGGCATACCGTGACGAGCAGCTCAACAGAGCGTGCTTCTCTATTGTCACACTCCATCGTGGCTCCCCAAAGGCCCCGCGATGCTCGAAATAAGGGCTCTGCTTCATTTGGTTCACGACGAGCATGAATGGATGCCACGCAGCCAATTGCGAATTGCAGAGGCGGAGCCATAGCCGGATGTGATGGAGGTGCAATTGGGAGCCGTTCCAAGAAAGGATGACCTGAACAACATTTGGAGAAGACTTCTCTCAGATATGCCAGCTCATCATGAGAAGGAAGCTTCTCGGGGAAGTCTGATAGGATAGCTAACGGCCAGGTATATTTTCCTGGTTGATAAGCCTGAGAAGCAGTCAGCACTGATCTAGCGTTTCTTTAGGGTGGTTGCACACTTGTAGATCTAAGTGCATAAGAGTCTGATTTCCTGCAGCATCAGAGCTTGCTAGGATGGAGCGTTTAAAGGCAGACAGGAAAGCAGGCTCAGGCGACTCGTTGGCTACCTGAACATCAAGGACTGAAGGCAACACC
Source organism: Exophiala mesophila (assembly GCF_000836275.1). Classification (NCBI taxonomy): domain Eukaryota; kingdom Fungi; phylum Ascomycota; class Eurotiomycetes; order Chaetothyriales; family Herpotrichiellaceae; genus Exophiala; species Exophiala mesophila. The sequence goes on along the minus strand of NW_015622505.1, from coordinate 822,187 downwards.
CTCTCTCCAGGCCAGCTGGATTCGAGGGATGGGCTTTGAAGGTGTCTTTCCATATAGTTGAGAGGGACATGGAGTGAAGCTAGTGTCAGTAGAACGGACGAAGGTGTTACTGTGGACTGTCATTCATACGATGATGATGAAGGTTCTGCCGGATCCCACCACGAGGTTCAGACCTTGGCGTTGAGATGACTTCGACCGAACAACTTCGACCGAATATCTTTGTAGCTCCGGTGGCACTCCTCTCCCGAGGTCCCTTAAAAGAGTCCAAGACTTCCCCAGATCGATTTTCACGAGTGGGGATATTAACGCGGAGGAAGAGGCCTAAGAGAAAGCTGGGCCTCCGGAAACTTGGTGGGGTAGGCCTTGAAAAGAAGGACTACCCTCGACCCCATTGCCCTGTTCTCCATTCACCCTCTCCCGCTTGGAACCAGCTTCCCCGATGCCTCTATCTTACCCCAGGATTCGTTTATCATTGTCCCATGTCAGAAGATTACCCCGGACTCGGGCTTAGCCCAACTCGCCCGGCAGAAGGGGCTCGAATCACTCGACATACCAGTGTGGCTGATGGTTCGATGACCAAGGCAGCATCAGATAAGACAGTCAGTCATTGATACTCTCTCCCGTCAATTCTGACTCAATTCTCTAGTGCAATGTGTGTGGTCGTTCATTCGCTCGAAATGAGCACCTTGCCCGACATCGAAGAACTCGTATGTGAATCCAGACGAAATGGGGCACTGGCACCGTATCCGACATGTCGCTTCTAACGCAAAACCTTCTAGATACCAGAGAACGCCCATTTGATTGTCCTCATTGTCACATCAGGTTTCCCCGCGCAGATGTGCGGGACAAGCACATCAGAAGGTTCCACGCGCCTCCAGGTATAGGGCAACCTAGATTGAAAAAAGCCACCGCTGTTCAACAAAGGCGATCTAAGCATGCATGCGACCACTGCCGCAAAGGGAAATTGAGATGCGACGAACAGCGGCCCTGCAAGTCCTGTTGGACTAGAGATCTCCCATGCATCAGTTCTGGCGTCAAAAAACCACCGGAAAGGCCGAGGAATTTTGCCGTTGGCGCAGATACATCGGCCCTTCAGACAAGCACCCGCGATCCTTCCGAAGTTCTGCTCAACAACGATGTGTGGCACCCTGAAAGTAGTGATTCATTGATGACCAATACCAGTCCTTATACGACCACTCTTAATGGCGCTGAACTTGATATATTGACGAACATGGATGCTTCGTTTCAAGCAGCTTCAGTTATACCAGTGGATCAAGACTCAGCAACCTTTACCGAGAAGAGAGAGAATCTTCCATTGTCAACCATCGAACCCCCTTTCGCTCCCATAGTTGGGCTTGGGTTTGACGAAGCAGGCCTAACAGAGTGGAACGAGGGAGATTTCCCTCTCGTGGATGAGATATGGGAGCTTCCTATGCAGGTGCGTTGATGCCTCCTCGACTCCGTGACTGTGCTTCAAGGCCGCTAACTGATGCCGTAGGAGGTGGAAGCCTGGCTTCAAGACCTGACTGATCCAACCGAGATACTATGGCCCCAGATTGACACGTCGAATAATCAACGACTTGCCGGGGCTATCAATATCATGCAGGAGCATGCAAAGCTACGCTCGCGGGCGTCCAGCCCTACGTTGCACGAGGCAAGACGGACATGGTATTCAGCACCGCCCCAGCTTCAGATATATGACAGCGAGGTCATCAACATACTTCTCAATGTTGGTCGCCGTCACTTGTCCGCCACGTTTGGTATTTATGCCGATTTTGTGGCAGGTGAAACCACACCGCATGAGTTATGTCTCGCCATGGCCGCCCTCGGCGGCTTGTTTTGCAGCGTCGAAGGCAGCGTCACGATTGCCAAATCTCTATACAACGATGCCAGAAGAATTCATTTCGAAAAGACCGATTCTCAGCCACAGCCATCATCATTCAAGCAAGCGCTCGACACTGTCAAGACCCACATTCTTCTCGCTGTTTACGGCATCTGCAGCGGCGACAAGCGGAGCTATGAGTTCACGGAGGCTTTTCACATGACCACAAGGCAAGCCATGAGATATTGCCTGCAAATCGCTCCCTGTGAATTGGAGCCTGCCGATGCTAGAGAGCTGTCACTAGCACTGGAGGGACTGGAAATTCTCGAATGCTATCGTGTCCTTCTCCTCCAACGCCCACCGCACTTTACATCAATGAACTATAATCAGAAGCAGCAACCACCTCTGAAGTTTGATTTGACACCACTGTTCAGTCCGACTGCCCACTCTACGCCGGTTGCTGGTAGCCTACGCGAAGTAGTCAACTTGGGAATCCGCACTTGGGCGGCCAGTCCGCGTGGGCATGAGTACACGCGCGTACCACAATTATGGAGGCCTGAGTTCATTGAGCTTGGATTGGAACGTTGGGCGAGTGCGCAAAGCTCATCTCCGAGGACAGCAGACCTCCCATCCACCCTTTTGTACCACCTGGCCCATATTCATCTCCAAGTCAATCTAGGAACACTCCAGAGGCTGGCTCGCAGCTTCAAAGCGAATCCCAGAAGTCCCAGCGATGAAAAGGTCTCCGACATTGTCCGCCGATGTACCCGTGGTCCATCTTTCAAAGCTGCCGTTTGGCATGCTGTGGCGATGCTTCAGGATATCAAAGATTATGTGGCGATATCTAGTCGTCGTCAACCAGAGTTTCTTGAACGGCCTCATATCCTGGAACCACCGCACCTCCCATATTGTATCTATTTCTCCACTTTAATGGTGTGGTATAGCGACTTCGTTGTCGCCGGCACGCCTTCCATCACAGGAAACACATGCATCGAGAACGGAATCCATCTTCTAGGTATGCTCAATCTTCGGGTTGCAAGGGTGCTCGCGAACGCGCTGCGCGAACTTTTCCAAGATGACGATCGGAATACTTGAAATATACCCTTTGGCTCAAATTCATATTAGTTGTCTACAGCAAGATTCTATTTAACGATTTTCCTTTGAGGAGGTAGTATTTTCCGGCATTCATTCTTGTAACCCGTATTCACCTAGTAGAGCCGCTCCATATTAGTGATGTCTGAGACACCTTGGTGTTCGACTACCGACGCTCCGATGGTCCGGAAAATCGGGAGCTCTGCAAGGCGGTTGGCAACTGGATGTAGAGTGGGCAACAACTTGCGGCCCAGATCGTGGAACTCCAGTCTGGCACTGCTCCTGTCCGCTGCTTGTACCGACTTGACGGTCGGTCTGGAGTCGGTCAAGTGGAGGACGGTGTAGTCGGAATCAGGTGTTCCAATCTCTGTGGAGGGAATGTATTTGTGCACCAGCACACCCTCACCTCGATCGATTTCCGCGGGATCCTTGTCGGTCGTTTGTAGACCTGAGATCTCCAACGTTGCCCACTTTGCGCCCCTCCATGAGACATTGGCTCGAAAAGAGGTAGTATGCCTCGAGATGTCAATGTCCGAAAACAGTTTGGGAAATCCCAGCTCTTCACGGCCCGTCAAGATGGGATCAGCCAGATTCTCAACCATAAGTGGACAGTAGGTGCCTTTCCTGACAACGCCGTCTGTACCTTTGTAGCACACGCCGTGGATGTCGAGCTGCAAAAGATCGTATCCGCTTCCACCAAGCCATGCCATGTTGCGCAGAGACTTGACAGAGACCGAGACTTTAGCCACCGTATCTCTCTTCTCGAAGTAGTATCGTGGGCCTGGGAAGAGATTTCGAAGCAACGTCGCGCTGGTCTCGAAGAGAACCGTCGCGCTTGTACTGGTGGACTGACCCAGGGACGCCGTGAAAGAGTTTCCTAACGCATCCTGCCTTGGACTTGGTAGGAGGCCAAACGCAGTCGGCTGCCGCCATCTGACTCCTCCCTTGTGAGCTTTCAATCTGTAATTTCGGAGCTGTTGCGTAGAGAAATGCACCTCATCATGACTCAAGGCGTAGGACATGTAATCGTGCACTAGACCTAGAGTTAGTCGAGGGAACATGCGAGACAGAAGATGGTGGAGCATCAAAAGCCTAAGGTGGTCGAGACTTACATTTGAAAGCTGCCACTTTCTTCGCTTCACTCCCGTCAGATGCCAACCCGTCCCTACCGACCTGTCGACTGAATTCTTGAATTGACGAACCTCTAGTGTAGCGCACTTGATTATACAGCTGGAGTCTTTCTGGAACGTCGGCTGACGAGGCGTTCTCCAACAGGATAGACAGCGAGACACCATCTTCGATGGCCATGGCACCGCCTTGGGCCAGATGGGGTGTGAAAGGATGGGCTGCATCTCCAATCAAGACCACTCGCTCGGACACGAAAGTAGGAAGCTGTTTGAGGTCAAAGAATGGGAAGACCTTGAGGTCTGCCGGATCCACTTTGTTGAGCATTGCTAATATACTCGGATGCCAGTCCTTGTATACCTCCAGCATTGCAGATTTTGAAGCCGACTTGTCATAAGTATCGCCCGCATCCGACAAGTGGGCCGGGTGAATGCACACAAAGTTCAAGAGCTTGTTGTTAGAAGTTGAGTAGACGACGATTTTCCGATCCGCCGCGTACCACAAGTCCATGGAGCCGTCGGGTCCAGGCACAGCCGCTGTTTCAGGATCATCCAGCACTATCTGGCGTTCAATGATGAAGCGGAAAGCACTGGCCTCAGTCTTGAAACTTCTTGCGGAACTGAGAATACTTTTACGGGACTTGGAATGTACACCATCCGCACCAACGATGAGGTCGCCTGATCGTGTGGATCCGTCTTCGAATGTGACAATGGCCGTATGTCCATCCGTAGAGACTACTGGCGAGGATGTATGGATTGTAACCGGCTCACCGATGCCATGTTTTGAGACTGCTGCCTCCTTTAACTGGGAGTGGAGATGGGCGCGGTGTGCCATCAGCCATGGCTACCATTGTCAGTTGCCATGTAATTTTATTGCGAAGGAACGGGAAGGCTTACGTTTTGCCAACGCGCTGCTTCTGCTGCGTTGTCCTGGACACGAAGAAGATCGTTGTTCGCTGACAAAAATCTGGTCTGCAATCGGTCAGAGATAGTACATGATAAATGGTTGCAAATTCATACCTGAAGGAGCGGGACCGCACCACTGTCTCTGGGATCGATTCCAAGATACTTCAAAACGCCCATGGCATTAGGAGTTAAATGAATTGCGGCTCCAATTTCACTGGCGAATCCAGACTGCTCAAATACTTCAACATGGTGTCCTCGTCGTCGCAAAGCAATGGCGGCCGCTAGACCACCAATGCCAGCACCAGCTATCAACACATTCAACCCTGTGTGAACGGTGTGAGTAGTGCCATTGACACCACTATCGCCATTTGCCGGCCTAGTTGCTGGAGATTCGATTGAGCCCATTTTGATTTGTTGGTGTTCGTGATATGGGCGATAGTTGCAACGACAGCAACAATAATGTGAATTTAAGGCTATGTTTATGTGATGCGAGCACCAGTTCGAGCCTCCACGGATGGCCTCCTTCCATAACACACTACAAACTACGGTGGAGACCCTCAAAAATGACTCCGTTAAGTCTCCTTTCGGATGCTGGGGTTCATCCGTGTATCCTCTGTCAAGTACGAATCTTTCGAACACTCACGAGATGCACGAAGTGGCAAGGCTTTATCTTCAGGAGATTAGATAAGAAGTATCCAAGTCTCATCAACAGATCAGTCCATCTTGTTATTGTGGTCTTCGTCCCACTGACGCCCTAAGAGTGCTGCATCGTCGTAAGCTTTTGTGCCTTACCAAATCTCTATTGCCAAGTATTTCCTTGGGTCAACCCCATGGCTCAGCAACAACGGAGCCGGCACCATGACAGAATGGCCGTGCAGCTTTTCATGAGAGGTTCCGCGGAAGCGAGCCAAGAAGGCGTCAACTCCCTCAATTGGTAATACCAAGATGAAGACTGGGAGAGAGTTGTGTCCACAATCTCAGGGCTTCTCTTCGAGTTCCTTGCGTATCCGGGATGGGGTAGGTCGGTGGGGTACGGGGAAGAATACCGCGGGGAGCACATCCGGGGTGGAGAAGGACACAAAAGGACATACCTGGTGAGCAGGGGGAATAAACTGCAGCAGAGGCCTTAATGCTTTTTATGCTATCAAGCGATATCTTGAGTGACCAGCAAAGCTAGGGAAGTGCTCTGTACACAGCGAGAGCAGTGGGAAACATGATAAACATGATGGACAACTACTTAATCGCAGGTTCCTGCTTACTAGTAGGATGGTTTATGTGGCAGGTCAGTATACATGATTTCAGGACGGAAATGTGTGTCCTAACGTAACGTAGGCGATTTGGAATGTGTTTCTCTCGCCGTTGCGTCACATTCCAGGGCCACTTCTTGCCAAAATCACTGGTCAATGGTTGATATTTGTCGACATGGCAGGTGACCGAACCCAGACTATACATGAACTTCACAAAAGATATGGCCCAGCTGTGCGGATCGGTCCAAATGAAGTATCGTACGCAGATGTTGAGACGGTCAAAGAAATCTACAGCCAGCAGACCGAGTTCATGAAAGCACCAGTCTACGAGGATTTTACCATAGGAGCCATTACCATGTTCAGCATGAGGAACAAGACAGAGCACAGTCAACGGCGACGGTTGTTGAGCCACGCCTTTTCGACAGCAAATCTGTCCAACACCGAACCTTTGATCATGGAACATATCCAAAAGGTGGTGAATCGCATCGATGGGTGTATTGGAAAAGAGATCAATATGCTGCTTTTGTTTCGCAAGCTCTCCTTTGATATCATTGGTACTTGAATTCCCTGGTCTTTTTGAAACGGCCTACGCAGAACTGATAGATTCTAGGGGAGCTGTTCCTGGGACGAAGCTTTGGTGGCCTCGACAATGATTCTACCCCTCCCTTTCTGGTAGACATGGACAAAACATTTATTGTGGCTGGCATCAAATCGAATTTTTGGCCTATTTACCAGGTTGTTCGATGGCTCCCTTTGCCGGCAGTGAAGCACTTTCTTAAATCAACAGATAGGCTTAGACAGGTGAGCCCAACTCATGTAACTATCTCAATCTTGGCGATGGAGCCCTGACTGGTGACAGTATGGCAAAACCGCGTTTGAAACGTATGTCGCACAGCACGGCCGAGACTCTGGACGGAAAGATCTTCTGACCAAGATCCTCAGTCCCAAGGGTCGTGATGAGACCTTGACAGATTTTCAAGTGTACTCGGAGATTGGGAATTTGGTGTTTGCAGGAACAGGTATATGACGCCATCGGCAGATTGAACAAGGTCGACATGTCGCTAATACGGGACCAGATACGACCAGCACAACCCTGACATACCTTTTCTGGGAGCTCACCCGGCGGCCAGAGTGGCAATTGAGACTGCACAAGGAGCTTTCGGCACAGTCAGAGTGGGTCAATGGCATACCTTCGTACAACCAAGTCAAGGACTTGCCTATTCTAGAGGCAGTGATCGCAGAAGCGCTACGACTACACCCGGCAGCTCCAGCAAGCTTGGTTCGGGAGACACCACAGGGAGGACGAGTGCTGAATGGAGTTCTGATACCGGAAAAGGTGGGAGATGTCCTTGCCTGTCGATTTCCAGCTAATAATTTCTCTTCTGGTAGACCGTCGTGTCGGCGCAGTGTTATACGACGCAACGTGACCCAGTCGTCTTCCCAAACCCCGATGCATATCTTCCTGAGCGGTGGATGGAACTTGGGGAAATGTCTAACGAGATGAAAGTGCTCTTCATGCCCTTCTCCACGGGACCGCGTGCCTGTCTGGGAAAGAACCTGGCAATGATGGAGTTGAAAATGATTACGGCCACATTACTGCGCAGGTTCCGTGTCAAGTCGCCGTCGACAACGACCGAAGAGAGCATGTCGATGAAGGATCACTTTCTGGTTATCCCTAAAGGAGGAAAATGTGATCTGATATTTGAGTGTTATGAGAAGGTTTGATGGGTGTGGTGCACAAGACGGCGTAGGATTAGGTACTTGAGCGAGTGATGCTCGTCTCATCGTGCAGGGTCTCGTATTGTTGTGCGTAAGATTGAGAGTGGACAGTACTGCCACAAAATGGTGAAAGGTCAAGCTTGATGTTGCGGTGATGTCCCAGTTGACGACGACTATCCAGAGAGAGCTTTAAGCTGCCAGTAGCAATGTCAAAGTGTATCGAGGACCAGCAGTAAAGTACAGATGTATCTTTTGTTGAAAGCAATTGTAGTACTTTGGCCAAGTCGAATATGCAAATACATTCGTAGACGCACTTGTGACCTTTCGAGAATCGTCGATTCACGTTTTATGTCTTGGGATCAACCCCATGGACGTGCTCAACTCACTCGAGGGTCAAAGGGATAACCCTAGATGGTCCAACAGGGTTGCCACTCCACATAGTTGTTAGGGCCATGAATGAATTTAGCGTTTTCAAGTTGCCAGTTCGTCGATATATCTCCTCATGGCCTCGAACTCGGTTTTGCCGGTAGAAATCAAATAACGAATCTGCTGGATATCCTGGACATGTCGATTTCTCTCAAACTCGGTCCTTGCATATGTGATAGGCTCGCCACGCCTATTTGCGGGAATTTTGTATAAACTGCGAACAATGTCGCGCCATAGTGTCAAAACCCGCTGTCGTTGGATGAATTGGTCCAAACTCAGGGGAGGAGGTTTGTTGCGAAGACGACCAGCAGCTCCAGCAGACGGCTTAGAACCGGTTTGATTGGCTAAGAGCCGTAGTGATGGGCGCATAGGTGCTTATAGTGTGCTGGTGAAATGTGCATAAAGTGTCGATAGGAATGGCTAGAATTAGAAGATTGTGTTGAAATATTTGATGGCATTTTGGTTGGAATTTCGAAGGAACATTTTGGGCGGAGCGGAGAGAAGAATCACGTGCGAGAGACTAGTGCCAAGGAAACACTCGTGATCGACTTGGCACTCTGGATGCTTTGCCACACAACTGATGCTGGTAGATCGAGATAGAGGCTTTTGATGAGCTGGTATGTGTCATAGGGCATACCTCTACACGTACATACAAGCATGTGATCGGGTGCAATAGGAGTCATTTGACCACGAATGAATCACGATGTATTGATGCGTCGTGTGAGAAGAGAACCGAATCACCTGCCAGCAGCCTAGCACCGCCACAGGCCATGCGCAGTGGTGCCTGGGGTGCCTGGCCAAGCCTACGGAATAGGTACTTCTTCGTCGTTCTGGGCTCCCCATGTGCTTGAACAGGCGGGGCTAAGGGCGTCCTTCGGCGCAGGGCTTCGGGCGCCAGGGCAGACGGCTGGCACGAGCCGTTCCTGCCTAAGTTAGTCCTTTGTTGAATGGGAAGGTGCTCTGTGCTTTCCCTGATCAACATCGACGACAACAATTTGGTCGTATTTTTTTTCTCTTTTTTCCACGCCTTCGTTGTGTTGTCATGTTGGCCTGATTAGACTGCCAGCAGATATCGAGAACTCGGCGCGGTGTCTTTGTCTTGACTCGCTCATCATTGTCGTAGAAGCCTTTCGACAGGTTTCGTCTTGCCCTTGAGCCAGGAACCACCGATATATTCCTCAGCCTCTCTGCTCATACCCTCACATCACAACCACCTTGCCTTTGATGCCCTTGGTATTGATCAACCCTATGTCATATCAAAAACCTACTTGGAGCCTCCTATCACCGCCCAAACACCACCCGCCAACCAGTGGCGCCAACTGGGAGGCTTGCGCGTTCCCTGCATGAGAAATCTGGGTCAAGTGACGCCATTGGCGCCCAAGTCTCATCCTCCCGGGGAGTCACTCGACTGTGGCTGGTACAGCTGAGAATCTGCCTCGCCTCAGGCCTCTCCTAACGTCCCACCTGACGAATTCTGTCCTGCTCTCCTACAGCTGATCTCCATCATTGTGCATCCCTGCGTCGGGTGATTGTGGCCCACAAAGGTTGCCTTCTGATACAAGACCTTATATCATCCGAGGCTGCTGGCTTGAGCCTTCCATTCTTTCCCCTTCTACGCCAAACAACCTTGATATTGTCACCGCTTGGTATTCATGTCCTCCCACGACGACTACGCTCCACGCTCCTCCCGTCGTGAGCGTCCGCGCTACGATGATGGCGGCGGATTGCCTTATCCAGACCAACAAGACCCTAGGTCCGCCCCTCGTCGACCACGCCACGATATCTCTCCTCTCCCCCAAGCTCCTGATCCTCGAGATGAACTTCCTCGTCGAAAGCGAGACGTCGATCCTAGAGACATTCCCTTCGATCACGGCCCAGATGGCATAAGAAGATCAAACACCGCTGCTAGACGTCGAAGTCCATATTCGGACCAAGACCAAGACCCAAGAAATTCCAAACGCGCCGTTGCCCCGGTCGCCTATGGTCGCTCTCGAGGCTACCGTGAACCCGTCCCTGAACCGGATTCATTCTATTCTGATAGAGAATCTGGCAAGGGCCGCTCCAGCAGGCGACCAAGAGATTATGATGATCACTCCCCAGAACCCATTCGAAGGGCTAGATCGACTCGAGACCCCGAACGCCGGCGCAGAGATGATCCCTACGACGCTGCCGAACCGCGATCTCGCCGTCACCGCAGCCCCGAAGACAGATATGGCGAACGTGACCGGGGCTACAGGTCAGATGGACGGGATGCGTATAAAAAGAGACACGACGACGACCGATATGATGATCGTCACCGTCCCCATAGGCGCGACGATGGCTATGTATCTGACAGAGGCCACCGTAGAGACAGAGACAGAGACAGAGACCGAGACCGGGATCGAGACCGGCATAGCGACAGGGACCGTGACCGCCGCCGCCATGATTCTGACAGAGATCGGGACCGAGATAGGCGCGATCGAGACCGGGACCGCGACCACGACCATGACAAGTCGAAAAAGAAAGGATTTGGCATGGGTGACGTCAATAAACTCTACGAACAAGGCCAGAAGCACTACAAGAGTGTTGCGCCTTTGATCGAGAAGGTGGCCAAGATGTATATGGACAGCAAAGGCGGAGGGGGAAAGTAGAAGAAGTTCCGCAATCATCGCCCCTCATGACTTATGATTTGGTCTTGTTTTATGGAAACCAAGAGCCTCCTGGAGAGGTCTACGATTTATGCTCGGGAGTTGGGATCACCTCCTGTCGTTGGAATACCCACGAAACTGAAGCCCTGCGAGGCATACGCTTCTTCTCTGCTACGATGCCCAACGCCATTCTTCTTTAACTTCAATTCACAATTCATTTCATTTACTTAATTCATTGTCGCATCGAGAATATACAGTCTGGGTGGTGGCCATTTTGTTTAGCCATATGTAACAGTATGCAATATCGTGTTGCCACGATGATCAACTGACAATCTCGCACCCACGGAACCATTGATTCACAACTTCTAAGCAGCCCCCTTCACCACCTCAAACCCTGTAAAGGCGGGCAAGACGGCCCTGATTTCCTTGACATATGCGGGCATCCCACCGGCATAATTGACCTGCTCGAAGGCCTTACCTGGCACGCTGCCACCCATGTAGGTGCTACGGGTGGTGGGCAACAAGGTTATATCGCTGAGTTCGTTGATATGGGCTTTCCACTTGTCGCTGGCTTCCTTGGTCGGGTTGACGTACTTGTAACCCTCGCGGTCGATCAGCTTGATGGCATCGCGGATCCATCGTCCTTGTACCTCGACGCTGGTAGGGCCGTTGGACAGCAAGGTCGGCCCGTGAGGCCCGTACAGGTGGAACATGTTCGGGTACCCTGAGATGGTCGTGCCTAGGTATGTGTTTGCTGCAGCTTTCCACTCCGACTCGAGACTGGTTCCGTTGATGGAGTTGAGACCCATCTGCCCAACGACGCAAAACATGGTCAATAGGAAAAACTTATAGACACCAAAATGGGGTCAGGGTGGTAGAGAGATATACTCACATTCGTCATGCTACCGGTCGTAATATCAAACCCAGTGGCTAGAGCAATAATATCAAACTCATACTCTTTACCGTCCTTGGTCCGGATTCCTTTCTCTGTAAATTCCTGGATTGCATTGCCTCCTTTCTCCGAAATGTCCACGATGGTCACGTTATCTTGGTCAAGGACTTCATAGTAATTTTGTTCCAGGCAAGGTCTCTTGACACCAAACGGATGGGGCGGCTCCTCCGGTATCAGGAGCTTACGCTTTTCCGGGTTAGTCACTCGTGGAGCTTGCTTTCGCTGCCAGAAATCATAGACACAGCGGTTGGCTTTCATGTCAAACAGATAGTCTTTATGACTTCCGAGCCACAGTCGAAAACCCGCACGTGCCCATAGAGCTTCGTACAGGGCCTCGCGCTCTTGGGGGGAATCTTCAAAGGTGCAGCGTTCTTCGAAATCGTAGGTGAACCCTGAAAAGTTGTGTTCGCGTAATCGGAATAGTTCCGGATACGCTGGTTTCAGTTTCTCTTGCTCCTCCACTGTCAAGTCACGTCGGCCCATAGGCAATGCGAGGTTGGGAGTCCTTTGGAAGACAGTCATGTGTTCAACCTGGGGTCCCCATTCTTGAATGATCTGCACACCCGAAGCGCCTGTGCCAACAACGGCGACCTTCTTACCTCGAGCATCAACGCCTTCAATGGGCCAGAAGGATGAGTGATGGATGATGCCTTGGAACTTATCCATGCCCGTATAGTCAGGAATATACCGCTTTGCAGCGAATCCTGCAGCGATAATGAGGAATCGTGCTTTGGCATTGCGTCCATCGGCGGTCTTGATTTTCCATTTTCCTTGTTGGGTGTCGAAGTCGGCGTTGGTAACGACGGTGCCAAATGCACAATCTTTACTGAGCTCACACACCTTGTCAAGATGGTCGAAATAGGCCTGGAGTTCATGCCAGTCTGGATAGTTGGTGGTCCAGTTCCAGGTGTTGTAGACTTCTGGGATGGCTAGTTGATAGATGGGTACTTCAGAATCAACACGAGCCCCTAGGTATCATTTGTGAGACGGAGACGGTACTGTCTTGATACTGTTTGCGTACCTGGATAGACATTCCATCTCCATGTTCCCCCAAAACTGGTACCCGCCTCGTATAGAACTGTCTTGAAACCTGCCTTGCGCATCTCATACAGCAAGTAAGTCCCGCCAAAGCCAGCTCCCACGATCAACACATCGACGTCAAGATCATCTGCGTAGGGTCCATCGGTTCTCTTCCGTTCGGCATACTCGTACAAATGACGCTTCAGAACACGCTCTGGCTTTTGTTGAGATTCAGAAGGATCACCCATTTTGGTCAGACTTGTTTGGTAAATTGGTAATGGGCCGGAGGGAAGAAACAGCGGGTTGTCCAAACTTATTCATATAGTAGGTTCGATCCATGGTTACCTATTTGGAAGGAGTGACCCCGCCGCAGGCTGTCCTCCAGACGGGCCAAGGGAGATGAGAGTGATTACTCCTCTTTCGCTTACGCTTATGGAAGATGTGGGAGACATTTAAAACTGGAGCTGTCGGTCCGGTATGGTAGTGTCGGTAGAGGTAGTCTCGAAGGAGCAACGACCAGCATCAGACCCATTCTCCCCGCTTCTTGGGGGAGGTACTTGATGCCACAGATGCTTAGGCGATCACGAAGTTCGGGGAAGTGGAATGGAAGCGTCATTGGCTGGTAGAAGTCTAAGCAGCATTAGAGTGGGTGTGCTTTCGGATATGAAACCTCGGTTCTCCTCATCTCGATCAAAAAAGAGAGTGGAGGTGTCTGTCCGATGAAGTGCGATGTAGTGCGAGACTTTGAGCCTGTAGTTGGACATGTTATGCATCGTGCCAATCGTTAAAAGACACGAGTGTCATGGAGACGAGTTTGTGTACTTGGGATAAAGGACTTGTTTCACTGACAGGCTGCGGGGGATCCTTGTATGCACGGAGTCCGTGAGGCTCTTAACATTAAGCATTTGGTGATGATAGTGTGATTATAGTACAGTACTAAGCTGGAGGGGGTGTCCTAGTTATGCTTTCATATTTGGCGTTAGAAAGGCTATTTCTGTGCTAACAACCCCGGAAAATAAACCTCGTGGTGCACCTGCCCAGGCCCCCAGGTAGGGTGGCCCCCAGGTAGGGTCAATCCCTCTTCAGGCGTTCGACACCTACAGTTCCAGGCTCTCATCCCCTAGAACAGGCGAATCCCCAGGCGATCGACATGCCTGTCAGGTAACCGAGGGCCTCGACCAGCATCTGTACAGTGCTTGTCTCGTGGATGACTCCCCCCGCACTCCATTCTCCACCCAATCATTTTTCACGCTTCTGCACGTCCATCACGTTGGTTGGAACTTTGGAACTGCGGACTTCATTCTCCACATTCACAACCACTATCACTATCACTACTAAGCACTCTATCATTCATCTCACTATCATTCACCAAACCCCCCACGAGCTATTCAACATTCACCAAAAGTCTTCACCCAGCGACGTTTTACTCATGACCCCAATCCTCCATCATCATGACGCGTCGAAAGCGGACACCATCTCCATCGGCTGCTCAGAAACGCGTTGCTTTCGAGATCCCTGCCTCCTTGCAGCAGTTTTCTTCAATTTCACGGTCACTGGCGACTAACATTGCTACACCGGATAATACGGGCCATCCAGGGCCGTTGAACGCCTCACATCCCTTGCCCACTAAGCCTTCGACTCCTGCCGCGGCTACTAAACCGTCGTCTAGGCCAGTCACCCACAGTCAGAAATTCACGCAGACCTCACAGAGACCATCAAGCGTTGGCAGAGAGGCTTGGATAAACCAGTCCGCCACCAAACCTGCAAATGTGAGTTCCGCCTCGACAAAGTCACAAACCTCAGCGACACAGGCGTCTCGAACAACACCACGCCACTCGTCCACTCCCACCCGCGCAGACTCAACCTCAACCCAGCGTCAAGCGAGCAGCAACCCTACATCAACTACCGCCTCGGCAATGGAACCTGAGCTGAAAGATGGTGAAGCGCCCACTCTCAAAACACATCCGAATCTGATTGCGGCTTTAATCGCAGCGAAAAGAGCAGAGAATGAGGCCATTGGTAACCGAGAACGATGGGCCAGACAACAAAGCGAGTATCGGGCGACAAAATCCCCTTCAGCCCAGCCCTCGATCGAGTCTCATGTAGAAAACGTCCAAAAGCCCCCTGCCCAACCCCAGCAAAGGGCCATATCCAATCCTCTCCCAGCACGACCTACCAAAACGACACCCAACGCCCGTCGAACCACCCAGCAAACAACCTCGAAACCACCAATCATATGTACAACGAAGATGCCCAGCAACCTGACCGCCACTCCAAACACTCAGGATCCGGAGGCCAGTGCGGCCATCTTTGAATCTCCGTTTTCGACTCCCATTGCAGAATTCTTAGAAAGGGCAACCGACGAGATGGGACCTGGTAGGGATTCTTTAGGCCTCAATAGTCCGTCTACTTCGGCACATATGGACACCAACAAGCCAAACCCTCCTCCAGCCCCAAGATCCAGTTCACAGCAACCCCAGCATCATGTGGTGGTACCTCCGCTATTTTCTGACAAGTCGACTGTGCAAAATCCGCATCCTCAACAACCACATTCTTCCAATCAAAATCACCAGCAGTTCCAACAAACCTCTACCTCGTCCACAATACCTCAGTACGGACGAGTCCCAGCACCTATGATGCAGTCCATGCCTCTTTCACAAACAACGACTAACCTCCAGACACACACCTCTATGCAACATGGACTGTCAATGGCTCAACCATACCCAAACGATGTGCAGCTGCAACAGCATCAACAGCATCAACCTCAGACAAGGCCTTATTATCCCCTTCCTCGAGGTCAACAAGGTTTTCATAAGATCGATCTACGGCCCCAATTCAACATCAATCGGATGCAACAGTCGGACAACAGCCGAATGAGTCAAGATCAAGTGGCAGCAACGTCATCATCATTCGATCCATCAGTAGGCATGAACTCACCTCACATAATGCAGACAGCAATGATGTCGAATACCAACGCACACTTGCCGAACATTATTCCATACTCTCGGATGATGCCCAGCACACCTCGTGTAGCGATGCCGTTCCCCCTGCCTGACCAGATCCCCACGTATGGAAACCCCGAGATCAGGGCGCCACCTAGGCCGACGCCACCACCGCAGCTGGGGACTCCATCCGGATTCATGACTGCTGCCGACATGGTCGCCGGCATCAATACTCGTTTCAAAATCGCGACGCCTAATGGGTTCTCGGTCCCAAAGCGGCATTGAAGATCGATGTGGCGGGTGCAATGTTTTCAGAGGCAGCAGCATGAGCTTGGACAGCAAAGCCCCTAGTCAGATGCTGTGATCTGTCTTAAAATTTATTTCACTTCCAATGACTTGTACACGTGTATAGAATTTGTTTGATTAGCGCATTGAGCGATGGAGTTATGATTTGTGGGGACAACGATTGGATACGAGTCTATGTACAGATATTCGGGGTGAGAGGGCATGTTTGATGGGTATGGGTAACGGACATGTGTTACTAAAATGATGTCGAGATAGATACGACACCGTCAATGAGATCAATGGGACCTAGAACATGTGGTAATTCTCAGTTGACCTGGGTTCCTGTCTCTTAGATTACTTTTTGTCAGATCTATGGATCGTTATCACATGACCAACAAGTGGTGATGGACTACCTGAGGCAGGTCCCTATGTCGGCTCACGTGCAGTGACACATGTAATGACGAAACTGGTTGGTTTTATCTTGTCTGAGAATGTCTATTCACATGTGAACATCGACTCAAGTCAGGTAGTTCATTCAATAATCACGAAAGAGACATCGGTTTCTTAGCCAGACCCTCAACCAAGTCGCCAATCAGGGCTCTCTTTCTCTTCCTCCGAATCTCCTCTTGGTCTTGAGCAGTGTCGCTCGACTGCACGACTGGCTGCTGCTGTGCACCATGAGTGCCATGTGTTTCAATCGACTCATCGTTGTCATTGTCATCCTCCTTCTCTTCAGCGTAGCTCCGTGGGAACCAGGCGCCGATGCTGCCATCTCCATGGGCGGTATACATTTCAATACCGTAGCCATTCATCGCATTGACACGCCATGCCATGGCGTTGATGCGACCTTTGCTGGTCAGGCGAGATATGCCGGCGGCGCTGACCCGTGATGACCTAGACCCGGACTTTTCGCTCTGAACTTGCGCAATCTTGATACCTTGAGTACGCAGGATCCGCACCATATTGCCTTCCCTCAACAAGTGTTGGAATATCATTCCTCGGCCATCGTCGTTGGGCCAGAATAGCATCTCTCGACCTGGTGCGTGGAACCCACTAGGCGATATCAGCGGCTGGAGTTGACCGGCACGATCGTTGCGGACTCGAGGACCGAAATGTACTAGGTCATTGCGACCGGTGGCAGCATCCCAGACCCGTATTCGTTGATCGTGACCTGCAGTCACAATCTTGTCGCCAGTAGGGGTCCATTGAACACTGGTGACAGGACCGTTGTGGGCGACGGCTTGGAAATCGAGAACGTGATGTCGAGCGGATAGAGCTCCAGTTGAGGGTGGCTCGCCTACAACGCCAATGGCATCGTCGTGATCGAGTGAGGCAAATGCGGCATTGGCACGTCGGATATCGAAGAACAATACCTTTCCGTCAGCAGACCCAGATGCCAAGAGATGAGAGTGTATAGGTGACCAAGCTAGAGAGTAGATTGCTCCATTCGGGCCGGACAGCGAGTGGGTTGATAGACCAGATCGCAGGTCAAGAAGGCGCACTGCTGGATGGGCAGTTCCAACGGCAATCAAAGGCGAAGAGTCGGGAACGGTCGACACAGCGTGTGTGTAGGGCGCATAATCGAGGGTGAATGTGTGGATGGCGACAAGGGAGGTCGGGGTGATGGAGGTCACCTTCAGAGTCTTGTCATACGCAGTGCTCAGCAGTGTGCTAGGTGTAGGATCGAATGGGTAGATGGAAATGGACGTGAGGGCGTGAGTGTGAGACTCAGGGGTGGCGCGTGACGATGATGCTATGGGATAATGGGTGGTTGGTGCCCAAGGCTGACCGCTGGGACTGGTCGACGAGGTCGAGGATGCGTGATTGTCCACATTCCATAATCGAATGATGGAGTCGGCACCACCTGTAATCAAGAATTGTCCGTCAATGCTATCGACGGCCAGACAATTAACCCCAGCTTGATGGGCGACTTGAATGGATGATGTAAGTGGGGGTTCATCGACTGTTGTGTCAGGCTTGGTCTGGGAGAGGGAGAAGGAAACGTCGTTGCGATGCACAAGCTTATCAATGAGACCCTCCTTGTGATGACGTCGCCATGCGTGTGGCGATGTAGTGCCCAGGACTTGGCCTAGGCGATGATAAGTCATACATGCTGTATTGCAATGGTGTTGAGGGCATGCTGAGAGGCAAGATGAGGCGTTTGTTGACGTTGAGTGTCAAGACGGTGGTGGTGGAGGTGGAGATGACAGTTTGGGGTTTGCACACGTGACCGGCAGACGAATGATGGTCAGGCGCAGAATGGCAATCTCATCTGCTGGCCAAAGGCCGAGGGGCCCTCTTGTCCATGTTCTAGGCGGGGGAAGGTCCATGGCATGCGTCACTTATGGTTACCTAAGGTACCTACTCGAGGTACTTAAGTAATCAGACAGGCTTGGAGGCGCCCTCGCCCCCTCGGCCTAACAATAAGGCTGAACCCCTGGAGCCATGCCCCTGTCGCTCCCCATGTAGTCCCCATTCTTATCATTAATAAGCACTCTTTTTCCATCACGTACCTGCCAAGGGATGCTCAAAGTTCTGGAGCCAGGCGGGAGACTTACGGAGTACGGAGTAGTCTGTCCTTTCCTCGGCGATTGCCTATTACCTCCCTATAAGCTAACGCTCCTGACACGTCCATGGTGACAACGGACCAAATGCCGGACGATGAATTGCAGTTGCAGTTTCAGCACAAGGTAGGTTCCTTGTATCTAGGTACCTACCTAACTTCCTAACGTAATTCCCCCATTACAGCTCGACATTGGCAGCTACACACCCTAGGTATTTAATATTAACCCCGATATGTCCATTCTTACCCTTTTATCACCGGCCTTCACGTCGTCAGGACTTCTTCTATCGTCCCTTGTAAGCACGGATATTACCGTATTAAGTCTCGGCCGAGATGACGGGACAACCAACACGCCGGTAGTTACAACTGGCTGTACTCTTCCTGGTCTAGAGATTACCCCGACATGATCCAGCTCTCACTTCACCATCGACCGCCGACCACTCACATCTCCTTCTCCTGGTTCTAATGCACGCTTGTAGTGGCCCTATCGGTAGTTGGGACTAATGTGCGAGTTTTTGGACTTGGGAGTAAGTGATCCCCTCCCCTGGAGCCTTCTTGGAGCCAGGGCTTGTGGGAGGAATGAGTAGCGCCTGAAACACTCTTTTACGGTGACGTGATGCTGGAGCTATCTTTATCCGTGTCAGTGGACAGTGCACAAAGGAAGGAATTACAAATTATGTACCCCTCATCACGATATTGTGTAATTATGTACCCCTCCATCACGATATTTTGCTTTACATATGCAGATATATAAAAGCCCTCGTGAAGAATAAACTTTCATCTGAACATCTCAACTTGCCTAAAAGCTTTTACCCCTAGCTCTAGCCAACAGGCTGCTTCTTCGCCCGTGCTCTACATCCCAGACCCCTTCCTCAATCACATTGTACAAAATGTCCTCGAGCGAACTCCAGGTAGTCTTTGGCGGAGGCCCTTTTGGCAACTATGAGCCATTCATCACCACCGAAGGTATTCAGCGTGCCTTCTCCATCCTCAAGAAGCATGGTGTCACCAGACTTGATACTGCCCAAATATATGGACAGTCCGAAACAGTCCTGGGGGCCAATCACGCCGGTGACTCTTTCACACTTGATACCAAATGGGCTGCCGGGTTCCAACCTGGCAGCGCCAAACACGATAACATCGTTGCCTCGGCCAAGGAGAGCATTCGAAAGTTGGGGGTCAAGCAGGTCGATATCTTCTACCTCCATAGCCCCGACGTCGACACGCCAGACGAGGAGACCCTGGCTGGCATCCAAGAGGTTTATAAGCTCGGTCTCTTCAAGCGACTTGGACTGAGTAATTACACGGCAGCACACGTGGAAAAAATGTACAATTTGGCCAAAGAGAAGGGCTACGTCCTTCCGTCGGTATACCAGGGCAACTACAACCCCGTAGCTCGAAGACAAGACACGGAACTCTTCCCCACGCTTCGCAAGCTGAATATGTCCTTTTTCGCCTACAGCCCTCTTGCCGGCGGCTTTTTGACCAAGACAGCTCAGCAGATTAAGGACGGCGCAGGTCGCTTTGGCGATGCTCTGGGTGGTCTGTACAAGAGCCTGTACGCAAGACCTTCTTACATTAAAGCCTTAGAGAAATGGGAGCAAATCGCCAAGCAGGAGGGAATCCCACGTGCTGAGCTGGCCTATCGATGGGTCGTCTACCACAGCCAGCTGAACAAGGATCTGGGGGATGCCATCATCTTTGGCGCTCGTGACTTTGATCAACTGGAGGAGACGTTAGTCAGCGTCAGGAAAGGAAAACTGAGCGAAGCAGCTCTGAAAGGCATCAATGAGGTTTGGGAAGAAATCAAGCACGAGGCACCCCTGGACAACTATCACAAGCAGTAGAGGTCATGAGACATGAATGATATTACTCGTACGATTCCTATTATTGCATTCGAGTATTAGTGATAAGTGGCCTAAATATCTTTGAATTTTTGTAATGGCAATAATAAAAACATCTGGCCTACAGAATGCACTCGATGAAACACCAGTCCACAGTAGTCCGCTACTCTGAAGCATTACTCTTTTCTGCGTGTCTCGTCGCGAAATCAAGGTAAACTTCCGTTGCGCAGCTAGACTGTCAAAGTCTTTGTGTGAAGCCCAGGCTATCAGGTGCAATCGGTCAGTGATATGGTTCTGGAATTGCATGTATGGGGCCCAGCATTTGGTTTGCCTTCGATTGATCCGCAATGCGCGGCCGCCATTTCCTACTGTCGCCAATCCCTCCCGCGTGACGGTTGGACCTTGATCCCATCCAACGACACTCACGTCAGCCCACTCGTACAACTTCCTGCACTATGCCACGATCAAACATGGGTGGCCGGTTTCAGCAATATTGTGGCTTACCTCGATGAGATCTCCAGCGGCGAATGGAACCTCGATCGGAATCTAAACGACCTTCAACGTGCAGACCTTGTTGCCTATTCATCCTTCATCGAGTCACGAGCCCAACCCCTCCTCGACCTCAGTCTCTATGTGAGCAGTGACAACTATCTAACTGTCACCCGTCAGGCTCTTGGAGACATCCTTGCCTGGCCAGACAATTGGACGCTGCCTCATCAACTTCGTGACCAGGCGAAAAAAAGATCAGAACACCTCGGCTTGAGTAGTTTGGATGTCGACACAGCTCAAGATGACCAGACCAGAGACTCTGGGCTGACAGCACATATCCCTAAATCTCTCCGAAAACCTAACCAGACAGTCAGTTCTTTGCTGGGTCGCAACGTTCAAAAGACAAAATTCCGACTCGATGCTGTGACGGCCGACCTTTTCGAACCGCTCGCCGATCTCCTGGACCAGAAGAAATGGCTTCTCGGAGACAGTATCAGCAGCTTGGACTGTCTGGCAATTGGATACCTGTCTCTATTACAGCAACCTCAACTTCCTCAGGGTTGGGCTAGGAATGCGCTGATGACCCGCTATACAAACCTGGGTCAATGGACACAACTGCAGTGTTCTCAAATCCTAGGGCCAGCCGTCGACATTGCATTAGTACTGGGGCAAAAGGATGACCCTTCTTCCGCAAAGTCGTGGCTGCCTTGGGAACCACCTCGCCAGAGAACGGTGCAGCAGACTCTGCACGCAGTTGCGGATCAGTGCATCAGCGCCATCCCAGGACTAGGGACTCGTTACCGAATATCCGAAATCCCTCACTTACAGAATGGCCAAGGTTACATAAGAGAAAAGCAGGTCTATCTCGCCAAGGGCCAACAACATCGGGAATTGTACATTAATGTTTTGTCATCGAGCATTGCGACGGCAAGTGTTTTGGGATGGCTTCTGTGGAAAGGGCTTTTGATCATTCCTCGTCATATGCCTCGACAGCCACGTGGTCCCAAATTTGGAGAGGCCGGCTCCATCCTCGGCTTGGGATAGGTGTGCCTTTTTCCCATCATTGTTGGTCACCGCCAGTTGTTGTGAGCAAACTGGTGATAGGTTTCAAACCTTGAATGGTCTTACGAGTCACAGTCACAGATGGTGTGTGAAGATGACGAATGGTATGGGGTGGCTTCTATTGACCACTCATGGGCTAAATGTCGAATCAATCACCTCAACACTGGTCACACACGTCTGCCAGTCTCTGCAAAGACGCTCAAATGGATGCTGCTATCGAAACTGAGGACCTTAAGCAATGCCAAGCATCTACAGCCTTGCATGGATTAGCTTAGCTAAGCCTTGCCATGAGAATGCTTCTATTGGATCCAGACAGCAGCATTCTGTTTAGATTGGATGTCGACAACGAAAACTGTAAATTAAAGTATATTGCCGAGTTGGCGATCGAACGTGCACGAAAAATTGACGTTACGGAGTACTCATTGAATTGAGGATAAAAGAAAGTATGGAGTAGATAGAGACTACTAGAAAGACCCGTCGTTAGTCATGGTCAGTCGTCCTGATTCGTCAATGGAGAAAAGAGCCAATGACAGCATTCGGGTTTGTGCGAATCCCAGACAACTGCCGGCATTTTCATTGGCCGATAACCCAGCATCCACTAATCTCCACCACGCCCGTTGCAGACTCATCTTAAGGTCCTCAGAATTTAGGATCGACTAGAGATCAGATCAACGGAGACTTTATTGCTGCTGCAACACAGACACACAGGTCAAAGAGTGCCCATGGCCGGGATTTCACTATCATGGATCCCATGTGGCCGACAACGTCAGGGCCTTGCAACACAAATCTTCACTTGTCCACATTCACACTGTCCCACCTCATATCTTCACGCTGTGTCCTTCATCACCATTCATGTCTCATGTCCTCCTCTAGATCTCGAACCATAGACACCGTTCAAAGTTTTCTTGTCCCACTCTAAGTAGTCCATGTAACCCACGAGAAAACCAACCAGATTGAGAGGTCCAGTGCCTTGCACTCTCAGGTCGACACACTACCGACCAACTCTAGTCTTCTTCAGCAGGATCCTTGTCATCTCCATTTACTAAGGTCCTCAAGATCAAGCCTCGATCAAGCACCTCTCAGGAGGAGCAAGCTTTTTTCACCTGAGATCTTGCTACATACTTAAATCTCACTCTCCGCCACTTGGCCCAAGCCTTGCTGAGAAAACTTGTCACACTCAAAACTACCCTTCCCAACCTTCTCCATTCATCATGGCGAATCTAGAATCTCTTGTCCAGTTGATAGCTCGACAAGAGGAAGCCGAGCCAGCACCCGCCTGTGCCACCGGCAATGACTATGATGGTCGCATGGGTCTGCGGATAGCCGCCCTCTTCATCATCTGGGTCACATCCTCGATAGGCGCCACCTTCCCCGTCTTTGCCAATCGACACAAGGGCCTGCGCATTCCCGAATGGGTGTTCTTCATCTGCAAATATTTCGGTTCTGGCGTCATCATCGCAACCGCCTTCATCCATCTCCTCTCGCCTGCGGAAGATGCTCTGACCAATGAATGTCTCACCGGAATCATAACCGAATATTCCTGGGTGGAGGGCATCATTCTCATCACCATCATCGTTTTGTTCTTCGTTGAGCTCATGGTGATGAGATATGGCAGTTTCGGCGGTGGACATGACCATGGCCATGCTCACAGCCACGCCACCGACACTGCGGTGGATGACAACGAGATGGACTCGGTCACTCCTGCAGAACAGTACAAAGATACACCCAACGACGCCGCCGAGCCCTCTGCCGTCAGAAAACAGAGCGAGAGTACCCACATACCCGGACAAGATCACCTCGGCCATTCGCAGGAACACAACGACATTGAGGAGGCCCACGACCTCTCCAGCCTCGAAGACTACAAAGCTCAAATGACAGCCATCTTTGTTTTGGAGTTTGGCATCATCTTCCACAGTGTCTTTATTGGCTTGACCTTGGCCGTCGCTGGCGAGGAGTTCGACACCCTATTCATCGTTCTCATCTTCCACCAGACCTTTGAAGGTCTCGGTCTAGGCTCGCGGCTCGCCGTTACCCCGTGGCCCAAGAACCGCCGATGGACACCATATATCCTCGGATTAGCCTACGGCTTGAGCACACCCATCGCTATCGCCATTGGTCTCGGTGTCCGAAAAACATACCCTCCCGAGTCGCAAACCACGCTGATTGTCAATGGCATTTTCGACTCCATATCAGCCGGTATCTTGATCTACACCGGTCTGGTCGAGTTGATGGCACATGAGTTCATGTTCAGTCGATCCATGCGACGAGCCCCGACACGGACCGTCCTGTTTGCATTCTTCACGATGTGTCTTGGCGCAGGACTGATGGCTTTGCTCGGTAAATGGGCTTAGTTGGCCGGTCTTTTAGACTGGCTTTCTGGAACCATGAGAGTATGATTACGACATGGCGTTGGAAAAGACTGGAACTTGTCTAAATCGGACTGGCATTTTGGTATCCAGCACAGAGACCTCGTGTTACAGTCTCTCACAAAAGCTGGCGTATTGAACAGCTTCGCCTTTTACACGGCGCCTCGAGTGTAGCAATAGAAATCGAGATTTACTTAGCTCAAAATGTGAAGCCCCGTCGCTTGCTTATGCACCTGATCCAAGTTTCCCCTAAGGCTTCTCTTCTCCATCGCAAAAAACAAGAAAAAATTGAAATCTCCAACAATAGATAACAGATGGACACTGAAACACAACGAGAAAAGCCTAAGAACGAGAAATCCTCTAGCACAACGAATGAACTTTTTTCTCTTTTCACAGATAACAGGGAGAAAATATGAAACCGGTCATCAAAAATTGTTTACGAAACACATAAATTGACTCGATATCAAGAACAATGTACTAGGTACTTTTAAAAAGATTCCCCATGACTTTTTTTCCTTCCACCGGCAGGAAAATGAGAAACATACATACTTTTCGAAGTTGGCTTTTGGCTTTTTGGCTTTTGGCTCGTGGTAGGGACATTTTACGCAGGTATATACATTGATATGTCAGGGGATAGGACAAAGGGGGATGGAGGGGTTTTAAAGATGTTTCTTTTGGGAGGGGGAACCATGGTCATGAGCTCTCGCCAGCCATGATTCCAAACAATCGTACGTTGTCGACTTTGCATCGTTGGGATCGATCTCCTGTATCACAGCCCAAATCGTTCATGATCTGGGCTGCAGCGCCGTCCATGCCTGCGGTATGCATCCCTCGCATGCTGGCGATGATTAGTGCTGCTTCTTCACACGGCGTGCTGTTGGGACTCGTTCGTCCTTGTTGCGGATGTGTCGAGGGGTATCGTTGTGAAGATTCCAGTTTCGATGATGACGATGATGATGACATCGACTGTTGTGGTCGCCAGGGATCGTTGGCATGGTGCTGACTGGACGCGCCGCTATGGTAGGATGACACGGCGCTGGATGAGTCTTCATAGGTGACGGGTGTGGTGGCCGTCGACAGTAGAATCGAAGCGGCCTCTTGCTCGTCAAATGATGACATGTCGTGCGACGTTCGGCGTCGCTGGCGCTCGTGTTGCGACTCCTTGTATATTTGCTCGTCTGGTGGCGAGGGATATTGGTTGCTATCGTCGGCAGACTCGGGTTTGACGGCCCCTGGGTATTGATAATGGTGCACTTGTCGTTTGTTTAGGGCGGCCGCGTTGGGACTCGGTGCACGCCAAACAACTCGACCACCTTGGTCACCTTTGACGATACCCTCCACGTGGCCTTCGTCGTTCAAAATCTCCACCACACCTTGACGGGTTAAAGCTTCTTCTAAGCAGCGCACGTGTTCTCGCAACACCGCCAGCTCGTCCTTAAGCATGTGGTTCTCCTCAGCTACCTGTCGCGCTGCATTCTGTACCTCAGCCGTGGCATGCACGCCGCGCTGCTCGTGTTCGCGGATCTTGTTTTCCAAGCTCGTAATGTATTCCTGCTTGCGCGCCCGCGACGCTCGCTGATTGAGCGTGTTGCGATTCGGCGTTTCTGACAAGAGAGGCATTAGGGTGAACTTTGGGACGTGTTATTGGCCAGGTGTTGATTCTTCTCTGAAGCTTCGTGAGGATCGAATGTGTGTGCAGCGACTGCGAACGAGGGTTGGCTACCGAGTGGAGCTCGGTTCTCTGCTAACAAATCACAACAGGACAAGCTCTAGATGAAAGAGTCATTTGATTTGAACGAGTGAGATATGTCCGCGACTTGTGCAGGTTGCGGCTTTTGTGTCAGGTGCTGTGAGAAGAGGTGTGACAGGAAGGTCAGCATTGGAGAAGAGGAGAGCAAAGGTTGTCGTGGAGCAACCCAAGCAGAGCGGCGCAAAATTGAGAAAAAATTGGTTATTGTGATGACATTGCTCACCTGTCATTGGTTGCTAGATGTGTCACCACATTTGCGCCATTGGCTGAGATTTGACAAGGCTGAGACCATCAGGCTGAACTCTCCCCGTCGATTGAAGTATTTGCAGAGACTGTCTTGACTTAATAAGGTAGATCAATCTAGTTTCAATTGAGAATAAAACTTCGTTGTTGGTTGAGTACATTTGGACATATATAGGAATCGCTCGACCTAATTAATTCACTTGTTGATATAAAACCCCCTGCAAGTTTCCCCCTCCACCGATCACGTGATTGAATCACTCAATCTCAAATAGATTTCTTGTTGTGGTGAGCAAGCCCGTTACTTCTGCCATATGCAAGGGCAGCTTTGAGAATATTCAAGAAAACTTCCACCTCGTCTATGTTCCTGGGCTGATATATAATCATGTATCCCAGTGGAGCTATGGTCCCAGCCACCCGATGTCTCTCACCCCAGCCCTTGGACAAGACCTCCTTCGCATCGCCCAAGGAGAGCAGGATATGACCTGAGATATCACTGTCGTGCATGTGTGCGAGCTCTCTACGAGCATATGCAAGAGGATTCGGAAGATCGTATGCGTCCTTGAGAAACATGGCTTTCCCACGTCTTTCCAACACCGAAGTCCGCCATTCTACCACATCGCTGTTGTCCGCGACGAGGTCCTCAAAGGCCTGTAGGTATGCCTGTGGTCGAATCAGCAAGGTCATCATAAGGGGATTTCCATCCATTAATTACCTTCTTTAACTCCGGGTCGAGATATTCCCCCGCATTCTTTTCTCTCTGAGGAGCGCAGTAATGGATCGCTCTGGAGCGCGGACCAGGTCTGACGAACAGAGGAGTGGGCAGCCATGACTTCTGTGCGTTGATCTGCTCTTGTTTGGTTGCCTTATCCCAGTTCGGTGAATAGCGGTCTGGCCGCTCATACAGATCCATGCCCATGGTATCTCTTCTTCCGTACCGGAATGTAAGCCATAGATTGAGGAAGTAGCCGAACAGGTTGTAAGGTAGGCCACCGCGGCCCATTTTTAGCCATCCTTGATACTCTTCGATGAATCTGGCGGTGAAGTAGCCAGTCGCTGGTAAGGCTACTAGTGTAGCTGCCTTTGTCCAGTTTGTATCTCGACCCGCTTGGGCCAAGAACGATGAAAGGAAATTCAAACTTTTATCCATCGTGAAGTAATGGTTGGTGACAATCAATTGTCTCCAGGACCGCGATGCATGGCCTTAAGAGCAGAGAAGACAAGAATTGTCTACTAGGATGTAAGTCAAGACCTCACGAAGAACCAATGTTGTAGATGTTTCTTCCGTAAATCACGCGTTGATACCCGGTACCCCGGTTGGGGCGGGAGTCTGCCGCAACGCCCTCCAGGACTCCCCGACAGTGTGCAGCTTTGAAATGGATTTTTCATTGCATCAAGTCCTTGAAGGACGGCCCACCGATGGCTTCTTTTACGAGGTAGCAGTTTACAAATAATGATGGGCAAGTCTGCCGCCACTTCTCTTTCCTCCCCGGCAGTGCCGATCATCGATATACTCAAGATAAACCAGTGGTGCGACCACATTCAGTATCGAAGCGCGCTATACACTGGAGTCCACTAGTTATCGAAACCCAGAAAACATTGCCACAATGTCAAATTCTAGTTCATTCTCCATGTCTACAGATAAATCTACACCGGGAAGCTATGGGCCTTCTGAGACGGCTCTGGTCCTTCTCGATTTCCACAGCCGATTTGTCAACAAAGCTGGTGGTCCTGGCGCACCGGCGGCTCTACAAGTAGCCAGTCAACTAAGAAGCTGGGCCAATTCGAAAGGGATTCAAGTCATCAACTGCCTGCTTGACATCAGCCAATCTCCATCCCCCACTTTCAAGGGGGTGGAGAGGTACGGTGGCGTGATTGAACTCATGAGGAGCCCAGATGGAGGAGCTGAAGTGCCTGCTACATTGCTTGAAGGGTCTATTGATTATGCGACCTTCACGAGGAAGCCCGGCACCGGGTCGGCATTCTGCTCACCAGGCTTTCACGAGTTTTTGAAGGCCAAGGGCATTAAATCGTTGATCCTGATGGGATTACCAACTTCAGGAGCCGTTGCACGAACGGCCTTTGCTGCCGGTGACGCCGATCTTGTCGTATCCATTGTCTCGGATGCTTGTACGGATCCGCAACAGGATGTGCACGGCTTGATGCTGGAAAGTGTGCTCGGAGGTAGATGCTGGGTGACAACGTCTACAATCCTTCAAGCAGAATTTGGAAGCCCGTGAGTAGGAAAGACTGCCCTTCGTCTCTTTGAAACGTTGGTTGAAGCATCTATTTCTACGAAATAAAAGCTCACAGCATTTGAAGTCGAGCTCAACGTAGCTATATTTTCCTTTCGCTCGTGAAGTCAGTGGTAGCATTCATGTACAGTATGTGTCCGTAGGTTCTATCTCCGGGAGAGCCATGTTCATTTGGCATACATTGCGTATGTACTTTGCCACTACTTTGATGTCACCGCTGCCGCCCTCAATACCTCGTCCATTCTGTCTGATGCGGATTTGACGTCAATGTTCAAATCATGGAACCAGAGCCAGTTGAATCGTCCCCTTTGCAATCTTGGCAGGATATTTTCCATGTCAGTCTTTGCTTCTGGATGCTGAAAATGAAGCATCAACCCCACTTCTGCTGCTTGTTCAAGTTGCTTCTGGGCGCGTGGTCGCCGAACCGAGTCGTAACCTTCAAATGCTGCTCGAAGGTACGGACCCAACGGCGCGTCCTTTTGTGTAACCGAGAACATTTTGGCCAACAAATTCGATAGAACCAAGGCATCCTCCAACCCCTGCGCTGCACCAGCAGCCTGGAATGGAAGTGAAGCATGGGCGCTATCGCCCAAGAGAACGACCCGGTCGCGGAAGTATGTCGATGTGTATCGATGATGGAAAAATCCCCATCGGACGGGCTCAGCGAGGCTCAGGAGTTTGAAAAAGCGCTTGTCCACTCCACGCCCTTCGAAGTCAGCCATCATCGATTCACGAGTTACCCTCTCCGTCACAGCTTTTTTCAACAGCCATGGCCGGTCTGCATCATTCACGCAGAGAAGGAAATTGAATTCCTAACAGGACAAAATGTTAGCTTTGAATCACCTGAATTCATAACGAATCAATCTTTGGGCAGCATACCGATCCACCGGATATACGATAAGTCACGCAGCTGCGCTTGTCTCCAAAGTAGAATTTGGCTACATCTGTAAGATCCCCAAGGATGTTCTCTGCCTCGCCAATAGGTATGACCCCGCGATAACAATACGAGTCAGCATACACCGGATCAACTTGAGAAGGATACAATGGTCCAAGCACATGTTGTCTGACAGTACTCTTGATTCCATCGGCACCGAAAAGAGCACTGGTTTCGACGACCCCGCCGTCGGCAAATGTCAGGACAACCTTATCGGGGTGCTGTTCAATATCTGTCAAAGTTTTGCCGAACTTGACGGCCTCGATTGGAATATAGCTGGTCATTATGTCAAGTAAAGCTTTCCGGTGTGCCTAAAAGATTTAGTATAGGAGGGTTCAAATAAAGGAGGCGGATTTGTAACGAACAGCCCTGCGAGTGTAGTCTGGGTGGCCCCAGGACGAGTTGCCATACCACTTCTCTTTGAGACCTATAGAAAAACAATGGGTAAGTCTTTGCCCCTGGTATATATGTAGGGAACTGAATCTCAACATACCAAGTCCTTCATTAAGTAGAAGACCTTCAAAAAAGACGTGCTGGGCATCCGCGGGCTTGTTGCCAACACAGACAGCTTCATACTGTGAACGAAATCCTTCCTCGATTAGATCCATTGCCTGCAGTCCATTTGGTCCGAAACCTATGCCGGCTCTTCTTAGAGTTAGAGAGGCGTTTTGTTAACGAGAGTATGGAATCGACTGGTGCTCACCCAACCACGGAATATTGCTTTGCCTCTTCATAAAGCGTATACGGCACTCCCTTCTTGTTCAAAGCCATGGCCAAGGCCAGGCCCGCGATCCCTGCGCCTACATTGAATCTGTTTTAGTGAATGAAGTTGAGTTGACGACTGTGCCCTTACCAACAATTGAGACATGCAGGTCTTTGATGGTATTTCCAGCCATAATTTGCGTTTGGCAGTCAGCCTAGTGTCTAAGTATGGGAATCTGATTGATCTGTAAAAGTTCCAGAGACCTTGACAGCACAATAACATAGGTATGTACAATCTTGGGGTTGCCGGGGATGATCGGATGTGTTCGGCCGGCTGAAGTCTCTAACATCGGATCCTCGTACGGTTCATAGGCTATGTAAAACAAGTATGCATCAGCTGAGCTCATATTCGATACTGCAAATGTCTCACATATAGGTTCTCAGTGGAGAGGTTACCGATTCGAAGAAGAATCCATGATGTCTTGATCATTCGATATGAAGTCGTTGTCTCTAATTCGGATGTTCAGCCGATATGATCAATTGCTGCAGCAGAATGTTTGGATGCGATAGAAGCCATACAGTTCAATAGGAGGGAGAGATTGACAACACTTCACGCCAGAATCACAGGAGACATGATCCCAGGAGATTTCTTTACGACATGACCGCATTTCGTGCCTTTCGAAGGCGACATCATGTCTCGAAATTCCAATTAGGTCTCAAGTTCGTGATAGATTAGAGTCTGTAGCTCAGATTAACAATGATCTATCTATTTAAATAGATTTTTACTACGTAGCTGTGATCTGACGGATTATGAATTTGATGTCTAGAAAGAGAACCGATCATTTTAAATCATGCTCAATCTTCTCGGCCATGGCTAACAGCTTCTCTTCCTGCAGCCTCATTGCCGTCAATTGCAAACTGATAGGCAATCCATGTACATCCGTCGGATCATATTGTGACTGAATCAGTGCGTCCAGATCATTTAGAGGTTTCTGGCCTGCCAATGTCGTGTCCAGGTCTTTGTCCGCCTTCAATCCTGTTGGCAAAGACAAACTGGAATAATCAAAAACACTGAAAACGTTGGTGTAGCTCACAGTCTTCAGCTGGCCATGCTTCGGGGCAACATAAGGCGTTGTTGGTCCAAGGATGACATCGATGCCAGCTTCTACCATCCGGCTCAAGTAGTTCGCCTGCAAGCTAGTCCGGTCTTTCTGAAGCTGCCAGAGGTCGTAGACATCCATTTCCGAGGCGTGTTCATACTCAACCAGCTCTGGCCGCCACGGCTCTCCAGTCTCTTGGAGAATTTTGCGGACGGACTTACCACCGTCAGCTAGGAAGAACTTTTTACACATCATTGTAGCTTCCAAGTGGCCTTTGGGCGACCAGTCAACAATTTCATGACCCTTGGCCTGTAATTTCTCAGCGACGCTCTTCAGTGCCCGCCTCACAGGTGGCGTAGGCGTTACTATGCCATTGTCCGAGAGAACAGCGATTACTAGCCTTGGAGGTAAATTGACCTTCCTGTATGGAATTTCTAGAGCTTTCGGATCTCGTAACCAAGCCCCAGAACCCGCAACGATCTCCATCCAGAGCTTGAGGTCGGCCAGACTGCGAGCTATAGGGCCGTTAACGCTACCGATAGCTTCTTGACCAGCGAGCGCAGTTCGTGCGTCATAATGGGGTGAGCGACCAGCCGAGGGACGAAGAGCATAAAGACCCACGCAGGCCGCTGGAATGCGCAGAGAGCCGCCGATGTCTGTTCCTATACCCAGACAACTGCCTCGTAAGCCTATTAGGGCTGATTCACCTCCAGATGAGCCTCCTGGTGTTAAATTGCGCCTGAATGGGTTCACCGTTCTGCCATAGCAATTGTTGACCGTCTCGGAGAACATCATAGCAGTCGGCACATTTGTTTTTACATAAAAAATGGCTCCAGCATTTTTGAGAATGCTGACTATCGTGCTCTCTTCCTGCACTGGATCTAATGCCCAGGTCGTAAAACCAACCGATGTTGGATAACCACGAACATTGAAGCAGTCCTTCAGGCTGACTGGTAGGCCATGCAATGGACCGAGGGTTTTGCCAGTCGCAGCGAAATGCTCATCCACCTCTTTTGCACGTTTAATGGCATCATCAAACATGAATGCTGTCAAGCAATTCGTCTGTATTCAACGGTCAGTCATTTCGCGGAGATATATCAACCATACTTACAAGCTGGTGGGCGATTGCAGCTCTCTTGCAGAACGCAATTGTGACCTCCTGGGAACACCATTCTCCGTTTTTGAGACGTTGTACAATATCGGTCGCAAGACTTTCCGTAATATCAAGCTCGTGTTCTGATAGAATCCCACTTTCAGACGGACAGCTAGTGACATCCAACTGGCTATCCGGGGGCAATTTGTCTAGTGGAATTCGCCATTCTGAAGGAATGGTTTCAAGCAACTCTGACTGGGCCTTCCCTGAGATCTGAGCCCAATCGGGCATTTCTGACATGATTTGAATGCTTCTCTGTGGCTGGCCAACTAGTAATAAAAGATGAATGAATTAGGTACTGTACACGATCTGGGAGATGGGCTGCACCGTTGAAAATCCTTAGTGGTTGATTGTAGGGTGTATTCAAGATGGGGCTTGGTTAGACTGCTGCACAGAATAAAGCCGCCGTTCTACTGTCCTCCGGGTGGGTGTCTACCCGGTTCCTCCCCATATTTCCATAGGAGAAGATATGGAGTTGCTTGCCGCCCTGGCTGCCTCCTGGCTTGCCGCGGCCTCCCCGTGCCCATACGAGGCGTGGAGCCATCACCCTCTATACAGCCGAAAGTCTTACCAGGTCCCCGACAACAGAGCAGCCTTTGCACAACACTTCGGCTTTTTGAAAAAAAGGCAGGGCTTCTAAAGGATTACGGTGAAAGAACGGGCTAGTGGTAATCAAGTATCGGAGCAGTGGAGCTTCTGGGGCACAGTTTCCACTTCGTCACCGTCACATCATTGACTAATAGGACCCAGAATCTGATGAAATGTTTGCATTGTATGCTCTGACAGATAATGCTTTCTTTGCTTCTATCCATTCAAGCTTAAGAAGACAAGAAAGTCCTGAACGGGTGATGACAGAACGGTACTGGTGGGCTCGTCCATCTGGGAGTTGCTTCAACGTCCGTGTACCGCACCACTGTCCCAAGAACCCTAAGATCCGCCCCAAATACCGAATCTGAGAAATGCACGTAGTATTTTTCGTCGGATAGTAGATCGCTGTTCGCCTCCCATGCTTTCATGATATCATAGTATAGCGGAGCGACGTGAGCATCGCTAGACCAAGGTTTAAAGCGATAACGATCCTGAATTCTGTTTACGACTTCTCTTTGGTAAAGTCGTACATCGGAGTCCAGGGTCGCCATGTTGTAGGCTGTTAGTGCGCTGTGACCGTGATAGGAGCCTCCATATTTGGTGCGATCTCGAAGACCACACATTATGGTTAATGCCGTCACGAGGCCAGTCGACATGTCTGAAATTGGCAGACTTGGAAGGACGCCCTGGCCCTTTGGGCATCCAAATGCTTGGCCCATGATATATGAGCTTCCTGCTGCAGCATCGGCGACTTGTTGCCAGCCTGGACGCTCTGCATAGTAGCCATCAGGTCCATAGCAATTCTCATCCACATACACGATGCCTCTACCTCGCTTATTCGCCATCTGCAAAGCGGCCTGAAGGCCAAATCCGCGCCGCTCTAAGGATCCTAGACGATAGCCCTGAATAACGACATCTGCTTCTTCAAATAGTTGCGTCAGTCGTGCATGGTCAGCAGGATTTTCTAGATCAAGATCCACAGTGGTCTTTCCCGCCATTAAAGAGGAGGGCTGCGCGGGAGTATAGTCCTTCAACCTCGAGGAGTTCACCCGTATCACCTCTGCACCCATAGAGGCAAGGATGGCGCCGGTGGCAGTTGCTGCGATGATGCGAGCTAGCTCAACCACCTTAACTCCTGCTAATGGTCGCTTATCTTCTAGTCCATGCAGTGGGGTGGGTGGAAGAGAAGGGCAATGTGTCTGTTTGGAGTAGTTAATCAGCGGATGCCTTGCGAGAGACTTCCCTGTTTCAGTGCGACGCCAACTTTCTGGAGAGTGGACAATGGATCCTGATAAGCCATGCTCAATCATAACTTGCTCAATCTCCCTGGCACGGTATGTGAGGACACGTTCTTTGATGAGTGCGTACGCTTCGTCGTTGGAGCGGATACTACTTTCGACATTCCTGTTGATTCCAATTGTTCGTAAGACGGTCCAGGGGTCAAGAGATCCATGAAGCTGGAACCAGATACCCTCATCTGCTGTCGGATAGATAGCGGTGGCTCGATAGACAAGCGGGGAGCCAGATTGCCGGTCTTTATCCCACTGGGGTACCGTTGGCAGTTGGATGACAGAGGGTCCCGTAAGACCATCAATCACCACCAGAGCAGGAGTCGCAGGATACAAGCCTGCATGATCTGTACATATCATTGTTGTTGTACTGGTTGACTGCCCGCGAAGATGGAGGATTTCAAGGCCCACTATGCCCACCATTGCATGCAAGACTGCGGTCACCACCTGTGTCTTGATCGGGCCGGGAATACAGGGTAAGTCATCACCTTCAAACACGACACCGTCAAGCAAAGCTTCGTCCTGAGTGAATCCTGGAGTTTTGGCTGCGAATAGTCGCAATAGGCGTTTGCATTCTTCGGGTACAGTGCTGAAGCTTGTGTCGACATAGGTCCCTGGGCCATAGCCGCCCTCCGTATGGCTTGCCTGGTCCGTCATGGTGCGCATAGGTTGGTAATTCCACCAAGTTGAATATGCTAAGTAAGTATGATTGCTTGAATTCTGGCCGGCCTCATGCAGTGGCAAAGGCACTTCTAGAAGAGCACCAAGAGTCAACACAACCAGCACCATCCACTAATGTGGTTCTTCTTGGTGTACTATTTTGACTCTTTTCCCATAAATCTCTCGGGGAGCACGGCTGTTCTCATCCGGTCTTTCTTCATGTTGCGGATGACACAGTTTCATGCCCAAGACTGCAGGAGAATCTCGGTTGGCTGGCCGGCCTTGCCTTCACTTAATTGTTGATCTCACCCTGTCGCTTGATTCCCCCGAGCCTTGGGAAAATTCTTGAAACTCGGTAGGGTCTTCATTCACCTCAACATCAATTTGAGCGAGAAACCCTCTGGAAGTCAGGCATTACAAGATGGAGCCAAAGATTTCCTGCGTCGCAATCATTGGTTGCGGTGTTATTGGATCGAGTTGGGCATGTTTATTTCTCTCAAAGGGTTTGAAGGTCGTCATCTACGACCCTCTCGCAGGCTCCAAGGAAAGATTTAAGCAATATCTACAAAACACGTGGCCGGTGCTGCAAGCAAATGGAGGCCTCGATAATTCACTAGCAGAGAACTATACGTTTGTAGACGATTTGATTTTGGCTTTGCCTGAAGTGGATTTCGTCCAAGAGGTAAGGATTTCGGCGTTGCTGCAACGAATCTGTGTTTCTGGCCTGCTAATATCAATCCTGTTGTCAGAATGGACCGGAGCAAAAAGAACTCAAACAACAGCTTATGAAGACGCTGGATCAGCACACAAGACGTGATGTCGTGATCGCTTCATCTTCCTCGGGCTTACCATCGTCTGAATTCATTCAAGAATGTCGACAGAATCCAAGCAGGATACTTGTCGGCCACCCTTTCAATCCACCATATCTCCTCCCCTTAGTGGAAGTCGTGCCTAACCCTGGCACCGACGCCACTTCGATTACCACAGCTCTGGACTTTTACAAGAAACTCGGGAAAAAGCCAATCCTGCTTCACCACGAAATCCCCGGCTTTGTGGCCAACCGCCTTCAAGCTGCCATCAACAACGAGGCCTACAGTCTTATAAGCCGTGGAATCGTTTCGGCAGAAGATCTGGATACTGCAGTCTCATCGGGTCCAGGCATTCGGTGGGCTTCGACAGGGCCAATTGTCACGAATGCGTTCGGTGGAGGAGGAGGCTCTGAGGGGTTTCTCCATCGGCTCGAGCGCCTTGGACCATCTATACAGCGCTGGGAGGAGGACATGTTGAAGCACAGATTTGACTGGAGTGATCGAAGAATATCCTCGCTGAAATCGGCCGTTTTGAAATGGCTAGAAAGACTGGATTGGAAAGATCTGGAACAGGAGCGGGGCCGGGTCTTTGTGCAGTTGCTAGAGGCGAAGTCCAAGACCTCGTCAACCAAATGAGACAAATACCTAATAATGAGCGAGCTTGGATTCTGTTAGCCGTAAAATACTGCATCCTTATTAGCTACTTAGCGCTTCTACCTTGTATAATACCTCATGGAGAGGTTTAATGCTCGCTATCTCTATCATCAAGTTTCATGCCATTGAGAGCCAGAACTCAAACCATTCCACAAAGCTCTTAAAACTCTGCTCTTTTGCCCATTTTTCGTATGGGTCGGATAGGAATGCTCGCGACTGGAATTGCTCTCTTAGCATGCACCCCCAAGTCTAAAGAGGGATGGGAATACTGACCGCAAATCCATGCCCAACATCAGAAAATATCTGCATGTTGAATCTTTTACTTCTCTTTGTCATGATCTCGATCGCCCTGCTACGTGATTCGGGGAGGAAGAGTTGGTCGGTGTTTGGGACTGAAAAGAACAAAGGTTCTTCCATAATTCAGTAGTGGACAGACATAGCTAAGTGATTCGCTTACCGTCGACACCATAAAGGTGACTTTCACTCATAAAAGACGGATGTGCGATCGCGCCGACCTTACAGATTCCACCCTTGGATAATTGACCGCATACGAACCGAGCTCCCCAGCTGTTAGACAACCTTGTTAGCTTTTTTTTGTAAGTGACTAGGCAGTGCATTTTACCAATATCCAATGCAAGCAAACTTGACTGCCCCGGCTTTCCCATATTTTGCTTGGACAGACTTCACCCACTTGGCGCCCACCTCCTCGCTTTTCGAATAGTGTTTGTCTTTCCAAGCTGGAAAGTTGAAATTTGGGTCATTCAGCGGTGTTTTGGAATACTTCCAGACCGGATCCTAGTTCGAAGTGTCAGCGTCTTGCTTCGCAGTCATGCCTGTATACTTACCCCGAGAAAGTAGTCTACCCCCAATGTGAGAAAGCCTCGAGCCGCAAAGGCATCCATCATCAGGAAGCTATTAATGTGCAGGCCAAAGGCATCGGGGAAGAACAACAACACATGTCCATTTGCGGTCTTCGTGTCGGGCTCTACTACATAAGTGTCCACTCCCTCAATCTGCTCAACCTTTCCCTTTGATTCTCCTGAATGTATGGAGCCTGAGAGGCAGCAGAGGCTTGCAGGGCCTGCAAGAACAGCATCCATCCTTAACATTCAAAGTCTAGGGTAGGAGTAGAAGTCTAAGGGAAACTACAAGGGAGACTGGACAGATATTTGGTCGCACCTTATATCGTCTCAATCAAATGCACCGGGGCTGGCTTCGGGAATTTCGGAATCAAGATACCGTTTTCTCACTCAAAGTTATCACATTATTACGTTGTCTCGTGGGGCTAGTTTGGCATTCCGCCACAATCAAGAACATGTTAAGCTAGCGAGAAGGCGGCTTCGACACATCATTGTTGGCCTTTTAAGTGAGTTCATCTAATGCCAGGTACTTGCAATTCCTGCACAGGTAATGAGAGATCTTTTGGGTGAGCAAAATGCTCGTATATAGGCATCTACACGGTGAAACTACGCGAATGTGGTCTGCCATTCGATTGCATCCTTCACGGCATCCGCCAAAGTCTGTACACCTTGCTCCAAGCCGAGGACGGCGTTGTCTCGATAGTCATAAAGGGTGCCACCTTCGGCCCAGATTCGTTTGAGCGTGGCTGCTCCCGCCATCGGGTCTCCCTTCGCCCATCCGTCAGCCTCCAGCTGTTTAAGATCTTCCAAGCTGGTGACGGAAACATTCCAGGGCTGGCCCCCTGTCTGTTTCTCATACTCGGCCACAATATGTCGAGGAGTGGTCGTGAAGGAATTGACGATGAGGGTGCGATTGCGAGTCTCTGGCAGATGCGTCAAGGCGGCAGCCACAAACTTGCCAGTGTCTCTCATTGTGGTGAAGCTGATCTTCTCGTCGCCAGTGCCGAGTATGACCGCACGCTTGCGTTTCACATCGAAGGTCCCAGTCTTTTCCTTCTCGACAGGGGTGGCGCCAAAGTACAAGCCAAAGTCGGCGTTGGCGTATGGTCCCGTTACAATGAAGGTATACTCGAGGTTCTTGAGTTCCCGGATCTGAGCGCGGACCTTCAGCTTCTGCTGATGAGGCTTCTCGTTGGCTGAGGATGGTCCGTACTCAATGTCAGTGCCATATTCCGAGGGGAAGAATCGCTTGACATCGGGGTGCTTGTCCGCGACTTGAGCAAGTTGGATCTGTGTGTGAAGCACAGTACGGCCCAGGCATGAAACGATAGTGTTAAAACCGTTGAAGGCGCGCTTTAAGTCTTCCTCTGAGGTCACATCTCCGGTGACGATCTCGGCTCCGCGTGATTTGAGCTCGGCAATGGCAGCAGCTTTAGTTTTCAGGCCTATTTACTTGTCAGCATAAGTTCCTTCCGGCGACCGCCTCATGACCAGGCATTTGAACGAGATCAGAGGCCTTATTGGGTTGAGGACTAACTTTCTGGAGAAGTGAAAACGGCAACCTTGCGAAACTCTGAAGCGATTTTGAGAATCTCATCACTGATGTACTTGCCAACGAGGCCTGTTGCTCCAAATATGAGCACTGCCTGAGCCTTCGACGACATATTGATTGCGCAGGCGTTGATTGCACAAGTGAGTTCTCAGACGAGTAATCGAAACCGTTTGGCAGATAACCGAGTACGGTCGACCCGAAACTTCAATAGTCAACAGGAACGTATACCACCGGGCACTAGTTTCGAATATATACCCATGACTTTGCTACCGGTCTCTCCGAAGATTTATTCAGCACACAGAAAGCAGATGCAGTGGCATTGGATCCTCTTGGACGCTGACGAGTATATTGTCAAGGCCGGCTCGTACCCGAAGCTCCACTGGAATGACTATCGGGTATGGGCGCGTTACCTACGGATCCGAGTCATTGGAGGGGTATCTGTCCACGGGGCATGATCAGAGGGCGGGGCCATTGAATGAAGCTTGGGGGAATGTTACCGGGGAAACATTTGGGCTTGTACAATGTCATACGGGGCAAAAGTGTTCATCTTAGAGAAACTGACCCCAACACAATGATTGTGCGCTTGTTGAGCCTCCGAACGCGTGAGGGATTCGCTGTATGGCCTCATGTAAGCCTGCAAGGCTGATTGACACCTCGACATCGGCCTGAGTGGACGACTGCAACGAATATAGGTAGAGCAGTACCATCCGGGTGGATCACATTGTCTTTGGGGATAGAAGGAAAGCTAGCAACAGGTTTTAACGCATCAGTCGTGGATCACTCTTTCGTTATCATTTGCAAGTGATAGCTAGACGCTCTAGAATTTGCTCTTATCTTGTTCCACCAGTATTTCGTAGTAATTGTGAGTAAGGTCGAATGAGATAGCGGAGTTTAGCGAGTGACCTCGTATGTTAATCTACTCCCCCGGGGAGAGCGCGGACATACGGTTCGGGTCAGCACCAGCAATTACCATGTCGTTGATTGAACCGCTATGGTGATAAACAGTCCTTGAGCCCCAGGTATGTTGTTGAAGATAGGACCGATCTGCATTCTTGAAGCTGTCTTATGAAGAAGTAGTACTGCTATTCCTCTGCACGGAGTCTTGAACCAAGGTAGACTTCCAGTCCATCAAAAGATTGATATTAGAACCATGCACGTCTTGATTGCAGGGTGTGGAATAGTCGGTCTGACATTGGCCCACGGTTGTCAGCGACATGGAATTCCTTACACAATCTTCGAGAAGGATGACTCTGCCAGCGCACGCACTCAGGGCTGGTCTCTCACGCTCCACTTTGGACTTGAACCCCTGGAGAGGATGATCGGTCCGGAGTTGGCCAAGAGGATTCCAGAGGTAAGTCACCCATCAAGCTATTACTTGCCCAGATTAGGGTTAATCATAGTCTATAGACCGTCATTGGTAAGCAACAGGCTGGACCTGTCGTATAGCCCGTACTAAGTCTCCACACTTGCAGATCCTCGAATCAACCAAGCAGCTGGCCACTTCCTCCATCTAAATGGTGGCACAGGTGAAGTCCGCCACAGTATCCCACCAACAAAGAGGTTACAGCAGGTTGATCGGCAAAAGCTGCGCAGTCTGTTGATCGAGGGTTTGCCAATTCAATGGGGAAAGGAATTAAAGACCTTCACGAAGACGGAGGATGGTGGTGTCTCGGTGGAGTTTAAGAACGGGACATCTTTGAAGGGCGACATCCTCATTGGAGCGGATGGAAGTGGAAGCACAGGTGAGTCCGATCCCTCTCCTAGTGTCGCATTATGGCAGCTGAACATGTGTTAGTCCGCGCAATCCTCAACGGGGCCGGATTGGAAGAACAGCCAGTGACCCTTTTAGGAGCCACACGCCATTTCACAGCGGATGAAGCAGAGCCGTTTGCTGGCAAGTTCCTCTTCCACACGACTGAGCCTATCAAGAACACCTTCATATGGTACGGGGCCCAGAAAATTTACACCGGACGCGATGGACGCGACTCTATTGATGCGTTTGTTGCTATCAGCTGGGCAAAAGAGGCTGCGGACGACGCTTTGCCGTCCGACCACAAGTCGCGAGTTAAATTTATGAAGGAGCGAGCTCAAATATTTGCCGAGCCCATTCGAAGCATCATCACCGGTATGCCGGATGATTTGAACACCACAGCTCGCATCCGTGTCGCCGACTACCCATGTCATCCTTGGAAGAACGGCGGTATCGCGACGCTAGCGGGCGATGCTGCCCATGCAATGACCATGTACCGAGGCGAGGGAGCAAATCATGGAGTTCTCGATGCTGCTCTCATTGTCGACCAACTAGTCGAGATCAATGCTGGGAGACGCACCAAGAGCGAGGGTCTAAAGGTTTTTGAAGATGAACTATTCAGTCGGGCTCCGGATGCAGTGTTACGGAGTCGTCAGGCTGCCCTTGATGCACATATCTTCGAGGCTATCATCGAAGGAAGTCCGCTTGTTGGACCACGGGTAGTCCCCGAGGTGCTGAAAGGTGCCCAGGCTTAGTTAGAGATATAAACAGTTGGAATGTCAAGCAGGACGAGAACCAACAGAAAGAACAGAATCTGGGTTGCGAACCAAGTCGCTGGAAGGCCCTTGACAAATGAGACGGTGGAGACAAATCTGTCACAATTAGAGCGGCAGTGTGATGGTTGGGATCCAGGCTTGGAGTTTTGAGTACAGCATCTCATAGATGTATGATATGATCTTTTATGTATGAGCTTTTGCCACAGTGGGAGTTTGCCTCGCGTCCAAGTACTACGACGGAACTACAGCACAACAGAACATCCATACAGAAGAGGTAGGCTGATCTTCAACCACTCTTAAGCCAGCCGACAGCCAATAGTAGCAGAGAATGATTCCATGCTAAAAGTGGGGCTGCTCGAGGGTCAAAGTAGATTCGTCAAAAGGAGCATCGAATAACCCCGACCCTGAAAACTGGACCATGTCCAAGTCATCTCCAACGAGGCCTGCGAATGTTGAGAGCTCCAAGGAAGAGAAGCTGTGATCATATGCCGAGATTTCGCTTTCCCTTTCCGCTTGAAGGCCAGGATGATCTCCAGGTTCCTCTTCTTCACCGGCTAAGCCACGACTACTGTGTTAGTCTCCGCAGAAGCAAGGGAAACGACATGCTTTCGGACTTACCCCGACCTCTTAGCTGTTCGGAGACATTCCGAATGAATTTGGCGCAATCATACACCAGGCTATTGTCCTTGTCTAGCTTGTCAAGAGCTTCGCTCGTTTTGGCAAGATAAGTATTGCCCGAAGCATTGGTGGCATCGTCACGATCATAGACCCCATGATGAGCTAAAAGACTGCAGCCGAGTATGATTAAAGACGAAGTAAACACTTGATTCGACGCAGTTAGCTAGAGCCGATTATCTGTGAACTTTCGAATTGACTCACCGTAGAATAAGGTGAAGAACCAAACACCTAAATTGCTGGAGCTTTCGTTGTGCGCAGTGAGGACCATATGCACTATATCGATTGTGGCCTCTGCAGATCTTATGCATTCTTGAGCCTCTGCCATGGCAAGTTGAATTCGATAAGGAAGAGGTTTCCCTACAGATTTGTCTTGCGTGGTCAAGTAGCGAAGCATGGCACAGAGCAGTGGCCGGTGGATGAGGATGCTGGTGTAGTGATACCGCAAGGTTAGAATGACGCGCAGCCGACTAGGTCCTGTGCCTTTCAGTGATTCAACTGATCCAGGCTCACACAGACTCAGACGTGGTGGTAAGCCGGAAGCCCACTGTCGAAGCTCCTGGCGCATTGCGCTTGCTTTCTGAACTGATGTACTCTCGTCCATGTCTTGGTCTGTCAGGCCGAGGTTCAAGCGGTACTGCGTTGACATAGACCGGCCTATGATCTGATACAACCTCACGGAAGCATGGAAAAACTCAGTATTAATGTCAACATCCGCTAGATGTTTTGGGCTATTTTTGATGGAGGTCCACGGGGAAGGGAGCGGCACCACAATGTACTCGTCAGGTATCGATGGCGGCCTCCCAAAGGCAACACTCAATATTTTGTCCAAGCAGTAGATTGTCAACCATGTACGTCGGTGAACCTCTTGCTGTATAGGGTCAAGACATAGTCCTGATCGTGCGGAATGTAAGCCTATGGACATTGCTGCTCTCACCAGGACTCCATGCAAGTTCCATGTTTGGATTGACCTTTGGGTCCCTTGCAGGTAGAGCACAGCTAGTAAGAGATAATGGACAATGTCGAGACTAACTGTGCGCATTGACGGTTCGCTGCAAAGAGACTCTGCTCGCTTGAGGAAGGCAAATGATTTCCTGAAGCGATTCTTTGCTGAACATTCTCCGTTCTGATCGGCGTAGCTTGCCATAGCAAAGACCATATTTAGCACACCGAGCCAGGGATCACCAACTTTGGGGTTGCCTCCTGTCTTGCATTCATCGTATCTTGCTCTGAACGTGAGCTCATGTAGAAAGGGAAACATTGATCCGTAA
The DNA here is from genome assembly GCF_000836275.1 of Exophiala mesophila. Lineage (NCBI taxonomy): Eukaryota > Fungi > Ascomycota > Eurotiomycetes > Chaetothyriales > Herpotrichiellaceae > Exophiala > Exophiala mesophila. Next base: position 778,683 of record NW_015622505.1, on the reverse strand, counting down.
CCTCGGAAGTAAAGCTCGATCAGATAGTCCATCTCATCAACAGGTGGCAGCAATGAGGGCAAGCGCTGGGAATTCGTGGGAGACTGAACTGTTGAGGGGGATTGATGTTGTGAAAAGGTAACTGAACTACATTCCGAAGGGGCGTTAGCTTTGCGTGGTAGGGTGATTGTCGAGTCCTTCCAGATGGCTTGAAACAGATAGCGAATGAATGCAATGTTAGACGATTCGCCATAGAATGCAGGAGATTTCTCATCCACAAAGATCATCGCAAGTCCATCTGTCTTTGCCTCGTCTGATTCTCGACTCTCGTCCTCTTCCAGTGAATGTTGTTGACTTTTACCCGGTATCTGCCTCAGCATGTTTAGGCCTGACCCTCTATGGTACAAATCTATGCAAGTAGCTTCCGTGGTCGTCAAACATGCGGACAGACGCCCGGTCAGAAGGTCGTCATGGCGCTGCAGGGAGCGCTCAACATCTTTCAACCTCTGCTCCAGATTCGAGACGTATTCTTTCTTAACTAGGACATTGGTTGAAGAGTCTGATGGTTCGTATTCGCACTCAATCGAGAGTGTGTTGCACGTGGAGCATGATGGTCGTTGCCCATCACATCTAGGAGGCACATGGATCTCAGTCAAGCTCGACGTTGGTCACGCGACAACAAGAACATCAACCTTTGAAGTTGCCATACCTCGACTTGCGTGCACGACAGGCACTGCATGCTAGAGCAATACGCCGACGTTTGTTGAGCGGCTCGCTTCGTTTATGCGACCTAGTGTTAATACCCAGTTCTTCGGAAGCCATGAAGACGTGAATCTGAGTTGAGGATTCAGAAAGATAGAGTAATGCGATGGAAGATTTCTTCTTCGGGAGGACAGCCGTTAGCGATGAGACATTCTGAAGGTTTGAAAGAGCGCGAACTTCATCGCCTGTGAGCAGGAGGATCAGGTTGATAAGGAGGTTTCAATACAAGTACTAGTACTACTCAACACGATGGCGATTGCTCCTGGTCTCTATCCACCCGAGTTCATGACACACTCCATGGGTGAATTCAAAGAGGCCCACACGCATATAAATCAATCGCTAGAAACCCTGCTTAGACCCATCATAGGACGACTTTGCATTTTACTGAAGATAACGCAGTTCTACCGAAATGAAAGATCAACATCATTCGGAGCTATTTAAGCCCCGAAACCCTGGTCGGAGGTCAGAGGCTCCTATGACCAGATTGGGGTAATCCTCTGCACTAAGTACTTAAGGTAGCATCTCATCATTCTCCCAAGCCGCCCTAAGGTAGGCATCGGTTGCATAGGTGATTTCGGACGATTATTGTGCTCGGGGATGGCGATCGTGACGATTCAGTGCGCCGAGGCTTGCAACCACTTCAAAGGATCCCATCTTGTCGCGGGTCTGGGACAGAAAGTCCGTTTTAGAACTCCAATCTGCTCTTCTAGGGCTTGCAGCCGCTCCTCATTGGCTTGCGCTAATCTTATCAATTCCTCCCTGCGCTCTTCCTTCCTCAACTTCTCTTCTCTCCGCTCATCTAGAAATATTCGTAGATCTGTAACCAGATCTGGATCGATATCAGGCGTACCCGTAAGTAAATCCTCAATAAGAATGGTTATTAAGTCGGGTTCTGTTGGTTGTGGTGAACTGGGCGACGACTCCGTCGTCTCGGTATCACTACCGATGGACTCAGAGCTTGAGTCTAGGAGAATGCTGGCGGAATCTTCTGATTCTTGGGACATGGCATCCTCATGGGACATGGCATCCTCATGGGACATGGCATCCTCATGGGACATGGCATCCTCATAGCTGTCGGATTCCAATGTTAGTCGATTCCGGCACGAATGTCAGGGTGGACAGGTTATCAAGGATAAGTCATGTCCCCCAACGGGTGAGCTGATGATATTAGGGAATGATGTAGGACTTACTCGTCATTAGTGGGGCGTTGTTCCGACATTGTGAAAGATGGAGTAGAAGAGGAGGACTTGCAGGTTTTGCAGGTAGATGGTGATGAGGACTGTTCAGAAGGTCCAAGATGTCGTGAGAGTTGGAAAGGTGAAAGACGCAGTTATAAGTGAAATGGTTTCGTTGGGAGTTGATCTGGCTCAAACTGATACAGGCAACAGTGAAGCATATTGGTATAGACTTTGTCAATGGAGGCTATTGCCTCAAAACAAACTCCTATTTCACATTGTCCGGGTCTACGGACTATAGCGTCGGACTATAACTTAACCACTATTTCGATCATTGTCTCAGAACTCAATTGAAAGTTAACATCTGACTTCGACTTGGTGTCAACGACGTCCCGGGACATGAAGAGGTTTGATAGTCTCGGAAGGCAGTGTCAATGGACTTCTGGAGTGAAGTGTTAGTTGCATTCCCACGCTCACAACTAAGAGCCTTCTCAGGTTTAGAGTTGGTGGAATTCTCTTAGGACGTAGTACAGTCTTCGTCGTCGGGGGCTTGCCACTAGATCTCTGTGGTAAGGTGGTCGAAGGCTCCTCACGCTCGACGGATGATGTTTCCATGGTTAGTGTCGACAGATTTGTCGTGAGCAGTGTACACGGCTTCCTCAGGGGTAGTGTTATTGAATTCCAGGAGTAAGGTACTAGTAGTAGGTTAACGCTCATAGATGGTAGCGTTTTCATGGACGATATCAATTGCTTTCAAGACGCTGGTCTTCTCAGATCAGAGGCTCTCTTCAAATCCCCGACTATACTCTCGAATCTGCCTGCAGATGCGCTACTCTATGTGATGGCTTAGGTCATAGTCTTCCTCTGGGAATAACCAGCTTGGGTCAATGGCTACACTTGGCAAGGCCATTATCTCGAATTCTGACCAGATGTGTGAAGGGTCGCCTGCTCCACCTACTGCAGCGAGCCCACAGCTATCCAATGGAGGAGGTTGGAATGATGCCTCGATTGCTGCTTCTTGGTTAAGACTCACCAGATCTATTCCTGGTTCCGTGGTACCTGGTTGCGTTAAAGGCCCAGAAGATTTGATTTCCGTTACTAAGATAGCGTCCATGTCGTTGGGAGGGATATCGCGTGATTCTCCTGGGCGTGAATCAGGGACTTGAGCGTATGGTGTGTCTTGCTGTTGTGTCTCCACAGATGGCGATAACAGCATGTAGTTTGTGACTTTGGCAAGCGAAGCCAGAGCCATCCGAGGGACCTGGAAATGATCGACGCCTACCGCCCGCTCGAAGAAGTCCTTGATCTGGTTTGCGTAGAACTTGGCAACAAGCGTTTCTTCTCCAATCAAGTCAGAAATGTGTGAGTTCTGGAGCTTGACGGACTTGTAGAGCGTAAAAATCATCTGCATTGCGTACAGAGCCCGAACTGTGGTCACAGTAGGGCAGTTGAGGTACGTTGGAATGTCGAGGTGGATGACGGTATCGAGGATGCTGTGACTAGATTGGATCAGAGACATGACTACACGAATGTACGCCATGTCGGGGTTTGCCTGTCGAGGAGTGACGTGGTTTTGGTCTCCCGTGCGAGGAGGGAAGATGGGCAAAGAGTGCGTTTGTGCTTGAGATATAAAGACGGCAAGTTCATAGAGCTTGGTGCGGCAATAGAAGAAATGGATTTGCAAAGAGCCTTTCGGATCATCTAGTCAGCAAAACTCCAAGGCTTTTTGGATCCACTGATTCTACTTACTGTTCGTCACGGACTGGTTGGCGTATCGCCATTCGGCGAGTTTTCCCTCGAGAGTATTCATGAAAGAACGGTCTGCAGGGGGAGACTCAGTGCCAGTGCTGCGTTCTTCAACTCCCATAAATCTGACCCGAAGGGTTTCGATTTCTTCAGCTATAACTTGAAGTCTAACCCAAGCAACCAGACGTTTGTCATTGACATGGTCACACGAACGGTCAAACTCGTCGAGGACGTCCGACATCGATTCGCTCCAAATCAGGGTAAATGGCCGACGAAGACTAATTGCAACGCTGGGTCAGGCCAGGTGATGTTAGCCCTTCGAATCGTTCCCTCTGGATTAGGCGACGGGTCGGGTCACTTACGTCGAGTTGGACAAGAAGACTGCAAACGCCGTCCGCCACTCACTGAGCGTTTTCTCATCACTACCGCCACTTGGTCTCGCGAGGCTCGTGGGCGATGTCGTCTTGCTCCATGGCCACAATCCTAACTGCTGGACCATGATACCAGCAATTCGAATCCACATGTAGAAGTTTAAACGGTCCATATCGTCTGGAGGGTCATACCATACCTCCATAGCGAGAATTGCCTGTACCAGTTCAAGCGACCGCCGACCGAGGACTAAGACTTGGTGGCCGACATGGCTAAGCAACCGATAATGGAGTTTCCTGAACAGCGCAGGGTCCGAGCCCCTCGATGCTGAGGTTATCATCGCCAATAATAGCGTTGGATGCGTTCTTCGTAATGAGGAGAAATCGTGATTCGTGCCGAGGGCGAGGACAGGATACTGAGGAACGACATTGTCGATAAACTGGGTAAGCAAGGTGTTTGCTAGCTGGAAAGGAAGTTGTGTTGCATCGACTAGGCCTGGGATTGTCTCATTCGAATCTGACGAATATCCATTCTCTGTGGCTTCTTGCCCCAGTTGGGGCTGTCTAGGCTGTTCACCCACGGATATCTCGTCCGTGGCATATTGAGTGACGATGGTATCATTTTGCCATACACTGTCGGGTGAGCTGGCCAAGGGCGAAGACTCGTGTGCAGGATTTCCAATAGCAGCCTTCAACCCAGCAATTTCCTTTTCCAGCGCTGCAACGCGAGTGTCGGTCCTCTTTCGCCGTTGTCTAGGCGCCCTTGAGTCAAAGACACACTCTGCTCCAGCATTGTGGCAGCGCCTACACTTGCCGTGTTCAGCAAAGGTGTCGACTAAGCACCGAAGTTTCGATGCGCGACACCGAGAACATGCGTGCTTCTGGCTAGAGTTCATTTTCTTACTCTCTACGACGGGATTGAGGTTCATGGGATGAAGTTGAAATGTGGAATTCGGGTCATAGTTGGCTCCGAACTTTGGCCAAGCTTTACTATACGAACAAAGCGAGCGAACATTGGCGGTGGGGTTATGATGATGGAAAGCTTCCGCTCTGACCATCTCTCAGAACCAAAGCTACCAGAGTCACCTTGTTGAAAGCGTCTTTACTTCCTTGTCAAAACAAACTTGATTCCCATCGTCAAGTTCTCGGCAAACACGCGACTCAAGGCGAAATCGGGAAAAATCCAAAAGATGTGCGGCAGACCAGGGTAGTGGTCATGCTTGGTTGGTACACTAAGAGACTTCTTAGCATCGTCCTGTCAACCGTTCAAGATCAAGGAAATCATGACTTACCCAGCCTTCTCCAGCATTTTAGCCATCACCACTCCATCGTCTCGAAGAGGATCGGCTCCACACGTAGCAATGTATGTTGGCGGGAAGTCTTGAAGATTTGGGGACAACGCAGCGAAGATGGACGAGTCGTTTGGTACTGCGTTCACAGCCTCTAAATTTGATGTCAGATCTGCCATTTGTTTTGACCAGGGCGACTCAGGCTCAGGAAAATACCGAAATAAGTCATCATGGCAGCAGCGTCCATAATAGGGACATCTGTGCCATTCTCTTGATATGATTTGTACACGTCGAGGTACTCAGGGACTACATGGTGAGGATGGAGGGTTACGGGTGTAAGTGCGATGACGGCTGCAAGGCGAGTAACAGGATTACCAGCTTTACGCTGCTCAGAGATGTGGTTTGCAAGGGACAGAGACAGTGCTCCGCCAGCGGAGGCTCCCATGGCAAAAATTTGGGTCTTTTCTGTTACGAACCGGTTGGATGGATCCCGCACCTAAGTGAAAGATTGTCAGTATTCGCAATCAAGACTGAAGATATTGTTGCAGGGCTCCAACCCAATCATATGCAGTGATGACATCCTCAAGCATGGTTGGCAATTTGTACTTTGGCCCAAGACGATAGTCAATCGACACCACGACGCAAGGAGTGGATTTGGCAATCCATCGGCAGAATCCATCTTCAGAATCAAGATCCTCAGCTATAAAGCCGCCGCCGTGAGAAAAGATGCAGAGTGGAATTTTCTCAGAATTGACTGGCTTGTATACTCTGATTGGAACAGATGAGGCGGATGAATCATCTGTCATTTGCAGTAGAAGATGTCCATGTCAGCACGCCAATTCTTCTTCTTTTATGTGATACTGACGTACAAATCTGAAGATTTGGATCCGTATTGCGCTGCGGAGGTCCAACTGCTGTAGCCAGCTTTTGCACTTGTGCAATGATCTCCTCGGCATTTCCAGTGAGGCAGAAACGTCCTCCATGAGTGGCCTCGTACTGTCAACCCAATCATGATCAACATCGATATCTTCCCGTGTCTAAGGTACAGAATGTTGACATACCTCGAGCCAGTCTTTAGATATCTCCGGCATCTTGTTTTCTTGCGGAGAGACTGGGCGTTGTTCTGATGGGTCGGTGCTATGATTATAGAAGTGAGATACAACTATTGGTTTCTGGAACGGTGGACCGACTTCCGAGTTGATGACTGACTCAAAGACAACCTATACACACCTCTCGATATTCCGACAGCCTATGCTCTAGTCACTAACCATGGAGATGTCACCAAAGATGGAAATTGTAATCTCGGGTCACATTCGAGCCCTATCTAGCATCTGTGAGAATGACCATGGATCAATTACTTATCTCATGCAGATTTGCCCTTGCGAAGCCGTGGGTTCCACTATGGGCTGGACGGATAGCCTGTTCGGAGCATATTATTACCCGAATCATTCTTGCTTGACCGCAAATTCGCCCACCCCATCTGGCTTCGGTACGGAGCGGTCACGAGGGAGGGTCTGTTTCATGGGATATCACCTTCTCTTCCGATCGCTAATTTGGCGTTCAGTCGGATTTGTTCTTAATGTCTTCCTGGTTTGACATCAGTAAAAGCCTCCTTGACTACCAACTACACCCTTGGGTCGATTTAACCTTGAACGGAATAGTTCCTTGGTTACAACAACAATTCTTCACGGTGTCTGTCATAGTCCACCTTTGATATTTCTTCTTGAGCCTCGAGTCTATACTTTGCGACCAGAATCGTCACAGTAGCTCTTCATGGCAAAATTTTCTGGGCGGACCAGAAAGGTCTTGGTGCTCGCTGCCAGCAGTCCACTATTAGGTCTGGCTGGGTGGCGGTTCTGGACACGACATTCCTTTTTTGAGCCTTTCACATCAGAAACCGATCCTCTGTTTCAAAGCGCCTACCTGCAAAAGTTCAACCCTCATCACAATCCAAGCGAAGATGATTGCTGTGTGAGGCTTGTTCCTCTTACGAGATTGAGAGCCGATCTCGGGGAAGATGCCCTGAATGGTGGCCCGAAGCTTATCGAGGCTTTCGCAGCAGGGTTATGGGGCGGATTCGGTATGTTCAACGATGTTCCTTAGATCTTCTAGATTCATAACTGTCATCTGAAGCTTTGACTGGGCTCTCTGTGAGCACTCCCAAGTGGCAATGGGAAGACAGTCGCTGAGCTTGGATATAGGTTTTGCAATCCAGAGGGCGATTATGAAGCGAGCTTTCCTGAATGACACCAACAAAAATGACCTGTGGGAAAAGGAAGAACTCCTGAAAAGTTTATATGAGCCTGGTAATGTTGCTCGCAAACAATTGGTCGTAGGCACGACGAAATCAAACCTTGGTCTAACTGATGACAGGCACCATAGTCTCAGACCACTTCATTGTACTGGAAAAGACACCACGTGCAATCATTTTGAGGGGAGGTCTTTCGCCACGCGAGTCACCCAACGAGCCTCGCGAGATGGACAACATCTGTGAGATGACTGTGGATGTTAACAAAGAGGGGAATGCTGCGGTATTTCGATACAAGAACATATACTTTCAAGGCTTGGGACACCAGAAGTCGAAACCTTTCTCACCGCCCATGGTCTGGCTCCACCGTCAATACTGCTTGCTGCTCATTGAGGCAGCGGTTCGAAATTGTATAGAATAAGAGAGACGGAACTGTGAGGGGAAAAGGGGTAGTCCAGAATGGCTCCTGGCGTTCATTGGGCCAAGGCGCAGGACCATGTGATCTATGGCGGAACACCTCCGTGTTTGGTCTATCGACTTCGCCCTACGAAGCTCGCTGTGGAATACTCCAAACAGCGTCTATAAATAGATCACGTGGATGGGAGGTGTTGAAGAATCAACAACCACAACTTTTAACTTCTCTTATCTATAAATGCTGGCTCTAGGTGCTGGCATTACTTTTAATCAATGTGTTAGTTCCATGGCAGTTACCCAAGAAAGTGGTACCACAACATCCCGATGATGAAGGATTCTGCTTGGCCTGCCAAAGCAGTCGTCGAGTCGTGTACATCGTCAAGAAGTAGATGAAACTACACAGTCCGTAAGATTGCTTCTTTCCCATCGTCACTCAAAGTATTGTCCTTAGACCCAACACATGATAGTCATGAAGTCATGTCATCGTACAAACGTACGGCATCCAACTTGAATAATATGTACACTGTTGACGTTCGGGTCAATTGGTCTTTAGTAATTTCGGCCGTAGCCTCCAGCAGGAGCCGACGGAAGATAGCCACTAGGACCTGCCGAGGGCTGTGGAGGTTGGCGAGAAGTGTGTTGGGTTGTATTTGGACCTGGTGGTCGATGGAACATGCTGGCTAAGCGTCGACCAACACTCGGCTCAATTTCTGTTCCATCTCGTGCAATCTTCACCTCGCGGTTGGCATTCCAAGGGTTCCGTAGTCCTCTAGTGCGGTAGAATGGTAGACGTTCAGTTGACATCCATCTAATTCTGAACGGTTTGCCAAAGGTTTGTGGCACACCAGGGCTGGGGGTTGAGGAATCTTCATTTTCGCCGGATAGATTTTCTCGATCGTCTTCGGCAGCGAGCTCCTTCTCCGGAGAAACACTGTCAAGAGCCTCCCAGAAGATTGTTCCTCGGGCTGAATCATCAATAATGCGTCCCCGTGGCGCGGTAGACGTGGGTGGAGTAAAAATCGTCACCGGTAAATCGGAGAGACTGGGACTCGGAGCTTCTGGTCTAGGCTGATAACCGATATCCGCAGCCGACTCATCATCAATGGCTGATTCCATTCTCGCGTAACCAAAATATTCGCCGGACTTGTTGGCTGAAAATATGAGATATACATTCTCTGAAGCCTAGACTTGGTGTCAGTACAAGAAGTGGTGCGGTTTTGGGGCAAAAGTTGAGATTTACCTGATACGCAGCATTGAGCGCAGCCTCGTTGTGAGCTTGGGTGGCCCAAATACCACTTTGTACGCTGCGCTCTAGGTCTTCTGCTGTGAGACTCTTGACCACAAAAAACTTCTCCTTGACTTTCTCGGCCACTTTCGGCTCGGGTGTAGCTTCCAGGGTATCATCTACTAGGGGGGTGCTTTCATCATTGTCGGGTACAGCGTCTACTGTGTCGGCCTTCGGTTCGACCGTGGGGTTTGTCGAAGCTGTGGCGGTCGCAGAAACGCTACCCCGTCGTAATCGACACACCAAACGTACCCCATGGAAGCGTGAATCGTGGAATCGGGCCATTGCTGCGGTACAGCTAGCCTCTGTCTTATAATTCACAAATGCACAATTGCTCTTGGAGATCAAAAAGACGGATTCGATCTCGTCGGTCGCTTCGTTGGAAAAATGGTCTTTGAGGTCGATAATATGTGTCGAAGGCGGCAAATTGCCAACCCATAGAGCATGTCCAGATTGCTTTGGTTTCCGTGGAGGGCCCCGAAGTACAGAGGTCTTTAAAGAGGAGCTCGAAGAGGTTCGCTTAACGGCTTTGAAAATTAGCAAATGTTATATCCACGTTCGAGAAGAGCGTACCGCGTGTGTTTTGCGAAGTGAGGTGACTCTGGCCCTGAGATTGACTCAAACTGCCATCGATATGAAGACTAGGCAGGCCTGGGTAGGCGCCTCCCATGCGACCAGAATATGCCCCGGCAAACATAGGATTAGCGTGCGGTTGGGAGAACTGGCCTGGGATGTGATGCTGTTGTGGCATAGACTGCTGGAGCATCATGGGCTGATTCATCATATTCTGAGATGCAGGAGGAGCCATTTGACCGGTCATAAATTGAGGAAATGTCATTTGTTGTTGTCTTGACTGGTGAGGGTGTGCGAATTGAGGAGGGTAATGTGGGACAAAGGATTGATTGTAGGAAGTGGCCTGTGGGTGTGAAAATTGAGGATTTTGTTGGTAATGATATATGATGGGTTGGTTCTGGGACGCTTGCGCAGGAAATTGATGAGGAAATGATTGCTGAGGCTCGTAAGATCTCCTATGATAGTCCGGTAAAGCTGCCCCGACATTCGACATGTTGAAGGAGCCTGGGGACTGGTAAGCAGCAATTGTCTGCTGGTGTCTCGTATAGGGATCGAAATCTGCCGAGGTCGAGTGCTGAGTCTGTGGAGCGTTGTCATCCTGGTTTACAGCAATATTTCGGTCTAGAATGATCAGTTCAGTGAAGCAGATGTAAAGGTTTGAGAAACTGACCTTGTGATGCTTGTCCAATCTCGCCGGAGGTCCTCACTCGACCAGGTGGCGGCTCGTCAGCCATTGCGATATGGTGAGGGATGATGAAGACTGTATTGTAATGCTGAATCCAAAACACAGCCATTAGTCTTTGGATGGTGAATTCAAGGAGGTGTAAGAGTGCGTACCTTGATAATAACGACCCGGGCTACAGGCAGGCCAGCCTTGCCCAAAGCGAAGGGTCAATAGAGGTCGAAAATGAAGTGCCACCCGGATGTCTCTAGAAATTGCCCGTGAGGTGAGATTCATTCATGGCACCAATTCGGAGAATGCAGGGTCAATGGGCCGAGTTGCATAAGTCAGGAGAACAAGAGCGAATGTGGTTGAGAGACAGACCCTTGAGATGTCGGGGATGCCACCAAGGGCGACAACAGGAGCCGGTCGAAGGTCGAAATAGCAACAGCGATTGGCTCGCCCTGACCAGGTAAGAGAGCAGAAATAGACCAGGAGCGAGAGATCGAGGGGATGAAGTAGTGAATGGTGGCTGTGACTGGCAGAGCGTTGTAAAGAGAGAAGGAGTCAAGGTGATTGGCGCGCAGCGAGTCAAAGTCGAAAGCTGGGCAAAGAAAAGGACCTAGTGCTGGTCTGTGGCAAAAAGATGCAAAAGAAGATATACGCTGGAGGGCTTTTGGTGAGAAGCAGAGGGATAGAGGGAAAGAATAGCTCGAGAATGGTCTGAGAAGTGGAGGCAGCGGCGACAGGTTAAGTGGCGCTGTCGAGGTCAAAAAAGACACCAAGCAATGCCGGAGATGCTCTGTAAATTCAGAACGAAGCCAAAGGAAAAAGAAGCCAAAAGTATTTGTTGTGCGTTGGTATCAAATTGCCAGGCAGTCAGTCAGGGAGGAATGGTAGGCACGTTGGCACAGGACAGTCTATCAGCAAGGAAAAGAGTTGCCCATACCCAGGGTGGCACTTTCCTCGTGCCAGAGCCTGAACCAGGGCTCCTGCAGACAAGCTCTTGCCATGTTCATTGGTCGGAACTACGAAGCGATGTTGAACCCCAGAATCGGCAGGTGGTCAGGAAGGAACGACAAACAGCGACACTATTTGCACTACCTCCACTACGGTACAAAGGTCCGGTTCGCTCTTGCCCGAACCCAGTATTGATCTGGCCCTGAACACCTTGTCTGGGCGGGCGGCAGTGGCTTGTGACTTGGCCCACCGAGCTTATTATTACCTGCTGTGCCTTCAGGCAATCCTGTGTGGATGAGGAACAACTTTGCTCTACGCCTACGAGTCAAGTACGAATTGTTGGACCCATGCTCTCCATATTGGGACCCACCAAAAAAAAAAGATAGACGCAAAGACAATGGCGTAATTTTCGGAAATGTGATTCACCCTTGGCCTTATCAGTGTACTGCCTGAGCGCAGGTGGACATTCTGTCATGATGATCAATTAAAGACGAGTGGACAAGCAAGCTGAGGGTGATTGAGGGAGAAAATGAGCGAAGTGATACGAATCCAGTAGGATATGCGTGCCTTGGAACCGACCGACCGAGGTACTAAAAGAGAAGCCACCGAGCATTAACAATCATGACCCAGCCAGCAGCAAAACAGAAGTGGCAGATTTTCCAAGGACCACAAGACAGAGTGTGAGAGTGCAAGGCTAGAACGTCCGAGAGTGGGTTCGCCTAGCCACAAGGTCTGAACTAAGTGTGGCAACTTGGTAAGTCGCGTAGTCAGACCTTACACGGGGGGCTGCTATTCGCCATGCCCACGCGGGTCCTTGTGTTGCCCGCTCGACTACGTATACGCGGTCCTTGGATGGGAAACTGAGATCCATTCGTGGCGCATGTGTCCTTTCATCGATATCACTGGAAAGTATTTTGTGATGGCGAGGATCGGCTATTTCCGAACGAGATGGCTGTGGTGGCTGAGCTGTAGAGTACGGGAACACAAACTCCGCCTGGAGAAGACACAGAGAGGGTCGGAAGCGATATGCGTACGGCGTAGCACCACACGAAAGAGGTAGGTACCTAGGTAGCAACCTAGGTACTGGAGCCACACAGTGGTTCTGGGCTCTGTCGATCCCTTCATGGCGACTGCGTCAGCATTGTGCTTGCCTGGTCCGGTTTTCCAGTAGGAGCGATTTGACGGAATCCATTCCCCTCGATCGACATGACAGAAGATTCTGAAGAGCTGGTCGATCAATCACCAGTTGAGTTAGATTGCCACAGCACCACAGTCATGCACAGTACTCCGTATCGGTTGGGCTGCCGTGGCTGCCAAGGTCATGACTCAAAAGAGCAGGGAACAATAGCGTGCACTGTAGCCTTATTCCGAGTTACACGCTTATCCTTAGGGTGGCAGTGGACCTGGTCGTGCTGGTGCAATGGTGCCGTGGTGCCGGGGGAAGCTAATGACAGAGGCTAAAACCAACATCACAAGCCACAGCGGCTACTCCACTTGGGCCTTGGAATGTTCTGGCCTGTGCGTGCCTGGCACCTGGATACTGCCACCAAGCCCGGAACCCCGGCCCTGACTCTCCACGCGCTTCCAAGCACATTTGCCCTGCGTGCCTGGTTCTTTTGCTTGTCACTTGAGTGAACTCTAACTCGAGTATGTGGATGGAAATACACGTGGAATTTGTAAAGGGTCCCAAGGGTCCCGAGGGTCCTCAACCACGGGAAAGCTTGGAAGGCTATCGTGGCTGTCACTGCTGTCCAGAAATTAATGTTACCATGCCGTGCATGCTTCGCACAGTGGTGAAATTACTCCCTACCTAATGAGTGGTCGCTGGAATGGCCCCAACTCCTCACGCCAAAACCAAACGACCAGCGCGAACCCCACATGCTACTGGAGACCAAGAGCGATTCATGCCCATCCCTGCATTTTCGGGCCTGGCGGCTCCCGCATGGCCGAGTTTTTTTGGCATCCACGGCACCCAGCAGACATGCGTACCATGCCTATGCATACCTAACCTAACACCGACTATTAGCTACTAAACCTACTGTATTTACAGTACTCTGCCTCTACAAACTTCACAATTGTGGAGCTGGGATCGGCTACCTCCAGCCCAAAAACTCCCCAAGTTCGACGACTCGACGCCACGCTTTGTTCCACTGGTATCAAAGCTGAGACACCTCGTTGACAGTTTCGACTTTTGGGCCTTGGGCAGCGACGATCGGGCAACTTCCGGAATCTGCTTCCATGTCACATGTACAATGCGGATAGGTCGACAGCAGCTGACACAAAATAGGTCCTAATCGGCCATCTGGCCGCAAGTTGAGCTCTAGCGAACAGACTAGTCAGAGTCACAAGAAGCCATTGGCTTGGGCTTGTTGATGGTGGAGATGATGGAGCCATTAACTCCTCAGGTTTCAATTGAAATTCAGGACCTAATTCTCGGTGTTGTGTGCCAGGTGCCAGGGCATCATCTTTATGCCGCCGTTGCGAGGGTCCTGGGGCCGGACGCACCCAGCCGCATCATGGGAAAAGGGACAATTTGGACACGCAGCGAGATGGGAAATAAGGATGCGGAAGAGACAATCCCATCCATCAAAGTGCGGGAACCCGGTCGAGTGGCTGAGTTCCAACTTCCAAGATTTGGACCAGGGGATGACGCGCGGAACGGAAAAAGATTTCGGCGGAGAAATGCCAAGTCCTTTTCGCTTGCGTCATCCAAACCCCCACCTGCCCTCTGGCAGGGTCGTGGTCATTCATGGTCGCGCCTTCCAAAGTGCCACATTATGCCTAAAACATATGATCGCCCTGGAGCGAGCAGAATTCATCTTCTTCCCCCAACGGCCTTTGTTCCAATTCTGCAAAGATCTTCCTTCACCTGGTGCGCCTCTTACCTCTCTCTGCATAGACTTTTCTCTCATGCTCTAGATTCATGCATACGTACAACACGAGCACGCATTACATTCTTCTTGCGTCATTCACTTCCTACTCTAGCATGCCTATCCGTTCGAGTCCTCCGCCAAAAATAGGCCCACCCATGCACCCAAGCTGATCACCGTTACCACCACCGCAGGATCGTCTTCCTCTACACCATTTCGGTCTTTGGTCGCTGTTCGAACCTGGGCAACTTGCGTACATTGCAGCTGCCATTTGATGATCGTCTCGCTTCTACCACTTCTGACCATCTCAGGTGACTGTACCGTTGCCCAGCCCTGCCAGTTGAGAGTGGAAACTATACATTACTCGTAGGTACATACGGAGTACGCGTTGCCGAGTGGGATCGACATCAAAAAAAGATCGACACAAAGAATCCCAGAAAGTTCCAGCCCTAACCTTGCTTCTCGGAAAATCCTTGCCTCAAACTTTGCCACTGACTTGTCCAAATGACTCGTGTCTAGAGTATCACGGCCTGCACCCCATCCGAACCTACCTTTCCTTACATGCATGCCACCTGGCCGCCCAGTTCCCCGTTCTCCCTCACAGCAAGTCTCGCGACGTGCCCATCGACAAAGACTCTGGGCTCCATCCCTCGGCTTAGGATGCCACATCCTCTACGGGAGTCAGACTACTTGACTCGGAGATTGACAGTTCTCTCGGCAGCTCCGAAAACCACATGCCAGTGTGTATTTTTCGAGAGTCGAGACAGGGTCTTCTCCAACGGCTGGACCAGTTCCTCGGTTCCGAGTGGCCGTTGACATGTCGTTCAGCAACGTCTACTGTTTGCAATCGTGCCCCCTTATTCTGGGTCATGTTTGCGAAGACGACCATGGTGAGTGAGGAGCCGGTCTAACAGTTCGAGACAGCGTTGTGGGAATCGGATACGTGGCAAACATCTCCCTATATGAATCAAGCGCAATGCAGAGCTGGCCATCTAGTCGTGCACAGCATGCTGTTGGCATTTGCCCTCGACCCCAGCCTTGCAATCTAGCTTGACCTAGCAGGAGTAGTGTCACTACCTGGAAAGCCATTCACCACCCCTGAGCGATGCCAACGCAGTAACAGCATTATTCTGCTCCGCATCGCGAGAAGTCAGGGGAAGTCGGGAATCAATCTTACATGCTGTTAGTGATCTCCAAGCTTGACCACTAAGAACGCGAGCAAGGCATGCTCTTTGGAGAGCGATTCATAACCGACCCCTTGACTAAATCGAAGGCTAGTAGTCAACGATGGCTACTCACCTTCTATAGGTACCATCGCCATTTACCCTGCATATGGAATACCCGCATCTATCCACCAATGGTGTTCTAAGACTAGGTATGAAAGATAGGTAACACGTGTAGATGCCCTGTATGTAGTGGAGTCAGATGCAAGTAATCTCTATAGTGTTTTATCTGATGGGTTCAAAGTCGAGGTCAATGCAATTCCATGCTCATTATTGATTAATCCAATTGCCCATCAAGGTTTGTAGACAGGTCATGTGGTCAGAGAACAAGAACCCAGTAATGCAGCATCAAAGATAGCGTCCCATATCCATGGTCATAAATCCTCCTGCACCATCGGCGCTCATCAAACAATGGCCCAAGCCTGTCCCACACGACAGCTTCCGTCGCAATCATTGACATCTCTTCACCACGTGCTGGTCACTCAAGCCACAGCTGCTCTTGGTCGTGGCCATGTGCCTTCTGTCGTCTCTAACATTACACCTTCACTCGTCGTAATACATCAGTCGTCATCCAATTCATCAAAATCACTTGAATCGCACAAAACTTCAAAATCCATCGTCCGTCGGTACCGATGCTATCGTTCTCCTAACCCACTAACCTTGGCAGAGAACCTTGACCCAGTACTACTGCGCTTTTGCAACTTGGTAGCCCCGTCTGACGACAACGAGGCTAGTGGCGGGGCTTTCGTGAGCATGGGCAGTGGCCCAAGCCGGTCTCCCAACATCCCTCCAGTTGAAACGCTCGACACGGCTCTTGATGTCCGCTGGTCAATGTACAGTTGTGCTGCTGGAGAGAGAGGAATCGGAGGGGGTTCCACCGGGATTTCGGCGCCGTTTTGCATCAGTAGCTCGGCAAGAGGAAAAGCTTTGACCGTCGACCCCGATGATGGCTGTCCTGTGTTGGAGTGAGACGAGGCTGGACGAGCGGGGTCTGCAGCGGCTAGAGCAAGGAATACAGCGTGGGTGTTCCGGGATCGATCGTGGGCATTGACATTGGCCTTTCTGGCGATGTTCTGAAGCACTCCTTGAATGTCGTGGCGCTTGATTGAGGTCAACATGGCATCCTCTGCTGTGCCATACTGACCGACCGGTTCCACATAAGCACGTTCGACGTATTTAGCAGTTATAAATCTCAGCCGTTGATCCCTTGTGGCCATGGGACCTGGCTTCAGCGATCGGTCAAGGAGGGCCTCCCAGATCATGTTGCTGATGCGATTGCCAATGGCCATTAGTAGCTCAACGATGTCATTGGTAAATGAGTGGACGTCCAGTGTCAACGATCGGATCTTGGATACGTGTGTGCCAAGCGAGCGGTGGATGCCACCACATTCAATGCACAAGATGATGCCCAGATTCAACGACACCCACTCAACCTTGGAGGTTGAACAACAGTCGGCGCAAAACTGGTTCCCTTGATCGACATTTCGGATCTGATCGAGAAGTTTGGACGGGTTTTCTTCGTAGCTATTGCTACTGGTACGAGTATAAGTCGGTCTTGCGCCGACCGTGATCCTTCGCGACACCCCTACAGAGTCAACCTTTTGTGCATAACCATGCGGGCCGGACTGTGACGCGCTTTTGCCGGTCAGGACGTGCCCATACTCGCGCCCATGTGTCTCTTTGCGTGGCTGCTGGGAGGACTGTGCACCAAGCTCCATCGCACTCTGCAAAGCATTGTTGATGGAGGTAATCCAATTGTTCATCTCATCCTCGGTCGTCGCTTGATAGACCCGTTTATATTGTGGAGTAATGACTTCGAAACAGAACCTTCGCTCAGCATCGCGGGCCATGCGTACAGAGGCCACGCGCAAATCAGTGGGCTCTCGATGCAGGTCTAATTTGTCTTTCCAGTTGCTATATTCAGAGAGCTTGCCCTGATCGAGGACGATCCAAAATCTATGCACATCAGCCGAGTCCAGTTTGTGTTTGCCAGTGCAACTTACTTATGCCAAGCCTGTTTATTGATACCCTTGGGGTCGATATGTGAGCCTGGTTTGCTGAGGGCCCACAACAGGCCCTCTTTGCGCATCTGTCCAGTTGAAGACTTGTCGCTGGTGGCCACGGAATTTTCATCTAGGTCGCGAATGCCTTTGAACTTGCTAGGAGTGATAGCCGAAGTTGGGTTGCCAGGTGAGCTTGGGAAGGTGTTGTTAAGGAGGCCGCCTTGTAGGGAGTTTGTTGTCGGAGACAAGGTCTTGGATGGCCCTTGTGCGAACTGAGAGCTTGTACTGTCAGCTCTGCTTAGGTCTGTGTCCGATGTGTATCCCGCGGAGCCGTTTTGCACCGGGGGTGCCTGATTTGGTTGGGCTCCGGCGGATTGTGGTCCGGCGTCAGTCTCAAGCGCCACGGGACCATTTTTCTCGAGATTTCTGCGTTTCTCTTCCCTCTCTGTTCGTTGAAGGTTATACTCTTTATCGGCGTTACCAACTTCCTTGACCAGTGCGTCCAAACGTGGAGTGTAGGTATCCACCCTCTTCGAAGCGGACAGGAATGATTTGGTATGACTTTCGGCATATTTTGTTAGCTGGGACAACAGTTCTTGCTCCTTGCGGCCACCGTGAAGGTCCTGCATGAAGGTCGAGTAATCAAATCGCTTGAGCTCAAAATTCTTCTTTTTGTTCTGGTATTTTGAGTCGCTTTCTGCGCGCTTTTTATCCTTTAGGGAGTCCTGACGTTGGCCAAGATACCTGCTAACATAAGCATAGTAGTCTCTACTTTCGTCCTCGAAGTCTTTCTTCTTGGCCTCGGCTTGTTTAATGTCTAGATTGTAGAGCTTGGAAATGGGGTCGATAATCTGCTTTTGCAACAAGACGCCAGTTTCTTTTTCGTACTTGAGTATCCTTTGAGCGATGTTGGTAAAGTAATGATCGATTGCAGGTTGGAATGCAGAGGCGTTTGAGCTGGAAGCCTCTTGGAGAGCGAGGTGAAAGGCGGACATGGCAGAGTTGTATTCGACCTGGGCTTGCTGGGCGGCCTCGGCCTTTTTGAGGACCTTTTTAATCTGAACTCGCATGGCCCCGGTTTTCTGCTCGAGGGCTTTCATCGTGGCTCTGAAGACAGGACCGTCTTCGACAGCGCTAACATCTTCGCCGGGACGGTTGCAGTGAACGTCAATGACCGGCAGGATCTGAGCAGGGTCAACAACTGTGGGAGCGGTGGAATTGTAGTCGCTAGTGGAGATATGGGGAGAGGCGGGAGCGGCCAAATCGGTCTGCGGGCCCTCAGAATCACTGACGGTGGATTGATAGGACTGCGAGGAGGGCATCCGGCCTCTTTGATTTGGGACCAAAAGTTCGAAGCCGGGAGATGCGAGTGGGGTGGTGACAAGAGGAATGTTGTTGTGAACCCAAAATGAGAAAGATGCCAGAGTATTCAATCTGTGAGCCCTAGAATCGTACTCGAGAAAGCTGCAAGTATTCCGCCAACCTCCACCCTTGTCTTCCATTGCTTTTGGGGGTTTCCATCTCCAGCTCCACTCGTAAGTGATGGCGGGATTGCCATTAGTCTGGAAGTCGCCGATAAATTGTACATTTGAATTTTTATGGAGATTAGGGTCGGCGTGGAATTCACGTGTGATTAAGGTATCCAATTCTTTGGTGTTGTGCGCATAGGCAAAAGTCAGACCGGAGATGTTGGTATCGGCGGCAGGGGTAGCAGTAGAGGGAGTGGAGGGCGGAAGGCCGGGAGTCTGGCGAGTGGCAAAGGTAAAACGAAGGTCAAGTTCATCCTCGAGGTCCAGCCTGGGGATGAAGGAAAGGGAGGCGGACTCTGGATCCTGGGCGAGTAATCGGTCAGCAGGCGGGCGCGGATGGTTCCTAGGCGCAGACTCACCTGAATATACGAAACCGGCCTGTAGTCTTGAGAGTCCGGTTTGGCGAGAATGCGCGAGGCAGGATAGGAGTTAGGAGTGGCGGTCAAAAGGACCTTTCTACGGGCGTTGGTCACCGTGATGGATTGGATGGAGACTAGATGTCGAGGGTCAGCGGAGGGAGGCTTGGACCTGTGTTCCAGGGCGGGCGACACATACAGCGCGATTGATCCTTGAGGTATAAAACGGAGCCATCCTCGAGTCTGCTTCCTATATTGCCCATTGTTGAAAAGGAAGGCCTGACGTTCAGGCCAAGGGGTTGCGGGGCGCCAGGGTGGGCGGAGGGAGGGGAGTTGGACCAGGAGGGGCGAGAAAAAGGGCGCAATGACCGAGGCGGAGGAGGAAGAGAACGTTAGATTGATGGTGGAGGGAGAGGCGGAGGAGGAGATGAGAGCAAGTCAGGAGAGTGAAAGAGAAAATAGCTAACAATGTACAGTGGAATATTACAAAGTGCTGGTGCTGGGGGTTATTGTGGTAGCGGGTGTAGTGCAAGTTGTGTAGTTGGCGGAGGAGGATGTTGGTTGGTGACAAAGAGCCAACGAGGATGTGGCAGGAGGCAAGCACCCGCCTCCAGATGGAGAAGAGTCGGAGGAAGGAGCCCCCAGCAGCCCAAGAAGCCCAAGAAGCCCAAGAAGCCTTTAGGCCGCCTAATAATTTGTTACTCTAGGCAGGCAGATTGGTTGGTGGGCTACCTAGTAGGATTGGGTTGGTTAGGGCAAGTTTTCCGAGATTGGTTGGAGGTGCTGGTGGAGGGATTCAAGAAGGAGCCACTGACAATTGGCGCTTTCCCAAGTCTGGTGGTCACAACAGAAGAAAGAAGCAAGGCAGACAGGCACCGTGGCTCTTTTTGGCCGCCTTGGGAGATTCATGTGCTTGTTACGAGAATCTCAAGATTGGGTACTGAGAGACTGGTTGAAAATAAACCTATGATCCTTGAAAGGCAGGGCAGAATTTCAACATGTTTGCCTGTTGCAAGGCTGGGTTATGAAGCCTACCTGCATAGACTGCCACGCTACGAGCACGAGTACGCGATTGCCTCTACAGTAGTAGTTTGTTCGCTCCTTCCTCTACCATCATATCGTCCCTCTGCCAAGCCCCTCCATTTGTCAGCTTTACTATCCTTACAACAAATCTCATTCACAGGAAGCCACCAAGTATATCATATCTTGGCTCAAAAACATGTGGGTTGCGCAATCAGACCACGGAAAACGCTGATATACATCTGCCTACCCATTCCTAACAAGAATGCATGGATGCCTGAATGTGGTCGATCAACCCTCTTCTTGACTTCAGGCTTGCCGTTTGCATCCTTACAAAGACTCACCCCTGACTCTTCGGACAAAAGCAATGATATGATGCATTGCATAATTACATAGATAAGTATTTGCTCGGGCATGGGTATCAATTTTCTTCTGGGATATTCATCACTTCGTAAAGCCTTGGCCTCTGTCAATGCTGTATCGCCCTGCTTCTTGTTCCCGACCCGTCTCAAAAGTTCGCCATCTCCAACCACGTGCCAATGAATCCCAGTCGTCCAAGTTCAGTGCTGCTTTCCCAGATATGTGAAGGGTCGCCGTCCTTGCTTGCAGGTGGCAAGACATCGTCCTCTGCCACCATCTTGGCGCGGAATTCCTGCAGGTCAAGCCTCCCGTACCCTCCTCTCTTCTGACACTCTTCTTCGACCGCATCCATCAAGGTCCATTGCGTAAACAGCTCTCTGGCCGCCTCTGGATCACCATCAAATGGTCCTAGCGGTTTCGCCAGAGGTGCTGTAGAGTTGCTCCCGGTACCATTGTTGGATTCGACTATGGCATCATCGCCTTCATTGGGTCGATGTTGCGGCAGAGTGGGATCCTGGTAGAACGCAACGGATTCTGCCTTGTCTCCCAGCAACGGGTTCTGGTTTTGCGAATCATCCTTCCCACTTGTCCTCTGACCTCCAAACATCAGTTCAATATGATCATCCATGTCCGCCGCGTCCACAAGGGGCGCGACGGCATCGCTATTGGAATCTTGCGCCGCCCCCTCTGGAGCATTTGTTTCATCAATCTCCTCAATCTCCACAGCCGTCACGTATTCGACCTCGACCTGGCTGCTGGATCCAGTCAATGCTTCTTCTGTCAGTTGCTTGTCTGCTCCCATAGAAGTCTCCTCTTTCTCCGCATCGGTCTGTTCCAGGGCTTGTCGGTATTTTTCCATCTCCGCACGATGTCGATGTCGTTCCTCTCGAGTTCGGCAGGCCATCATCCATTCATCCTCTTTTGATTTGAATAGGTAATCCAGCAATTCATTGAAACCTTGCTGAACCGCTTGGTAAAGGATGTCTTTTCCAAGATCTGCTTCAGCCTGGCCCAACTCAAGTCCACCCCAGCGTTCGTTGACAGGCACGCTACGCGATGAGGCGTTCGATCGCGTCTCGTAGTCTGTATCTATCGCACTGTCGTCGAAGCGCACTTTGGAAGACGACCGCGACTGCATAGATCTTCGTCTTGGACTGCCTTTGGCGGGTAGGCTGGGCTTTGGAGACGACGGACCACCCACCTCGTCATCAGAGCTGTCAGGCTCAGCATATCCAGCAGGCTTGGTCATGCCTTCTTCCTCATCGAGATAGAATGCCCTCCTCTCCCATCTTTCTACCAATGCATGCTCACGGGTTGCTGCATCCTCCGCGTCAAATTCTGCGTCAAGCCGTCGAGCCTGTGCATAGAGCACCCTCGAACGGTCTACCGAGTCCGTGATATCTTCCAATGCAACTTGCTGCCCAAGGGCATGGATGACGTCTTCGGGCTCTGGTAGTTCCGCAGGAGGCCAGCCATACATCTGCGTGGGTTGGACCGGCTCATTCGCCTCCGACTCACTCCCCGAGTCTCGCTCCTCGAAACCTGCTTGCATCTGACTGGTGCTGGGAGCGTGAAACAGCGGCTCGTCTTCGGGGTCTGATGCACGATATGAGCGGAGGGATGAATTTCTCGTCCGGTCTCTCAACGCAGCATTTCCAATCGCTCTTTCTCGGTTACCGTGCATTTCTGAGTCGGGTAACAAGACTCCACTGGCGGCCCCGTCCGAGATGACGAGATCACCGTTTGGACGACGTTGCTTCCCTTGTCCGCCCCTCGACTCATGCCCAGACAACATACCGCCTCCAAAAACGGCGCTGATAGGCTGACTCCCTTGCACCACCTCCTGGATTTCTTCTTCCACATAGCCAAAGTCTTCTTGGTTATTGACCATCTCGCGGCTGAGCTCCTTGGTCAACGCATAGTACGCTCTAAACATGCGCAGGAAATCCTTGCGATCGACATAGCCATCGGCATCCAAGTCATAGCCATTGAAGATGCGTTCCAATCTGGCTAAGCGTGTCCTGTCTTGGAGGAGGTCAAACCCACGAATAAACTCTTCAAAGCCAATGAGGCCATCCCCGTTGGAGTCGTAAAAAGCAAATATCCGATCGTAGATCAGATTCGCAGGGGATGGTCGGTCCATGGTGGTTGGAATGAAATAGGCGTCAAATGCTTTGCGGTCAATGGCCAGGCAGATTTTGGTGGGATCTTCGGCCCAGTATGTGCCGGCAAGACATTTGAACTGGTCGTAGAGGGCAGCCAGCTCCATACGATCCATGCCGGTCTCTTCTAGCAACGGTTTCGATACTTGGTCCGATAGGGTTCCCATGAAGCGATTCGGCTTCCCCGGATACCATGGTTTGGCGACTTGCTTAATGTGCCCTCTGGATGGTGCGGGAATTCGGATCTTGTAGAAAACGTGACTCTTAATGTGGGGGCTACCAGCCTCACAGCTCTCGCAGAGGTCAAAGTCGAAGCAGTTGGCGCAGTGATAGCGAATGCCCTGGATCGGCTGCACTCCACAATTGTTACACTCAACTCCACGATGTATGTAGCCTTGTCTTCGGGCCTGATCGGCGGCGATGTGATAGAGGAGGTCTAGCATGTTCTGACCCCCACCCGGCTCGTCATCGTCCTCATGCAATGACGGCATCTCACTGTCGGCATCACCATCGTCATCGTCTCGACGACGATCGGCCAAGGCGTGAAGTGCCTCTCGGGGATCCAACTCATCGGCGCCACCATCGGCTTGGGCTGTTTGAACGACCGGGGCCCAGGTCGCATCGAAAAGGACGTGTCCATGGTCGTGGGCCCTGACAGCCTGGAAGACCACTTCTTCAATCACGCCTGCTAGAACCATAGCCCTAGCAAGGTCGTGCACATCGTCCCCAATGATGAAACCTTCTGGATATCTGACGTCCAAGAACCTCTGAACAAACATCCCATGGATATGCAGTCGGAGGCTTTCTCTTAGTCGTGGCGTCCAGGCATCAGGGGCCTGTTGTATCAACAAGTCATAGATGGACTGCAAGTTATTGGGCCTCAGTCGTAGATCGGCGTTCTGCAAATTCTGCTCAATGATTGGGCTGAAGAAGGTATTGACATAGTCTCCAAAGCCAGGTTCATTCTCGTTGCGCATGTCCAACTCCTCCAGCGCGGCTTGAAGAGGGTTATAATCTGCAGGGAAGTTTCGACCAAAGCCTGGTCGCCAACGTCCACGAGCTCTGGGCCTTCGGACGGCATTGCTGCGGTGGAGGCTTCTGGATGCGGAGGTTGTCGAGTGGGACTTGGTGGAGGCATAATGGACGACGGTATAGTAGGAGAGGGTCAGGGTCACTGCGCCAGCGAGAGCGAACAGCAGTGGTCGTCGGTAGGACTGCTCAGCCATGACAGCCACATGTTGCGCAGGAGGATGCGACTTGTAGGCTGTAGATGGTGTATATGTGTGAGGGTTTGAGTAGATGTTTCTGTCGACCTGTCAGATTTATGATCAAGACGCAAGACATGTCAAGTCAGGTGTGTTGCAATTGATGAATAAATTGAATGCGTCGTTGAAGTGAGATGGAAATTGATGGAGTGTCTCCAACTTCCGGCAAATCTTCGGCCAGAATTTCCACAGGCAACAGACTAAAAGTACCACATGTCGATGTTATTTTATTTTATACAGATGTAAGACCCTTTCTTCATTGTGATACATGTCCTACATATCCCGGAACACACAGCTGTATCACCCTTTATTTACTCAATCGTCTCTCCCGGATGAAAAGACTGGAAATAGTCGCACCAAGGGCAATCGCCAACATGAATCCATAGCCACAAGTTACGGCATCCCCATACGCCAGCCTGACAATTTTCTGGACACTTGGTTGCAGCTTCTTGAGATAATCAAGACTTCGTCTCACCCCTCGTTCAATCTGCGCTGCATCCTTGCCACTTCCCAGCTCTCGCGCCAATGTATCCCTCAGCCTCTGCTGGATGACGGTTGATGATAGCGAGATGCCGATGACAGATCCAAGGGAGCGGAAGAGATATGAACAGGCAGTCGCCACAGCTTGATCGTCCGGGCTGGCGTTGGAAATGATGGCAATAAGGCTCGATGTCACACCGATTCCGTTGCCAAAGCCGCAACACATGGTCCCAATGGTGATGGCAAGCGTGCTATTCTGGATCAAGCCGGAGAAGAGAAAGACCAGTAACATGCCCACTGCCAGGAGTGTGTAGGCTGAGACGGTAAGCCAATAGTACTTCCCGGTCTTGCGCATCCATATCCCACCGAAAAGAGACCCTGAGACTCCGCAGGTGATAGCAGGGAGTAGTCGGACCGCCGCCCCGGTCGCGCTGTAGCCATCGACTGCTTGGTAGAACAATGGGAGGTAATACAAAACAGCAAGCCAGCCGCCAAAGCTAAAGAAGTTGCACAAATAACAGGGAAATAGCGTTCGGTGGAAAATGATGTGGCCTGGTGCAAATGGCTCGGCGGCCACATGTCGCTCCACAACAATGAAAAGGAAAAAAAGGAAGATGGATATGATAAGTGGGCCATAACTGATGGCATGGCTCCATGAGGTATTACTACCTCGATCCATACCGAAAATCAGGGTGAAGACAGCCGCCACTAGAACAAGAGCGCCGACAAAATCAACCCGACGGAGTTTCTGCCGCCAGTGATCGGTATCAGCTTGGGGCAGCTGCAAAACCAGACCAACAGCAAGGAATGCGATCGCACAGAGAGGTGCTTGCGCCAAAAAGGACCATCGCCAGCCGATTGTGTCTGCTAGAAGCCCACCAAGAGGCGCTCCGGAGCCCGCACCTGCGGCATAGATGATATTGATAAGACCCTGCCAGACACCTCGATCCTTAAGAGGGATGATGTCGCTGAACATGATGCTGACCACTGTTGTCATTCCTCCTCCACCTATCCCCTGAAAAACACGAGCAGCAATGAGCTGGTTGATGCTCTGTGAGAGTCCGCAGAAGAGACAGCCGAGGCCGAAGATTGCGTAGGCATAGAGAAGACAGGCTTTCCTTCCAAAGATGTCACTGAGCTTGCCGTAGAGCGGCTGGAACGAGGTCAGGGTAAGGAAATAGGATGTCGCAATCCAACTCGTGAGGTTTAGAGCGTCTAATTCGGACCCAATTCGTCCATAGCTAGACACGATAATGGTCTGGTCGGCCGCCGAGAGGAAAACGCCTATCGATACAGCTGGTACGATGTACTTGAGTTGCTTCTGGACTTCAGCATTGCCCTGGTATTGTGCAGCCCGGTTGGAGTCAACGGACTGAGTGCGTGTAAGGTCATTGCTCTCAACATCTCTCGCTTCTTCCGGTGTGGCGGTGATGTTACCTTGGACGCTCGAGGAATCTGGGGATGGCCGACTGTTTGACCCTAGCAAAGGTGCTGTTTCCGATGATGCATCATCGACCGT
This sequence comes from Exophiala mesophila, assembly GCF_000836275.1. NCBI lineage: Eukaryota > Fungi > Ascomycota > Eurotiomycetes > Chaetothyriales > Herpotrichiellaceae > Exophiala > Exophiala mesophila. The sequence goes on along the minus strand of NW_015622505.1, from coordinate 752,436 downwards.
CATTATGAGGAAAGCAGCAGTATCATGTGTCTTAATTGAAGGAGAACAGATAGGCAGTTTTTGAGTCCCAGAGCAGGGTGTCAAGTTGGTGTGATCATTGAGTGGTAAACAGAGAACTGAAGTGAGTCACGACGTTGGTTTGACAAAGAGTTGTAGTCATTCCCACCAACAGTCAACGGATCACGTGACGTACATACACACGAGATCGACGTCAGCTTATCTTACGGCAGGAAGCAAGTTGAATGACGATACAGATTCAGTGACAGGATGACAGATGACATCAATGCAATAGGACCTGTCAGCGTCCATCACAACATCGTCATTTGCAAAAGGCAGTCATTTTTGAGGATGATGCCAAAGGATAGTATTGATCGGGGCCTGTCTTGCGCAGTCATCCTACATACATTGTAATGGATGTTACATGGCTGACATTCTGTGCAAAACCTGCCCTTTGTCGCGTCCATGGTCTTGCTGAATACCTTAGGATTTCCACTTCCGACCATACTTGGTGATCACTAGATCTAACATGAATGCTGTCTCCCAAGGCTATGGTGAATGTGGGGTACTCTTGATAACCCCCTGATTGTGGTCTTTGGCTTGAGGATAGATACACTCCATATGTCACACCTTTGTCTCACCATTTGTCGCAGGGGGAGGGAATTCGATTGGTTCACCAGGCGAGTCGGGTAACCTTGCAGTCAGCACCTCGACTCCAGTTTCGGTGACGAGTAATGTATGCTCAAATTGGGCTGAACGACGGCCGTCTGCTGTCACCGCGGTCCAATCATCGGGCCACGTCTCGTCTCGATATGTGCCTAGACAGATCATGGGTTCGATTGTGAAAGTCATGCCGGCTTTGCATCTCCCCACGGCTTTGTTCTTGGCATAGTGAGGGACGTTCGGGGCACAGTGGAATAGCGAATTGACGCCATGGCCACAGTATGTTTTGACAACCCCGAGATTTTGTGTTTTTGCGTGTTTCTCAATTATGTCGCCAAAGTCTCCAATCTTAACTCCTGGTTTCACATGATCGATAGATTTCTGCAGGCATTGACGGGTGGTCTCGATCAAGCGAACGTTGTCCGGATCTGCTCGGGCCTTGTCACCAATGTAGTACGTTTCATTGAGGTCGCCATGGTACCCCTCGTGGTAGAGTGACACATCGATGTTGAGAATGTCACCATCTTGCAGAACCCTCTGATCGGGAATGCCATGGCAGATGACTTCATTCACCGAGGTACACACGGACTTGGGGAAATGGTTATAGTTCAACGGTGAAGGGTAAGCCTAGTGCTCTCGTCAGCGAATGCCACAATGGAAAAAGCAAGCCTACGCACTTTTCTCTCGATACACGCATTGTGGACGATCTCATCAATATAGTCGGTGGTGACACCGGGTTTGGCGGCAGCTGCGGCGATATCGAGGACTTCGCGTGATAACCGACAGACTTTGCGCATACCCGCGATGCCTTTCTCGTCGAGAATTTGGACATTGTTCTTTCTCACGTAGGGGTATCTAGGGATGCCGTCTTGCGACCATTCAGGGTGGGGTATTGACTTGGGCACTTCGCGTTTGAGTGAAAGAGGATATACAGGACGGAGGGGGCCGGTAAATCGGTAGGTGGGAAACGGGTTGTAGTGGCCGCTCTCTGGATCAACTTTAGAAATGACGCTCGGAGGGAAGAAATTGCGAAGAGGGTTCGTACTTTTGTGGAGGGTTTTGTGCTCAGCCTAAATTGACATTCGTCAGCGTGGTCCTCTCAGGATTGGAAGACCAGTCTTGGTCTTACAAAGAACTCAGGGTCAGCCTACCCAACTTCGTTTGAAGCAATCCTGCGAACAGAAGAAACTCTCGACTCCCATTTCTTTACACTTGGGGCATTGCAAGGTCGAGGCATCGTTCTCACAATTGAGGCCGGGGCATTTCCGGGGTTGTGCCGCCTCTTGATCCATTGTCGGAATCTCGAAGAGGACCACGAGGGATTTGGACTACGGCGAGAGGGAAGGTTTTCGCTACGTGGGTGTTTCGAAGCAGGAGCTGTTGTGGCGCGATGGTGCGAGGCGTTGCGGTAGATGAATGAGCCTGGACAGGCGTGTAACACAAAATAATTGCCAGAGGCAATTATAAAGCAGGAAGACCTGTCAAAGTATAGAGACCTCTGTAGTCGGTAGAAAGATCTGCAAGAGAATATACAGTAACGAAGGAATAGGAACTGCACGGTCTCAAAGACTGGCGGGGAAACAAATTGGGTCCGTCTTTGCGGCTTTCTGCGTGAGTCGGTCGATAAATTAAAGTGGGCAGACATCGAAAACTAGGCGACAATCTTTGCATGACTAAGCTGTTCGCAAGGCTGAGTGGACTGGGGGATGGAGGAAGGTGCACAACACAAGGCTGAACTTGAACTGTTCTCACCCCTGATCATCTACACAATCTCCGCAGCAAGTCAAGATATGGATATACATGTAGATGTGTGAGTTTTTATTTGCCGTCAGTATTTACAGGATGCCTCCACCCCAGGATCAATTGTCTAGAGGCCACAGCCGAGGCTGCTCCACCTCTGATCAACGTTGCATAGATGGACCGTATTAGAAGCTTGGTGCCTGTTGCTCGAGCTATCATTGTATATCAATACTGAAGGCAACACCAGAGACTTGGTCCCTTCAATTCCAAACACCGTGCTGCATAGCATCTTGAAGAATGGCCCAGCAAAATTGTCACATCGAGTAAAATAGGGTAATCATGGTCACCTCCATGGCTTCCTACCCGGCTCAGGCTTGGCTAAAATGCCACTGGAATACAGCGATAGCCAGATGGCAATCAGTGGCTGTTATAGAGGGTTTTGCAGAACTGGATACCTCTGCAGAAACGCTTCGATCCTTGTCCGGGAGAGGTCAGCACAGTGTGGAAACCCCAAGCGTTTGGTCCTGCGAAGTCTGATGGGGCCGAGACTCGTATTTGAAGAGGTGTATTGACGTCCAAGATGAAGGGGGTAAATTGCATCTTTTATCAGTGGTGGCGCTGGCTCCGTCAAGCGGGTTCGATTTTGCCACCTAGAACGGTCAGTGTCAACTGGATAGAAGGGTTCGCACACATACGCCTTCCCTGTAGACGAGCAGTTGTCATTGAAATAAGTTGTGCGTGTGTCATTGAGTTGCGAGAGACCATCAACCTCCTGCCCCTGGTGTGGATGATATAGGTAGGGTGGCTTTGTACGCTGAGTGGATTGAATTACAAGGATAAATCCCCATAGTCGGACACTCATGTCGTCGCTGTCTCGGGCTTTTCTCCCTGTTTCCATTCAAATTCTGTTGCTTGGGTTAATTGCTAGAGTTCAGCGCAGTTGAATAGGTGCCACGTACTTTGACGACACATAGGACATAGACCCTTTGAGGATTCTTGATGGATCCAAGTGAGAAGGCAGTGCTATACACATTGGTCAGCTGGATGTTTCAAGACTCGACGGCAGGCAACATACCATGTGAAAAGAATGACCGCATTTTCCCATTAGAAGAGTACAGTCATCTCCAGGGAATTTGCAAGTCGGACAAGTCCCATCAAACTGGACGCGACAGATTCCACAGACTTCATCCTCGGGCATGTCCCAACGCCAAGTGGCCACAGCGTGCCACTCCTTGATTCTGACTTTCATCGCAGGAGGATCGTTGCTGATTGACGGGCTCGGATGGTTGAAAAAGGATTTTAGCAGGAGACAACCCTATACGGGCTCGACGTTTTGATGAATTTGAGGACGATCAGGAGTTGTCGATCATAAGTGTCAATGTGGATGGTTGAAGGGTTGGTTGACGCGGTTGACACGCCTCCACGCCCATCATGGGAATGACGCGCAGGTCACCGATGATCTGCCGTAGAAACCCCACTACGTCAGAGCAACCAAAATGTTCGAGTTGCAAGTCCAAGCAAAGCACGCAAAGTTGCAAAAGCTCTAAGCTCCATCCAGGTTGAAGATAGCAGAACAGCCGATCACTCACTCCCTTTTACTTTTCCTCCACTCCGAACATGTGCATGCTGCACGCTTAGCTTCTGTTCCATGTATTAGCACATCCAACAGCATGGGAACTGCTGCAATCTTTCTCTAATACTTTTCACAGTGTACATCACGGCCTATCGCCCATTCTCGGATCGTATCGATCACCATGGCAGCAACAGCCCTGCGCTTCGGCCCAGGGATTCGTCTGTTGAGTCACCAATTGCCTAGGCCCTTCTCCTTTCAGCGTTTTGCATTCTCATCCTACGTCGTAACACCCAAAGAACTCAAAGAGGCTCTCGATAAGAACGCACCTACGACCATCTCCACCGCACCCAGGACGATACCCTTATCTGCCGCATGGTTCATGCCTAACGATCCGGAGAAGAGAACAGGCCTCGAGTCTTTTAAGAAGCAAAGAATCCCTACCTCCCGATTCTTCGATATTGACGCCATCAAAGATCCAGAGTCAGAATATCCACACATGCTACCTACCTGCGATGCCTTTGCAGATGCCATGTCACACCTAGGCATCCGGAGAGACGATGAAGTGGTTGTCTACGATACAGCGGAACTGGGCATCTTTTCAGCACCTAGGGTTGCTTGGACACTCCGGGTCTACGGCCATCCTAAGGTGCACCTTCTCAATAACTTCCGTATCTGGGTGAACGAGGGCTATCCAGTCGAAAGCGGTCCACCTGATGTACCCAACCTGTCCAAATACCCCGTCCCAAGCTACAATACAGACATGGTGGTGAAATTTGCCGAAATGAAGACCATTGGTTATGACCATGGGAAAGAAGGCGCCGAAGACATCCAGATTCTCGACGCTCGCTCAAAAGGACGATGGGATGGCGTTGACCCAGAACCTCGACCTGGCTTGAGCTCAGGACATATGCCTGGCTCGACCAGCTTGCCGTTCCAGGAATTGCTCGATCCTGAGACCAAAGCATTTCTGCCTCCGGAGCAGCTGAGACAAGTTTTCGAAGCAAAGGGTCTCGATCCCAAGAAGCCTTTCATCACATCCTGTGGCACTGGGGTGACAGCCGCTATCATCGAGACTGCTTTGAAAGAAGCACAGTTCGGATCCGATGAGGATCGCCGGCTTTATGACGGAAGCTGGACGTAAGTACCACTTGTGACTATCCCAGTGGGAATTTTGCTGACAAATTTTAGCGAATGGGCCTCTCGAGTCTCTCCCACCAGCGGACTTATCAAGAAAAGTAAATAAAGGACAGCCGTCGAAGCAATCATCTGGAAGCAATATGACGGCCAAGTATGGCCATCCCAGCTACCTATCGCCAGGAATCCCTTATGCGGCTTTGCACATACCAAGGTCGCGTACTTGGTCTTGTGATCCCTCCTTCAGGAGGTTTCACTCGGACTCGCGGCCATCATCGTCGGCCATCAAAGTTACAGTGCCTTGTAGTGGAGATGTCTTTGATGTCATCTTTTCACGTCGGGGGACACGCGAGGCCCCTGCACAAACACCTGTGTTCAGGTCCAACGGATCTATCTTGCCGGTTCTCATTGGCGTTTCATTCGACTCTTGATCTTAGCGCCGGCGTATGGCAACGCAGTTATGTCATGGAATGTTAGAATGCCAACCCAAATTTTGCGATGGGGGTAAATTGATTCTTCCTATATACGTCACCTGAATCGCCCTTCGTATCTGAGAGTTGCTGTCATAATGACCCTGCAATATAACAAGCCACGCCCCGATAGATATAGTCCATGAATGACAAAAGTTCGCCCCTTATTTTCTTGTCCAGTCACGTGCCGACGCGTCGAATGAATCCCATATTGCCTGAACCACGCTAAATCACGTGCGCGGCGGGTTGAATAATTTAGTAGCAGGTCCAGCTTGACGTCTGGTTCAAGAAATCATGCAGTGACAACTTGATCGGGTACAATCTTCATGTCACGGCTGATGTCCTGGTGACTAGGGCCTGGTCAAATAGTGTCATGACACAAGCGGCGAAGGATGCCGCAAAATACTTGAAGACTACGCTTCGACTTCCGAGCTCGAAATTTCCTCCACGCCCACCTCCAGCAGATCTCGCCCGCTACCTTCCTCGATGCGCTGACGCTCTTTACGCCTGGCAGAAGGAGAATCGCCCTGCCTCAAACAACTTCATCTTGCACGATGGACCTCCATACGCCAATGGTGACCTTCATGTTGGACATGCGCTAAACAAGATCATCAAGGACATCATATGCAGGTCCAAACTCGCAGATGGCAAACGGGTCAACTACGTACCTGGCTGGGATTGCCATGGACTTCCGATCGAGATGAAAGTTTTGGAACAGCAGAATCTGCACAGTGGACAAGATGTTGACCCTGTGGCGGTCCGAAAGATGGCCCGGAAATTCGTCTTCAAAACGGTGGAGAAACAAATGGCGGGCTTTCGTTCTTGGGCAGTCATGGGCGACTGGAATACTCATTGGAAGACGATGGACCAAGACTTTGAGTTGCGACAACTGTCTGTGTTCAAAGCCATGGCAGACCATGGATTGATCTATCGTAGACACAAGCCTGTCTATTGGTCTCCATCCTCACGAACAGCTCTTGCAGAAGCTGAACTCGAGTATAAAGATGACCATGTCTCAACCGCTGCACTGGTCAAGTATCCGCTAGACCATCCTTTCTCGTCAATTCAAAGTCCAGTTCATCTTCTCATTTGGACTACAACCCCGTGGACATTGCCTGCCAATCAAGCAGTCGCAATCAACTCGGCTCTGAACTACGTTGTTGTGAAATCGGACACCCACGGCCATCTCATTGTGGCCGACACGAGGATTGAATACCTCGAGTCTGCCATTGGAGAAAAGGTCGACATCGTCCAAGAAAATATTCCAGCAGAAGATTTACTACGTTCCACATATTCCGGGCTTGCCCAATTTGGTGTGGGCGCTTCGAAACGGCCAGTTGTCCACGCAGATTTTGTATCCGCAGCAAGTGGTACAGGTCTAGTCCATTGCGCGCCAGGTCACGGAATGGAGGATTATGAAGCACTTCAACCGCTAATCAAATCGTCCGTGGTCTCGGTCAAAGCACCTATTGACGATCTAGGGCAGTTTGATGACACAGCTTGTCCTGATCGACCAGAATTATTGTCTGGGCAATCGATATTCGGAGAAGGCAACAAGGCCGTCCTGAATATGCTCACAGCCAAAGACCTCCTTGTACACCAACACGACTACCAACATAAATATCCCATCGATTGGCGAACCAAGAAACCTGTCATCATTCGTGCAACTGCACAATGGTTCGCCGACATCTCGAACATCAAAAAGGACACTTTGAATGCGTTAGATGCCGTTGCATTCACCCCGGATACTGGCAAGACCCGGCTACGCAGCTTTGTGGAAAACCGGTCTGAATGGTGTATTTCACGTCAACGAGCTTGGGGAGTTCCCATACCGGCAATATACCACAAAGCGACTGGACAAGCAGTGGTCAGTTCTCAGAGTATTGAGCACGTCATTAGTACCATCCAGGATCGCGGGATTGATGCATGGTGGTCTGATCCACCACATGATCCTCGATGGATCGCCCCTGGCTTGGATCCCGCGGATTATATCCGAGGCACCGACACCATGGACGTGTGGTTTGATAGCGGAACAAGCTGGTCATCAGTGCTTGGATTGAATGCGGTACAGACTGGACCGCTTTCTGATATCGTTGTCGAAGGAACAGACCAGCATCGCGGATGGTTTCAGTCTAGTCTGTTGACAAATGTGGCATACCAAAAATCACTTGACGCTACTGCTATTGCGCATGCTCCTTTCAAATCGGTGGCCACGCACGGCTTTACGTTAGACGCGCAAGGCAAGAAGATGAGCAAATCCTTAGGAAATGTCATTGCGCCAGCCGAGATTATTGCTGGCCTTGACAGTCCCCCAAAAGTAATATCCAAAGATACAAAGAAGAAGCCACGTGAGGTTCATGCTCTAGGACCGGATGCACTTCGGCTCTGGGTGGCCAGTAGCGACTGGACCAAAGACGTGGTGATCAGTCAGACCGTGGTCAAAGCTGTTCACGCTGCTTTGGACAAGTATCGAGTGACGATGAAACTGTTGCTGGGTCTGTTGGGAGATTTCCAAATTGAGCAAGCGGTGTCGTACGATGAGATGCCCTTGCTTGATCAAGTGGCTCTCCTTCAATTGCATCGTGTTAGCCAGACGGTGAAAACGGCATACCAAGACTTAGAGTTTCACAAAGCAATCATCGCGATCAACAAATGGGTCGCTACTGATCTATCTGGCTTTTATTTTGAGGCTATCAAAGATATCCTATACTGCGACTCACCTTCGAGTTCTCGACGCCGGAGTGCTCAGACAGCTCTTCATCAGATATTCACCCAGTTTCAACACATGCTAGGTGCGACAACACCTCTACTTATTGAAGAGACCTGGGAACATACTCCTGAAGGATACAAAACGGACCTGGAGCATCCTCTGAAACGGGTGTGGGCGCCTGTGCCGGCGGAATGGAACAATTCAAGTCTTGATGTGATCGTCCCCAAGATCATAACCATTAATTCGGCAGTCAAGTCTGCACAGGAAAAGGCACGATCCGAGAAACTCATGGGACAGTCACTAGGGTCTGACGTTGCACTCTACCTTTCTCCAGATGAGACCTTGGCCAGTATCCCGACTGAGACGTGGCAAGAGATCTTTGTCGTGTCTGGAGTGGACGTCCACTTCCACCAAGATTTCACTGAGAAAGCTCAACACCATCTCCAACACCACAACCCGGTTTGGGCACATTCGAGTGTTATTGAGAACACCGACGGCAACGGTGCTATGGGAATGGCTATTGTGACATATCCCACTGGGGCTAAATGCGCTCGGTGCTGGAAATATGTGGTGGAAAAGACAGAAAAAGCTTCGGAACAATCAGGATCTGCCGATGTCGTCAATGAAACTGAGTTGCCACTGTGTCAGCGATGTACGGATGCAGTGACAGAATATGAGAAGTGAATATTGGATATATATATATATATATATATATTCAGGTGTTCGGCAAGCTAGACAGCCCGGTGTACAAAAGATCATGTATAGATACAGTATTGTAGATAAATACCATGTACCAATAAAAGCAACACCACTATGAACTAAGAAGGCGATGAACAATCATTCGGGAGCTAGTACCTAAGTTATGTGTATTTATCAACAAACACATCACAACTCCACCATTGGGATAAGGAGACCAAATGAGTCATAGGGTCAGCTCGAATGACGCCATCTCACAGGTTGATGACTTTCGAGAGTCTGACGCCCTTGTGTAGACGTGCGGGGTTTTGTATCTACAGATTATGGGACGCCGATAGCATCATTCGACGTGGAGAATAAAAATATACACCGTTGGCCGAGTAAAATCAATCTTGTTGTGCTCTTAAACCTACCTGTATATGCTATCGACATTTACACCACGTGTGAGTGCCAGCTCTAGATCATTATTCCTCCAACACCACCATCATCATCGAATTCCCATCACTACTACTATTAGTACGATTACTACAACCCGCCACTTCACCCTCAATCAAAGACACTTCCAACCACCCAATTCCAATTCCAATTCCAATTCCAAGTTCAAATCCATCACTATGCCATTAATCCCATCCACCACCGCACTGGGCGGAAAACCACGAGTCATACTGGGCCTCATGACATTCGGACCACCAGGCAGCGAAAGCAAAGGCGGACGCATCACGGATCTGGACACGTACAACTCTCATCTCGACCACCTCCAATCGCGAGGGTACAATGAAGTCGACACGGCTCGAATGTACATCCAAGGCGACCAAGAAGGCTTTACACGCCAAGCACACTGGAAGGACCGTGGCTTGAAGCTCGCGACCAAATGCTACCCGGTCAACCCGGGCGACCATGCACCGGCCAAACTGCGTGCCACTTTTGAGACGAGTCTCAAGGAATTAGGCACCGATGCAGTGGATATTTTCTACCTGCATGCTCCAGATAGGAGTGTTCCGTTTGAGGAGACGTTGAAGGAAGCGAATGAATTGTTCAAGGAAGGCAAATTTGTCGAGTTGGGTCTGAGTAATTTCGCGGCTTGGGAAGTTGCAGAGGTTTGGAATATTGCTAATGAAAGAGGTTGGGTCAAGCCCACAATCTATCAGGCCATGTATAATGCCATCACCAGGGATATTGAAAAGGAATTGGTGCCGGCCTTGAGGAAATATAAGATTGATTTGGTGGTTTATAATCCGGTGAGTTACCTAATTGACGGCAGCTCCTTTCAGGGTTTCGTGATTTGTGTGAGATGAAAAGAAGAAAAGCTAACGTCGTGTTGTCGATATATACAGCTTGCCGGCGGTGTCTTCAGTGGCAAGTACAAATCCAAGGCTGAGATCCCTGACTCTGGTCGATTTGCTACCACGAATGAAAGACAAGGCAAAGTAAGTTCTCTCTCACACATAACTCCCTCACTCAGACTCTTTGTCACCCCTCTCTGATTGGCATACACAGATGTATCGAGATCGGTACTTCCACGACGAGACCTTTGAGGCCTTACAGCTGATCGAACCCGTGGTGGCTAAACATAACCTGACGCTGATCGAGACAGCTCTTCGCTGGGTGCGCCATCACTCGGTCCTCAAATTGACCGATGGTGGTAATGACGGTATCATTATCGGCGTCAGCAGTTTGAGTCAACTTGAGACTAACTTGACGGATCTGGAAAAGGGCCCTTTGCCTGATGAGGTTGTCGAGGTCTTGGATCAAGCGTGGAATACTCTCTTCAAGGGAAAAAGTCCTAGTTATTGGCGATGATTGGGGGTTAGATCCAGGTATTGATGAACATCAATTGGTTTGAGTTAAACTGATGGTCCAATAAAGAAGTGGGCGTCTAAGCAGATACTCAGATATTTACAAAGAACAGTGGATGCAAAGGCTATGTACTCAAGCCCACCATGGAGGTAGCATATGTAGCCTTGATACAATGGCAAGCTGGGAACAAGGAACAGGCTACTGTCTGCACGTGTGACCAAGCTACTCTATCTCTTGAGATACGCCGAAAAGTGCATGTTTCATTTTTTCAGAGGAAATCGCCCTGTGAAGTCTGCTCTTTATCTCGACCGACTCATCAAGACTTCATGACCCCGCCCTGGCACCCCTGGCACCCCTGGCACTTCTCCCCCGTCGTGCACGACTCCCAAAGCGGAACTTCATGTCATCGCTATCATCTCCCTCACTATCTGCCTCCTTTGCCACCGTCACAGGTAGAGTCTTCTGTCTCTTTGAAGCACTTGAGCTAGCAGTGGAAGGCGCCGTTCTCTTACCCCTGATACTGCCAGATGCAGTGGCTGATCTGCTTGTCTGCGTGTTGGTCTGTGTATGAGACTCATGCAGGGGAACAGTGTCTTCGTCCTCGTGGTCCACCGTCGCAGCACGTCTATCTGCAGCTCGGGTTCGTCGGGGTGAATCAAGGTCGATGTCATGTTCGACTATCGCGGCCGCCTCCTGTTGAAGCCGTGATGTCACAGGGCTGGTGCTTTTCATGCCGGACGAGACTTGGTCTCCCTCTTCAACGTCATCAAGGGTAATGCTTTCTTCTCCTCCAATGGTTCTAGCACTGGAATGCTGGGATTGGTCTTGATTTTGAAGCCGTGCTCTCTGACTTCTGGCTTCTTTTTGTCGCTTCTTCTCCCGCTCCCGCTCTATTTGCTCTTCGGTCTTGTCCCAGTACTTGTCACCGATGCCAAAATCGTTCAATTTGATTGCCACTAAAGGAACAATGACTTTGGTCGCATGCCCGCGCCGCTGTGGGGCTTCTCCTTTGCGCCGAAAGCCTTTGAAATTCTTTCTCCCATTCCATTTGGGATCCCAATTTTCACTCCTCTGGGTTTCGGCAGCAAGTCTGAGGTTTTTGCTTTTGTCGCGTAGTGGGAGGTCCATGGTTAGCACCTCGACGAGATTAGCCGGTCCGTCTTCGTCTGCATCGACTGGTTTGAGGGCGAATTCTTCTTCTCGCTTGGCGGCTTCTTCAGCCTCTTCACGGCGAGCATCTAAGGCTTTGCGGACATCAAGCTCTTTTTCGACTCGGCGTTTTCTCACCGTTGGAGGCGGCGGAAGATCCTCGGTATCGACAGCATTCCCACCATTGGCCTTTTGTTCGGCAAGTTTTCGCTTCTTAAATGCTGTGGCAGCTGGCAGCAAATCATCAATTTCTTCGGCAAACTCGTTCTCGGGGTCATTGCTAGGAGAGCGTGGACGCTTGCGAGAAACTGTTTGTGGTTCATCCTTGATGGCTGTGAGGGGGTCCGCTTCAGAGTCAAAAGCAATTGCATCGTCTTCGTCGTCTTCATACTCGGCGACAGCATCAGGGTCGAAACCATCATCAAAGTCTTTCAGGCGGCTTGCTTGGGTGAGTCTGGAGGGTTGATATGGTCGAGGAGGAGAATCTTGTTCCTTGACATGAGAGTCTTGTGCCGGTGGTGACGGCGAGGCCAAAACCTCTGTGCGAGCTTTGTCCACTTCTGGTCTTGAAGGCGTTGGCTGAACGCGGTCTAGTGATTTATTAGAAGAGTCAGAACCATCAACTTTTGTCCCTTTTCTGTTCAGATGTTGATCACTGTGAGTGTTGGAGGAACCAGGTTGCACAAGGGAACTAGCCGCAGAAGGAGGTGGTGGGACTCTCCCATCGGTAGTGCTTTCATATGGAATGGGTTGTCTCAGTGAAGACGGGTCATTGGTTAAAATAGCCCCGAGGAACTCGGACTGATCGATGGCACGTTGGTCCATTTTCAGAGCGGTCTCGTTGATGAGGGCATTGGTCCATTCTTGAACATCGTCCTTGCCTGTCCACCGAACCAAGATGGGAAGGGGGCTTTTTGTGGTGCTAGCCTTTTGACCCGCGGCATTATGAACAAATCGCAACAAGTCATCAGCTAGAGTACTTGTATTATCGACCTTGAAGAGAAGGGCTTTCCCATGTCCGGTAGTGACGACCGGTAACAAATTGTCAAATTGGGTCTGGTCCCCGAAAATAAAAGTATATCCCTGGAAAATGTTGATTCGGTTTGGATTAGGCTGGTACGCTTCGACAGGACTGATTGTAGGCTCACGGCCTGGTGGAGGAAGATGAGCTTTAGGGTCGGGCCATGCCGTATCGAAATCGAGTTCCAAAGGGGAGAGGTTTTCTTCCTGACTGAGAGTGGTGGGGGTGGCAGCATAGTCAAGGGCGTCGAGGTAGGATTCGGACACAAGGTATTTGCCGGCAATGAGAGCTTGCAAGCCTTTGGCCGTGTTTCTCTTGCTCGCAACCACATGTGTAGTCTGGTCTATGATGAAATCACCCGTAGCTTTGATGTCGAGAGGCTGAACTCTGGACTGCTTTGTCTTGAGAAGACCTGCCTTGACCTCCTTTTTGAGCAGATTCACAGTCAAGTTGCATGGCTCCCATCTGATAACGATCTCGTGAGGACACGAGCCAGGTCGAACGGAGTTTTCGAGGGATTTGAGCTCTCGTGAAGCATTCTTGATCAGCTCGCCATTGACAGACGTGCCACTCTTGGAGTTTTGGTCCTGAATATGAACGCAGGATCTGACATGGAGACGAGCAGCATCACCGTCGGCCACAGGGTCGACCTGAATGACAAAATGTTTCCTTGAGACGGTCTTGTGATCAATAGCAAAATGTACACCCTCTCTTTTGACTCGGCCGAATAAATACTTTTGGCCGGGCTTCAACCACATTCGTTTGCCTTGGAGGAAGTCTCCATTGGACTCGAGAATCCACATGGTAGACTCATGGCAGAAGGGAGGAGGGAGAAGGAGGGGACGTGGCCGATATAGTTTGGATGATGTTGAGGACAAGTTGATCAACCACTTTTTATGGATACAACCAGGCAGCGCAGGCAAAAAAACGCGATATGGGAAGGAGTGACTTTCTCGACACGCGCTAGGTTGTCATCTGTAGGCTGCAATGCGGGGATCCAGGCGAATTGTGGGTGCCGTGGTGCCTGGGAGCCCTTGGAGACGTCGAGTCAAGGCGAGTTGGCAGGCGGCTGTCGGTCACTCAGGCAAGTCGTATGTATGCCTAAGAGGTCAGAGCCAGAGAGGATACAAGATCAGGACATAGTGTGTTAGGCGTGTCAATGGCCTAGAACCAGGAACCCCACGCGCCAGACTCCTAAAAGTTAGTGTACTTATACTCATTGTTAAATAGGTGCGGAGCATTCCAGATAAGGCAAAGTCACTCCTTGCTGCTCTACTCCAGACCTGTTTTGGTCTTTTGGTGCCTTTCAGAAATAATTAGGCCCCTAAGGCCCTTGGAACGCTCGAGCCCCAGAACCCTTGGGGCCCCTCAGCCCCATCGACGACCAGGTTTATGATTGAACAACAATGGGTGGCCATGACCCTCACGACGTCAGCACAAACACATGTGTACATGCCGCAGGAAGATGTCACTAAGCCGGTAGCGGTTGCTCGTGTTACAAAGTTCCAACGTTCCAACCTGGTCAGCTCCTCATTCTGACCATCAATCCACCTGACCACCGTTCAAGACAATCACTACAACACAACAACACCGTCCGTCCTAGATTGTCAGCTTTGTTGCGACAACACGATACAGAGAATACCATTTGTTCCATCATGTCTGACCCCACTGGCACTTTCGTCAACACCGACAAGGCGCCTGTACTCAGGGCCGATCCAGACACCATCTCTCCACTTGAGCGGCGCAACTCTCTTGAGAAACACCTTCAACATCGACCAGATGCCCAAGACCTCAAGAATCGACACATCCTACTTGATACCAAGACTGCGCCGTAAGTTGACTGACGTATAATGGTGGAATTGGAACTCCCGTCTCACTATTTACTTCTAGTGCCCTTCAGGCCAAGCAACTGGAACTTGAACGCCAGCAGCACAGCGACAGTCTCCGGAAGCACCTGGAAAAACGTGCCGATCGAGACGAATTGGTTGAACGTAAGTGATGGGGTTTTGTACTTGACTGGCCAACACTAACCCGTCATCTAGGCAATATCCTCCCCGAGGGCAACGCTGCGCCAGCCTTGCAAGCCAGCCAAAAGGCTCTAGATCGACACATGAGGGCTGACAGCCTCGAACATAAGATTCAGACCCGGCCAAAGCCAGAGCAGTTGATCAAGGAAGGCATCCTAGAAGAGAGTGAAAACCCAATCAAGGAATAGGTCAAGTTGCAAACCCAATGCAATATGCCAGTGACATGTGCTTCAGTAGCTCCATGAGAGCCCAGCATGTGAGATGTGAGACAAACAATGGTTAGGACAGAGAGTAACAAAATATACTTCTACATGATCAATACCCCTCGATCTGGTCGCTTTCTCTCGGTCCCTCCGAGAAGTTGGTGTCGGGCCTCCATCCCTTGGGTCGTTCTTGACCTCGCACAATCATGCTGTAGACTCCGTTTTCCACCTTCTCGACTGAAGTCCTCGTGACAGACAGCTTCTTGTAGAATTCCTTGGATAGTGGATAAGTTCCACTTGGATCCATGAGTTCTAACGTATTGCGCAAGCTTTGCATGTCTGTCAATATGGACGACTTGGACGAGGACTCTGAGTCTTGGGTGCTTCCTGGCAATTTACCATTGGTAGCCATATATGTGATGGCAAATCGCATCAACTCTCCAGTCATGTCGAATATACCCAGTATATAGTCCTCGTGCGTCAAGATGATACCTTGGGGGAGTTTAGCCTGCGCTGCCTCGGGGGTCAAGAGACATTGGGTTTCGAGGTAGGAATGAAAAAGAACAGCCTCCATGAATTCCTGGATGCCGCCTGTGATGTTGCCCCGATATCGATGTGCATTAATCCCTTGGAGGTCGGGGACAATGCTTTCGAACAGCGTATTTATCGTTGCATACATGGGATCTATCTGTTTGGCAATTGAAACATGGACTGGTCGACCAAGGTCACGAACTCTAGTTCACAACAGTCATGAGTTCGTTTTTCGGTCTTTGTATCTGACGAGTGTGTTCTTGGACTTTTTCCCTTACCTCTGTAATGCAAATATACTAGGTCGTGTGAGCAGAGATCACCGAACGAACGTAAGGGGTGGGTGGGCGAGGTCGAATACTTACATTTTCTTACTTTGTGCCGTTATGTCTCTCGATGCCTTGATGATTTTCTCCCTCCGGTCATGATGCTGGTCAAGTTCTGATCGATAAGACTCAAACAGCGAGATGTATGGAGATGGAGAGCTGGAACTTGATGCAATCTCCATGCCGTCATGAGATCGTTTTACTCCAGCCATATGCCGTTAATGATTAATACAGTAAGGAGAATGCAGTGTCGAAAATGTATGATACTCAGACCTTGCCAGCCTTGTGGTGCCTTGACACGTAAAAATGGTTGGTTTTGGGGGTTGTGGAAAAAAGCTTGCGACCCTGAGAATTGATTCAATTGGAGATGCTGGGATGATGGAGAGGATGGAGAGAAGAGAAGCCTGCAGCTTTGTCGGCCAACCTGCTTGAACAGGCATTGACAACGAGCCTTAGGACGCCGTCTACCACCGCCTTTCACCATAAGCTTTAACCACGTTTCAACTGTAATGCACGACGTTTAGGCCCTTCGGCCCATTGCAGTGTCAAGTTGTGTCTCAATCTCAACAAATTATAATCCTACTAGGTATTTAGTATGTAACTAGTAGTAAATACCATGATATTCGACAAAAACTCTACATTTTCACCAACGTCAATTAAGAGCGAGAACGACAAATCACCACTTCTCAAATGCACTAGGCAATGGTTTTCCTTTGGGCCTTCTATAGATAGTCTCTAACTTTTACATATCGTTACATCCTCACTACTCTCCCGCTGTTGACCGCTGCACGTGGTACTGACAGTACTGTTATAGAGACCGCGAAATTCATCCTTGAACCCTCTAATTGGTGCTGAGGGTAGATTTGCTGTGCAGAGCGTTGAGGAGACTTGTTTATGGTCATCAGTCATGTGGCTACGCCATTGATAGTCCATCGTTGTGGCGCGATACGCGAGCCGATCTCCTCCAGATTCCTCCAGATCCTGGGAGTGGCAAACCCTCCAAGGCCTGTAGGGCCCAATGTGAGCGCTCTTTGATAACCCACCTGTTCCACAACGGCCCCAACCGACCGCCCGCTGACTGGCGCCTCGGGCTTTGAGTGTCACACTGACGTAGGCGCATTTCATAAACTCGAACAAAAACTTGGTTTAGTTGTCGTTACCTAACTACCCTGGTAGCATTTGGCCCAGGATAATAAAAGTTAGCCATGATGCCTAACTTCCCTACCTACTCAGCCACTCTACATCTCTCAGAACGAGATATTCTCATAGCAGTGGGATCTACTCAGATCTATCTGTGGAAATGCCCCCCAAAAAGCTGCCACCGCGAGCGGCATCGCAGCAGAAACCACAAACACCACAGCCACAGCAGAAGGCGAAACCACAACCACAACCACTGAATAAACCCTCCAGTGCACCAAAACCTCAACCCAAGAATGCATCTTCCCCTCCCACAGCACAACCGGCCATTCCAGAGCATGAGATCAAGCAAAGCTCCTCCATGAGCGCCCAGCTCGCCCTCGAAGCCGCAAAGAAAGCCTACGAACTCCGTCAAGCAGCGTATGGGGCTGGTGATCCTAATGCACGCGAAGAAATATTGGCCAAAGCGGTCAACAAGGAAATCGAGGCCGAGACCTTTGGCAAAGCCGCAAAATATACTCGCTCCGGGGCGTTTCAGGGTCTTGCAGCCGGTGCTGGTCTCGGTGTCCAACCCGGTGTGACTCTGGGGAAATTGACTGGAGCTCTTGTTGGGGGCGTGTTGGCTTCAGCGGGCGCAGTGCTAGGTGGTGGCATTGGATCCGCGTACGGGGCCATTAGTGGTCCTTTCTGGGATTTGGGTCAGATGGCAAGTCGCGGTGTCAGAAGTATAGTTGGCGATTTCCCCAATTGGGAGGCGACATCCAGCCAGAAAAAGGCACTAGAGAAGATGGTGATCGGGGCACAGCAGACTGAGGCTCCTAGTCAACAAGAGCTAGAGGAGATGAGGGATGATGACGGTGGACTCGGCCAGGAGGACTATCAGCAGTGGGCCACCGACCTGACAAGCTATCTCCCAAACATGCCGTCGATGCCATCCATGCCTTCAGTGCCTTCACTGCCGTCGATGCCAGGACTTTGGGGACAGTCAAAATCGAATGATCCTCCTCAGCGCCCAGATCAGTCAAAGAACGCGTCGACATCAAAACAAACCCAACCATCCAGACCGCCATCAAAGCCTCCAGCGCCTCCAAAACAGCAAGCAGCCTCTCCCAAGCCCAGTCAGCCCAAGAAGAAGCCAGCTAAACTGGAGCCCAGATCAACAGGGCTGACTTCGCCATCGAATCCATCAGCCGCTCGAAGAAAACCACCCAAATTGGAGACAAGGTCCAAACCTGCGACAGTCAATGCATGAATCAGCCATCGAAAGCGGTAGTATAGTAAGTGCTTGGATTATTCCCCGAATTTTGCTGTTGGGCGGTCAAGCCGTGGGGTGGGAAAACTGCTCGCACCTCATGTGGAGGCTCATCTCAGACGCCACCGCTTTTACAGCGGATGAGAGTGGCGATAGGTTGAGGTATTCATGATGATCTTGAATTTCTAGCCATGTATGTACAAGTATAGTTATGATTTACAGATTTCAAGACTATGTGCTCGTCCGGGGAAGACTCGGCTGATCCAGAGCCCACTTTTTATTACTCCTCCGTCATTGCGATATCTTTCATGGAATGTCCGCGGATACTCTTAAGCTCGCATCACCCGCTCGATGCCCCTCGATTCTGAAGCGATGGAGCGGAGACACGCCAATTATCGCCAATTTCAACCAGCCTCATGGCAATTCGTATGCGTATCAGCTCCCCAAATGGAGAATAGAACGTGTGGAAGGCCTGAAAGAAGAGGGCTTGGTAGGGCGGAAGGGTCGAGATCTTACCCGTGTCTACGCAAATGTTTACTGGTCGAGTTTCTCGTGTCCCCCGTATTCGAATAAATCCGCCCAAAATAAACATGTACGGAGTATGTTTGGCACATCGAGCATCTTCAAACTTTGTCACGGTCTGCGTTATTGCCCTTTGTTATGAAGCCCTGATGGGCTCCAAAATCACAAAAAGACCTATATTGTTAACTACAAGCTCTCGCTACGCTGCTGCACCCGATGCTCCGGCCCAAGGCTCGTAGGATCTGGTTGTCAGCCTAACTTACGAGCGCAATATGCCAATTGCTTACAAATCGTGTTTCTCCACTCGCTTGCATGTGTTGAGTAAAGAGTTCAGACAATAATAATGGTCCATTTGTGGCCACTATTTGGACCCTGGCATACTCCGTACATGTTAAGACTTTTGTCGGTCTTTGTCGTTATGGCAGATCCCTGGATCTCTAACTGCATGCGGACAGCATCATGGCTCAGCTAAGATGCGATGGATGAGAGCCACGGCGGACATTGAACAGCCTTGGGATGTTTCATATATTCAATTCGTTTATCCATTTGTTCCTTTACACCTGCCTCCAATGATTCTGTCGTAGCATCCGTCCTGAGATTATTGTCTTGGATAAAAGCTCCTTCCTCATAACTTGGACAATGGAGCAGCTGGACCTCGTTGTCGTTGGCGCAGGTAATTTATCTTCACCTCTGACCCTTGTACCATCACTCGTCACTCACTGACAACATTACTTGGTGTCGTAGGGTGCTATGGTCTCGCCGCCGCCAAGCAATATCTCAGCCAACACCCCTCCGCTTCTCTCGCCATCATTGAGACATCATCCTCCCTCGGCGGCGTGTGGGCTACCGAGCGCCTCTATCCGGGTCTCAAGTCCAATAACCTTCTAGGTACATATGAATATGCCGATTTTCCCATGACAACGGAGCGATTCGGTGTGCGGCCGAGAGAGCACGTGCCTGGGAGTGTAATTCATGAGTACATGGAGGCGTACGCTGAGAACTTCGGCATTGCCAAGTGCTTACGATTGAACACCAAGGTCATAGCAGCCGAGCATCTCCCTGAAGGTGGATGGGTGCTTGAAGTGAGAGATTCTGGTGACGAGGCCGGTCAAGTTGTCAAGCTCTCAACGCAAAGGTTGATTCTGGCCACGGGTCTCACTTCCGACCCGTTTATGCCACATATCCAGGGACAGGAAGACTACGACAGACCTTTATTCCACATCAAAGATCTCCAGAAGCACAAGGATACACTGGTTCCTGGTAAACGGGTTACTGTATTCGGAGGCACAAAGACGGCTTGGGATGCGGTGTATACATACGCTACACGAGGTGTACACGTTGATTGGATTATTCGGCGTAAGTGAACTCTTCGTCTGGTCGTTCTGCTCCCTTGCCGTTATTGCTGATTCTTCACCAAAGCTTCTGGGCATGGCCCGGCATGGATGTCACCGCCTTTTGTCACACCGTTCAAGAAATGGCTCGAAAAGCTCGTCAGTACGTTGAAGTGCGCCCCGGTATCCTGCTGCGCTGAATGCTGATACCCGGATAGATACTCGTCTGCTTCACTGGTTTGCCCCTTGTATATGGGCTCAAGACAGCGGTTACAATGCCATCCGGTGGTTCTATCATCGCACTCCCATCGGGCGCGCTATCACAAACGGTTTCTGGAACACCATCGCCAACGATGTTATCAATCTCATGGGCTTCGAGAAACACCCAGAGTGCGCCAAGCTCAAGCCCACCGCGGAAGCCCTTTTCACGGGCACGAGCTTCAGTATCCTCAACTACGACACCGACTTCTTCGAACCGATCCGTAACGGCACTGTGAAGATCTACCAAGCAGATCTGTCACATCTGAGCGAGGGAAAGGTCCATCTTGATGATGCTGAGGAGACCGTGCTCGACTCGGATGCTTTCCTCTGCTTGACGGGCTGGAAGCAGAAGCCTCGACTCAAGTTTCTTCCCGAGGGCATTGATCGCAAGATCGGGCTTTCATATGCTCCTACGACCGCCGATAAACAATGCGGGCCGGATGAGTGCCTTGCCGCACAGACTGACCTGATCGAGAGAGCTGACGCAGAGATCCAAGTTCGCTTTCCCCGGCTCAAGGTGCCGATGAAGTTCAACCCAAACTATGTTCCCCTCACCCAGACCAAGGCATTCAAGCAGGACCCCAGCACTGAGGCCCAGACAGAGACTACCGGATCATCGAGCTTGACAACTTTCATGCTCTACCATTTCATGGTCCCCGGCACCGCAGAATTCCTTCGCACTAAGGACTTCGCGGTCGCAGGCGGCCTGCAAAATTTTAGCAACATCACGACCGCACACATTCAAGGTCTCTGGATCAGTGCTTTCTTCGATGGCAAGCTCGCTCGAGACCCTAGCTCGGCTGTCACGCCCAATGACGTTGATTCAGAGAACGTAAAGGGTGAGCATGCGAAGACGATGACTCTGGACGAGGTACACTGGCAGACGGTACTACACAACCGCTTTGGTAAGTGGCGGTACCCAAACGATACCGGGGCGAGACATCCGGACTTTGTATTCGAAGCGCTGCAGTATATGGATATGTTGATGGTGGATTTGGGATTGAAGGTTCACAGAAAGGGAGGATGGTTCAGGGAGATAACAGATCCATATGGACCGGAAGATTATCGGAATATCAATGAAGAGTTCGATGCGCTGTTTGAGAAAAAGTAAAGATACTAGGTACCTTTGTCCTTAGCACTTAGCATTTGCTAGTTGTTCTACCTAGAGCACAGAGCGGGCGGAGGAGAAATGCAAGGGTTCTGGAAAGAAAGGTTTGTGACTTGAGGAATGACCTCTTGCGTCGATCCTCAAACCAGTCCAACAAACCATAGACAGTCCCCGTGTAGAAGAGATTGAATTCGAATTCCAACCATTCCAGACATCGATTTATCCACCTCATGCTCCCGCCTACTACTTCGTAAAGGGCCCCTCTCAACAATTGTATCCCCCATCTACATTCCACACTGCACCTGTGACGAAGCTGGCCTCATCACTAAGGAGGAATGCAACAACATTTGCAACATCAATTGGTTCAGCCGCGCGCTTTTGAACCTGTCGAGCAACCTCGGTGGATGTCTCTACGGGCTCATTCTCCATCATCGGAGTCCTGATGACACCTGCGAATCGAGTGTAAGTAAGCCTGAAAAATCTCAGTTCGTGTAATCGAGTTTCGGCATACCAGGAGCCACACAGTTGACCCGAATGTGAGGATTTTCCTTCGCCGCGGACCTGCTGATCCCAATCACCGCGTGCTTGCTGGCACAATAGGATCCAAGCTCCTCCCATCCCATCTGACCGTTTACACTTGCCGCTGTGACCTTTGTTGTGAGGGCACCCAAGTCAGCTGAAGGCCTGCTCTTCATCTTCGGGAGAGAAGTGTTCTCGATCAAGGGGACTTGGGCCGAGACTTACAATACTTCCACCCGCGCTCATATGTCTGAGCTGAGCCCGAGTGCAGAAAAACACTCCTTTGGCATTGACATCCATTTGGAACTCCCAGCCTTCGTCCGTTTCGTCGATGACCTTCGCCTGTCGCCCAACTCCAGCAAAATTCACCGCACCGTCGAGTTTACCACAGCCGTGACTTGACCGGTGGCCGAGGACACCGACCCAATCACAACATTACTCAGCTGTGAACCTTGACGCGCAGCTTCACATCATCTAGTAGTGCTTGGGATTGAGATCTCTTGCAAGAGGATTAAACATCCTCCTTCTATAAACCTTAATCTCTTCGTGATTGCTCAGCTATAAGTGTAGCATAAACAGTCGTCAAGTTGAAATATCAGGCCCATGACAACTTTGCATCGTCTCCAAATCAGCTTCAATCATTGAATACTGCCGCAAATATGAAGGTTGCCGTCGCCGGAACAGGCAATGTTGCACAATATCTTTTTGAGGAAATCCCAAAGTATGGACATGAACTGGTTGTCCTGACGCGAAAGGCGAAGCCTGGGAAAAATTACGTTCAAAAGGAGACTGACTACAGCCTGGCATCCCTGGTCCAGGTTTTGGATGATTCGGGAGTCGAGGGTCTGGTGTCAACCATCGCCGACTTCGACAATCCTGCTGTCGCAACCCAAATACAATTTGATATGCTTGAGGCATGCAAGCAGTCGAAAACATGTAAAAGCTACGTTCCATCGGAATGGATGAGTGACGTCCTCAACTATCCAGAGCAACCCATCTTCTTGGCCGAGACAAACGAAAAGTTCTACAACAAGCTCAAGCAAGAACATGGTGTTCGCTGGACCATCCTCTGTAACTCATGGTTCGCGGAGTACGTACTCCCGTCCTCACAACGACACCTTCGCGAAATTGGTGCCCTTTGGCCCATGGATAACGAGAAGAAGGTCTTTACGATTTATGGTCCAGGAAATCAACCCTTCTCCGTCTGTTCGGTGAGAGATGCCGCTAAAGCTATTGCCGCTCTTCTCGGCACGACAGATGCTTGGGAGCCATACACCTTCATCGCTGGCCATCACCTTACACTCAACGAGCTCTTCGCCATCATCAAAAGGAGGGATCCAGAATGGAGGAGCGTGAACAAGCCTCTCCAAAAGACCATCAAGCAAATAGTTTATAACCAGTCACCAGAGCTTGTGCTAGGAGGTTATTTTGAGCTCTTGATATACTCAGGCGCTTCAAAATTACCGGAGGACGAGGTCCTGAGGCAGCGCACAAAGTACTTCCCGGAGGTGCACTTTCGGACGGTAGAGGAGCTGCTCGATCTTGCAGGAGCGAGACCTACAGTAATCATTTGATCAAATAGAACCTAGTACTGGAACAACTTCTCTCTCGGGGCTCCATATCATCCGAACGTAGCACATTCGTAAAAACTGTTGTTTAAGCAAAGTCAGTTGTGTCTTCGTGCTAGGATTTATGTCGTCTAGATACATCTGTCCTTCGTCAACCAAGTTTCAAGATGTAGCCGACTCTTCACGGCCTACCAAAGCTCCATTTATAGGAAAGGCGGATGCAAGCTTCTCAACGCAGAACCCCCTTAAGGGCAGAAATCAGCACAGCACGGGTATATGGTTGGAACTTGTTCTTCGTTCAGAGCTTCCCATGGGTATGCCCATGAGTTCTCTGTAAAGTATTCAAAAGTGCCAACGGCCGAGTGTTTTCACAGACGGGTCCACGTTGAAGTTGGTTGGCTATGTTTGTAGAGCACCTCAGAAGAATGTCACCGCCGTCAAAAGTCACGCAGAACACAACCCGTCCGCTTCATCCCACTCTGACTCCATCAAGAGTATTTTGGATAGCCTCAGTATCGTTTTGAGAATGATACTGGCTCACAACCTTTGCCATACTTGCTCAGTGAGCATGCAACCGCTCTACATAAATAGGATTTGGCATCTGGTAGCCGCCTCTGACCACGAACCAGTTACCCATGATGGCGATCAGGAACCCGATGAACACAACAGGTGACCAATTCATACCGCTGGCTGTCACCGGATAGTAGCTTGGAAGGGACAGGGTAACCTCAGTTAAAGTCAACCAAGCCAGGGCCAAGATGTTGATGAAAGGGCCTGCTCGCCCAAGGTTGAATGTTCGTTTCTCTGGGAGTGTTTTCCGATTCTTTCGCAGCACGAAGAAAATTGGCACCCAGTACGTAACATTCAAGCAAAGGATCGAGCTGCCAAATATGCCGTTGAGAACCGTGTATGGACCGAAAACCAGGAGAGAAAGTAAACCGGCAAGCGTGGAGCAAGCAACGACGGCAACGACAGGCAATTGCAGCCTCTTGTTCGTACGCCCAAAGATGCGTCCGGCTGGAAGCCCACCAGTCTTCGCAAAGGCCCACAGCAAACGACTTGCGCCCGTCAAGAGAGCCGAGGTAGCATTGCTGTTGACGATGATCATGATTGCAGCAACGGTGACCACCCATCCTTTGTTGTTCCAAGAATCTACGGCTACCTGTAAGGCCGCCTGGTGGCCGAGAGGGTCCAGTAGATTTTCAGGATGAACGGTACAGAAGATAATCGCGATCACCATGATGAGACCGGCGAAGGCATTGAGACATGTGGTGGCAAACATGACCAGTGGGATCGTCCGCTCCGGGACCGGGACCTCTTCCGCCATGTGGGACGCAGCGTCTGGGACTGACATGGTAAGAAGGCCTGGGAGAAACCCGAGGAGGAACACGAAGCCATCGGAGGACCATCCAGTTTCGTTGGTCACATGAAGAAATGCGTCGTGTGCCGAGTTTTTGGGCGAAGTTTTTGCGAGCAACACAACAAAGACATAAAATCCTGCACAATTCAGGAAGACCACCATGGCCTTGTTGATTCCAGGGAGAAGGCGCACGCCGACTGTATTGAGGAGCGCAGCGATGATCAACGTCGCAACGGAAAGAACGTAGATTTGGTAAATCTGGGGCACAAACGTGTCGGTGACCACCATTCCGAAGGCGATATAAAAGTTTGCGCTGTATACCGCTGCCCCTGCAGCGCCTAGCGTCCATCCAAGTGTCGTCAAGGTGCCGACCACGTAGCTTATGAATCGAGCATAGCTGACTGGGGCCAATGAACCTGCCCAGAAGATTTGACCTGTTATCGAGCGTGAGCGATTCGAATCAAAGCGTACAATAGTGCTCGGAGGTTACGAACCTGATGCATGAGGCAAAAACGCAGCAATCTCAGCCAGACTGGTCGCGACGGCAATCTGACCGACCATAGAGGTAAGGAAACACCAGAAGAAGTAAGAAGTACCTCCAAAACCAGTGACCAGGCCTGAATATAACAAAATCCCTATTGGGGCGGCGGTTATCGAGAACTGAATGCCAATCACGCTCAATGTACTAAAGCGATCCTGCTTCAACTCAATCCTCTTGAACATCTCCCCATTGTGTTTGCTTGTTTCCGTCAAGGTACTCTCAAGGTTGAGATCCGAGGATGTGACTGCGTCCTTCTGATCCATGTTGTGTGGGAGGCTGTTGCTGGGCTATGATCTTCGAGGGTGTTGGTAGGCAAAGCAATTTATTCGCATCTCATCCTTAATCCAGTTTATATAGACTCATGACACGAGACTTGGTACACTGTGCCACAAAGCGGTCAACAACGAGCTATCGCGCACCGTCGGTAGAAGATAAGGGTGAAGTGGGTATCATCGTATGTTCTCTCTCAACAAGTCCATAGTGGGAGCTGAGACTGAAAACGACCTTGCGGTTAGATAAGATCCTTGGTCTGGGGTAATGGAAGCATCAGGCAGTCCTGTGGACCGACTCTTGCCCCACGATCGCAACATCGTTTAGATTAGCGGCCAAGAGGAGCAGATAAACGACTGTAGAGGTGTCTCGGATACATGGTTGATGGAATGTCTCCACTACTGGGAAATAGGGAGATAAGGACTAAGCAATTAAACACAATGTTCGAGAGAACCTCTGGAGTCAAAAAAATGCTGCATCACTTTCTACACAGACGGGCTTATTCGCAGAATCAAAGAGGCCGACTGGTGGGACTGTGGGATCGGGAATTCTCCATTCCGATCTCTCACAATAAAGATCTAGCATAACTAAGGATAAATTGATCAGTAACATTATATTAGCCATTAACTACTTAGTCTCTCTATTGAAGAAGGGATGGTAGAACGTTGGTAGCTTGACCATCAAGCTAAGTATGAACCCTCCTAAGAGATTGTATCGAGTCACGGATCCCACTGAGTTGTTCATGTCTATGTGAGCCGTGAGGACAGGAAGAAGCTTGACAACTATCATGACTCTGGGCTGCCAGACTTTGTAAAACCATACCCGGTTCAAGTAGATATAGGTAGCCATTGGGCGTACCTGGGACGTTCGTGGTGCCCGGTTCGCACGCGCCCGGGGTGAGCATAGGGCGGCACCACCCTCGTCCCGAAGCGGGGTGAGCGTCGAACAGGTTTCCCTGCCCTTGGCATTCGACTTTAAGAAATGAATAATGGCAAGAGGCCAAACTACAACTTCACTTGTTGTATCCCGTCAACACTACCTCGACGATATGTTGTCAGGTCGCAACCAGGGACTTTGATAGACCTCGATATCCCCCGACCAGACATGTCTTATCAGTCACCATGTCTCTCTCTTCTTCTTCTTTCTTCTCATCTCCCACCGCCGTCTTCACCTCAGCATTCCTCCTCCGTGCCATCCTCCTCGTCTATGGTATCTACCAGGACTCAGTCTCCGCCCTCAAATACACCGACATAGATTACTATGTCTTCACCGATGCCGCAAGAGCCGTCTCTAGAGGCCTATCTCCCTACCACCGCGATACATATCGATACACTCCCTTACTCGCCTGGATTCTCCTCCCTACTACCTGGGGTGGCCTGTGGTTCCATTTCGGAAAGGCACTCTTTGCATTTTCAGATCTTATTGCCGGTTGGCTGTTACTCGTCCTTCTGAGGAAAAGAGGTCTCGATCAACAACGTGCTCTCAAATATGCCAGTGTCTGGCTGTTGAATCCCATGGTGGCCAATATCAGTACTCGAGGCAGTAGTGAGGGTTTCCTTTGCGTTTTGGTCCTCGCACTGCTGGCTGCTTTCGAATCTCAACAACTCATCGGCTCCGCGATCCTTCTCGGAATTTGTGTCCATCTCAAGATTTATCCATTCATATACGGGGCCAGTATGCTGTGGACACTCGAGAGCACATCATCATCATCATCATCATCAGCATCATCATCCACTGTTTCTGCATCTACAACTCCAGCAGCGTCCCTTCAAGCAGTCTTCCATTTCTTCAACGCCAAAAGATTTCTCCTCCTGGGCATTTCAACAGGCGTCTTCATGGTCCTCAACACCATCATGTATTATATCTATGGACAACCATTCCTCCAACACACTTTCTTCCATCACCTGACCCGTATCGATCATCGACATAATTTCTCCCCTTATAACACTCTACTTTACCTCTCCTCTGCTACTCACTCGTCAACATTGGGGATCAACGGCTCAACATCATCCAGCTCTATATCTTTCGAATCGCTCGCATTCATCCCCCAGCTCCTCCTCTCCACCATCCTCCTCCCCATCACCTTATCCAAACACGACCTCCCCACCACCATGCTCGCCCAAACCCTCGCCTTTGTCACATTCAACAAAGTCTGCACATCCCAGTATTTCCTGTGGTATCTGATCTTCCTTCCACTCTATCTACCAACCTCATCTCTGATCGCCCGGCCCAAATTGGGAATCACTGCACTCGCATTATGGGTTCTCGGCCAAGCGGCCTGGTTACAACAAGGATATCAATTGGAATTCCTGGGTCGGAGTACTTTTGTCCCGGGTCTTTTCGGGGCTGGACTGGGGTTTTTCCTCGTTAATTGTTGGATTCTGGGAATTGTGGTTCAGGATGTTTTGATGAATAGTAGTGGTGGTGGTGGTGGTGGTGGTGATGGGAAGTCGGCGGAGGCGACAGTTCCGAAGGTCATCAAAAGTCAAGGGCAATAATATCATAGCGAGGATAGAATAGAAAGAGAACCAAAAGGAGACACCGAGATAATAAACAACCAGTATGAAAGCAAATCAGTCGCTCAATTGCTCGCTTAAAACTATGGAGAAGAGAGGAAAGGAAGTGATTGAATGTGTAAGTGAATCAATTCATAACCCTCGCTCGTGTCCATTTCAATAGCCATCCATGTCCATGTCCATATCCATTTGCACTCCATTGCTGTGCCCATTCCCATATCCATTCCCGTATCCATTTTCACTCCGACCGCCCAGTCAGGCGCCGTCCCATTGCTCTTTATAAATGTCTCCAGTGCATGATGTGGTTCATTTGACCCGCTCGCAAAAACAAAACAAGACATGATGGTCCTCGCTGAAGAAACAAACAATCACTCCGCGCCTCGCCATCTCTATGCGCGAAACCTCAACCTCAACCTCAACCTCACCTTCAAGCCCCCCTCGCATCGGCCACGATCCTGTACGAACTCGTCTTGATACTTCGAGGTCTCCACTTTGGATAGAGACTGCAAGACCCTTGACCTCCTCCAACCCCAACACCGGCGCCCATGTTGTTAACAGGCGAAGTCGCCCCAATTACAGGCCCGAGTCCTGTTGGTGGTCTGGAGACCGCGTCGTCAGCATCGTCACCACCGGTGTCGGCAGATGAGGTCGATCCCATATTTCTCGCATGTCCTTTCTGCCATCCGGCATATTCGATTCCATCGCCCAATTCCTCGTATTGAACGTTCGGTTTCAAGGCGGCCAAGCGCTCTACAATCTCCTCGTTCCATATTCCATACACGACCCCCTTTTCCATCAGCCAGTATGGATTCAATAGGGTGCATGGACTGTCGAGATCGATGAACCGTATCCGTATGTAATCGAGATGGGGGAAATAGGGTAGGGCTTGAACGGTTTCAAGTACCAGTCTCTCGAAGGCACGTATGAAGACCAGGTTCGTGATACCTGCTCCATCGGCGATTACACCTCCAAGTTCGTGGACGATCGTTTCACCGGTTTCGGGGTCGTAGTCCGTAACTCGCTGTCGACAGCAGGATTTGACCACAATTTCCAGTGCTTTGAGTCGAGGTTCTTGTTTTGAGTACCGCAGTGCTGACAGGGCAGATGACCACATGCATTCACAGATCTTGCCAGTGTATGATAATGATTCGAGACGAGGAAGCACTCGGCCTATTCGTTCGCAGAGATGTGATTGACCCGGGGAGAAACTCGATCCGAGTGTGGTGGGATCTTTGGAATACATTCCATCAAGAGAGATATTGACGTGGCGGAATCTATTGGGTAACTTGGATAGAATGTTGTTGATCGTCATATCGGCTTCTGGACGAGGTTTGGCATATCCACAATGCCACTCTTGGACATTGGGAAGTGCTTGCTCGATGGTTTGCCAATGACTGTATTCACGCATTACGTTCCAAGCGCCGCGCATGGCAAAGGTGCGGATGTTCGGAAGTTTCTCTAGAGCTTGGTCTGGTCTGGGAAATAACGTTTTGGGAAAGTGCCGGATCATGTTGGATTTCTTGCAATGACCACCTTCAAGAGTGAAGACTCGCGCATGGGGAAAGAAGCAGGCGATGTGGGAAAAGATCTCGGACAAAGTGGCAGTGTAGGCAGATAGTTTGAACGAAAAACCGAGGAGATCATTGGCGGGTATCAAGGACTCGTTGGCTTGCTGTGCGAAGTAACTGGTGATTCTTCGATCGTTGGCTGGTATGAAGGGTTCAAGAGTGCGGTGATCAAGAGCGGCCTTATCACCCCAGACAGGAACCCAAAATTCGATATGTCGAACGTAGCTGATCAGATGCATATGATTGACGAAATATGCCTCTGACTCGGCGAGACCAGCCCGGGTGCCTTTGATCTTGATATGTCGATATATTCGTTCTTGCACCAGTCCCCGCCAGGCGTGCGACACCAATGCCAGATCTGAAACAGCTTTTCGGCGAGGATGGCGCATGAGTGATGATACACTCTTGCCTCGCAAAGACGTCGAACCGGCATAAATAGAATGCATGTCTCCAAAGATGTGATCTAGGATTCTCCCCTGCACCTCGAGTGGGAGGTCGTCCAGTGATAGTCGAGGCCGCCTCCTTTCATCTTCTGTTTCTGATTGTAAGCTTGAGAATGGATGCTGCTGGTCAATATATGGGTCCGGTTGTTCTATGTCCTGCAAAGACAGGTCAGGAGCTCTGGTATCCAGGGAACCTATGGATTGACCGGCATCATGGTGTTGATCTGCTAGGGTCTTGACCGCGGTGATGGATGGAACTCGTCTCCGAGTGGCAGCGACTGGCATAGGAAAGCGAACATCGGATCTCGAGTATTTGGACATGGAAGAGAAATGCTGCTCATACAGCCCCTGGGACTCTCTGGTTTCATTATCTAGAACCAACTCTTGAACCAACATGTTGAAGGCTGAAGTGGAGGACTTCGAGGAAAAGGCTGGAGAGGCGCATGCAGGGAAGATATCTGAGGAGCGCGAATCAGGCTCAGTGCCGCGAGAGCAAACAACGTGTGACCAAAACGAGTGGAAGGTTGGAGCCGGGACAGTCGAGCATGTGCGATGGGTCGAACGAGGCCTTTGGTCGGATGTTTGTTGCCTGGAAAGGTTTTTAAAGCGAGTCGTGTGAGCGTGGCGGCTAGAAGGATGGGGCTGGGATGAGTGGTGACAACCGGTGTCGTCGCCTGCGAGCGAGTAAAAGCGAGAGTATAGTGAATAATCAGGAGGCAGATACAACAAAGAGTAGTCGAAATAAGTGGCTAAGTCGTCCCATGATGTGTTGGGCTGTGGACGTTGGACAAAAGTCGTCCAGTGTAAATATGGAGTGGGTGGAAGATGAACCAAGTCAAAGTTGCTGTGATATTTTGAAGGCAAAACCACACTGCCTGCAGGTCACCATCAAGCCACCCACCATTCGACACTCCTCGTCGTCGTCAGCCTCTAATGAGTTAGTTATGTTAGGCCTCAATTATCCACTTCTACTCCTCTGTTTAGAACTCTGATCTCGACCGCTCCACGCATCTCACAACACTAACGGATGCATACTACAGTCCTCCTTCCCATACGCGTCGTTCCGTAATCCTACTTCGAGTCTTGTCCATCCTCGTTTGCTGTGAGACGTCAATCTCTATGCCTATGCGACCCAGCCTGGCCCAGACACTCGGCACCACGAGTTCGGGGATTAATCTGGCCAATCCAAAGTGTATGTTGGGAGAAAAAGGCAAACTCCGCGCCCCCAGGATCAAATTTCCCGTTCGCCCCGTCTCCCCTGTCCACTCTCCTCCACTTGGAGGATCATGCGATGTACAGTAACTGGCGGCAAAGTCGTGAATGGGAACGACAAGAACGATGGCTAGGGATCACAACTACTTGTCAACCTCCTACTCGTCCTGAGCTGTGTGCACCTCTTATTGCTACGAATCAAGTCTTTGCCGACGAAGGAATGACCCGGCAATGCACTGTCGTCTCATCAGAAGACGCTGCATCACTGGCGCCAACTGTCAAGTATCATATCTGCCCCTAGGGCGGTGGGCCATATGTCCTCACAACGAACGTGATTGAGACTTATCTCCAGCTACATGACTAAGTGTAGTAGGTACCAGGTCTCGCTGTATTGCTGATCAAAATACTCGTCCACTGCGTCTCTCACGATTCCACAACCTCCATTAGACGCTGGACAACATACTTACGCGTATGCCAATGTCATTGGTCTTCCATATCCCTAACCAGCAAGGGCCCCTCGGCCCCAGAGTGGGGGGTGCGGTGATTTATTGAGTAAACATCGGGTGATGTCGTATCGAGTGCATGTCAAAGGCGAACACCGACGACAGGCTTCATTGGCCGATGAGCACTGCATCGAGGCAGATTTGGCGGTAGTATGTCAGGCACGAGTCCCCTTGTCATAACCTTGAAGGCCTCCTCGTGTATCATCGACTTTTACCTCGATCAGTCTCAACGCGTCCATGTTTTGCTCGAAGATCAACATGACTCTCATGGCATTTTGAGGATTTGCTTCTGTGTGCTTGCGGAATTCTTTCTTGACACATTCTTACTCAAAGCATATCCACGCCTCCCTTGTACATCCGAGCTCTTGGGCAATTGATTGACATATCCATAGCTTCCATCAGGCAACGCGACTCGAGGTTGGTACGGTGATGGTAGGGCCTCAAGAGCAAGGACTACAGGAGTTGGTTTAAAAGATCGTCACCGTCGGGGTGGACGGCTGCAGGGTTCGGCTGCATTGTGCCGTCGTCATTGTAGATGCTTGACCTTCCGCGGTCACTGTGGTCCCGAATGTGGCGACAGCCTGAGAATCGAGAGTGAGCAAGACAGATCAAACCCTGATGATCGTCTATGAAGCCTTACCTTGTAAGGGTGGCCGACTGGGATAGCCTCAATGTGATCGCATCCATGGCAATCATAGAGATGAGCGACATATGTGGTCAGGGAGTAGTAGGTACTTGTCATTCCACGAGACACATCTCTCGCCGTGTAAACCGTCCATACACAGCCTGTAGCTTGTGCTGATGTAATAGGGAGAATCGACCTGGTGCTGAATTTGAGGCTGAATTAGTAAATCATCATTCAACTCAACAATATAGTGTACCTGGTGAATGAGACGACCTGGGACTGAACCAATGTCAACAACTGCAAGGTCAAATAAATTCGAACGAGAAGAGTATAGACCATGGTCACAGAATTAGACCAAGCGATGCCAGAGGGCAATTCAATGTCATTCGACTGAGCTGAAATTGGACGAGGTTAGAAATGGAAAAGTCATGCAGCAGGAAAGAACCGAGAAGAGTAGGTATCGACCATCAAAATCAAAGAGCTTCATACACAAATCTTCTGGTGATTATTCTGCCTATGGACCATCGAATGTGTAATAACAATCTCAGTAGCCATACACCCAATCCTAATGCATTTCAAACTCTTGCAACCAAAAACATTTGTACGATGCATTGCTGAATCGATTTCTCAACAACTCCACCAACGAAGTCTTTGCTAAAGCTTTTCAGATCAACGCAATCCGGCCTCATGCTGCCGGAGGGCTACCGTCTCCACCCACCCCTTCACCCTCGCCTGACCGCCATCAGCAACCTCTGTATCCCGCTTGAGCCTCAGCTGCAGCCACCACTGATTGTAGAGCTCTTTATTACCAATCTCGATCCTCAGTTGTGATACAGATAGGACCACAAAATCGTTTAGTCATCATCTCCAACCTAGGAACATCAGCGTTGAATTTTATGCTTCATCATCGTCACCCACTCGGAGAGTGCCTTGACTTCCAAAGCCGTTGGCCCAGAATCCTTCAAGAGAGGGAGAACTACAACGCATTAGCCTGATGAACGGTATGCTGCTAATGTCGACTTACGTGCTAGACATGCTGTCATGAGTGAACAGAAGCCAGAAACCGAATACCTGGAAGTGTTAGCGAGGTATTTCTGGGTGATGAAATTGGCTTACGGGTTTGGCAAGGATATCAAGAACGGCGTAAGCAATGATCTCAGCATCAACGGAGATGATGTGAGCACCCTCAGACAAGGCCCAAATACTTCGAACGATGTCAGTCATCTGCTGCTCGCGTCATAAACGATCAGGACTCACATTGGATAGATGGTCCAGAGAATCAAGGTAAATCCAGCAATGCTTGCATAGAAGGCCTTGGTCTTGCTGTCCTTGGTTGCGACTGCGGCACGGCCACTCGAGGCCAGTTGATAAACAACGACCAGATAGGCGATACAAGCCCAGGCATACCATCCCCATTTCTGCCCATCGGTGGTGCCATAAGCAGCAAAGAGGCCGGTCAAGATCATGATGACATCGGCAACGATGGCCACCAAAATATTGGCACCGCTCAAGCCAGCTAGCAGAGCAAGATCGAGTAAAAGCAGTGGAGTGGTGACGGACCAATCGATATATCTTGCCCAGTATACCTCACGGCCAAATTTCTGGTGGGTCGGAGGAACCCTCTTGTGTGTTTCGGTTTCTGTGTAGTAGTGGTAGTTCTTGCCATCACCAGTCGCCATGGCAAAGTACGAAAGGAAGGCAAAGGTGGTAATGAAGGCTGTCAAGATATGGAAGAGGCGTTTTTGCTGGGATAGTTAGTTGCTGGCTGCTTTGATACGCAAAACCGCTAATGGGACTCACCACAGGGACTCGGAATGCCATCCCATAGAATGCTAGTGAGGAGAGCCCCATCAGGACAACGACAACCCTAGCTAGTGTTAGAGAGCCGAACCAGGTCCACCATAACACAGACGACTAACCAGAGGGTCTTATGGCCTGTGTCACCGGCGTGGACATGAATGATCGGGTTAGGAATCACTGTTGGGATTGGGGCCACGGAAGTGGTGGCATGGATAGGTTTGACCATGTCTGGGTGGATAATCATGGTTGCTGCTTTGGAGAATAAGACGGTGGAACAAGAGACGACTTGCAAAGACTTGAGAAAGGTAGAATGAGGATGCAATGTATTGAGCAGCAATTGGGACTAGACGTGAATGAAGACAGACAGACAAGTGAGGTCAGGTCGGGACAAGGCAGCACTCATAAAGTGAAAAGCAACGTGCTACAAAAGCGGAGGTTGACACGGTGCGGGAAAGAACCATGACGATGATGACGAAGTTACCTGTTGGATCGAAGTCCAGCAATCGGAGGGCAGGTGCAGCTGACAGGAGCATGGGCACGATGGGCAAGACGCTCGAGTCAATCGCCCCATGGCTTCCCTGTTTCAGTTGCCGCATGTCGTATGGCGCCTCGAGAATTGTTGGTGCAGAAGGACATTGACTGGGCGAGGTCCAATCCGAGAGGCCACGAGAGGGATATGATGCTCCTCACTTGTTGTTAGAAATCATGTCTGGGTTCTGCTTTTGCGGGGCGAGCTCCAGTGACTGACAGGGTTATGATTCAACGTGGTTGCCGGCGGAGGGTCATTCAGCCAATGAGACTTGTTCTTCTTAGGCACCAGCCACCACCATCTTGCTCTGATTACGCCTGGATCGCCTGACGCATACCGACATCTTATAGCTGGGCGGCCCCTACCGCCACCATGACACCACGAAATCCATGCCTGTAACATCTCCAAAATGCCCGCGAGTGCCGAACAGTTGTGAGCATCAATCATTGCACTCCAAGCTACAGTAATACAAATGCCATGCTCCTGCTGAGACTGGAATAAATTTGAGCTGCCGAGATCGGGGGATAGAGAAGCCTCAATTTTTGCAACCCCTGTCAATGAGGAAGCTAGCATTTACAGGCTATGCATAAAATGATACTTCATGACGTCGAGGGAAATCACGACAATGTACCTAGTACCTTGGTTTTGCTTGAGGGGCTGTGGGTGCTTAAGTTATTGCAAACCAACATGTGATTGCCTGTCAAGCAACCTTTGTCTGCATTCTCCAACTGCTCGC
The DNA here is from genome assembly GCF_000836275.1 of Exophiala mesophila. Lineage (NCBI taxonomy): Eukaryota > Fungi > Ascomycota > Eurotiomycetes > Chaetothyriales > Herpotrichiellaceae > Exophiala > Exophiala mesophila. Next base: position 716,601 of record NW_015622505.1, on the reverse strand, counting down.
AAGACCACTACCTGGTTATTTCTCGTAGAGTTTGGCTGTGTGCGTCGTCAACGCTTCCAACATCGAGGGCGCTGGTCAGTGAAATTGTGGCGAGTGCATCACATTTCGCTTGGGCCTGTACCCCGCAAAACATGCGTAGCGTAGCCACATGGGGGGTTGAATCTCAAAAGGGTTAGTGCGCCAAATCAACTGGTCATGGGCGCTGGCACATTTTACTAAACAGCAACAGCATCAACGTGTCTGTGAGGTACGAATACAAGTGGCGGCGGGAAGAGCTAGGACTGGCATTAAGGGCTCACAATTTTAACAGGCCATCCTTAGCCAGTGCGCGCTCAAACAATATTCAACTCTATAGTACTTATCATGGTGTGCGCAGGTGCTAATTCTGAACTTTCGGAGTTTTATTGTACCAGTGAACTAGTGAACTATTGATGCTTTTGCACCTCTGTTGAAGGCTTCCAGTCTATTTACAACAAAGAATTGCGTCTGGCCAACATTTACACCAGCTTCAAGAGACCCTGGAGGTTGATGCTCTTTGGTCGCTCAATAGGAAGACCCAATGCTCGGTCCCAAATCAACTGGGCCAAAGGACCAAGTCCTCGGCTGACACCGAAAGTGACGGTGTAGTACAGAGGATCCTGGAAGCCGTAGTGGTGGAAGAGAACGCCTGACGCGCTGTCGACGTTGGGGTGAGGGTTCTTGGTCTTTCCATGCTCGGTCAAGACGCCAGGAGCGACCTCACTGTTCTTCTTCACCAGGCGGTAGACTGGGTTCTCGGAAATGTCCTTGCGAGCATCTCCGAAGTCGATGAGAGCCTTGAATCGTGGATCAGGCTTGCGCAGGACACCGTGACCGTATCCAGGCACGACTTGGCCGGATTTCAAGGTGGCCCACAGATAGTCGCTGACGTCCTTGTCGGTGAAGTTCTCACCGATGGAAGCTTGCATCTTCAAGATCCATCGGAGCACCTCTTGGGCAGCCAGGCCGTGCAGAGGACCTGCCAAACCCAACAGACCAGCTGAGTATGACAAGAAAGGATCGGAGAGAGCAGAGCCGACCAAGTGGGTGGCATGGGCTGAGACGTTGCCACCTTCGTGGTCACCGTGCAGAGCCAGGTAAAGACGGAGAAGGTCCTGGAAACCCTCATTCTCCTTGCCAGGCTTACCGAGGAGCTTGGCAAAATTGTAGGCCCAATCTTGATCCATGTCCAAGGGGGTGTCAAGGGCAGCCTTGTCAAAGATGGCAGCCGCAACACGAGGCAGCTTGGCCAGTAGGTTGATCGAGTCATCAAAGGTGGGCTCCCAGTAGTCGGCTTTGTTCAATCCCTCGGCATACTTCTTTGCGAAGACAGACTCAGTGTTGAGAGCAGCAACTGCGACGGACAACTGTGTCATAGGGTGGACGCTCTTGTCAAATCCCTTGAGCAGATTCACGACGTGGGCGGGCAACTCAGCCTTCTCGGCGAGCTCGCGCGACAAGGCTCGGACCTGGCCCTCTGAGGGAACCTGGCCGGTCAGGAGAAGCCAGAACATGGCCTCAGGCAGCATCTCGGTGCCAGAGGTACCCTTGGGAAGCTCTTTCTGACAGTCGGCAATTGTCTTGCCGTGGAAACGGATACCCTCCTCGGCGTCCAGGACTGAGCCTTCCCACACCATGGACTTGAGAGTTCTCATTCCACCAATAACTTGTCCCACAGTGACATCTCCAATCTTCTTGTCGGAGTGAGCCTTGACCTGCTTCAAGAGCTCACGCTTCTCGGGGATGATACTTTGAAGAGTAGCCTTTAGATCTGGCTCGGCGGAGGAGGCATAGGTGCGGAAGACGAAGGAGGTATAGGGTCGCTTGGAGGATGCTCGCAAAGCCCTCAAGGCATGCTGGGTGGTTTTGGTGCTGGTAGCCATTGTGACTTGGTCTTGATCGTCTGCCTACGGACGATGGTGGAGAGGAGAGGAGAGAGCAGACAGAGGATAGCAGCGTGCGGGGTCTTGACGCCGATGCTCTTGGGAATCAACACTGAAGGTGGGAGAAGTTTAGAATCTTTTGTCCAGCAGAAATAATTTAATCAAGAGATGAACAAGCCGTTCCGGTAGCTAGGGGCTCCGGAGTTCAGAAACGATTTTCAAGTCAGGACCACCTGAGGTGCTGGAGCTGCGCTGATTGTTCGGCCCTGGGAACGTACAAGAGATGCTGCAGCAACACAGAAAGGCGGCTTGGCCAGTCAAACCACTACGAAAAGTGGTTGCCCGCCGAAGTAACCGACTTCCCTCGGCATCTTGAATTCTCCCTTTCACGCGTTGAATCCTTTGCTCCATCCAATCATCATCGCTCAAAGGCCGGGCGGCCCGAACTCGGCCATATGAGGCACTTTCGAGAATCCCAGACTGCTCCGCGTCGGAGTGCGGAGTAATGGTACCAATAACTGACATTCTCAACACCGTCCACCGGTCCATCATTTGAGGGCCGCTGCGACGACATTGGTCCCGTCGATTTGTTGGAAAATCAGATCATTCGAGAACTGTGCCCTTCCTTCTCATCACTCAGGATCAAGTGGTTTCGGCCTGAGGATCTGACAAAGCAACACAGTCTTATTGCTTTCGAATAAATACCACAGTGCTCCGGATCACCACTTCCAAGAGCCATCTAACCAAAAGTACTGTTTTCCCAGACGACAATGCTCGCGAGAGTACCCAGAAGCCTACCCAGGCTAGCAGCCAGAAGACTTGTGCGGCCGACAGCGACGAGAACATTTGTTGCCGCCATGCCTCGTTTACACTCTTCCTTACCCTCCGTCGAACCTCCCGTTTCCACACAGCTCCCCACCGACTCGTTCCAATTACTGTCCACCGAGGACAAGACCGGGGATGCTGAAGATGTGCTATTCAAACAACAAGTCGAAGACGTCAAGAAATGGTGGAGCTCTCCGCGGTACGAGGGGATCAAGAGACCATATACCCCAGAAGACGTCGTGAGCAAGCGAGGAACATTACAACAGACATACCCAAGCTCGCTCATGGCCAGAAAACTTTTCAATTTGCTAAATGAAAGAGCTGCCCAAGGCAAACCAGTTCACACCATGGGTGCCATCGACCCTGTTCAAATGACCCAGCAAGCTCCCAACCAAGAAATCTTGTACGTCTCTGGATGGGCATGCTCCTCCGTCCTCACCACTACCAACGAAGTGTCTGCCGATTTTGGTGATTATCCTTACAACACCGTTCCCAACCAGGTCCAGAGACTGTTCAAGGCCCAGCAATTACACGACCGGAAGCATTTTGACAACCGACAGAAGATGAGCGCCGAAGAACGAAAGACCACCCCATACATTGACTACATGCGGCCAATCGTGGCTGATGGTGACACCGGCCATGGTGGTCTCTCAGCCGTCATCAAGCTAGCTAAGCTGTTTGCCGAAAACGGCGCTGCCGCCGTTCACTTTGAAGATCAGCTCCATGGAGGCAAGAAATGTGGCCATCTTGCTGGCAAGGTTCTAGTCCCCGTTGGAGACCACATCAATCGACTCGTGGCCGCAAGATTCCAGTGGGATTTGATGGGCGCTGAGAACCTTATCCTGGCTCGAACCGACTCCGAGAGTGGCAAACTACTGTCGAGCGCGGTTGACGTTCGCGACCATGAGTTCATCTTGGGAGTGACGGAAGACACTGAGCCTCTCGCCGAAGTGCTTCAAGAGATGGAGCTGGGCGGTGCTGCAGGCCCCGAGATTGACAAATTTGAATCTGCTTGGGTCAAGAACCACAAGCTCGTCACATTCGATGAGGCCGTCGAAGCACACATAAAATCAGAGGGCGGAGACGCTGCCGAGTATCTGGCTCAGACCAAAGCCAATCCCAACCTTTCCCTTACCAAACGTCGCGTCCTATCTACCAAATACACCAAGTCCCCAGTCACATGGTCAGCCGACATCCCTCGTACCAGAGAAGGATTCTATCACTACAAGGCTGGAATCCCAGCAGCTACCAAGAGAGCTATCGAGTTTGCCCCTTATGCTGATCTCCTGTGGCTCGAGACTGCTACTCCATCGGTTGCTAAAGCAGCTGGATTTGCCCGGGAGATTCGAGAGAAATATCCAGGAAAGAAGCTGGTGTACAACTTGAGTCCATCGTTCAACTGGATGGGTCAAGGATTCGACGACGCATCACTCAAATCCTTTGTTTGGGACCTTGCAAAGGAAGGATTCGTCCTGCAGTTGATTTCCTTGGCTGGACTGCATTCCACTGCAACCATCAGCGCCGAACTATCTCGTGGATTCAAAGAAGACGGTATGCTGGCATATGTCAACCTCGTTCAGAGCCGAGAAAAGGCATTGGGAGTTGACGTCTTGACACATCAAAAGTGGAGTGGTGCTGGTTATATTGATGGAATCATTGGAGCGATCCAGAGTGGCAGCAGTGGCAGCAAGAGCATGGGCGACGGCAACACTGAGAAAGGCTTTTAAAATCTAAAACATAACCGACCAGGTGTCCGCTCCGACACAAGAGACACAGCTTTACCCTGAGATCGATGAATCTCCCTTTTTATTGGGCAGTCCTATCGTCATCACCACCATCACCACCACCACTTCAACACCTCACCCATGTATATATGAGCTCCTCATGAGATGCGGAACGAGTTGATAAGGTGAATCTTTGGAAAAGATTTTGAGGTCCTGGCCGAGGCAGCTTAGGTATCTCGGCTGTATATATTCAAAAGGGCAGGCGAAATACCTCCCACTTTCAAATCAACCAGGCACAGCCAAGCAAGCATGGAGGCTGATCAGTGTCGAGAGGATGGAAAGTAGAATGTGTAGAAAAGACCTAGAACTGTGAGACAACACTCACAGCAATTGGAATATTATCCCTCCAAGAGGCGGGGGTTAGTCAGCAAGGCTCTCCCCCCTCGATGATGAAGTGGGAAGGCCGTTAGACCTCACTAAGTAGATAGATAGTTAAGATACTTAGGCGTGGCAGTGACAAAGAACCTTTGTCATTTAAAGCCCACTTCACGGCCAAAACTTCTTTGGTACGGACCGTGAGTCTTCTTTACTTGTGTCGTTTGGTTCAAATTTCCCGTGGATAAGAATCAAACTATGACGTAGACAGCAGCCGAACAGCAGCCCTATACCACCATTTTATTGTTTATACGTACGCATCCAGTGGTTGAAGACCTTTGCCTGGCACGCCCGGCCAGAAAAAACTCTGGCGGGGTGACGGTGATTCGTGCAGGTTATTTGGTTAGCTCCAAACTAATTTGAGGATTTTGCGTCTTATCGCTTATCAGCGTCGCCCCCGGAGGACCTCTCGGACCCCTCAGACCCTGGACACCCGCCACCGGCTGACTTGCCATGTCCGCTCTCCCTCTCGTTCCTTCGTACCTGCCCATTTGCAACCCAAATTTTCGAAACGTGCCAGGCAAGAGCGGCGGGAGCGGCAACTGCCAGTCATAGTGCAGACCCAGAAGGCAAGTGGGCAACCGCAGCCACGCCAGTGTAAAAAAAAGTGAGAGCGAAGATCTGCAGCAGAATCGTTCGTTGTCGCTGTCGCGGGCTGATTAAGATTTCTTTCCAGTCAACATCCTCTCTCCCTTTCTCTTATTCTTCATCTTCATTCCCTCGCCGCCCTCTCTTACCTTCTCCTCCTCCCTCTCTTCTTCCCTTTTAAACCCCCTCTCCACTCCTTGTTGGCTTTTTTAAACGACGGGCTGTTCGTTTTATCGAAATTGCCCAGCGACATCTCCTCTGTTCTTGACCAGAGACCGCTGCCTGGGTCGTTCAGAGCATGCCACATTCTGAAAGCCCTCTTTTGGCACCAGTCATGGCTGCCCCCGTCGCTGCCTCTAAATCTTCCTTCTCCGGCGTCTCCCCCACTGTCGATGAAATCTCCAGCCTTTTGGTCACCATTTTCGACGCCAAAGAAGCCCAAACATCGCTTGACGCCTCTTATGCCCTCACAAATCTACTCATTCAGTCCGTTGGCGTCCGGGGTCTCCTTGCCTACAACCTGATCCCCGAGATCAAGAAAGCAGCAGGCAACAAGAAACAAGATGCCAAAAGACTCGGTGCTATGTTCATCGTCGGCGCTATGTTCGAGCGTTTTCCACGAGAACAGCATCTGAGCGAGGTCGTCTTTCTGGTTCGTGATGGCGGACTGCTCAGCATCGCCCTTGATGCTCTCGCAGACAAAAACTCCTCCATTCGCGAATCTGCCCAGTATGCCGTCGATGAGCTGTACAAAAATCTTGAGTCAGAATCCCTCGTTATTGGCATGTTGCCTGCACTCCAAACATACCTGTCCAAACCAACTGGCAAATGGCAAGGTACTGTCGGCGCTTACACACTCATGGGAAAGATGGCCGAAAAGGCACAGATGGGTACTGGCACCAAAGCCGAGGAAGAGGCTAAAGATGTTTTGAGAGAATCCATGGGCAAGACATTGAAAGAACTGATTCCCATTGTCGAGGGTGGCATGCACGACCTCAAGGCCGAAGTCGCAAAAGTTGCTTTCAAAACCATGACCTCGCTCACCACTCTTTTGCAGAATGACGATGTCGCCCCACGGATACCGTTGTTGATTGATACAATGAAGAACCCTTCGGCGCAAACTCTGCAAAAAGCGATTCATGCGCTATCTCAAACCACCTTCGTCGCCATTGTCACTTCTCCAGTCCTTGCACTCCTTACTCCTCTGCTTGAAAGAGCATTGAACACCCCTTCCACCTCACAGGAGGTTCTCAGGCAGACCGTCGTTGTGGTGGAAAATTTGACGAAGCTCGTTCACGACCCTGTCGAAGCCAGGACTTTTCTACCCAAATTGCAGCCCGGTGTTCAAAAGGTCAGGGATGGCGCCTCATTGCCAGAGGTCCGCGAGCTGGGTGACCGTGCGGTGAACGTCATGAAAAAGGCAATGGGTGACGACAAGGATGGTGTTACCAATGGTCAAATTGCCCCAACAACCACCGACGATGTCCTCAAGGTCCTCGACAGCCAAATCCGAGCTCAAGGTGGAATCCAGAAGGAAGACAGCGCCATCTGGAAAGATGGGCAGACGTATGTCTCCGAGATGGTCCGAGAAGATGTCAATGCTCGCGTCTTTTCTCGAATTCCTGCTCGAGTGGAACCATATCTTGTACATCTCCTTCCCGAATCACACCGCTCTGCTGTGGCTGAAGGAGTGCAAAAGTACTTCGTCGATGAAGATCACAAGAAATATGCCCCTGTCGTGCAAAACCCCGACGAGGTCGAGATCGTCAACGCAGACTTCTCTCTTGCTTACGGTGGAATGCTTTTGTTGTCTCACTCCAACCTTCGCCTTGTCAAGGGACGTCGCTATGGCCTATGTGGTCGCAACGGTGCTGGAAAATCAACTCTGATGCGCAGTATCGCAGACGGCAAGCTAGAAGGGTTCCCATCCAAGGACGTCCTTCGAACTTGTTTCGTCGAACACAATCAAGGCGAAGATGCAGAGATCAGTATCCTAGAGTTTGTTGAGAAGGATCCCGAAATTGCCAAGGAAGGTCGCGAAAGAATTTCTCAGGTTCTCAGCGAGGTCGGCTTTACTGCTGGTCCTGAAGGTCGACAATCCCACAAGGTTGGTTCTCTTTCTGGAGGATGGAAGATGAAGTTGGCTCTGGCACGAGCTATGTTGATGCGTGCCGATGTCCTTCTACTCGACGAGCCTACCAATCATCTTGATGTGGCCAACGTCAAATGGTTGGAACAGTATCTCCAGACCCACACCGAAATCACCTCGCTCATCGTCTCTCACGACTCAGGATTCCTCGACGCCGTTTGCACCGACATCCTGCACTACGAGCAGAAGAAGCTCGTCCACTATCCTGGGAACCTGGCCGCTTTTGTCAAAGTCAAGCCCGAAGGGAAAAGCTACTACACTCTCTCGGCCACCCAGGTGCAATTCAAGTTCCCCCCTCCAGGTATTCTCTCGGGCGTCAAATCGAACACCAGAGCGATCATTCGCATGTCCAACTGCAGCTTCACATACCCTGGATCCTCGAAGCCCAGTTTGCAAGATGTCTCTTGTCAATTGACCCTATCCTCCCGGGTTGCCATCATCGGAGCCAATGGAGCCGGTAAATCTACTCTCATCAAGCTTTTGACTGGCGAAACCATTCCTCAGACCGGAAAGGTGGAGAAGCATCCCAATCTGCGAATTGGTTATATCAAGCAACACGCGCTAGAGCATGTTGAAATGCACATGGAAAAGACGCCTAATCAGTATCTTCAATGGCGCTACGCCAATGGTGACGACCGAGAAGTCTTGATGAAAGCCACTCGAGTGCTCACAGATGAGGACAAGGCACAGATGGAAAAATGGATCGACCTAGGTGATGGTAAGGGTCCTCGACAGATTGAAAATCTCATGGGTCGCCAGAAATACAAGAAAACGTTCCAGTATGAGGTCAAGTGGAAGAACATGCTACCCAAGTTCAACAGCCAGGTTTCACGAGAAACTCTGCTTGAATGGGGATTCTCAAAGTTGATTCAAGAATTCGACGACCACGAAGCATCGCGAGAAGGCCTTGGCTACCGAATCCTGGAGCCCAAGGTGATTTCGAAACACTTTGAAGACGTCGGACTGGATCCCGAGATTGCCAACCACAACGAGATCTCTGGGTTGAGCGGTGGGCAGAAAGTAAAGGTGGTTCTTGCAGGTGCTATGTGGAATAACCCCCATCTACTGGTCTTGGACGAACCGACCAACTTTTTGGATCGAGACTCACTTGGAGGTCTAGCAGTGGCGATCCGAGATTATAAAGGAGGTGTGGTGATGATCAGTCATAACGAGGAGTTTGTCGGGGCGTTGTGCCCCGAGCAATGGCATGTGGCTGACGGCAGAGTTACCCATAAGGGTCTGCTGGCGATCGATCTTAACAGGTTCGAGGATTCGAGACCTGGGTCGAGCAACGTCAGCTCCGCCGTGTCAAGTGCCAATGCTTCGGCGGTCAACTCTGGGGCTGAGGATAACAGCGAAATGAAGTTCCGTGCTAAGAAGAAGAAGAAGTTGACGCGTGCGCAAATGAAGGAACGAGAAGTCAGGCGCAGGCTACGACAGTAAGTGGAATCCTATAAACAGGTTGTTTTGAGCATGGCTAACTGATTGATTAGCATTGAATGGCTGAACAGCCCCAAGGGAACTCCCCACCCCCCTGATACCGACGACGAAGCATAGAGAGGTTTCAATACGTCCTTGGAACGAGGGCTGTGGTTAGACGGGTTTACGCATGACATATGATTGCATGGAGTCATGTTTCTTGACACGACCTAGAGCTCTTTGCACGAAGCATGCATAGTTGGATGGCAATGCAGAAATGTTGCACGAATCATAGAGACGGCGTTGGATTGGATTTGCGAGTTGATTCAGCAGATGATTTTCCGCACAAGATGCGTTGACTGCTTACGGTAGAGTGCGTTTGGTCGTTAGATTCAGTTATTAGACAAGGAAAGATTGGGATTGGCATTAGGGCGCCATAGCATATCCAGTTCGATACCAAAAGATGGCATTGGCCTTCATAGGTCGCCACATTCTCAGGTGTTGACTCGAGATCTTGTCTTCCAAGCTGGCCAGAGTAAACAGGGATAAAAAGTTGAGGGAGTCGAGAACGTTGATTATTCATTGCGTATTCAAACTCTTAAAGATGTCATATCATAAATAACCGTCTTTGTGATATTCAAACCTTGAGCACAGCTCTACCAGCCAATTTGCCAGCAACCATCAGATCGGTATATTTGTCGAGATCGGCCAGAGTGCCTTTTGTCAGGATGGGCTAGAGATATACGTCAGTAAGGATTCGATATTCTCGAACCAATCTATAAGACAAAGTAAGGATGAAAGAAAAAAGGGGATGAGTTCTCACATGAACCAAACCTCTCGCCGTGAAATCCAACGCCTCCTCAACATCCTTGAGAGTTCCCACAACACTACCTACGACATTAAGTCGTTTCATGCACAACATCACAGGCGGAGCACCAGCCACGACGGTAGGATCATGAGGCAAGCCCACGGCTACAACAGTTCCACCAGGACGAAGGAACCCCGGTGCCGTTGCATATGCTTCTTTGGTCGCCGCCGTCACCACCACGCCATGAGCACCGTATTTGGTGATTCGCGTCACTTCGGCTGCAATGTCGGATGTTTTGGTATAGTCGATGAATTCCTCGGCGCCGAGTTTCTTGCATAGTTCGCGCTTTTCATCACCGCCGTCGATGGCGATCACTCGCATGCCCTGCGTATGGTCGGGTCATTAGTTGGTTGATCATGGTATGGGTGATAAGATGGGGTATGGTGGTGTATTTCAGAATAATTAATAGGTTCTGTACTCACCATCGATTTCGCATACTGCACGGCGAAATGACCCAACCCGCCACCCGCACCGGGCAAGACCTATATGACAACAACATCAGTAGTTACTCAGGGAGGGGAAAGATTCAAGATCGAAAAACAAAACGTAACATACAATCCACTGTCCCGGCTTAACCGCACTTCTCTTACAAGCCACATAGGCCGTAACACCACCACACATGATAGGACCGGCCTCTTCGTCCGAAACCCCATCTGGAATACGAGTGGTATATCGACCATCACTGACAGCATACTGTTGGAAGGTTCCTGGCGCCGTAAACCCGGAATTTCTCTGGTTGGGACAATGTAGTTCGTCGGTTCCGTTGGTGCAGAACTCGCATTGTCCGCACGTGCTCCATACCCATTTGATGCCGGCGCGGTCACCGACTTTCCATTTATGATGCATATCGTCGCCGACGGCGACGATGACACCGGCGCCTTCGTGGCCCGCGATGCCTTCCGATTTGGGCGTCATCGAAATCCCAAAGCTCGACCATTCATCGCGAATAAGGGATTTATCAGATGCGCAGAGTCCGGTCCTGAAGGGGAAGAGAGTAGATGTTAGAATGTAAAAGGAAGGAGATGTGGTTTATGGTGAGGTAGTTGCTTGCTTTCAATAATGTAGCATATATAAATCACGATTAAGAATGGGAATGAGGAATAAAAACGAAAATAGGAATCTTCCAAACTGACCAGTTGATCTTGACCAGAACTTCCTGAGGACCTGGTGTCGGCACATCAATATCCTTTAATGGAGCCTTTGCATCTTTTCCCTGTCCTATCTTGACAGCCGCCTTTTGCTGTTTTGGGATATCTACTGTGGCCATCTTCGTAGTTTGTTGGTCAGGATAACCAAGGGATATGTTTTATAACAAGACACACAAAGACAATCAATGGCGATTCAAGCTCAAAAGATAGTAGAGCTATGTAAGTAAGTATCGAACGAATACTGATGTATTCTCCTCACTCAAGAATGAATCATCAAGACATGGGTCGATCAAGGCATTTTAAAACCCTCCCACACGCACTCCTAATCCCACACTCTCTCGTAAGTCTGTCCCTCGCTTCCACTCCTCACTCCTCACTCCTCGCTTTGCCATGTGCCCGAGGAGAAGAAAGCTCGGAACCTGCGCCCACGCTTGTCATCACCCCCGCACATTGATTCATCAACCACGACGTCGAACGTCGTCTCATGATCGTGGAGTCCAGGAACCAATCCACCCGTGCCACCCAATGTGCTAGTCTGCCCAGGTTTCCCCGCTTGTGAATCAACCTCATGCCCGGTGCCTTGGCTTTTCCACTCTCGCCTTCGTGAGTCGTGCATACTGGTTGGAGTCAAGACGCTACTGGTGGCATCCGAGTGGGTAGATCGCAACGGTCACCCGCGGCTAGGCATCACTGGCTTCCTCGGGCTCTCATAAACCCTACGGAGTTACATCAAAATATACCTCACACTTGCATCAGAGATTTGGTAGACGAGGAGCAGAGGATCGTACGACATAACGTGTGGAAACATTTCTTAACTTTGGTAATGTAGGCCACCTTGGTGAACCCCAATTCTGCATATGCCATGTCATTTCAACTCTGCTTTTTGCTTGCTGCTGTAGATACTTCTTTGAGCCCATGTTCCAGCCCTTGGCCTCGTCACATCCTTCCATCCCTAGCTATGCATCGTAAGCATCATCTGTCCACCCCGTTCTGAACCCGTCAGTCATCTTTCTGCCGCTGAGACCATCTTAGGCTCCATAGCATGTATTTTCTGCAAGAAAAATACAAGGAACTCCTCATAGCTGCCAAAAGAGTGTGAGCCATCTCGTCGTATCCATTCCTCAGCAATCTGATGCCGCCGCGTCGGTCAAACATTCTGTACTGTCTAACCCTCCTTGGAGATTGTTTGTATGCCACCTATTGCATAATTTCTGGCATAGATTTGCCCATCGTGGTCAGTTCATGACGGTGAATATCCTGGCCGAATCCGCCGTGAATTTTGTGATCATGTTCACCGTCACTGCCTTCAGCCTGGGATATTGCTTCAGTCAGGGGGTTCTTCGTGGCAACAAAAGGATCCTCAATGTCGGAAACAGATGGAAAGAAACTCAGGAAATTTGCAAATGGCGAGTCGGATGCGATCACGATTCCTTGAGTTTCGCGTAGAGGAGATCTCCATGTAAGGGGATTGGTGGCTCGAAGAACCGAGCCTGTTTCCTCCAGAGTCATTGCGCTCTCCTTCTCAGCTTCGGCAAATTGACCGATGTTGGCTGGACGGTACGCATTGTAAACATTGGGGTGTTGCATGGAAGGATGATGTTGTGGTTGTAGCCACCCAGCTGTAAGTGTCGAGAGCTGTGGGCGAGGACCACCCAAGAAAGATGACTGTGCACTGTACAACGGGTTGCGTTCGTGCATACTGGGAAGGCTCAGACCCCGACTGGGACTGCCATCGTTAAAGATTGCAAATTGAGAGGGTCGTCGACGACTCGAGGTGCTGGACAAGATCGGCTTGATGTCGAAATCTGTATCCTCCGTTGGGAGAAAGCGAGAGCCCACAGTCAAGGACTCGAGAGTCGATGAGCTTGGCAAGGAAGGCAATGGTGGCAGTCCGCTCAGGACCTGATCTGCCTTGCTGCGAGATACCCGAGATCTGTTGGTAGTCTTGCGTCTGACCAAGCGAGGGACGTTCTCGTCTTTGACCTCCAAAGGTTGTCTCTTCCGTGTCCTCACTGATTTTGCCTTGGGAACCGGAGTCTCTCCTTCGATCAGACTGCTGTCATCCTCGAGGTCATCGAGGTGACGTTCCTTCCGAAGCTCACCAGTCTCAGAGTAAACAGCTTCGGTTGGTTGTACCAGTGCTGATAATCTTTCCATCTTTCTCAGAACAGACCCATCTTTTTTCTGATTTCTCATGCGTTTCATGTCGTCAGTAGCAGCATCGAAGAGATCCATTCCAGGCCACACAGTCCCTTTGAGCTTGCTGTGCTCTGGAGTTCCGATGAATGAGTCGTCAGGTTCGGCAGGGGCATCTTCATCAGAAGGAATTCCAATCTCTTGATCGGTATCTCGATCAGTTGGGGTAGTCATTCGAGCACGCTTCTGCTTGCGTTTACTGCAAGATTAATTACCTGATTTTGCCATGTTGAGATGAAAATTCACTTACCCTGACCGTTTTTTCAAGCTAAAGTCGAGATCACTTTCACCCTCCTCCGTCTTTCGAGCTCTTGATCTTCTTGGCCGCTTACGTGCAACTCGTGGTGGCTTGCTGGTTCCAGCTTTGCCGGCAGAGTCGCGGGGATGCATCGCAGTTTTGCGTGGCGCTTGGGGGGTGATGGTTGCGCCACGTCTCATGGCTTCTGCCCTCCTGCCTGCTTGTTTTGCCTCTTTCATGACCATGCGTTCGGAAAGTAGTTGGCCCAATCCATTGTCTTGGTACCATTGGTTGTAGATGGCCAACTGAGCACCTGCAGCGATCTCTTGATGACTTCGAACTTGAAGCTTGTGCAGATGAGATAGATGACCCTTGGATCTAACATGGGTCAGGAGGTGGGATGTGTCACTGAACGAGGGTAACTTGGGGCAGATAGTGCAGGTAAGCCACGAAGGGAGGTCGGATTCCATGATGGTGATCGGAACCAATAAAACCAAAACGTCACAAGGAAGCAGCACTCAGGCTGATATGACCAAATTCCAGAAGGTGAAGCTCAGGAGTAAAGAAGGAGTAGGCAGGACCGCCTGCAACGTGAAAAGATAGAAGAGCTGTGCAGAGGAACGAGGTGCAAAGCCCGTGGAGGAGAGCATGAGCATGAGCAGTTGCACAACCGCTCGAGCCCAAGGAGCAAGAACACAGACGATGTGGGGAGTGCGGAATCTCACCAGAAGACCGAAGTGAGGCTTTGGAATGATAGAAGTTTGATCCAGGACGAGGAGAGAGCGATTCAAGTTTTCAAGATCGTGACTTCTGTCTTTTCAGGTTCGGGTGAGGCAGGCACGCGCACATGTGACGGCGCTGCTCAACACAACGATTACACATCCACGAAATCTTCACAACATTACCACCGAGTCCATGGCCGTCAAAAGATTCGTCATAGTCAACATTAGTTTGCAATGGGTTGGTGACAAGTTTGAATTCTCATCTTTATCAAATGTTCCACGATGCCTATGGTCCTTGACAAACAAGGAGTGTGATGTGATGAAGCGGAAATAGTACATCGTGGTGACTGGTCTTCTCTCGCCTTGTATCCCATCTTTCAATGAATGTCCAGTGGGTTATTAGATGGCGAGAGGTAGGTGCTATTTTAGCGCTTCGAGTTTGGTGGAAGTGCTTGTGTCACCACCTTTGGCATACAACTGGGATATCACTTCAGCCATGATTCTGGAGACTGGATGTTATGACTTACTAGACAGGATCAACTTCAGCAAGTCCAGGGTATCCCAAGAGACTCAAGCCCGCGACCCCAAAGTGAGTATGAAAGACGTCGACCATATCGCCAGGTCTATCAGCAATTCCTCCATGGTCCGTGTCCTGACATCGCAAAATGAACCTTGTCAACTGCTCCTTGTTGATCCAGTGGAGCCTTCCTATCATGGCAAGGCTACTGAGTACCCACCAGCTGTAACATACGTCTTCCAGCTTTTCAGGGCGACCATTTAATCCCCCACTTGGAAGTTGCCTCTCGCTCAACCACGCTGCTAACCTGTCAATATCGACAAGGTCGAGTCGACCTGCGATGCTTAAAGCACCAAGACCAGTAAAGGTTCCTCCGGCGTGAGATTCGGCGCCTGGGGTGAACCCAAACGCTCCATCCAGATTGAGACACGACTTCACGTGATTGATGGCTTTGTCAAGGTTGATCACGTGCATCGAGTCCAAAATCGACAGGGCATTCAAGGCTCCGTACAAGAAACGAGTGTCGGTTTCTCCCCACTCATCACCAGAGAAGGCTCCGGTGTCAGGGCTTTGGAGGCTCGCTAGGACTGAAACGCGTCGATGATCGAAGGTTAGATCAAGGTCGGAGGGTTTGCGGGAGTTGACGGGGTTGAGGCACTCACAGGTTGCAATCTTTTCCCTCCACCCTTTTCGCTCTCGATCCAGTTGCAACTGGGCATTGATGGTTGCAAGGATTTGGACTGCGCTTACCGTATACAACATGTGAGAGTCATGACCGGGTGCGGCGCCAAAGCCGCCGTCGACATTCTGGCAAGCGAGGACAAATTGCAAGGTCATGTCCGGTGGGAGTGCATCAGGTCTGCCTAGCAGATGGAGTGCCGTCAAGCCCCAGTAGACCCCGTTAAGCCGCAAGTGCTCAGTCAACCAGTAGTCCATTTCATCTTTCCTCTAACGGTAGATTAATAAACGCAGACGCAGTTTCACTCACAGAGGAGAACGCACGGAGTCCAAGCTCTGAATGTAGCGAACATGCTGGTCTACGGCCAAGCGAAGCTCGCTAGACAAGGCATCGTCTGTCGCATGTGAGCCGCCTATCCCTGGCCCGGCGACCAGAGCCATGAAACGGGTAAGATGGCGCAAGACACAACAGCCCTCTTCGGTTTGACAGACGAGGAGGTCGTGTGGTCGGCAAGGTTAATAGCGGCGACAACGACGCTGAATCACAGGTGAAGTTGCCTGAAGAAAATAATGAACGGGGAAAATTGGCTAGGCAGATTTGGAGAAGTCGGACTGGGATGAGCACGGATGAGTTATGTCTTGCAGTTTGGCAGGGATTGGTTGTGGAGGCGAGATTTTTGTGCGCCACTCGAATGGTGACACCATTGCCGCAGCATGAAACTCCAGAGCAGATGCCCCAGCCTGCCCATCTTTGTACGCAGATGGGCAACATAAATCCTTCGATTTCAAGGTGCCTAGGCAAGAACTATACATAGATATATGGGCCTTTAGGTGTGGCTCCTTTAGTAATTAAGGAGTACCTTAGCAAGTTCTGCATGATTCAATCTGCCTAGGACTGACCTCCATAAGCGAGTGTTTCCCCATAGCAAGGACTCAAGAAACAGGTCGTGACGATAACCATCGGTTTTCTGCATGACTACCTAGATAGCAGCATCTCACGAGGCTGATTCTTCATACTTCGTACACATGTACTACGAGTATCTAAGGAGGTAGCATCTCGAGGTCGGCTGCTGTCTGGAAACGCCACGTCTGAGTCGCTGTTCATTAAAAGTTATGTCCAGGCTATCTGCTCCTAGGTTCAATTGATTCTAGGTAGTATCAGCATCAGCATCAGGCCGTGACCGACCTGCAGGGGAGGAACAACAAAAGCCTACAGGCCAAGAGGTCACCTGAGGTCTTAGAATCTGACCATGACTCGGAAGGTTCTGGTGTGCTGCAGGCTCGAAACGCCGCTGACGGCTCCTCTAGCGCCCCAGGGCTACCAGGTCGCACCCCCCTTGGACATGAGATGTCCCTGAAGCCTAGAGCACTTCGACCATCAACGACCACCCCCATTAGCGTGGTCGCGGTCAGCACTCAGGAACAGCCGATGGGCGCAACGAATGGGTGAAACTCCGCCAAACAACACTTGCATTCCCAATCATGAAGACTAGGAGCAGAGCATGCCTCATGACATGGGTGCATTGGACTTCACAAGATTTACCGAAGCAGTGCCGCTGCATCTGAGGGTGAGCTGACACAATACCAGTACTGGGAGATTGTGCCAACGCCAATTGAAGCACCCATTGACAGCTCAAATCATCGAATTTTGCTCCCTGCACGTCGTTGGACTGTGCACCATAATCATCGTCCCTGTTGTCGTAGTGAGGTGCGATCTCCCCCACCTATGTATATACTCCGTAATCAGTATGCAAGCCTTCAGCTCGTGCCAGGGGCTGTGAGCAAGCGGACATTGACTAGCATCATAGATTCATCACACCGTAACATGTCTTGCAGACTTGTGCACTTGAAGGCTTGCCCCCATTGACTCCGCTTCCTTGCAGACGCAATTCATGATGGCGGTTAGTGCACGCTACTCATTGTTGGACCCCAGTCATCTTTCTCGACATGCAAATCTCGACCAATTACCAAGGGCCTGAACTCGAGCCTTGATGTTCAGTTTGGGACAACAAAGGCCAAAATAAAACATTTGAAGATAGCCTCCTCTCCAGTCCTACTACTGTTGCAGGATGTTGTCCTGTGCGCCTGTACTGCGATGATCTACGGCGCCAGCACTTTGCCAATGTCAAGTGTCATGTGCTTGAATCCATGGTCGACACTTGCTAATTTATCCCAGAGTACCTAAGGTACGTACTTTCGTTCTAGGACTTGTACAGTGTGAAGCCTGTTGTCCTCCAGTGCTTCATTATTACTTGGGCCGCCGCTAGGCAACATTGGGGGCACGTGCCTGCCACATGAGAACCACGTCGTACGTCGAGGGGTGCTTCAGTAGTATCTACACCACACAGTAGTAATTAGACCCATAGGTCAATTCTTTATGTAAATCTCTCGACCTGTGTAATCAGGCATCATGGTGGCCTGGGGCATCACACCTACCTATTATTGGTGACTTTTGGTCTTCTTAGAGGAACGTCGAAATCTTTACGGGCGCTGCAACGGGCTTGAGTTTATTAAGAGCCTCTCTGCATTGAAGAGGTCATGAGTAGGTATGAGTCCCCCTCGTCCCCCTTCACCGCCCGGCCCACTTGTCCTCCCTGGCCGCCGAAGAGCCCCACGGACCCCTTTGGACAGCGTGCGCCGCCCTTTCATTTTGGGGGCTCCTGACAAGTAGCTTACTCCGTAGGCACGCTGACCATTTGGTGTCGTTTAGTGCTACTGGACCTACCTACCTAAGGTACCTTAAGTTAGCACAAACTGCCGCCCGGGCTATTCGTACTCGCATCCAGGTACACTTCTTACTTAGAGCCTTCCTTTTGCTTACTTAGTCATCCCTAATTCCTCAGCTTCTCTCCTGTAGAATAAATTATCTGCAGCTGCAGTGTAGACGCAGACAGCCCCTCGGCCCTTTGTGTCCCCGTTTCTCTTCCCACATCCTCATCCCTGGTCCTCAATCCATCCATCCATCCTCCCTCCAGTAGATTTACCAAACTGCACCCTTTCCACCACCGACCTTTGCCAACGCACAATTTCCCAATCACAACACACCCATTCATCAATTATCAAGACCGCTATTACCACCTTGTTGGGTTCGGCCATTTGTTGCTTTGCTGACTTGCCTTGTGCTTCACAATCATTTGGAGCCCACATTTCTGTCACTCCTTGGCCTCGCCCGTCCCCTTCTTAGGCGCTTTCCCCTACTCCATCCGCTTCTGCCAACAAAGAGACACGATCTCGTCTCCCGGACGAGCACCTTACTTTGCACATACTTCCATTGTCTGATCTCGATCTCTTTCGGTCTTTCAGGACACACCGCAGAAAGAAAACCTACCGATCGCCCTGTACCTCGTCCACCTTGTCCCTCAACAGCCTCTATGAGGGTCCCAGCCGTGACCACTCTCTTGGGATATTGTGTACCTCGCTCTGCTTGGGCCGTTCGAGAATAGCCTCACGCGACTCCCCTTGCCTTTGAGGTGGAAAAATCAAGTCTGCTGGCTGCCTTCTCCCGCCCACACGATTCAAGTCGAGGAGGTCTGTTTTGACTGACCAACAGTCTGCAACAGGGCACGCCAATTTCCATCGCATGAATTGGTGATAGCCTTGCTGGGTCATAAAAGCAACAGAACATCACATCTTGCTTCCATCGGGACACGACTCCGGGCGGACACTCGCAGGACTCCGCTAGTCTGGTGCGAAGGCGTCTTTGTCCAACACACCGTCCCCGCCTTCTCACAGCCATCCCTCTGGATGACAGGACGCAAGAGTCGCAAACATGCCTAAAGCCTCGGCTTTGCCACACCTCAAATTGGATGCTGCTCAAATCAATGAAGATTTCAATCGCTTGACACCTGCCGCCCTAAGTCCCCGTTCCATTGGCTCTCCACATACACCAGGCTCGATACCGGGCAGCCCCTACCTCCAGCCTGCATCGGCTTCATCAAATATGCACCACCTACCTAACGCGCAGGATTCGCGGCATGATGCTTTCGCATCTGACCCTTCTTCCCCCCGCATCACCGCCATGCCTGAGTTCCCTCCGTCCCCCGGCCCTCCCCTGTCTCCTAAACATGGCCGAGAAACCTCAAAAGGGTTCTTTTCCAATCTCATCGCCTCCAAGTCGTCACACAAGCTTCATCCCTCCGAGGGTGCAATTCCAGAAGGCGTGGAAAAGACCAAGGCCCGGAGCAGGGCAAGTTCCAAGGACCGAGTCCTCCAAAGTGTCAAGCGACAAGGCTCTACTCCTGAACTTCCCCGCTATATAACTGCCAGTACTGTCTCCAACGATAGCCCTTCACCACTACTTACGGACAAGCCCACACCGCAACTACCCATTGAAACCGCTCAGACCAAGAAGAACAAGTCCAAGCTCGGAGGAATTCTGTCGAGAACCAAGACTCTGAAGTTGGATGATAGTCCTCCAAGGCAGAAGTCTATCGGTCCTGCTCACCTTCAACTTGAGAATGGCTCTCGCCCCCGTGAAAATCTCGAGCCTTCACCAAAGAC
The DNA here is from genome assembly GCF_000836275.1 of Exophiala mesophila. Classification (NCBI taxonomy): domain Eukaryota; kingdom Fungi; phylum Ascomycota; class Eurotiomycetes; order Chaetothyriales; family Herpotrichiellaceae; genus Exophiala; species Exophiala mesophila. The sequence continues at coordinate 696,693 of NW_015622505.1, read as the reverse complement.
TGCCCCGATCAGGCCAGATTTTCGCGACAAGGCCTTTGCTGACGATTTAGGCTCGTCCGCACGCAACCATTCTATGGATCGCCATGGAAGGGATGAGTCTGCTGCAAGAAGGGAGCGACAGGCCAGTGCCATGCCCACATCGCAGTCCTTTCGAGACGGATCGACCATGCAACTGTTTTCCAACATTGGGCAAACCGGGAAGGGCATGGGTGACAGACTTGGAAAGGCTGGAAAGGGGTTCTTGGGCAAGATCACTCGTAGCGGCAGCAGCAACGAGCGTGAGCACATTGCTGACGACAACTACACTTGCACCACCATCAATCTTCCCTTGATCAAGCAGACGCGCAAGACGAGAATAGCACGACGACTGGAAATGTCCAAAGACAAGACCGAATTCTGGATGCCAGCCTTGCCTTGGAGGTGTATTGAGTATGTGAGAGTCGAATTTCTGCTTTGAACATCCTGCTGACGTATGATCTAGTTACCTCAACATGAACGGCTGTGAAGAAGAGGGCTTATATCGAATTCCTGGCAGTGGAAAAGAGGTCAAGCATTGGCAGCGCCGTTTTGACAGTGAACTTGATATCAATCTTTTCGATGAACCAGACCTCTATGATATAAACACCATTGGATCAATGTTCAAATCCTGGCTCCGAGAACTGCCAGATGAAATCCTACCGAAGTCGGTACAAAACAAAGTCGCTACACAGTGTGCTGGTGCGACATCAGCGCCTCAATTGTTGAGGGATGAGCTTTCTCGGTTACCACCGTTTCACTATTACCTCTTGTTCGCCATCACCTGTCACTTGAGCCTCCTCAACAGTTATGCAGAGAAAAACAAGATGGACTATCGCAACCTCTGCATCTGCTTCCAACCCTGCCTGAAGATCGACGCTTTCTGCTTCCAATTCTTGGTCATGGATTGGAAGAATTGCTGGCAGGGTTGTTGGACCGAGAAAGAGTACCTGGAGGAGGAATACCGCTACGAAAGAGAAGGATCTGTTGGAGAGAGCGAAGATCTCGGGGTCGACGAACGGGCAATCTCATCGAGTGGCAGTAGCCAAAAGCAGCAAGCATCCATCCCACCCCGCAGTTCAGAGGCAGCCACGCAGAGGAAGTCTATGGCACCCAAATCCAAACAAAGGAGCCTCTCATCCGGCGGCAGTGCCAAAGATCGAGACAACCGTGCTCACAGTCCCACACAAAGCGTGCCGGTGGTGCCCATGCCTAGGCTGCTCACCCCCGAACCCCAAACGACGAGTACCATATTGGAGCAAAAGCTGCCAGAATTAACCGGTCTTTCCCCAATCCGGATGTGACCAAGCAATGGGAACACGTCGTTCCTTGTACAATGATACCCCTGAGATCAAGAGGAGGAATTCGATCAAAGTTTCGGAATGAGCAGAAGACAGACAGGTTTGGATGCCTAGGACCAATGTGTCCGATTTCTTTCAACCCCTGACACAAAGCGGCAGCAATGAGATTGTCGCTTTTTGGATATCATGGGTTCATATGTATTATCTAGTGGCCGGTCATTTCAAGATCCGCGCGGCATTGATGTTACCAACGCCATTTGAGTTCTGCGCTTTAGAAAAGGAGGTGGATCCTATCGAGTGGAAACCACGCCGATGGTTCTTTACTCGACCTGGATCGTGTATGAATAGAACGTTTTTCTTGTGATAGCGAGGAGTGGAAAGAGACCAAGCCATTACGAAATTGAAGGCCACCAGTTGCCTTGCCCAATTTTGAGCATTGTTCCTCTTGAGTTTGTTTCATAAAAGATTTTTGCATTCAGAGTGACATCGTAGTCGATGGATATGGAGCCCGGAATGCCATTGACTCATTCATTTACTATAACTTTGCTTTTCACAAACCCGAGTAAGGGCGGTCGTCATCCTGGCAGCTCCATAGACGTTGCCTTCCCCATTGATCAACGCCAACGCCAATACCAATGCAACTCCATGCAATGCTGGCCGAGAAGTCTTTTCTTTTCATCCGCATCATCTCCTCCCAGTCAAGTCAAGGCTCGCTCGACACAGGCTAGGCTTACCCAACCCAGCCCACTAAGCCTTTCCCTTTCTGGATTTACGATCATTATTCCTTTGCTTCCTTTCCTGGCGCTTGATATTCTCCTTCCTCTCCCTGCGAGATTCTCCTCTGATGGTTCGACCCTGACCACCAAACCCTTCCTTTTCTCTCTGAACAGCAGCATCGTCCAACTCGACCAACCACTGAGTTTCAGCATCTTTGTTCTTGCCCTTGTATCCCCATTTCTTGACCCATTCGCCTTTTTCCTCGTCATAGACCAGGTTTTTCCGTCGGTCTTCCAGCGACGCTCCTCCCTTGAGACTGCCTCCGAATTTCCCAATTCCCTTCTTGCGCGCAAACTTCTCCCATGTCGTTGGCGCCTTGGGTTTCGGTAAGGGTTTCCATCGGGGAAGCGGTTGGCTGGCGTGTGGTAGGTTCATTGTGAGTCCATCGGACGTAGATGTGATGGCGCATGTTGTTAAAAGGGTGGTGAGCAGTGACTGTGCGCCATCTCGCGCAATTTGTTGGAGGATCTGGTTCCGTTCGGTGAGGGATTGTGATAGTAGCGTTTTGCTGCTGGGTAATGGGTTGGGGTCGACGGCTGTGAGATAGCTGAGTTCATATGTATATGGACTTGGTTTTTCTACCGTTACCGGTCTAGAAATGGTATTGTTAGAATGGAGGAGCGGCTGCAAAGAGTGCGTGAAAACTGACAATCTTTCGACTTTGGACTTGTTCTGTGTTGAAACCACCGAGTCGGTCATTTTTGAGTCGGTGAGTGTGGCGGTGGCCATCCTGGAGGAATGATTGTTTTGAGTGCTTGGTAGATGTCCTCTGTGTAAACAGGACTCTTTTTCCCAGTTGAGAGGATAGTCTCCTAAACACCGTTTTGTCGTTCTGTCTGTTTGGTTTCGTCCGAGTTGCGAGTTCGAAGTGGGTGGAGGGCTCGAAACTTTTTGGTTCGCCGCCTGAAAGAAAAGAAAAATATGACGCCCTCCGATTGGGTTGTGAAGTGGAGAATCTTAGAACAGCAAGATTTCTCTTCCAACCATCGAAACCTACAGCTTGACATTATTATTTCTGCAATGAATTGGTACTGACGGAGATGTTACTGTGAACATCAGCTGCTTTCCTTTAGACTCAACTCGAGTTTGCCAACATCCCCAGTGCAGTCCCTCCACGGGGTCCGGCACAACACACACCGTCGGAAAATGTCTCTCTCCGTGTGCACGGAATGCCTCGCGCGACTTCGATTGTCCAGCAAACCCTCGATCCTTTCTCCTACGACAGCATTCGTCACCATCTCCCAGACCTCGTCGTTCCACAGCTCGGCTGCCCAACATGCCAGTATCATTAAGAAGAAAGCTCCTCCTCAGCTAAAAGGACCTCGAAGGTCTCAAGGAGTCAGGCTAAAGAAAAAGGCGCGAGAAAAGATCACTTTGCCAGCCGTTGGCGAGCGGAGAGCTTTACGACGTCGAATCATCATCTCCAACACCAATGCCCTCGAAGTCAAGGAGATGGAAGACCTGAGTGCTCAGAATGCTGTTCTCGACGAGTCCTCGAACCAGGTTTTGGGCCTGAGTGGCCCAATTCTGGATCAGTTACGAGATTGTGAGGCGTTCAAGAGAACGCAGAATTGGAACATGTTTCGACGACCTGCAACCTTGATCAGGTCCGAGACTCTGGATGTTGCTAGGACTATGGAGCAGGTGGCTCCTGGTCAGACTGCGAAACTTTTCCTCACTGGTGAAAGACAGTCGGGGAAAAGCATTCTCCTATTGCAGGCTATGTATCTGGCATTTTTGAAGGACTGGATAGTGATCAATATTCCCGAAGGTTAGTTGACGACACCACCACCACCGAATCCTACCGCAGCATGTGAGCTAACATTACCATTCCTCCTCCAGCGCAGGACTTTGTCAACAACACATCGGCCTATGGACCTCTACGATCACAAACGGCCGAAGGCGAGGAACAATCCAATGCCGAACAGCTCTATATCCAACCTGGACTTGCTAAAGCACTGCTCCATCGATTAGCCTATTCCAACGAAGCAGTATTGAAGTCATTGAAACTCAACCACAAACATGCTGGATTCCTGCGCGTCAAGCCAGCCAGCAGCATCAGCGACCTCGCTCTGATTGGAGCGCAGGAGCAAACCCTAGCTGTTCCTGTCTGGGAGGCTGTGTGGAAAGAACTCAACACTCCTGGCCAGAACCCACGACCACCTATCCTATTGACGGTCGACAGCGTCGACCACTGGATGGGACCGTCCAAGTATCGCAGCGCCGAGTTCGAAGTCATCCACGCCCAGCAATTCACGCTGGTGAAGCAATTGACCGAGCTATTCTTCTCGGAGAGTAAGACGCCCTTAGCCCATGGTGGGATGATGATGATGTCGACTTCGGGATCCAATAAACCTGGATTCCCTTCTTTCGCCATGTTGATTGAACAATTCCGCGCAAGAGACAAGGGTGTTGACCCTTCGTCCTCTGCTTTCCCTGTCCCGCAACCCTACAGCAAAACGGACACTAGGGTGACTGGTCTTTTCTCGAAGAATGCCGGTGTGCGTTTCATGGATGTCAATGGTAGTACCGTGTCGGAGAGCAAGGCGCTGTTGGAATATTTTGCTCGCAGTGGCTTGTTGCATCGAGGCGTGACGGATCATGTGGTCAATCAGCTTCGGGCTTTGAGTTCGGGTGGGGTCATGGGTGAGTTGGCCAGACTTGGACGAAGAGTTACGGCTTGAGCAATGTACGATTGAGAAGAGAAGTAGTAGTGTGTGTGTGTGTGTAAAAAGAGAGAAAGGACTCGCTGTCCAGTACCTCGCTGGGTGAGAATGGGAGTGACAGTTCGCTGTGAGTAGAAGGACTTTTGTACTACCTGTCTAAAAAGATCGCAGAGGACAGCAGGGCGAGCATAAATCTCTACAACAGCATGTATTGCATATGTATATGTTTCATCACAAATGGAGAACTGCGTAGAGGATGAATCCTGGGTAGATGTGAAGTACTGGATCCGATATTGAAAGCTGTAGACACGTGCCACAAGGAACCTATATTTATGTGAGCTGGTCTTTAGCTCCCTGTAATAGACATTGTACCCAGCATTTGGGATACTGGCAGTAGGTTCTCGTAGATGGGATACATTATATATCTACCCTTGAACTAATGCGACTGTGCTACGCATGAATCAATGTTTTTCACATTTAAAAGATTGCCAGGGCGTTCGGTGGGCTCCCAACGCCTCCTGGGACATTGAGTGGGACACTGGTGAGCAAGAAGCTATATCGTCCAATCTTCTTGCAGTGAGCTCCCAGGGCCTTGAGGTCCCAAAGTTCACCGATGTTCAGTCCGAACAGAGACAAGAAATACTGATGGAGCACTGTGATTGGGTATTAGCAAGAAGATGGGTGAATGATTTGGAGACGCAAGTGTAGTAAATGAATATCACATACCTAGCTCACCAATCCCAGCCTTGGTTCCATCAGGTCTAGACGGCGGTGTCACCTCAAAGGCGATTGCGTCACCAGCGACGGCGGCGAAATGATGATTCCAGAACCATTTTGCGGCGGCTTCGTTGCCCTCCACGCCAATGGATGAATGGGTGCCAATCATCTTTTCCTGCTCCTCTGCAGTACCCGCACCTAGGTCTTCTGTAAAGCCAGACCTAATGATCAAGATGTCGCCGTGTTTGAGCTCGGTTCCCTGGTGGGCAGCGATGGCCTCGAGATCTTTGATTGTGATGGCATGGGCGGAGAAACAGTCATATTTGATCCCTTTGGCTTCTGCGTAGGCCCGATAATCGAGGAGGACTCCACGACCGACCAACCCGCCACGATCGTGCCAATGGTTGAGAGTTGGAAGGGTCTTTTCGACATCAACATTGCCGAAGGATTGAACGAGATCTTGTTTTTCGGGCTTGGCTCCGTTGTAATTGAGGCCGGTAGGTTGATGAGCAAAGTGGACGAGAGAGTCCCACTGTGAAGAACATTGAGTGTTGAATTCAATCTCGTCGTCGTAGCCATGAATGTCATAAGGGCTGTCTTTGAAGGAGAGGACCTTATGTTCAAGACCCTTGCGAAGAAAGCCCGGTTTTTGAATGGCACCGATGGGCCAGTTGAGCGAGACGGAGACGCCGTCACGAGCCTCTTTGAAGGCTTGCTGAACGACCTTTGGTGTCAAGAGGTTCAAGCAGCCAAGATGATCCTTCTTACCATCCTTGTCGAACAGACCCCACGCACAGCCCTGGGGCATGTCCTTTACCTTGGGGAGGCTATCAAAATCTGGAAGGTTGGTGTAGTCCGACATGATGACCTTGCAGTTGTATTCGAATTGGTTGCAAACGTTAAGTGTTTTTTCAATTTGTACACAAGGGATCGCTCAAAACGGTGCTGAACCTGAGCAGGGGAAATGGAGAAGACTCCAGAGTGGGCAACGCACTCGGGGAGGTTTCCCCAGGTTTATGAATTCGGCCGAGCTCCCAGGCGCTATGATAGTAAAGCATTCTTTTGATTGCCATCGTTGGCTCCGGTGGACATGAACCAGACTCGAGTCAAGCGGGGCATCAATGCCAGTATCAGGCGTTGACGATGTAGCCCCTCTTGGAGGCTGTTGGAGGGGAGGGTAGGATTTTGTCATATCCTCGGATAAGTGCTCCAAATGGTTGGGTTGGGTGGAGTTGGAGCCATTACTCCGTAACAGTAGGGGAACCGATGGCTTCTAAGAAAGATTGTAAGCGAGCGTTGGCGACCAAGTAAGATCGGGAATTGATTTCCGAGTGGACCAAGGCTCGACTACATGGAGCATGGATGACAATGCTCGAGGCTGTAGTCTATGCGTAGTTGTAGCAGAGGTGAACTGTGATGAATGAATATCTTGAGTTGGTCGTTCTGAGATTGCGCAGTTTCTAATTACCTACGCAGGCAAGAACGCGGGGTAATGGTCACCCTTTCCCCGTATCTCATGATAAAGTTGGGGGAACGAGAGCCCGAGGGCCTCCTTTCTGACTCAGTGGCTTGCTGATGACACTGGCGGCCATAGGGGAGATCGTTCAGCATGCTTGAGTGTATATTACTAAGCCATAACTTCTTGCCCCCCCACCAAATGTGGTTCGCCGCGATTTATGTCAACCACATAGAAATTCATATTGCATAGCCAATAAAAGGCGGATTTTTATCTAGTTTATCTCCTTTTGTAGGGCACTCTCTTAGCTATCTAGTAATACTAGTTCTATACGGTAAACTAGCCTTTAATAGCGTGTATACCAGCCGGATGCCGCTCTCACCGCATTTACTCGCGTACACATTAACCTGACTGTCTCGTCAATTAGCGACTGTTCTAGGGCATCAAATTCCTCGACAATAGTGCGGGCGAATGCGTCAAGGGCGGCCTGAGACTATCCTAGTTCGCGCATTGCTGGATATCGCTCCGTCAGTAGAAGCTTTTACTGAACCGCACCGTTCAAGAGCCCAAGTTTCCGCGCTCCCAGCAAACGCTTATAGGGAGCATCAGACTTGGTCAGTATTACCCAGCTACCAAGCAATGGGTTTGGGAACACGAGGCTCAGTCGCGGTCTCCGCGCTTGGGCTTGGCACACAGTGGCATGTCGGGAAGGACCTGAGATTCTGTAAATACATATTGTACTCACATGACACCATCGAGGACTGAGCAATCCCATTAATTGTGAATTGATGGTCATTTGCATACTACTCGTACGCACGAGTATACAATGCAGAATCCTTAAGCGAGGCAACTGCCCTTTTCAATTTGAGAGGCACGAATTTTAATTTTCTGAGAGCGACAGGACTGTTGTAGGCACCGAGTGGTTAACACGGAGGTTTACCCAACAGGCATGTCTGGCCGGGCATGCTGGCTGCAACTCGAATGATGCTCTGCACAGCCTCTAACTGGAAAAATAAGTTGTTCACAGTGAAAGCGCAAGGCTGGGCAGGCCCGTGAGGCTAACTGAGAGCGGAAATCCCCAAGACTCCAGGGGACTTGAGTCACCGAACCCAATCAACCAAAGGCCCCGAAAGGACGTAAAATGCGAGAAGCCGCGTAAGGAGGGGAGACACAGACCCCGGCCAGTGGCGGCCAGTGGTGGCCAGTAACAAGTGGCCACGATGAGTTACACTGCAAACAGACCCTGATTGCTTATTTTGGCAATGAAACATGCCAGTCACTGCGATGAATTTCAAGCCGCATCGTGCCTGAGTCTTTTCAAGAGGAACACAGGCTATGGCCTATCTGGAGCCCCCCTTTAGCTCCTCCAGTCCACTCGGCCAGTGGCTCAGATCTAGCCAAGCTCACCCTTGCCGCCTAACCATCCCCTATTAGGCTAAACCAATCATGCCCAAGCCCCCCATGCTCTCATCCTTACGCTGGTTCAGCTCTAAGCCTCTACGAAGTAGTGAGAAGGATTGTGTGTGAGACTGTGAGTTTGTCCTCAGTGTGTGTCTTCCTCTCCGCTTGCAGAAGCCAGGCACGCGACTCTTAAGTAAACTTCGTCACTTTGTCACTTGTGCAGTTCCTCCCTTGTACAGCGGATGCTTGTCGTGGTTGCCCAAGTTGCCAATGTGTTTCTTGGGATTCCGGCCTTGCAGTAGTAAACATCATTTTACCACTCTTTGACCTCCATCTTACATCCACCTCAACATCCATCACATTACACCCTCATCACTCTATCAATACCCATCAATGCGTCTGTGATTCTCTCTTCTTCTTCCGATATTTCCTGCTCCCTCCCTCAAACCGGCCTTCAGCTGTCGTCGTGACATCTGGGTCATCCCAAAATGGAGAGCTTCGTAAATCGCTTAGACCCTGTGCTTCAGGCAAGGGGTTTGGCGCCTAAAGGAGGGAGAATCCGAACCAGAGCCATTATATCGTATGTCTCAATACCCAATTCGACTTGTCGGAATTTTTATATCCAATCTACTAACTGCCCTCCAGTTACGTGATCGACTACCTAATCATCATGTAAGTCCAACATCAAAAACCCAATATCCAACATCCTCGTGCCCTTGGACACCTTCAGCTGACACGGCGTCTCCAATAGAGCCTTGGCAGTCGTCTACGCCATTCTCGATGTCATCGTCACCCCATTTTCACAGCCATTTTCCCTCAACAATGCTTCGTTACAGTATCCCTACGCAGACCCAGAGCGTATCCCAATATGGATGGCTCTAGTGATTTCAGGCGTATTTCCCGGCATCACCATCGCCGTTTACACTCTCTTCCTTGATGGGTTATTCTCCCATCACCGCCGTACTACTCGGACTAGATCCAAATATACCTTCTGGGATCGTCTCTGGGAGCTTAACTGCGGCTGGCTTGGTCTCCTTCTCGCTCAAGGTACCGCCTTTGTCGTAACCGGCTCGCTCAAGAACCTCATTGGCAAGCCTCGACCTGATATCATCGCTCGTTGTAAACCAGACCAGGAATTGGTGAACGCTCTCGCCCAATTTACTTTGGCCACCAAGGCCCTTTGCACAGAGACAGACAGTCATATCATGCAGGATGGTTTCCGCTCCTTCCCCTCTGGACACTCCTCCAGCAGTTTCGCCGGTCTTTTCTACCTATCTCTGTACCTCGCCGCCAAGCTCCATGTCTTGGATCAAAAGGGAGAGGTTTGGAGGACTTTCATCGTCCTAATCCCCACTCTGGCCGCCGCATGCGTTGCTGGCTCACGCATCATGGACGCACGCCATCACCCATTCGACGTCATCTTTGGCTCTGCTCTTGGTATTTTGTGCGCCTGGGGCAGCTATCGTCAATACTTTCCACCCGTCAGCCACGTCTGGGAGAAGGGTCGAGCATATCCCATGCGCCAATGGGGTGCACCAGTACGGAGACCCGTTCCGGGCAAGGTCCTGGTCGATAGCGAGACCCTGGAAGTCCTCGATGATCGTGTGCCCCCCAGCGACGACCAGATGGACGAGTCACGCTATGAGCTCAACTACAACCCCAATCTATCCAATATGCCCCGTAGTGGCAAACAAGAGTATCCTGCTACGTATCCGAGTCGCTCCGATGTCGATCTTGAGACCGGTTATCCGTCACAGACCACCTCTCGGTCGGATACTTTTGCCTCGGTCATGGCACCACAACCTTTGAACCCGTCAAGTACGGGGAACATGTTTCGAGATCAAGTAGAACAGAATCGACGTGTCAGGGCCCCCATATCTGGAGCCAGCCCTGAGCGAGGCGATACTGAACACGAGCCACTACAAAGAGGTCGGATTTAGCCCGGCATTTTCACGCCGGTGCAAATCAGGTCAATATCCGGCATCGCCTGTGTACAAGATGCAGCAAAATCATTTGTGAATACCACGAGGCCTGCTAATCTCGACCTCAAGTCTCCTCTCGGATAGGGCCGGCAGAGACATGAGCGTCGAGCGGGTCTTTACCACGACATGTGAGAGACGAATTGGGGCTTTGCGTAAACGGGCGTTTTTTGGGTCAAACGGGAACAGGATGTTTAGGAAACGTGCCAAAAGTTTCACCTGGACAGGAACTTGATGTCTCATAGAATCATATCATATCTGATGTGGCGTTCTTGATTTTCTTTCTAAACACCATTTCCCTTCAGGCAGGTCGATGGAAAAATATAATTTCAATCAATCTCAAGGCCAGGGCATGTTACGATTTTTCTCAACGCCCCCTGTGCTGGTCGAAGCCATTCCAATAGTAATCATCCAGCCTCACTCCTAAGCACTCACAAAAAGAACACACAACATTGCTTCTGTACCTGAATGGTCGAGAGTCTACTGTATTTCGTGGCATGTCGCCCGACAGGCCTCACTGTTCCGTGCCTTCTAATTGCTCATGTCATCATCATCACTATCCCCAGCCTCGATCCACACCAAACGAGTGCCGTTGTTTGCAACCTGCCAAACCTGTGATGACATTTGTGTTAGCGACCAATTCGAGCAAGAAGACAAAACAATAAATGGGGTACTGGGGTACTGGGGTACTTACGTCCAACAAGGCATACTCTTCAATAGTTCTCGTGAACTGATCGCTCGTGAAACCCTTGGCTTGGACCAACTCACGAACCCGCGAGAGGTTCAATTCACCTCTAGGGCCACCAGATCCGATACTTGCGGCACCAGACTCGCGCATTCCGCGAACCAGATCATAGATCCTCGATGACACAGTCTGGTCTCCACCGTTCCGCTGGTCGTTATACAGACTGGCCTTGGAGACTTCGATCAGACGCAGTGCTTCATCGACATCTTCATTGACCACTTCATTGCTGAAGCGGAGTCTGGCTAGAGCCTGCGACAGACGCAGTACGCCTAGTAGTGTTCGCGGTGACGTGTGTGTAAAGTGCTTCTTGCCGCCTTCGTCGCGCTTTTGTTGTTGTCGCATCCGCACGTACGCGCCGACCATGTACTCAGACACGCTCTTGGGAACATTGGGTCGGAATGTCCGTGCCTGTGCAATGTATTGACGGACTTCTTCTGGTGCGAAGATCACCCCGTCGCCTTCTCGTTCAGGATGGCTGTTATGCATGTGAACGTAGCAGACGTGGTTGGCTAATTCCTCATCTGACTCTCGTGACGGAGTGTCGAGGATGAGGAACAGGACGTCGAATCGGGACAGAAGAGCGGCTGGGAGATTGATGTTGTCCACGGGCGAAATCCGAGGGTTGTATCGACCGTACAGAGGGTTAGCTGCCGCTAGGATGGAAGTTCTAGCATTCAGAGTGGTGGTGATGCCGGCTTTGGAAATGCTGATTGTCTGCTGTTCCATTACTTCGTGAATCGCCGTTCGGTCACCATCGTCCATCTTGTCGAATTCATCGATACAGCAGATACCATTATCGGCCAATACCAATGCACCGCCTTCCAGTACCATTTCATCAGTGACAGGGTCCCTCATCACGGCTGCAGTCAGACCGACACCACTGGAACCTCGACCTGTGGTGTACACTCCTCGAGGGGCCACTTTGGTGATGTATTTGAGAAGTTGCGATTTGGCCACACCGGGATCACCCATCAAGCAGATGTTGATATCGCCACGAATCCGCATACCATCGCCCATTTCTTTGGTTACACCTCCAATCAACAGGAGAAGCAGTGCTTTCTTCACATCGAGGTGCCCGTAAATTTCAGGAGCGATCGACTTGGCCAGATACTCGTACATATGTCCGGAAGCTTTGTGTGACTCGATTCGTCGAATCACGCGGGGATCCATCTTGAGATTCTGGTATGCTTTTTTGTGTTGGGTGATGTGTTGAGCTTCAAGGTATGTATCTGTGAGCAAACCTGCTCGAATGGCTCGAAAGCCGGTGTATGGTGTGGGAAGGAAGATGCCGTCAATCTCAATGACATCTCCAGGATTGACTTGTCTTGTTAGAGAACCGTTGCAGTGAACGGTTAATGTCCTGGGAATATGTCCCACTGGCACTTGGTCTGCCATCTCCTGGATTTTGACTTCTTGGAAAGGCAAGAATTTGGACGCTCTGGTCGAAGGAAACAGTTGGCCTCTGGAGTTGTTGGCCGTGCAGTCCTCCGACGGACATACTTGCATCGGAGTGAACTGCTTCGATGTTACAGGTTGGAAGATCTCACAACCACAACGATCGCACGTGTATGCTTGGATCCGTATGCTTGGCTTGACATCAGAAACTCGCGTTGTGATGCCTCGCACGGTGATGAGTCTTCCTAGATGCTCTCCGCGAACTTGTCGCACAGCAAGTGTCTTTTTGGCAGCTTCTCCAGCCGTAGGAGTAAGAGGTTTGAAGTTCAAGGTGTATCTTCTTGTCAACTCAGGAGGAAATGTGGACACAGGAACCGCTGCATCGGGGTCTGCCTCTCTAGCAGAGTCGACTGTTTCGTTCCTTCGTGCTCTTTGCGCAAGGATGATATCTACCACGTCATCTTTGAAACTATCTGCAAGTCAGCAAAGTCGAACAAAGCGCGCATGATAGCTCAGTCATTGACTTACCTGATCTCCTTGCTCGGCTTTGGCATTGCTTTGTCAACGGCGTCCGCGAAAAGGTCGATGTAGTGCTTAGTATTTTTGGTGATGGACTCAACCAATTTCAAATTCTGTTCGTCACCAAGTGTATCTTCGAACTGGGGATTCTGTTAGCAAATCTCGCTAACAGTCCAAGAGCTAAGCTCACCTCCTTCAGGTCGTCAAGTTCTACGAGGATGTTGGAGCATTCGCGATTGGCAACATCCTGCAGCATGTCGCGATATTTTCTCTTCTTCTGTCGCCGTGTGGTCGTATCGTCGCCATTTGCAACATCGTCCATGAAGTCATATTCATCGCTAGTGTGATCTGCGTCTAGGTTGAGGTTGTCAATGGCCTCAGCGGCCAAATCTTCTGAGGTTTTGGATGTTTCAAACTTGTCGAGAAACTCTTCAAACGCAGCGACTTGCTTCGCGTAGTCGGCAAGCGACTTGTGTTGTAACAGCGCCATGTTGCCGGGGAATTTGTCAGAGGTAGATCAAAGGTGTGAGGTCCGATGAGGGAGTGATGGTGATGGCCAGCTTAAAGGATATGAAATGAGATACTTTTGTGAGCACGGGTACCAGGGGGCTGGTGGCTCGCCTGCGGTCTGTGGGACGCGGAGGAGAACGCGTTGTACACGCGACGCGTAAAGTGATTTCTCCGGTGAAGCAGTTGGGTTACATGTGTCGTCTAAATGCTTCGAGAAACCTGTTTTCTCACGTGACCAATTTGCCCAACACACATGCCGAGGTCCGCAAGGATCGGGAAAGAGCAGAGTGGCCAAACAAGACCTCTACCAGTCGCCTCAATTTTCGTCAATATCGATCAATTCAAAGTCCACGACATCAGGACAGAGGCGTCTTTCTCGCGCGCTACTATACAGCAATAACCTTGTCATCTCGACTGACGTGTGTGGATGAAATGTCCTTGTGAGGCCCATACTTAGCTCTTGATAACGAAGGTCGTCGGCTGTCAACGAACGCAAGTCACGCTTCCATCAGGATGGCACCAGCCGTGCGCGCAGAGGTGGCCTTGGTCTCCCTGAAAAATTGCTTGGTCAATCTCCCTCCTGGCCTGATAGCCTTGATCAGCAACACCAATATTGTAAGACTTCCTTTGACTACTGCTCAACCCCTCATCCCCGCTGACCCTATTGTAGCCAGCTCAAAATGTCGTCGTTGAGTTACAATACAAATCAGCGACATTATCATCTGGGGCTGTGTCAAGTGGAAATGCTGCCGGCTTCCAAAGATCCGCCTATGTTGGATGGACTGGCATGCCTAGCAGGACTCGCCCAGGTTCTCTTATCAACAATGACCGCGCAAGGTCAGGCCGAGAACAAGAAACTCAAATGGTTGAAATCGACGCCACCTTCGCAAAGCTGCTTGGGCTCTCTGAGGGTCAGAAGATTGGACTTTTGATTCATCTGGATCCTCCTATTGCTCACAGCATAAACATCGAGCCTGTCACTCCGGCCGACTGGGAGGCTATCGAACTCCACGCTACGTTTCTGGAACTGAATCTGCTTTCTCAAATTCGAGCCCTGCCGAATCCTTCTTACAGCAACAAGTCAGCCACTCAAGCTGAAACAATGCATCCACTGACTCTCCATCTTTCGCCAACGTCCACTGCGAACATTATCGTCACCTCTCTCGCACCACCAGTTGCAAGCACATCGCCGTTTGCCAAGATCGCACCCGACGCAGAAGTGATTGTGGCTCCAAAAACCCGAGCTAGGGTAAATCGAAGCAACAGAGGTGATTCGAGGAGCATCGCAAGCAGGCGCAGTGGCAAGAGCGGCGTCAGCACCGCGCGTGGTTCGTCAAAAAGAATTGTCAAGTCTGCCTTGTTCTTGAGATCCTTCGATCGATCAGTCGCTAACACGTTTTTCGATGATACCTCTGATGCTGTACTGAACAACAAGCTTACAATCTGGTTATCTCCTGAAGTTGCCGAGTCTGAGAGCTTGAAAGGAACTGCCTGGGCAAATGTCACGATAGTCAGACCATCCGGCCTCCGGGCTCAATTGGAGCAAAACCATGTTAATCAGCTCAAGGAAGAGGAGAACAGCGAGGTGGGCCGACCTGCAACAAAAATTGTGGCTAGAGTTATGCCCTGGCAGAACCCCCTCGACAATAATCATGTTGTACTGTCTTCGACAATGTGTCAGATGCTGGGTATCGAGGGACAAGTGGGCGTTATCGTCCGAGTTGAAGCAGCTTCTCCTCCACTTTCTCGATACTCGGTCAAGAAATTCCACTTTTACCCATTCTTGCCGCTCAATCAGAAAAAGAAAGAAGGGATCAAACTTGGAGGTGACAAGGCAGCCAAACAAGCAGTTATCGACAAGCTGCGCCTGGTTTTCACCGGCGACGATGGATTGTTGTCTGGACCTATCACTGATGGCATGGTGTTGCCAGCATCAGGAGAACCATCACTTGCAACATCTTTCGATGGCGGGATCATTCGATTCCGACGCCCGGCTGATCAAACCGAGGAACCCAAAGACTCATGCCTCTGGGTTCTGGGACAAGAGCAAGAGCCCGAATTCGACATCAAAGACGAAGTCCCACGGCCCGTTGAACTCACCACACTGTTTCCGAGCTTTGCACATGATGTACCATCGAAAATTCCAAAATTGATTGGCATTGACAAGATCCTCAAGCAATGCATGTCCACCTTGACATTGTGCTCCTCGGTGCTCCTAACTGGTGGCATTGGTTCTGGGAAAACATCACTTGCTCAACGCATATCTCAACAACTCCGGGAAGATTATGTTTTCAACGTGACTTTCTTCTCTTGCCAGAAGCTTGTGACAGATGAAATCCGAGTGTCGACCATCAAAGAGACCCTGACCAGACTATTCATGTCGGCGTCATGGTGTGCCAGACTGGGTGGGCAAGCAGTGGTTGTGCTCGACGATCTGGACAAGATCTGTCCTGTGGAGACAGAACTACAAGTCGGCAATGACAACGGCCGGAGCCGTCAAATCACCGAGATTCTCTGCTCCATCATCCGACAATATTGCAGTATTCATTCTGGAGTGGCTCTCCTTGCGACTGCACAGTCCAAAGATGCCCTCAATTCTATCATCATTGGAGGACACGTCATTGGAGACATTGTTGCTATTAAAGCGCCAACCAAGGAAATCAGACGAGATGTTCTCGATGCTCTCACCAGTGACGGGGCGGCTTCTGCCCGGAACGGCACCCATACCAGAAACACCAGCGATGCACAAAGCATTTCCGAGAGCTCATGGATGGATCCGTCCAGCTTTTCATCGAGACCTGGCTCATCGGCATCAACTCACCCTGTAGAGGGCTTCCGGGTCTCGTCAAGCCTTGATCTACTCGACATTGCCGGAAAGACTGATGGCTATATGCCAGCTGATTTGGTTCTTCTCGTGGCTCGCGCAAGGAACGAGACTCTTACTCGAATGCTGTCTGAAAGCGATGCTTCCGACGCAGCTCCCACTCTGACCAAGGTTGATTTTGACTCGGCACTTGCCAGCTTCACACCGGCTTCTCTGCGGAACGTCACGTTGACGCACTCGACCACCACCTTCTCGTCCATCGGTGGTCTGCACGAGACGCGCAACACTCTCCTTGAAACGCTACTTTATCCAACAAAGTATGCGCCTATTTTCGCCCGGTCCCCTCTTCGATTACGGTCCGGTCTACTCCTCTATGGATTTCCCGGCTGTGGCAAGACTTTATTGGCTTCGGCTGTTGCTGGCGAATGCAATCTCAACTTCATATCCGTCAAGGGCCCCGAAATCCTCAATAAATACATCGGTGCATCTGAAAAGTCGGTGCGTGATCTATTTGAGCGTGCACAGGCCGCGAAGCCTTGTGTTCTCTTTTTCGACGAGTTCGACAGCATTGCGCCGAAACGAGGGCATGACAGCACGGGTGTGACGGACCGAGTGGTCAATCAAATGCTGACGCAAATGGATGGTGCTGAAGGCCTTGATGGCGTCTATGTGCTTGCGGCTACGTCTCGACCCGACCTGATTGACCCTGCGCTCCTACGTCCCGGTCGTCTTGACAAGTCATTGTTGTGTGACATGCCTGATGCGGATGATCGACTCGACATTTTGCGGGCAGTGAGCTCCAAACTCGAGTTGACTGCCGAGGTTGAAAACCGTCTTCTCACGGTTGCGCAACGCACCGATGGATTCAGCGGTGCAGATCTTCAAGCTTTGATGTACAATGCCCATCTAGAAGCCATTCATGACCTCCTCGGCGATCTCACCAAAAATACAAACGGCAAGGACAAGTCGAAGGGATTGTCCAACGGAGTCAAGGAGAAGGATTCCACTTCTGGCAGTCGAAGACGCAAACGACCCGCTGGTGATAAGAACGATTTCATTCAATTTCTCTATTCCGCCGAGGAAGATGCACGGGCCAAAAAGGTCTTGACTTCATCGGCCATGGACAGCAAAGCTGCAGTTGCTGCTAAGATTGAGGAGTTGAAACTGTCACGAAAGCGTGAGAAAGCCATGCTTCGTGGTAATTACGCCAATGGTTCTCTGGGAGGACCCAACAGTGACGGCCTCAGAGAGGATGGCACGGAGCAAAAGGACCAAGGGGACGAGAAAGAGCACGTGTTGATTGAATGGAGGCACGTGGAAAAGAGTCTGGCTAGCACAAGAAGCTCGATCTCGTCTGAAGAGAGAAAGAGGCTGGCAGCTATCTATAGAGAGTTTGTTGTGGGCAGGAACGGAGAAATGCCAAATGGACAAGGTGGCACTGAAATCGGTGGAAGGACGAGTTTGATGTAGATAGGTAGTTAGGCCATCTGGTTTGGCTTCAATTCGAAATATGCCTGTATATGAAAATATGTGCGATACGGGGCTGTACCCCATTCAGAGTTCCCACGAAGCCCAAGAGCAAGGGAATAGGTTCTCTGATCCAAAGGTGTTCGCTCACACAGGGACCGACGCATGTATTGATCATGCCTATATACAGACCAGTGACACACCAAGGATGGACAGGACAATAATTCGTCATAAGATGAAAGCGAGTGAGTCAAGATTCTTCGTTCAATTCTGCCTGGAAGGACATGGAAATCTTCATATCCGTAATTCATGCCAAGGTACAGCAATCTCCCGCGTCCATGATCCGTAGCCCTTCCATAGGGCACGATTAAGATCAAGGAGTAGTGAGGTCATAATGATAAGCAAGTCGCAAGCAATATTAAAGCAACAACCGTGAGTATCCGGCCGGGTCACTTTGAGCTGGCGCGACCAATGGCGAAGACGCCAACGATCACAACGGCAAGAGTGACTATGGCTCCGGGGAGGAGAAGATCATTGGGAACCCCTTGAATGATTTGCTCCTGCTGGTGTCCATGTCTTGTTGCAAAAGCTTGTTGCTTCTTTGATCTGATGGTTCTGACACGGGATGTCTCCTCCTCTTCATCCTCGTCGCTGTCGGGCAGGGAGGTTGCGTGAGGCTCCTTAGCCACAGATTCTGGAGGGGTGGGAGGTTTCGACAATTGTGGTCTTGGATCAACGGTAGCGGCGATTGGTGGTTGAGCTGGATCATGTACGAAGAGGTCGACCTTTTCTCGCTTGCCCTGACGAGCGAGAAGGATTGCATCTAAAAGATCCTGATCGGTCGTGATTGAAACTGTGTCGCCTTCATCATCCATGTAGCTGAGAGCATATCCAGCCTTACCCAGTTTACCATTTTCGACGACAACCTCGCCCCCGACGGCTTCAATCTCAGCGCCAAGTTTTGCGCTGACGTTGTTAACGAGCTCTTGAATTCCATTGTTGGCAATCACTTGAATTCTGTGCACCCGGCCGCTTGGTGCCTTGAATTTGAATGGGAACGGCGTCTGTTCGGGCGGTTCAATCGAGGGAAGAACCTCAGAGTGAGCATCATCACCGCGATGAGAGGCTGAATCATGGGGCATGACACTGTCACCCCTGTCGACGCTGGGCCGTACAGACTCGGTGTCCAAAACAGATCTATGCCCAGGGGTGGTTGGACGAAGGCTACCCTCTCCGGACATAACGGATTCGGTGTCGTTGTCCATGGATAACCAGAACTTATTCCAAGCCGGGCCTTCAGACTCCCCAGTGTTCATGGTGTTGATTTGTTCTAGGGTCGCATAGGTCAACTTGAGGACATCGACCATTCCAACAATTTCGCCAGTCTCGTTCATCACAGGCAAGTTTAGATAGTGGCCATCTATTCATTTCTGTTAGTATCAATAGAGTTGATAGAGCCTGAGGACCTACCATGCATCTTTCGCAGTGCGGCTTGAATGCTCATGTCCGAAGGAGCGAAATCGGGATGAGGAGTCATGACTCGGACGACACTGCAGTTCGAAGGATCAAGTCCGGGGGCAATCACGCGGAGGACGACATCCTTGCTGGTGAAAATGCCAGTGATAGAGCCCTGATCTTGGACTAGAACTGCAGTTGTGTGGTTCTCCTTCATCAGCTGGGCTGCCTCTTTCACCGATGTTCTGACTGACACAGTGGTTGGGGGAAGGCCATTCAGAACTGACTCCAACGTGGGGCCTGACATCTTCATCCTGAGAGCCTCGACGTATTGAATGATTTGTTGGGGCTGGCTAGAACCCAGTTCGGATTGGACGCCTTCCAATGCATCGTACAACTTCCGCGAGGAACTGTATGCGCGCTCCAGCTTCTCCATTGCTTCGTAGAAGCATTTTGTAATATCCAGGATGCCAGAAATATCTTGGTTCTCATCCATGACGGGTAGATGTCTGAAGCCTTTTCGGACCATCAAGTCCAATGCATCCGTAGCACTTGTGTCGGTCCGAGCGCACAATGGATTCTTTGTCATGATCTGTTCGATGGTGACTTGGCTAGCCTTGATTCCGGCCCCAACGACACGGAATGCCAGGTCCTTCGCAGTGAAAATGCCTGCAATTCTATCATCGTCATCTGTGACAAGGACACAGTCTTCCCTCTTCGCTGCCATCAATTGAGCGGCCTCGGCCACAGTCGTATTGGGTTTAATCTGCAAGGCTTGACTAGGTTTCAGGGCAAGGACAGTGCCAGGAGGTGCTTTGCGGGTATGGCGAGCGCGGGATGGGACATGCTTCTTCTTGCTAAGGTCTGCTTCCATTTTGCGTCGAATGGCCTGAACAGAGCATGTCAGGCGCTGTGATGACGAGATAGACTGACAGTGGGAGACGTACCTCATCACGTTTACTTTGTTTCTGCCGACTGGCAGATAAGGTAGATGCGCCAGACATTTCGCTCTGAACTTGACTCGCAGCCGTCTCCAGCTTTGGACGAGGGATACCAGAGGGAGAATCAGTGAAAGGGACTTGGTTACGGCGATTTGGTGTTCCTCGAAAGGTTCCGCTGACTTGACTCGACGACATGGTGCAGATTGACGAGAGGAATGTCGGGGATTTAGGAGCCGGACCAGAGTGGTCTGTGGGGTGGAAAGCAATGCAAGTCACAACACGGATGAGGAAGTGAAGAGTCGATTGGCTTTCAGAACAGGAGAGGTGAGGAGGACGACGAGTCTAGTTGTGTCAAATGTTGATCCATCCACAGGTAGACCCGAAGATTGGTTTGCGTGGTTGCCAGGTTCGATCAGGCGGTTCCGATTCGCGACTTCAGGCTTGAGTTTAGGCAAGTAAACAAGCCACCTAAGAGTGGAAACCCCACTGCAGTCACGCCCCCTGTTTGCTCCTTCCACGTGACGAAAGTGTACTCGGAATACCTACTTTGTTGGGCATACGAAAAACAAAGGTCAATCCCTGGCATACTCCTGGTCAGTTGATGATGCACTAACCATAAATGCATTAGCTTCTGGCGCAATCTTGGCACACTCACACTTTGGGGTTTTTGTCCAAGTGCGCTCGTTGCTTCGAACTCTCACCACCGGACATCATCAACCCTCACATACCGACAAAATGGTCAAGAAGCGAGCGTCCAAGTGAGCAACACCTCCATCGCCGACGTCTAAGGGCCCTGCATGCTAACAGTTAAATAGCGGACGTAACAAGAAGGGCCGCGGCCACGTCAAGCCAATCCGATGCTCCAACTGCTCACGATGCACACCCAAGGACAAGGCCATCAAAAGATTTACCATCCGAAACATGGTCGAGTCTGCTGCGATCCGTACGTTTGAATCCACTCTCAGTGTCCTGGAAAATACTTGCAGAAGAAATGGTTGAATCTAACAAATGGTCCCTGCGACCTTCCAGGTGATATTTCGGATGCCTCAGTCTTCGCCGATTACGCTGTTCCAAAGATGTATCTCAAGCTCCAATACTGCGTCTCCTGCGCCATCCACGGCAAGATCGTACGTGTCCGATCGAGAGAAGGTCGCCGCAACCGTGCCCCTCCCCCAAGAGTTCGATACAACAAGGACGGCAAGAAGGTCAACCCTCAACAACAGCCCGCTAAGGCCCTCCAGGCATAAATCCGCTTCTTCAATGACAGGACCGGGTGCTCAAGACGGTTGCAAATGCTATGTGGATTGAGGATGCCCGCGACATAGAATAACGGAAAATGAGTGCAAAAATCATTGCGGCGCAGGGGAGATGGTGAATGTTGCAATGCAACCCGGCCACCTTGGGCGAAGACGATGATTTTAGTAGCATGCAGCTCAAAAGTAGCCGCGCTACTAGCAATAAAATCAACATGAAATCCAATCATCTATGTTGGGAGGCATTATTTTCATCCATTGTGATCCATGATTTGCTGAGCTCGAACTTTGCTATAGATATGTTGATTGAGCCCAGCTTTCAGACCAGTCTCACGTGGCATTTTGAATGAGCCAGCACATCAATCAACCACTTTTCTTTGAATGCTTTGAATGCTTCGGCTGCTGCACGACATGTGGAAGCCTTAAATTTTCTGAGAGGCATGCATATGTTGTGTGAAAATGATCCAAGCGACTGATGTGATGCTCAATGACAGGCTGATCGAGACTTCTTTTCCACACACCCATACCACTCTCAACCTGTCTGGTTGGTATGTTGTGACTTCATAATCGTCCGTATGTACGCTGGAAGAGTGGTTTAAAGGCATAGATGAACCTGACTACAGCCTCCATTGGTTTCATGTCCCTCAGCTTTAGGTCTGCGATGCGTGGTAGATGATACCAGCTTATCGATACACTCTGAGGAAAGATGGCCTTCACGCACAACCAAATTCAGACAGTACATTGGCGCTCCGGCCTAAACAAGCTTGGGCTTAATGGGTCGTTCCTATCGCCTCTTCGCAGGAGGTAGAAGGGAGTCATCTGGAAGTCCATTTCGCTTGGTTCCTGGTAAACTACCAGTGCCAATATCATTTGTTTCCGTGCTCACCCTTCGATGCGGGTATACTTCGTCCAGGCCCTGAAAACAATTATTGGTCACCCAAATCTTGCCTCTGTTGGGGCCATCATCTGTGCATCTGAAGTAGTCATGTTGCAGAGCTTGCTCGGCGGTTAATCGTTGCTCAGGATCGTATTCGAAAAGTTCAGATAGCAGTTGTAAGCCTCGCTGGCCTGGGGATTTATCTGAGGGATAATTACTCAGCCGCAGGCAGTTGTTGTACCAAGTTTCCAGCCCGGTCCCGTTGTTAGCATTCGACCCCCGACTCAACGACGATGATGAACCAGGATACAAACCGGGCATGCCACCCCTGGACATCATCAAGGATTGGAGTTGGCTATATTCTGGCATGTCGGCCAGACCTTTCCAGTTCTCCCTTCTCGGCATACCCAAGATTTCCACGATCTTTCCCATTTGGTTTCTCTGAAAGGGAACGGTCTTTTTGCTGTCCATCTTGGTTTCCTCTCCTTTAAAAATCGGTCGAAGGCTAAGTAATTCTGCAAAGATGCAACCTACGGCCCAAAGATCGATAGCGGGGGTATAATGGCGTGCACCGAGAAGAAGGTCGGGGCTTCGATACCAAATTGTGACAACAACCTTGTCGCCAGTATATAGAGAGGATAAAGGCTTGTGGAATAGTCGAGCAAGGCCAAGATCGCCAATGCGAACATGACCGGAGGAGGTAACCATAATGTTGGCTGGTTTCAAGTCCCGATGGATCACCCAGTTCTGATGGAGGTAGAATAAGCCATTCAAGAGTTGAAACAAAATTGACTTGATCATGTTGGCGGGTATTGGCCGCCGGGTTGGTTGAGTATGATGATGGATGATTTGGAGCAAGTCATGCTCACAGTATTCGAACACCATGAAGACGCACTTGTCTTCGAGGATGATTTCAGCCAAGTGGACAACATTGGGATGAGACAACTCTGTACACAAAGACATCTCCCGAATGGCAGATTGTGATAGCCCCGTATACTGCACATTGTCCCCTTCTTTCTCCGGCTTGAATCTGTAAAGAATGAGCACGATGTACTTGACTAGGACTGGACGACAAACTTTTTGATTGCATAAAGTTCCTTGGAGTTGGTCGTCGATGTTGGGCTTAACAAATCTCCTTTCGGATTCTTTTCCATAGCCTTGTAAACCCTGCCATATGTCCCGCTGCTGATGAAGCCAATAATGTTATATTTGTTGCCAATCTTGACTTTTCCATGATAAGTATTGCCCGGCTGCTGCTTTTTGTCAAGGCCTCTCACGGCATCTATGGATGCGTTAGTATGTCCATTTTACATTCACAATAGCGATGGTGAAGTGGATCCATAGGCATAAAGCAGCAATTCAAGAAACGTGACTTCCTACCTTCCAAGCCAAGTTGAGTAGTTTTCCTTAGCTGTTGGGCAATGTTAAGGCTTGTGCCAGGTCGTGACATGTTGAGCATGATGAGGTCATCCGCCAGAAATAGCGATACACGTCTGATCGATCGTGTGAGCTTGCTAGGTCAACCTTCATGACTCAGGTCTGAGTGGCAGACTTCGAGTTGTTATCACAGGAATCAAGGCGAGCCAATGAGCATTGGACATATGCAAGGGTGGGCTTCTTATCGTTCAGCCTGTTCAAGCGTGTTCAGAGATTGGCGCTAGGGTGGCCAGCGTCTTGTCTAGAGACGTACCAATACATGTTGAATCATGCTGCCTGATAGTGTCTTTGGAATTGGTTGTTTCAAACGTTTGGACGTTGCTACAGAAGACGATCTGACGTTGGTACGAAAGGGAAAACTCACGGACCGTGGACTTGGCAAGGGCGTTCTTGACCCAATCAATGAACAGAATCACACTAGCGGCCGAGCGCCATCTCGGCACAGATCTCGCTGGCAAGTCGCCTCCTTACTAACGGCGACCTCCGAAGATGCAAGACAGCCAATGCTGAGGGTTGTTGTGGCTACAGCGGCACAAGAGGCGAGCCGTGATGACGATGATTCCGTCAGATACATTTATTCTTCAAGTACTATGATGAAGGTGCACCGACCAAGATCGCAGATATGCCTTGGATCGTTGAGATTGGCCATGGTTGTGCTTGCCGCTTCTCCAGGATCTCCTCGACTACAATCGCGACTTCCTTCTGAACGCTGAAGATCTCATATCGGAGGTCGCCACTTCCTGCTCCAAAGTCTTCTCAGAATGGCCACAGACACTATCAATCTTGTTGCCTACCTGCAACTCATCTGCAAGGTGACGCATCAACGACGTACCCCAGCATCAATTACGATAAGCAGTTTACTTCTTTGGTCCATATAAGGTATGGTATTTCACCTTTCCCATTGCTTCCCGTGCGCTATATTCGGCAACTCGGACATCGCCTCGTGAAAATGGCCCAAGCAACGTTAACCAGAGTTGACAGCGGGTACAGGTCTCTCAACCAGACCTCCACTGAGGAAGACAAAATGCCCGCTGAGGCACCAGACTACCCGAGTCCTTCGAGCGAGCGAGTCACTCCTTTTTTAATCTACCTACTTTTTTTCGCTACCCTTGGCCCTCTTCAATTCGGGTACCATCTTGTAAGTATGTCCTTCCATATGGGAGACAGCTAGCTCACACCACAACAGGGAGAACTCAATGCCCCCGAAAGCGTCATCAGATGTGAAGTGCGAAGACTCCCAACTTACGATATCCTTGGCTTGCCGCAATGTATCCACATGTCCAATGCCCAATGGGGCATGATTCAGTCTCTCTTCACCATCGGTGGCTTAATTGGCGCTCTCTTTAGCGGCCCTATCGCCACCAGATGGGGTCGATTGTTCGCTTTACGGTTGCTTACATTCTTTCTCGCTGGCGGTCCCATCGCCGAGGCCCTCGCTGGGAGGATCTGGGTGTTGGCTCTCGGCAGAGCAATTTCTGGGGTTGGCGCAGGCGCAGCTACCGTGGTTGCTCCCATCTACATTTCTGAAATTTCACCAAATGACAAGCGAGGTCTTTTCGGTGCTTTCACCCAGGTTCAAATCAATTTTGGGATTGTCGTTGCACAGTTGCTCGGTTATTTCTTGTCCAAGGACTCGAAATGGAGGTGGATTCTTGCCACGGCCGGATTCGTTGCCGCGTTCGCCTTCTTTGGGCTACTCTTTGCCAACGAAACCCCCACCTGGCTTGCTTCAAAGAATCAACCTCGTGCTGCACGAACGGTTCTCCAGCGTCTTCGGGGTCGGGATGCCGACATCAGAGCTGAGGTTGACACTTGGCATATCTCAGGTGCAGGTGAACAAGAGCCTCTTCTCGGGCATAAGAATCCTGCTGGCACAACGGAAGATCACCTACAAACGAAATCATTCTTGGATGTAGTCAGGATCCAAAAATATCGCAGAGCCGTCGTCGCTGTCAGCGCCTCAATGGTTGCACAACAACTCACCGGAATCAACGCAGTCATTATGTACAGTGTCTCTATTTTGGGAGGCATCATGCCTCACAAGGCTGCTTTGGTCACCATCATTGTTTCGGCTGCCAATGTTGCTGTGACCCTGCTCTTTTCTCCTTTGCCTGACAAAGTTGGGAGGAGGAAGACGCTACTTGCCTCCATCATGGGCATGGGGATTGCTTCATGCTTGCTTGCCGACGGACTGTCAAGAAATCAGCGCCCACTCACCATCGTGGGAGTTGCGCTGTTCGTTTGCAGCTTCGGCCTCGGATTAGGACCAGTCCCATTTATCTTGGCCAGTGAACTTGTCGGACCAGAGGCGGTCGGCGCGACATCGAGCTGGGCACTTGCTCTCAACTGGCTGTCCACCTTTTTGGTTGCGCAGTTTGTGCCTATTCTCAACGCGCAACTGCCGCCTGGCCACTTGTTTTGGATCTTTGCTGGTATCTCGACGTTTTTCTACCTGTTGTTGGCCTTCCTTGTTCCGGAGAGCAAGGGAATGGCGAATGCGGACCAAGTCTGGTCCAACCATCGTGGGGGCTTCGTGAGAGGCATTTTCCGCAGTGTGCGACGCTGATGTTGGGGCAATATGAAGATGGCATTGTCATCTGATGGATTCGGCCTGGTGCCAGATCGTCTCGTGTCCATCGTGTCCTGGCTGAGAGTTGTTGTGGCTTGTTGGGGGAGTGGATAATCGATTGATGATGGGAGGAATACCCTGTATTATTATTTCAATGTATCATTAGACTGTGGCGTTTTGTACGGATTCGGGCATCATCCCTAAGTACCTAAGATATCCCTAGGTCGTCGTCAATTGCACTGCACTGCACGTCCATTGTCTCAGCCTTCATGCACACTGGTTTACCCTTTGACGATTGTCTCGCCCCTTTTTCGTGTTAGACCCACGTGTATAAGGCCACCATGACGATGACGATAGCGTGGCTGCATGGCTTGCTCGTACCGTGCTCATGCCTTGACGTATTTGAACTCCGCCACGCCAGCCACCACGAGAGGATTCCGTCTGGGAGGGGAAGGCACGGGGAGGTCAAAGAATACCTGCCTACCTTACTTACAGGAGGATACATGCCAAGCTTCAAATTATATGCTGGGAAAGTGAGATATTTCTTTCAGATATCAAGTGCTAACACCACCTTATACCAGCATAACTAACATGTAAAAGGTGTCTACTTCAACTCGTTGGGTTAGCTTCCATTGTGGCGCCGTACTCATCTGCTATAAATGTATATAATGTAAGGTATCTAGATAGATCTATATGCGCCTCGCCTCGACATGTCTAGTTGGGAACATGAGCCATCCTCTTTATCCCACTCCACCTATGGGAAAGGAATATATGTCAGTTCCATATCTATCCAACGAGGATATCGAATCAAGCCTCGGATCCAGAACAGGGAAACTGATGTGGTCGAGAGATTCGAGGTGTTCTAGTCATGCTGGATGCTTCGTGTATAGACCGAGTCTCGATCGTGCTCACGGTCCAGATCATAATGTCATAAAAGTTATCGTAGTTATGTGCAATGTCGAAACCCACACCATCATCACGCTGAGATTTTCGCGATAAAGTCATGCGTCATGTTATCGTAGCTATGATCTCTGATACTGCAATCAAGACAACCCTCGTGGGGCAGTCATTCCAAGCTCGGGCACAGACAAGGCAAGGCTTAATTTCTGCAGGTATGCAAGCAGCCAACGCGGGCCCTTCCGTCAGAGATCCTCGTGCACATCACATCATTGCTGAAGAATGTGGACATGACTGTGGATTGGATTGGAATGCATGCATATCATTCCCTTTCTGTGTGGCTCGCGCAATTCCAGTAGGCGCGAATATGTAAACACTCTATCATCCTTTCACCTTCTTTTACGTGTTCGCTTTCGCTTTCCTCACTTGTGAAGTCTTCGTTTTCGGCGTTTTCGTGTCGCTTTCCTCCCCTCTTTGTGCTGCATGATCTGACCCCTATTCACTCTTTTAAAAGATTCAACCAGTCGTTCGTTAGGGCTTGCTGATTTGGCACTAAGATTGATGTGACCAGGAACTTGAAGGAATTTCGGTTATCAGATCATTGCCATCCCTCACTCGGTCGTTTCTCTTCGAACTTGGGTACAGCAAGAATTTCGCAAGGCTCAAGTATCATCGAAAACATGGTCCGTTTCAGTTTCTTCACCGCTGGCGCCTTTGCCGCCAACGTGATGGCCCAAGCAAACTCGGCACAGTTTGTCAACACCACGTGGGACACAGTTCACGTGGGACAGATCTGGCCAATTCAATGGTCTCCCGGCGATGGGAGCCCAGTGTCACTCTTTCTCGTCAACTCCACGTGGATCTCGAACATTTTTGGTAGGTTGAGATATAATTTCCCAAAACGTCTGTCTCCATATTGATAGTGGATTATAGTCAATCGTCCCGTCGTTCCGAGTTTGTACGAATGGAACATCTCAGCCCCGACTGGAATCTGGCCGGGCTCCTATTCTTTGGGGCTTTCCCAAAACGGCGAGGTAGTCTACTCACCCAGGTTCGACATTGAGGCGGCCAGTGATGATGATGGTATTACTACCACCATCACCACTACCGTCACTCCAACTCCAACTGGATTCCCAAGCACCACACCCACTGTGAATGCCACTCTGATCAGTGTGACACCCGATGCTACCGTCACCGTCACCTACTGGGACGAGTCGTGCGGTTGCAAAAAGAAGACGGTGGTTCCAGCGGCTACTGCCAGCAACGTGCCAGGGGGCACGTACACATGGTACGACAGTGCTTGTGGATGTACCAAGAGTGCCGTTGTGCCTGCGCCGACCTTTACGACTAGCTGCTACAATTGGACAGCTCCACCAGCGCCTTCCAGATCATGGGCGGATTGGAACTCGACCCCGGTAGCTCCCACTCCTGTTGGCCAGGAGTACACTGGCGATGCAACCAAATTGTTTGAGTCGGGATTTGGATTGATTGTTCTCGTTGCTGCCGCGATTCTCTTGTAAGGGGTGGACGTTTGATTTCGCGTCTTTTCTTCGTTGTCTATATCATACCCAGGAATCTCTCTGGCAGGCTCGACAACCGAAGGTAGATGCCGTGTTGGAAGTCTTGAAGGAGGCGATGGGTACATGATGATGGTGTTGTTGGGACGCTTGGTTGATTCGCAAGTAGGGTGGGACAGTGGTGATGACGCTAATCGAGCACGCAACTAGTCCGCATACGTCGAAGATTCTTCACTTGAGGTCTATAGCTCATGACAATCTTTTTGTTTTCGCCTTAGTGTCAAAATTTGGATCATGTTTGAAACCCAAAAACAGGTTGATTGTGATAGACATTGGCATTGTAGGAAAGCATTCACATTTACCGATCGCCTTTGATCTTGGCAAACGCTCCCACTTCTGCGCTCGAGATTGAAAACGGACTTTTGGGTCCGTCCGGGGATCTGGGGCTCAGTGCAACGGCGAAAAGATCATCTTCAGAAGGGTCATTCTGTTGTGATGGAGCAGGTTGTCGGTCTTGTAGTGAAGTTGTTGCAAGGAAAGAGAGAGAAGATGCGGTTGGGTCTCCTTGTTGCTTCCTGAGGAATTCAGGAGGCGGCTGAGCGACAATTCTCTTAGCGGTTGTTGGCATGGGGCCTTGATGAAAAGAACTGAATGAAGAATGAGCAATGTCGGATGCCTCAGGTGACAAGGGATGTTCCTCTCGGATGACGGTATTTAGACCTCGACCTGCAAGATCCTTTTCACCAGTTGCAAGGCTTAGACCTTTCAATTTCTCACTCAGCCGTCTCCCACCTGGGGAGCGAGGGCTCTGGATGCCTGGGCTGGTGGGACCAGCGTTGGTGGGAAGATTGCTGATGTCAAGCGTTGGTGGTTTCAATGCAAGGCCGAAATTGGCCTCGATCCAAGCCTTTTCCGACCGGGCCATTTCAAGGGCGATGCCCTCGAGATTGTGATCTTCCTCACGTTTGATCTCTTTTTCTAGGACAGATAGTCTCTTTTTAGCCCAAATGGTGTGTAAGACTCCTTTTTTACCACTGGCTTTGGCGGTGGCGCCTAGTTCGGGTGTGAAGATGGCGGGCAGAGGGTAGACAGTCATTTTACGAGAAGGAGTTTCTGAGTCAGGGGAAGTGGTGGTGGGGGTGGTGGTGGTGGTGGTCGCTGGAGCGGGTGGGTGATAGGACAAGGTGACATGAGGGGGGATGGTGGTTCCTGGGGGCAGCAGGAAGTATACACGGCGGATATTGTCCATAGAAGCATCGTCTGCTGGAAAGACGCTGCGTTTGCCTGACCATGAGACATGCCACTTGCCAGACTTGTCCCGCGAAGGCTCATCGTCTTGCCATTCTACCATCATGACTTTTGTACCCTGATTGCCTTTGTGGGGTTCAAACTCGAATCGGGCGAGGGCGGTGACTGATTCGAGGGTGTCTGGCCCATGAGGTGACCTGGGAGTGGTCGGGGTTTCAACTGTGTCGCTCATCGTGACAGGATTGAGGAATGGAGAGGAAAGGTCTGATGGGACCTAGAATGGGATAGGATGGTGCTATCGGTGTGTTCTCGAGATGGAGGGGTTAGATTGGTCATAAGCAATATGTACTGGCTGAAGAACGCGACAATCCAAGCAAGACAGCAGATGCAGGAAAGAGCAACCGAAGGCAGGTGAGTGTCAGGATCTTGGAGCATGCGATGGCAGAAATATACAGGGTCAAGCAATCTTGCAGCTAAAAGAAGGACATCAATGAATGGGTTACAGTTGGAAACATGGCGATGGCCTTGGTTTAGATCATGATTCGGAAGGACCAGACGGAGGCCAGGAGGGAGGGGTGTGTGTGTGTGGATTGTGAGTGTCAGTGTGGATGTGGATGTGTGGGTTACTGCGGACAAACGGTCGTGAGCTTAAAAGCAAGCGTGGAAAGGCGAGTGTGACGAAGCTCCTGGCGGCGGTTATTAGTGGGTCGGGCCTGGCCAGGCCTTGCCCGCTTATAACTAGCCCGGATCTTGTTTTCCTAGCTTAGGCTGGTCGAGCCCTGGATGAACACCTAGAAGTACTTAGGGGCACCCTTAGGAAATTAGACTGGTAAGCAATTATAGGGGAGAGATAGCACCAGTAAATTAGAGACGGCAGTTCACATTAAAAAAAATGCCTATAGTACCCCAGTTATATCAAAGATATTGGCCAAACTGTGCAAATGACATTATACTCGTGTCGTAGAAATCTAGCTAGATCATTTCATGAAGCTCCTGGGATAGAATTCTGGTTCTCTGAAGAAACCGGTTCCAATGCCGTCTCAGCCAAGGTGAGGGTTGTTAGCATTGTCCAATAAATAGTGTTCCTCCAGTCCTTTTGCAAATCATCAATACAGATAGACCTTCCTCCCTTATCGTTGATGCTTTTTCAATCAATCCTACCAGACATTTGTATGCTTCGTCGTCGGCCCAGGCCTGCCTGAGCCACGTTAACAGTACACCTCTTAGGCCAGACGTCCTCCGTGTAGCGATGCAAAGAAGCACAATTCAACAACATCGAGTCAATCAACCTGTTTTTCCACACCGACACCTAATCCAACCTCTTTCCCAACCACTGCGGCCAGGCTACCAAAACCCTCTCTCTTCAGTCTTTCGATCAGGACAAGACTCTTCTCTCGCTTTTTGGCCTTGATTTGCATCTCCAACTCGATCAGCTGGGCTGCTAAAGTTCTCCGGCTGTCTTCAAGGTCCAGCGCGATGAATTCCTCCTCATACTTTTTCAAATTATGTAGCTGTGTCTCAAGCTCGATGATGGAAGCATCTAGCTCGGCGGTGGGCATCTTGGCGTCATGATTCAACATTGAGGTCTTTGGGGGTGACAGCATTGGGACATGACTATGGCTGTGAACCGTTCCATTGCTGACATGCTGTGGCACGTACACTCCATTGGATGTCGTATGGCCCAGAATGGGTGGGAGAGTGTTGTCTTGGCCAGACAGACCTTTGGACATCAGACGACCCGGTCCTACGGCAGTCGATGCCATCGAAGCAAGACCAGGCGAGCTGCTCACCCTCGAATGCCTCTCTTCCGTTGGGCTGACCATAAACTCCGAATTCTCCGTGAAAGACTTGAGGCTGGGTAACATGGTAGGGAGGGATGTCGGGTGATTGGTATACGACGAGTCAATCATATACTCAGATCCTTCACGAGAGAGAATCACTCTCCTGGTGCCAGACAAGTCTGGTTCCGGTGTGGGCAATTCAACCTTTCTGATTAAAGCCGGTGTTCCAGCTTCTGCCGAAGAGGAGACTGCTCTCTTCTTTCCAGCCATCTGCGAACTTCCTCCCACCAAGGGCCCATGTGTTGCTGTTGTTCCCGTGGAGCTTTCTCGACGACCCCGCTTTTGGTCAAAAACATTATCTGCAAATCCCATCACCTTACCGCGAGGATCGTTGGCCTTGACCCTTCGTTTAGTGGCAGGCTTCTCACTCTTGGTGTAGGCAGCGGCAAAGTGGCAGCATCGACAGTTGCAGATCTCCTCACACTTGGGGCATGTCCACATCCCCTGGTGCCGGAGCACGTCACTGGGGTATGCGTCGAAATGGCGGAAAAGGCCACGATAGCAAAAGAAGGCAGTGCACCTGTCACATCGTCGTCCTTTCCATTCCTGGTGTTCAATCCGACACAGATGACAGAGTCGCATTGTGGTGGACGTTTTGGCACGCATGAGGTCGTTAACTGCAGTTCCCAAGGTTTTGCGAAGGTCGACGGAGCGTGGCTC
This sequence comes from Exophiala mesophila, assembly GCF_000836275.1. Taxonomy (NCBI): domain Eukaryota; kingdom Fungi; phylum Ascomycota; class Eurotiomycetes; order Chaetothyriales; family Herpotrichiellaceae; genus Exophiala; species Exophiala mesophila. The sequence goes on along the minus strand of NW_015622505.1, from coordinate 664,226 downwards.
CTCGGGTTGAAAGCCGAGGATTTCACGGGCCCGATTCAAGATCTGAGTGCACTCTTCTGCCGGGAAGAGCTCTGCCCAGGCGTAGGACTGTGTGTGTTCACAAGAACGACCGTTCAGGTAGCAAAGCAAACACAGGTCAAAGTCGGCACATTGGGTGCACCGCACATAACGGTTCCAGATAGCGGTATTGCAAAAGTTGCAAGTGGCAACTGTTCCTGGCTGGACGGGAATGAGACTGATTGTTGGAGTGGTCGTGGCTTCGATGCTTTCATCGTTGGCCATCTTGCGGAAGAGGCGAGAGAGTAATGGGAGATCTGGCGGGAGAGGAAGAGCAGCGGACGGATGCTGATCGTCCTGGAGGAGGGATCGCATGGCACAGGCAAGAGACAGATTCGTCCTGGCGACATCCGGGTGGCACAATCGATTGAACGGCGCTTGGACATGCTGGAAGCCGACTTCGAGAGAAAGAGGATGTAGAATGTTCCAAACCAATTTCGCGGACAGAGTGGATGGGTTCCAGACTTGATGAGCAGTGGCAGGAGGGAAGACAACCAGGTCTCCGATTCTCTGGTCATATGCATACAGGGGGAAATCGGCCTTGAGCAGGTCGGCCATGCCCAAGTTCAGCCAGTCGAGATGCGGCGAAACACCGTGAGCGGTCATGAACGCATTGTACTTCTGCTGTGAGTCGAAGTCTGTCCCGATACAGACAACCGGACGATCATCTGTCTCGACCAAAAGATTGAGCGCCACGGTGCTTGAAAAGCAACGATGAAAGCCGGAGCTGCTACCCTCACTCCCGACATAGGCCATCATGACCTCGCTCCTGGCACAAGCAGGGAGCCATTGAAACAGATCGAGGCGACCACTCCATTGTAGTTCGGGGGGCAGAAGTTTGCGACACACGTCCAGCCACTGAGGGGGACATTGCAGGTCGCGCGCATACAGGTTCTGAAACTCGGGAAAGGACTGTCTTGCGCTATCGGCAAATTTGCGCAAGGTAAAGGACAGATCCCTTCCGGTGGTGCAGTTGCGGATGGGGATGTTCTTCTTGGTGCTGAACTCAATCAGGCTCTCAATGTCGAAGCCGCCAGCGCCGGTCTGCGCGCCGGGCTTGGGCCAGGTGTCGAGTTTGTCGAAGTCGGCAATGACAAATGGCTGGCCAAGTTGAAGACGCTTTGTTAGCCACTCTGAGAAGGGGACTGGGTTCCCTTCATGGTCCTTCTCCACCTGTAGGTCCAAGATGCTGAATCTGGGGAAAGCGACAAAGGGTTTGCCCTGGCGCAGGAGGAGTTGGGCAGAGCTGTCTGGTGGAACTATGACGGAGGGGGTCGGAGGGATCATGATGGGAGGAGGGTGATTACTGCGACCATTGCGAAGGCTGCGAGAGGGTGGCAGCTCAAAGGGAGGACTGGTGTCTAGATGGGTGGTATATCATATAGGGTCGTGGGCAGATTGGGACAAGGAGGATTGGCAATTCCCGAAGGACTCGCGGAGGCAAAGAGTTGGGACAGGAAGGGCGACGGGAGGAATTGGGAGAGGTAACGATCAAAGGAAAACCATATCTGGGGTTGGGTTGGAGTGGAGTGGGATGGAAATGGGAATGGAAATGGAAATGGAAACTCGAGATGGATGGAAAAGCAAGCAGCTAACCAGGGTAACAAAGCAGCAAGCAGGGCTCAATTACGAGGAGGCACCACTTTAGTTAACCAGAATAGTGACTTAGCTCAGCCGGCTTCGACGATCATGCACCGTAGGCGACGGCCTGTGGGCGCCGTCGGCGCCCCAGTCGGCAATACAGCAATGCTTGACATAACGCATAGGCTGGAGGCGCTCGTTGGACGGTTAAGGTCAGGTTAGCGGGCAATAGGCTGTCGTGGCTGTCAGGCCGAGGAGCCTCTCGGGCTTAGGGGTCTAGGGGGGTTCTCTGGCTGTCACCACGGTCCCCGCGAGGACCGAGGGGTTGGAAAGCTGCCCACTTCTGCATATGGAAAGGCTAACTACGGAACTCTCCAGCTCCCACCAAGTAGAGGTATGGGTGTAAGAAGAGAAGCTGCCAGCAACACTTCTGTGTGCGCATTGCTCATTTTCCCTACCCATCCTTTACGAGTTTTGTATTTTTGCCCGTAGGGCCTGGTCAGGCTACAGGGCACACTTCGGATCCCATCCTTCAAACCTTACATCTCGTATCGGAGGTGCGTAGTCAATAATTCACAGTGACAGCGCAGAGAGCACGGAGAAATGGTGACGGAGGATGGCATCGAGACATCTCTAAATTAGGTAGCGTGGATGGCAGCTCGCAGTGACAGCGGACTCTAAAGCAAGTGGGGTGATGTTCAAAGTGCGCCGCCACTACCGAAACTGCCGAATAGGTAATTATGTAGTTGCAGCGACAGCAAACGAGGGTCTTATTGAAACGTCTTACAGCCTTCCACCTTCTCTTGACTTTGAGCCACTGTTCGGTCATAACCCGTCCAGCAGACACGCGGTCGAGTGGACACGGAAGATTGTAATTTTAAAATGGACCTATGCAAGAGCGGCCGGAGGGATCAGTTTAGCGAGAGTTGCATGGTGAGGTTCGACGCATGCATGTAGTCGTTCATTGACCCTGAACTTTGAAGTGTAACCGTCTGCGTATGCGTCCCTACTTAGGTAGGTAGTAGACAGGCAGTAGTAAGGAGTACCTTAGGTAGGTAAGCTACTACTGCACAGTACAGAAGACTCGAACTCGTGCTGGTCCACCTCGGATGAGTGCTTAGTCTCAAGCGCGAGAAGCTCCACCACCGGGGCAGTCCGGGTAAAATGGGGCACCTGGGGCTCAGGGAGACAAGCACGGCAGGTCACCGGCGTGAGAGACGTCCACCCACCCATCAGTGCCACTACTCCTCAGCAATTCACGATACTACCGGGCGTGGTATTTTGCGTAAGTAGCCTGCTTGGTAGTGCATCTGCGCAAGGGCCCAAGACATGTGGAACCCACTTCCGGCGGACACAAGCACCGGCAAATTTGACGAGGATTACCCGGACCACTGCTGCCAAGCAATGAATATGAACGCCAGCAAGCATAAGAAGCAGAGACGGGAGATGGATGGGACGTTGAGGATGAAAAGCGACAGGTGTCTGGGATGTGCTGCACCTGCAACTGCATCCATGGAGTCACTGGCCACCTGCCGCGTGGTGATTGTGGTGATTACCTCGTGCTGTCATTGAGGAAGTTGCCACCCGTCGTTGTAGACACTCTCTTGCCCTTGGTGCCTTTCAACCTGTGGCTTCCGCCATCCAAAGTCGAGGCGAAATAATCAAATCACCTTTTGGCGGGTCGTCTTGATGCAGGCAACAGAGAATTCTCATTATTACAATGTTGCACTGTCGACAAGGTACTAGGTACTGTATCGTCTGCATGATACCACTTTCATCTACCTCCCATCATTGTGGTTCTGGCAAGTTTGCCCTGCCTCCTCCCCGCCGCCACCACCTATCAATGAATTCTCACTCTCACAGTCACACTATCCCAACCCCCGACCAAGGTGCAAAACATATAAAACACTGGCCTACATCAACTAATGTCGCTCAGGCAATGTCTGGAACATGTATGCAGGTCTCTTGAATCTGCAACAACCCAATTCATCTTGGGTTCCATGGCAATGCTCATGAACCAGCCTCCTCCCCTCCCAATGCCCCCCAATCAACATTGTTCGAGGTAACTAGCAGTGTGCCAGAACCTACCCAGGGGACTCGTGATTACATCCCCGATCGAACCTCACCACTGGGAACAGGCGACTGTGCATACCCCGTCACTATCTATGTATACATTGTCCTGTATGACACATGCTTAATCAATCCCGCCCCTCGTATCCTGAAACCCACCTCTTCCGCTCCCATTTTGGTCCACCACCGGCGGTGCTCTGGCAGTATTACCTCCTACATTTTGAGTGCCCCAACTCAGACCCCGTTCGTTCGTCGAGCTTGAGCTTCCAATTACCCCGAATTCATCCTCTTACCAATCACTAATCTTCCCCTTCATGCACACCGTCCCGTCATCGCTAATGACTTGAACCTCTGCAACTTGGCTTCCCACTGCATCATCATTCATCATCACCCTGTAGCCCTCCCCTGCATAGACAGGCGAAGTTGCCCGATACTCGACCTTCTTCGGATACACAAGCGAACCTTCCGCCTCTCCCTCAGCACCGCCGCCCCCTCTGCCACTGCCCACTCCCTGGTGGAGTGTCTCGTCACGCCAGAGATCCAACATGGCGATAAGGTTTAACGGTCCATGTACCACAATGTTCCGATGTCCCTCCACTTGCTTTGCCCAGGGTTTGTCGTAATGGATACGGTGGCCGTTAAAGGTCAGGGCGGAGAATCGGAACAATGTCGTTTCGTCGCGGTTGTAATGCCTGACAATCTTCCCCTGGGCCTGTTGCTCGAGCTCAGCCATCGATAACTCCTCGGGCTTGGCCACCTGAGGTGCCGGTTTGGCAGGATCAAACGCCGGTCGAAACACCCAGTTCCTCTTGTCCAACACACAGAGCTCGTCTTTGCCGTTGCGGAACTCCTTCTCCACCCCCACCACCAGCATGTCTTCACCCGTCTTCTTGATTCTCTTGACCTCGCAGCTCAACACCTTGGTAACTTCAGTGGCCACGTCCCCCACCCTCAAGTACGCCCTCGTATTGCTCCCAGCCCCACCACCCGCCACAGGACCTGCCCCAGGCCATTCACACTCACCACCAGCCCACATCCGTCTGGTAAATGGCGCTTCCGGATTGAAAGAAGCGTCTGTGCCGTCCAGACCAAGAACTCCCGGCAGCTGCGCCGGCGTAAAGTAGGCGAGATGATATCCGGCCGGGACGGGCGTTCCTTGTTTCGGCTCGACCTCCTCCAGAGTCTTTGCTCGCAACACTTCTGACGACGGCCAGAGGTACGCTCTGTTCAAAGTCAACGAGAACAGCCGTAGCTGGTTCGCGTCCAACAACTGCCGCCGCACAAAGCTTTGCCCGTTAGAGAACTTTTCCAGGAACGCAGATGCGATCGCCTGTGGATCCGCGGACTTTGATTGCTGACATCTGGTCGTTGTGGAGAACTGATGCCGCCTTGACTTTGCTAAGTCATGTCTCTTGTTTGGTGATCCTCGGAAGAATGATTGACCAACAGTAGGACATGAACCACCATGTGATGTCAGCTTTCCACGGGAAAGGCGGCTTAGATGTAAACTCATCGTGTGCCGATGAGTAGATTGAGCCTGAAAAAACAGTAAATGGTCGCCAGCCCTAGTCTCACACCTTTCAAAGGGGACTAGATTAATTTGTATGGCACTCCTGTCACTGCCACAATGCCACAAATGCGTAATATTCAGGACAGCTCAGACACGAAGACAAATCCAGGTAGCCAAGAAGTTACCAGGTCAAGACAAAGCAGAATCCAGATGATGCAGAGGGGAGAGAGTCTGTTAAGCCGGACTCGAGATGATAGATTGTACGTTCAATGCAGTGCAATGCAATGATTCAACGCATCAGCAACATAATAAGTCCCTTTGCGTGTAGAGAGAATGAAAAGTGAGTACCTAAGGTACATTCCTAGGAAGGTAAATAAAAGAACGAGAACGGCGAAGTCAGTCATAAGTCATGGTCAGGCGAGTCCAACAGCCTCCTCCGATCACCCAACCACGCCAACCCAACCCAACCCAACCCCGCATATTGGAGAACTCCGAGATCGGTCGCGGATCAAACCATTTGACCCGGTTGTTTCGAGACAACCCAATCAGTCAGTAAGAAACTTCCGAGAGAATCCGGACTGGTGCTTCTTTTGAATTGATGTTCTAGGTGTTGCCCGTCCATGATTACCTCTCATCATGTGAACAATATGACATTGTTGATCCCCGGTTCAGTGTTCAAAACCTGGAGCTATTTCTAGGACCAGAAAGCTGTTCAAAATTGATAGCGGCATATTATTAGGCTACAGTAATTGCAGATACAATCATATACTCCGTAATGTCTTTTCGAGCCCTCGTTCCGTCCGAGTTTCGATACGTGTTCTAAAACCCCAGTTTAACTCCAAAGTGGATGCTTCAGTATGCATCCATTGTGACATGATTTGTGCGTTGTATGATTGTCCCAATTCCTATCCATGCATCTGTCCATCGAATCCAGACTCATCTCTTCTCGACAAGGAGGAAATGCATCGCTGCATACGCGACGATGATAAACACTCCTCCAAACACTCCCAACCCCATCACGTCTCTCCAGAGTGCCAGATTGTCGAATCCGAAGGCACTCAAAATACTAGCTCCAGGAACTTCAATGTCGAGACCGTATCGACGGTCGATCAACCTGAGTTTCGCGACCTCATTGACAAGCAGTGCTTCATATCCATAATGAAAGAAGGATAACTGTAGCTGGTGTTAGTTTTTATTCTTATGTGAAGTATTATGCCAACAGGACTTACCTTTTCGAGCCATTGTAAGGGGGCCGTCACATCGTCGTGGTTCAAGTTGAGGAGAAGACCAGCAAACAAGAGACTGAACAACATGACCAAACTTCCAATCAAATTAGCCACAGCTCCATCTTTGAAGACAATACCAATCGTCAAACATATCGTAGCAGCAGCCAAATTGAACAAGACCAGAATAAGAATGAATGTCAAGAAATTGCTCCAGGCTGGCACCAAGCCTGTCATCGGATAGACAATGATACCCATGATGATTGGCGGGATCAGTCGCAGTGGAATAATGTCAAAGATGACCTTGGCTGCAAAATATGTGATTGGAGAGTAGTACCCATTGGCTCTCTCTCGCACAAACAGCAATCTTTCCGAGCTAAACACATTCAAGCTGGTCAGAGTGCTGAATCCGAAGAGTGCGAGGAGGAAAAAGAATAAGCCCAGTCGATTCTGGAAACCTCCAATGTCGTCGGTCACACCATAAAACAGGTAGCCGGAAAATACAGCCAGGACAATTGCAATCGCGTAGTGAGTCAGCATCAGAATGGGATTGCGATACAGATTGCGCCATGTTCGCTTCGATAGGATGAGGAATTGTCGTGGTAGGCTGACTCTTCGGAATCCCTTGATGCTACCAGTCACAGCTTCAGATGATTCACCTTCTGAAATCTGGCCGTTGGCTGATGATGCGGCGTGGATCGAGGTGGCAATCTCGTCGTGAATGGTCTGTGCAACATCGGAGGCCTTGAAACTAGAAACCAAGATATCAAGATCGGTATTGACGTCCGGCAATAGATCGTCTGGGTCTTCAAGAATCTGAGGTGGATTGGAACCATCCCTCTTCGACAGTTGCAGCCAACTGCGCATGCTACCAGTTGCTCTATATAGAACATTATCCTCGTCATCCGTTTTTGGCGTTGGTGGCGTCTCATCCCCACTGGTTTTCTTGCGAGTGAATAATTGACGATCCTGTTTCTGCTTGAGAGAGATGCGTCTCTTCTGTTTCGGTCGAATTGAAGGCTCTCGATGGGTGTCGATGCTGACGTTCGATGCACTTGCAATCGACTTGACCGCTCGAGTGCTGGACGAGGAGGTACCAAGACCGTCGCGTTCACGTTCGACAAAATCTTGATTAACGTCATCCAGGATAATTGGCTTAGGCATACTTGCGTGCATAGTAAGATCGACCAAGTAGTCGGCAATATTGAAACCAGGCGGGCAAGAATACCCCACGTGATCGAAATATGCTTGACAGTTCGAAAACGGTCCGGAGTAGACGGTCTGTCCTTTGGCAAGCAGGACGAGTTGATCAAAAAGAGCCACAATATTGGACCGAGGTTGGTGGATTGTGAAGATCACAGTGCGGTTGTATGTTTTGGCCAGCGTGACGAGACATTCGACAACATTGAAGGCATTGAAGGCGTCCAAGCCACTTGTTGGTTCGTCCAAGAAGAGAATGCTAGGGCTTGTGACAAGCTCACAAGCAATCCCAACTCGACGTTTCTCGCCGCCTGAAATACCTCTACCGTTGCCTTCTTCGGAACCAATTTGCTGATCTTTGATGTGATAGATGCCCAGCTGTTGCATCACCTCGATGACCCTCTGTTCTTTGATAGTGACGCCCATGTCGGCGGGCAGTCTCAGCAGGGCACTTGTCAGGATGGTTTCATGGACCGTAAGAGTAGGCAACAGGGTATCTTCCTGATCGACAAATCCAATGACGTTTCGGTATTCGTTGTCGAGGATCTTCTCGCCATTGACATACATGTTACCAGACACCTGGCCGCGTTTATTCTTGCGAGCGAGAATGTCCAAGAAAGTGGATTTGCCGGCTCCAGAAGCACCCATGATAGCCATGATCTGGCCGGGTTGAGCAATTCCCGAGATGCCTGAGAGGATTTCTTTGCCTTTGAGATTGTAGTGGAGATTTTCGAATTGTAACGCCATGGGCGTGTTGTTGATCATGGCTTTGGAAGGGTCATCTTCACTGTTGTCTCCAAGACGAATTGCACCCCAACGCTTCAGAGCTGCTCGTCGCGAAAGGTACCATGAGCCGAGAATAATGGCTAATATCAACAAGGCAACAGCAGCGATCACACCAGCAATTACTGGCGTGTTGATCTCCTTGATCGGGGGTGTATAGCCAGGAACATCCTCCTCATAAAGACACTCTCCTGCTCTGCAAGAGAGAGAAATGTACTCGTCGCCGAAGATCATGGAGATGAGGTTATTCATGGCGGGCTCTTCAAACCTACTACCATCCTTTGAGCTTCCACCGTAGGTGTGTTGGGTGAAGAAAGAGGCAGGGCCCTTGATCTCCTCTGCAAGAAATTCGTCGATGTTGACGGAACCGTCTTCTCCACATAGGAATCGATCTTCGATGCATGAGCACTTGATGTGTTCGCAGGTGTACTTTGTGGTATTGCGGACAGTGGTGTCAGCTGCTTCCCAGGCACAGGTATCTAAAGCACAGTAGAAGGATTCTTTCTGATCAACCCAGAACTGGAAATTGCAAGTGGCATCATCCGCATTGCAGGAGAAGGTGACTTGGGGGATGCGAGGCTTGATCTGGTCAAGAATGGCTTGATTGGTGACGTTGCACATTTGATAATTCTCATGAACGACCAGGCCTTTCTGGTAGCAAACACCTCCTCTTCCAAACAGGGTCATTGCATCACAAGCATCGTTTGTAGTACAGACGTTGCAGTTGACACCTTCCCAACCATCTTTGCAGTCGCAATGGTCTCCTTGCCGCGGGGAACGGTTCTTGCCATCGGCGAGGGAACCACACAATGGTTCGGAGCAGTCGTCGCCGCCAAAGCCTGGTGGGCATACGCATTTCCCATTCAAGCTACTGCAATTGGCAAACTGTTGACAGTGGAACTCATCGTAGTGGCAATCAAAACATCTTGGACAGGGAGGGCAGCCGTCGGTAAGACCGTAGAGTGGCGTCTGGGTCAAGGCAGGGGAGGTGTCATTGCGAAAGCCCGCCGCAGTGAGGACAAAGCCAGCAGCGAGGAGTGCAACCGGGTAGCCATGGAGGTGCATCGAGAAGGAAGGGCCGCGAGTTGTCGCACGTGAAAGAAACCGAGAGGTGGAATGGCTGGAGCCTGCACCTCAACTTGGAAGCTCGTCCAGCAAGCCGTTGAGTTGAGAGGACGTTGAAGCTGCGATGCCGCTGGCAGGCTTGGATGATGGGACGTCGAAAAGGTTTATGAAGTCTGATGATGGGAGGCGGAGAGTAGAGGAGAAGGCATCATTCGATCAACAGCTACTAGGGACCAGTGGAAGTCAACGACAAAAGTCTCGAGGAATTGGCTTGCAAGGTTGATGAGTTGATCGAGGGTATACTCGCAGGTAGCAACTGAGAGCGATTGTAGCGAGATAGCGTATCAGATCACTCCACACAGTAGTAAACTGCAACAAGAATCGTCTGGCGCCACTTATTTACCTAAAGGTACCTAGATTAGGTTGCTAACCTACGGAGTCCAGGCAACAGTACTCCGTATATCCTGACTCCAGAGAGTAATAATTGCTATGATGTAACCCTTCTTCCCCACGAGATTAGGTACTAACTTGCGGGCTTAGATTGGCGCATATAGGCATGAAGCACCCCAGTGCACCCTTAGGTGGCGGTGATTGCAGGAGCTATCTCTTCTCATCCTTTGGGTACTGTCCATGCCTCTTCGTGTCTACAAATATCCTTTCCCCGCGTGCCTGTCTTCCACACTGTATCGAGCAGCTCGTTAGTTAGAGCCGGCCGGGGTGCGGAGACCAGACCGCACCAGAATCGGAAATTCTACTGGATGATGCGTGATGAGTGAGTGTCGATTGATGTGCTCCAGAGTCCAATGAGCCGAGCAGCCGAAAGAATCACACAGACACAAGCAACAGAATCTGAGAGTTTCACAAAAGCCTCTCCTCGATAAAATATCATATTGGACTGGTCTCTTTTGTCTCCTACAACCAACAAATTGCGGTCTACGAGATACAGCAATACTTCGAGGCAGTTTTTCAACAGCTCTCGCTTTATTTATTAGGTTCGGTTGTCCGTGGGGCAACAACCAAAATCCCAGGTTGGAGTTCCGCTCCGCACGACCGTAACAACCGCCGTAGCTTAGGATCAAATAATAGTAATAATATATTCGTTCAACGAAAAGGCCGTTACCAAACCAAAGGATCCCTTTTGCAATAACCACGAATGTAGTTTTTCACTTTCTTGTGTATCGCTTCTCATATTCGATTTGCCATTCTCGATCCTCAACACTGCCATACCAGAGATGACGACCAACACACCACCTGTTGACCTGAGACAGGTATTTCCAATTGCTTCCATTGAGTCTGCCGAGCCCTGCTGACCCAAGGTACCAGTGGATTGAGCAACGTCAAAAGTCAGCCAAGCATGACCTGGCTACTTCGTCTGTCAGTCCGCTATCTGTGTCGGATCTGCTCGAAATATCCGAAGACAAGAACAAATCGAGAGAAGCGTTGTCTCTGGACAATGTGACTCTTGAAGATCGTCTGCGGACAGGAGATGGCCTCCGCACCAATCTGGCCGCGCTCTATTCTGCTCGTGCCGCTGGAGTCACTGCGGATGACATAATTCTCACAGCTGGTCCTTCTGCTGCAGCATTCACACTACTGTCCTCCATTCTAGTTGCGGGCGATCATGTCATATGTCAATCCCCAGCCAACAATTCATTCGTACAGATCTCGAGGAGTCTAGGGGTAGAAGTCACATATTGGAAGTCTACATCAGCTAACAAGTGGCGGCTACAAGCAAACGATGTCCAGAGCGACATCAAGGACAACACAAAGGCCATCATTCTTCAAAGTCCCTGCGATCCCACCGGAGCGATCGTGCCGAAGCCTGTCCTCGAAGAGCTGATGGATCTGGCCGCAGAAAAGGGCATTCTGATCATCGCCGATGAAACCTTTCGCCCTTTGTTCCACTCCATTCTACCCTCACACGAAGACTTCTCGCCTTCGACCATCAACTTCGGGTACAAGAAAGTAGCTGTCGTTGGCTCAATAACCAAAGCATACAGCCTACCTGGTATCAATGTCGGATGGATTGCATCGAGAGATCAGTCAATTATTACTGCTTGCAAACAAAAGAAGTCTTTCATCACGCCCTCGATATCGAAGCTAGATGAGACTGTGGCTACAGAAGCAGTGAGTGATTGGTGCATACATGCTTTGTTAGCACGAAACATCAGATTGTGTCAGGCCAACCTTGACCTTCTCGAGGCTTTCATTAGTGAACACAGTTGGGCGTGTTCATGGGTAAAGCCACTCGCAGGAACAACAGCTTTGCTCAAATTTCACAAAATGGGCAAACCCGTCAATGGCGAAGCGTTCTCCAACGCCCTTCTCTCGCAAACTGGGCTTCTGGTCGTACCTGCGGCCACATATCACGGCGAAGCTGTTGACCTGCGGGGGTATGTAAGCGTCGCATTTGGTGGATCAACCGTTCAATTCGAAGCCGCACTAGCTGCTTGGAAGCAGTTCATGGAAGAGAGTTATGATACAGTCCCGGTCGTGGCAAAAAGCTCGAATGACCAAGGCCAGTAATTCACCTCATCAATTGTTGAGCGGATCTTATCTCGGCCGTTGTGCCATATTCCCATCATGTCACTCATACAAGAGTGAACAAATCCTTCCAAGTAATTTTAGATCAGAGATGCCTTCATCGCGTCCGTTAATGTAACAAGAGAGATGTGCCGGACGCCGATATCATAGTCACCAACCAGTCCTCCTACAGGCCACTTAAGCTCCGAAGAGAGAGCTTGTAGGATTCAAGGAAGGAACAGATCAAAGAGTCACACGCTAGGCTTTCATCATCTAGAAACTTGTTAGTTCTATGCTTTTGGATCGTGTTAAATGGTATAGACTCACATGTTCAAAACTTGGAAGGATGAGAGAAAGAAGAAGAGAGAATTGGAGGATCGACTGCGTCAAATTTGTGCGGAGATGGATGTTCCGGCAAAACTTCGGACTTTGATTAAATGCACCTGAACATTTCGCGTAGGCCAGTCTCCTGCTGCGACAACTTATTGTAGCTCTTCATACAATACAAACCGTCAGTGGAAAGTAGTGACTCTTGTTTCTGAATTGCTACGCCTTGACATGGTGTTCGGAACGCCGACGGCTGCTTCCCGTGCTCTGCAGCTCCGGCAATCCTACCTCTGCATCTCGAAGTACATTAGAAGTCGAAAATACCTGGGTCATTCCACCTATTCTGTGACTGGTACTATATCTACTCGTTGTTCAAGTACTTCAGTGAAAGAAACCCTTCAAGATTCAAAGTCCAAACTTGTCGAAAATGCTGCAGGCTCAACATTGGTCAAGCCTCAGAACATCTCGAAACATCATGCCCTAGTGCTCACCAGTCATGTACCAGAGTTGGACACGAGCCAATACAAATCCCTTGTCAATTTCGAGCGCACATGTAGGACTCTCCCTGCCCTATACTCATCGTTGCTGATGGTTTAGCTATACACGAATCCACATCTCTCACAACCTGGCACGACCTCGCGGCGTTGGCCCCCGATAACATCGATGTCCAAACGAGATCACACGAAATAAAGATTTGTGGCTATGTTACTTCACAGCGGCAAGGAAAAGGGTTTACATTCCTCCAACTGGTGGACCCAAGCCTCAAATACAGTGTTCAGGTGATTGTGAAAGACGACAAGAAGCCCGTCGAGCTACCTTCGTCGGGACAACCCCTCACATCTTCATCCACGATCGATCCACCGGAGCAGGGCACAGAAGATATATACAACCAGCTAAGATATGTTCGACCTCACACACCTGTCCAGATCCAAGGCATACTCGTTCCAAGGAAACCACCACGCGCGAAGAAAGCTGATTTGAAGCATGTTCGCGACAATGTTGATCAAAATGGAACGGGCGAACCTGTTCATACAGTCGCTACACACGACCCATTTGTCGGAGATGTCAACCTTGTCGCCCGGCTCGAGATACAAGCAGAAACCTTGAATCCCTTGAACACTTTCCCTCCAGATGTCATCGCCCAAGTTGACACGGCGTTTCCCCCTGAAGGCCGTCATCTTCAGTTCCGGACAGATCCAGCCCTCCGTCGTCGCATTCAATTGCGCACCCAGGTTGCGACTCGAGTCCGCCAACATTTAGTGTCTTCGGGATTTGAGGAGATTGAAACTCCAATCCTCTTCAAGTCTACACCAGAGGGCGCAAGAGAATTCATCGTACCTACAAGAAAGAAGGGTCTTGCATATGCTCTCCCACAAAGCCCTCAGCAGTACAAGCAGCTTCTTATGGCATCTGGGATATCTCGCTACTTTCAATTTGCCCGATGCTTCCGAGATGAGGACCTCCGCGCCGATCGGCAGCCGGAATTCACACAGGTATGTCCAGTCTCAAATGTGTCGATTCGCCGCCTAACAACCACCAGCTCGATCTTGAAATGTCTTTTGCAGATAGCCAAGCTGTCATGGACACCATCAGGACGTTGCTTGTGAATTCGATACTGCCCACCGCGTGCCCAGATCTTCATGTAGACAAGACCTTCGCAACCTATCAGTACCAAGACGTCATGGAATCTTATGGCTCGGATAAGCCGGATATCCGTCTCGGATCGAAAATCAAGCGCATCGACGGCTGGTTTCCTCCGAATGTCGTGGGCATGATGACGTCCCTAAAAGATCCTGCAGTGGAGATGATCAAGATTAACATGCAAGGGACCTCGCCTGCTGAGAGTGGCGAGTTTATACGAAGCTTCATGGACTTGCCAACTTCAGCAATATACGCAAACAACTCTGAAGGGATGCCCGGAATCGCCGTGTATGATGTCAGAAAACCGATGAGCGGCCTAGCAAGTTTCGAGCATGACGCAGCTCTGAAGATCGAGCAAGTCTTTCAACCCGAGCCCGGAGACATCTTGATTGCACAGACGCGTGCGAACTCCAGATTGACTGGTGGTTCAACCACACTCGGCGGTCTGCGGAGGGATGTTTACGCAGCTGCCATCGAACGCGGAATTCTGTCTCCCCCAGAAGGAATCTCCATAATCTGGGTAGTCGACTTTCCTCTGTTTTCTCCCATTGAAGACTCGGCGCCTGGGCAGGGTGGCAGTGCAGGCATCTGTTCCACACACCATCCTTTCACTGCACCAAAACCTGGTCAAGATTTATCCAAGCTCATCACAAACCCGATAGATATCATCGGCGATCACTATGATTTAGTGATCAATGGAGTTGAAGTCGGCGGTGGTTCACGTCGTATTCATACATCCGACATGCAAGAGTTGATATTCAAAGATGTACTCAAGATGAAGCCCGAGCGTATCGAGGATTTCAGACATTTGCTCGGTGCACTGAGCAGCGGTTGTCCCCCACACGCAGGCTTTGCCCTGGGATTTGATCGTCTTATGGCAGTATTGACTGGACGCAACAGCGTACGGGATGTGATTGCCTTCCCAAAGACAGCTGATGGAGAAGACAAATTTGTGGGATCGCCGACGTGGCTGAACGAAGACCAACTCAAGACCTATCACCTGAAGATTACTGATACCATGTCGATGACACCGTCGCCAGCGGTGTCAGTGAAAGCCTGACGAGGAACTTGAGATGAATATCTTTGAGAAGCTACCAAAATATGTAACACTACAATATTGTACAATACAGCCAACAATTGGCGTTGCAACTCCGAATAGTTTGTGGCGACGCGTAGTGCTTGCAACTTGACTTTAGGGGCCATGCCCTGGCCGGCCTGGGAAGGCTGAAGCTCCTGAATGATGTGTAAGGTCACATGATAGACTAGTCTGAAATGATGGCACTGCCAAGACACATTTGGGGAGGAAGGTGCCAGCCTGGCCAGTTGGAGGCAAGAGGTTTCCCCTCTTGGCTTTTAAAAGAATCGTCGGTTCCGCTTTCTGCGGGGGAACTATTCTTTGTTGTCGCGTTTTCTGTTTGTTAAACGTCACCATCAAGTGCCACCACCACCACCGTCTGATCCCACCCCCAACTTCGCAACACCGTTAAGATGGATCAACTACAACAAGTCGTACTCGACCCACTCAAGCCATACCTTTTGCCCATCACATCGAACCTCCCAGGCCCGATCAACGATGCAATCATCAACCTCTTGGGAGCACCCTGCCACAATGCACTCCTTCTCGACATTGACTTTTCGCGCCACCCCGAGTGCGTGTCACTGGCAGTGTCTAAAGCACTGGGAATAGGCATCATCACGGCCGCCTCGGTTGTCAAAGTACCGCAGCTCATCAAACTGGTCAAGTCGCAGTCATCGGAGGGACTTTCATTCAGCAGTTACCTTCTAGAAACCGCGAGTTTTGTCATCACCCTGGCGTACAACATCCGCAATGGATTCCCCTTCAGCACGTATGGCGAGACGAGCTTGATCGCCATTCAGGACGTTGTCATCAGCGTGTTGATCCTGGTATACTCGAAGAGAAGTGCACAGGCAGGAGCGTTCCTCGCCGCGGTGGGCAGTGCCGTGTACGCGCTGATCGTGTCCGATACGATGGTGAGCACGACGCAGATGAAATCACTACAAGCTGGGGCTGGCGCATTGAGTATTGCGAGCAAATTGCCACAGATCCTCACCATCTACAACCAGGGAGGCACGGGACAATTGTCCGCGTTCGCAGTCTTCAACTATCTGTTCGGCTCCTTGACCAGAATCTACACCACCTTGCAGGAGGTCGATGACAAGCTCATCCTGTACGGTTTCATCGCTGGCTTCTGCCTCAATGCCATCCTTGCTGCCCAGATGCTCTACTACTGGAACAGCCCAACTACAGCTGGCCACGCCAAAGAGTTGGGTGTCAAGAAGAACAGCACCCAGGGTTTGGGCCAGAAAGTCCCTGCCGCAATCGCTACTGATGAGAACATCAGCAAGAAAACCACTGGTAGCCCTGCTTCAACACCCAAATCAGGTAGTAGCAGTGGCAGAAGGCGAGGCTAGGGTGAGTTTTGTTTTGGATAGGGCAGTTTGATTAAAAATATACAAAGTTGGCATGGTCTTTTGTTGACCGCTTCTATCTTTGGAGCAATCTTCTATCATCTCCTCTTCTCCCCTCGACACCTTCGCAATTTCTCCTGTATCAATCTCCATGACCTTGTTGATGGCCTCGCTTCGCTAGCTTGTTTGTTTGTTCTTATTGAGTCAAACTAAAACCAATATCAACAACACTGCAGTAGCCTCTTCTACATTACCCGGGCAGCCCCGAAGCCTCAACATCGTTGAATGATCGACATGCTACCCTAATTCCAAAATGGATCCAAATCGTGTTTGGTTCACCTTCCGACAGCGACAGCGATAGTGGGCAGCGATATCTGATGAAGAGAGGGGAGGGATCTTGTCTTGCCCGTGCGTTCGGCGGTCACCGACTCGGTCTCACGTAATTCGTCCTGATAATATCCCAGTGACAGAATGATCGACTTTTCAGTCTAAAGGGATCTGCGATGACCAATCTGCTTGCCACACTGGCTTCGATAGACAACAGCTTTGTTCGAGAAAGCGTCACGTCTTCTAAGATGTTCTCCTTTCATACGCGTGTGCATTGGTAGGACAACGGGTGCGGCAACGACAATTGTACGTGATTTTGCTCGGTACCGAATTTTGATCTTGTTCTAAGTATAGTATCTAACCAAACAGAGCCTCATGACCTTGTCGGCGCTTTTCGGAGCAGTTATGGCGGGCGATGATGGCTTGATATTGATCGCAACATGCTATCGCACACAAATAGACACTTTGTCACTTCCTTCTCTGAAAGGAATGGATTAAAACTATTGATGCCGAGATCGAATATAGTGACAGAGATGCATCTGATGCGCAATGAATGACAGGCAGGACTTTGCGGTTTGACGAATCGAGAAAGAATTCAATCGAAGGCTCTGGCAGCATTCCCAAACGGAATGAACGACGACATGCCCTGATGAATCGTGATCGTTATCATCCTTACCATAGAGTCTATCTCTGTAGTGATTGGTTTTCGTCGCAGATATGCTGTACGTACATGCACAACATCAACACCAAAGGGCAATGATCGGCAATCGGCAAAGTCCATTGCCACTGTCAACGCTGCCACCGACGAAGAGCCTTGGATCATGTATGTAATGCCAGACATCGAGACGAAACAGTGACGGAGCGTGTCCAGTCTTGATAGGAAATTGCGAGCTATGACGAGGAACGACATGTCAGGGAGTTGATCTTACTGTGCTTGATATGTCCCCCCATGTTCCTATCTCTCAGGGCTCAATAATGACGAATCTGATCCAGGCACGCCAGGATATTATTATTATGTGAACTGGATGACGCTCCCGCTCACGACGCTCCAAGGTGATCCCAGTACGGTAAATTTCTGCCAGCCGCCGTGTCGGGTCGTGTGCACTGTCCGTGGAATTGGGAAGGAAAACCATGTCAAGACACGGGTTCGTGGTTGATGTCGAACTGGCACGACTCGCCTGCTCCGTACGGAGTAGTTTGAAGGAGGCTTGTTCACATGGTGGACGGTGTGTCGTCGCTAGAGGACCTCGGGTGAGCTTATGTCCAACTGGTTTGATTAGGTCAGAGCATCGACGACCGCCTCGCCTCTCCGCAACAAAGGGAAGGTTTGGCTGGAGCGTGTTCAAGACCCTGTCCATCCTCTTGTATTTTCTTTAGTGAGATTTGAGCATCTTGCAGAAGATGGTAGAGGAACGGCAGGGCAGGGCACCACAGGGTCAGCCACGGACAGGGCAAAGGACCCCCTGGAGGCCAGTGCGAAACTTTGGCCGCTGCCACAAATAGCCTTGGTTCATGCCTGAAGCCCGTCACTTTACGGGGAATGGCACTCTCGACGCTGAGTCTCTCAGTCTCCAAATTGCCCAGAGCAAATCACCAGCACTGATCCCTACAAAACCCCGTGAGGGCAGCAGTGGGCACCTGTCTACCGCCCGTTGCGGGGGTGGTTGCAGGGCTGGTTCAAGCCTAGGAGCATCGAAGTGACAGGCGTGGCACAACCGCAAATGGAATCGCTCTTACCCGAACCCCTGCATGCTTCTCGACACCTTCCGCTTCCGAATCGGCCTTATGGAGTACACGGCAGGAACCAAGCTCCACATATCTCATGCAGTCAATTTCCCAATTTCGATTGTCGCGTGTTCTTTGCGCGTCGTGTTGACGGCAAGCAAATCCAAGTCCCATTTCGGCCTCGAAACCCGTGCCCTAAATGCCCCCAGGGGTTGGGGCTTGGAATTCTCGGTGCGACAGGAGCGATGGAACGTGAATTTCTGACACTGGGTGACTGCCGACCGCCGCTCCTCAGCCAGGCAATCAATCACGGGACTACGCACAATGATCGAACGGACATGTGCCTACTCCGTATATGTGTGTTGGCAACATGTACTGTCGGAAGACTACGACTTGTACTCATGTTCGACAGGCGATCTCCATCGTTAGAGGTAAAGTAATGCAGTCTCCAGCTCGTACCGTCTTAACGACATCCACTGCGACGTCATCTAGTGGGTGCCCACGCTGTACCAGACCCAACCACAACAAAACTGTTTTCACCTGTGTCACGTTGCTTGTAGATGCATCGGTCTAAATTTGATAGGCTTTGAAGTCACTAATTTGGAAGAGCGTTGGGGGTGCATGTGCTACACAAAGGTGTCCGAGGTAAAGAACAGCCCAAGAACTCTCAACTTCAATGATATTACCGCTTAGATAGACATTATTGGGCGTGTCTTCAACTTTAAACCCCTACGGCACGTCTACCAGGAGTGCAGGTATTGTGCAACTCTCGCAGGCAGTCAAGGATGGCTGGCGTTCGCTTGATTAAAATGAGGTTTCCAGAACCAGCAAAGATGGCTTGATGGCCCGGCAGAGTTACCTGGGACACCATGATGGCACCCATGTCAGTGACCAGATAGCCTGTGTGCCACGGCCCAGAGCCCAGACAGCCACCATAGGACTCAGTACTTGGACAACCACATCGAAATACCGACGGCGGGACCACGGAACGCCTGCAAGTTACGCCGCAGCGGATAAGAATGGCGCCATGCCTATGTGGTCATAGGAAGATCGTCTCGATCTCAGCTCGAATTAGGCGAGAGCGGGCCAGAAAGGGAAAAGTCATGCTTGTGTGGGTGTATTCCAGGATTTGACAGCTCTCTGGTTCCACAGAATTTGTAGGGAGCAGGGTGGCAGGCGAAAATACTCTTCTGCTATATCATATCTTGCATGGTCGACAAAGCCAAACGTGTGACCAAGGCACTCTTGCCTCAACTCATGCCATGCGTGTAATGTCGAGTTTTAAGCGAGCATCTCATATTTCAAGACACCAGCTGGAAGTACAAAAGGAACGAGTCAGAGCAATCAGCCTGAGCTGTTGGTGATGCTGCTCTTCTCCGTAACGAGGTAAGCAGCATCACCGTCTCACGTCAATCAGCAGGGGGATTAGCAAAGGTGTTTCTCTTCGTAGACGTAGATTCGTCAAGACGTGCTTGGGCAGATTTCCGGCAGCTTTGGCCCCGAAGTATTGGCACTTGTTAAGGCCCTCGGGCTTGCATTAGAAAGGCATTAGGTGAGTTTAAAAACAGGAACCTGCCCACCACACGACTCCAATGACGCGACCTGACGCGCTTTCCGAAGAAACTCGCCAGCCCACGCGACCACAGGGTCACCTCAGCCATGGGCCATGGCTCGTGTGTTGTCTTGATAAGAAAAAAAAGCCCAGCCAAGTCATCTGCATGGACGCGAATGTGGTGGTGGTATTGTTACCGCCGATCGGACATTCTTGTACTGCGTTTGCTTTTCACGTACGTGAAGCATTGTTTGCAAATATGGTCTACGTAGTCTCTGCCAGCAATCCTGACCACCGGACGGGAAATTGTCGTATCAGATGAGTGACAGGTGCTCAGGCACTGGGCGCTGCCGAATGGCGGCTGAGGACGGTAACGCAACACGGCGAGGGACAGGACCAAGTGCTCGGCGCGTACCCTAGCATGCCCAGCTAGGTTGCTTGACAGCTCTGGTAAACCTCCAGGGGCTGTTAAGGAGGCGTCGAAGGCAAGTGTCGAGAGTTAGTTAAGATTTGTAGGACCAGAAACACCACAATAGGCTTTGCACACCCCGACGATAGGTACCCATTGAGGGATCCGTGCAGGCGGCCGACAGCTGTTTCCAGGGACTCAGGGTTCGCGCCCGCTGAATGGATGATCGTCCATGCCGCCACCATAATCATCGACATCCAATCTTGGCCATCGTGGAGACGTTTTGGCTCCCCCCCGTTTCGATACAGAGTTCGTAACAGTCTCAGAAAACAGTTTCTCACGTCGTAGGTGCATGTTAGATTTGACTAGAAATCGGACCACTGCGACATGATCCTCACTACCTTGTCCACATCTGGGCCAGAAAGTGGTTCTTGTGCAAAAGTCTGCGGCTGGAGTTGGTAGTTTGGCATCCAAGGTTGCTGACGGGCATGCTTGGTGGTTACTGACGACTGGCTGGCACGGCTGGCTGTTGGGTCATTTGGCACGGCCGGCTTGAGACCTAGCGCACAATACGGGTATTATTGCTGGCTCCCGTGCTTTCTCCTCTTGTGGTGCCTGTGGTGCTGCACGTCGTCGTCGTCGACGGACAACCGTGCCTGTCATCCCTGCAAGCGTCTGGGCTGGCCCAGCACCCAATCAGTGCAAGCTCCTCCTGTCAACCTCTCACTCTCCTGCCTCTGGCCTGCCTTGTTCTGCCAGCTCACTCTGCCTGGCCAGCCAATTCTCTTGACAATTGGACCGTTGCTCGTTGCAGCTTGGATCTTGAACCGTGGGCCTTGGACCTTGGACCTCTCTTCGGCGTTCCCTCACTCCACACTCCACTCTCCACGCCCATCTGCTACTTTGATTCCTTTCCACCACCGACGTCTCCTGTTCTCTTTCATTTCCTCTCTTGTCCTTTCCCACACATCCATGAGGCACTGACCTCGTCCCTTATCCTTTCTCCTCCTCTCCTCCTCCATCTCTGGACAAATAGATACATCACCTTTTCCTCGAGTATCTCTTTGCTCTTCTCGACTTCTCCCACCTGACCCCCAACCAACCTGCATCTCTAACAGAGCCCGAGCCTCATCCCTGTTCCCTCGACACCAGGCCTACCTTTCTCTGCAACGTTAAACCGACATTCGTTTTGCAGAACGTTCTGGATAACGTTCCTGCCTTGGGTCCTTGATTGCAGTCGTCAATCTTTCGTCTGATAGAAAGGTGAGCCAGCTTCCCTGGATCTCCCCCGAGATTCGCTTGCAAAGCACACAAGCACCCCTGCCCACCTTGAGTCTGGAGGCCAAAGTCGAGTCCAACGTCACCACCATGGTCCGCTACCATCCCAACGATACCTCGAACAAGTCGTAACGACACAGCACATGGTCATGTGATGACGCTGCTGAACCATGAAAGAGGTGGAAACTGGCTTGCCATTGTGTCGTCGGCCCACCGTACCTCCCTGGTTCAGGGTCAAGGCTGCACTTTTGCCCTGTGCAATCGAAGAAGAGCGAGTCGTTTTAGGGGACACTGTCGACCATTATTCCACACGAACAAACACACCTTGGACATACAAACAGCTGGCCATTGGTCACTGCCAGATGATTGTCACCCCCTTGGTCGACGCCCTGACTCACATTATCAATGCTTGAATGCTGTTGCCGTTTGCCTATTGTCAAAATCTCGACAATTCGTCATGGTCTTGGAGCATCTTGTGTACTAATACAAGTCATACAGATTCACGACATTCTTCCTGATCCAAGTCATATCCCGGACGGTCAAAGGCTCCAGGTCAGAGCTCTTCTGTCTTTCTTCGAGGACTTGACTGACATCAGATTCAGGGTCGACATTCCATACTCGAGTTCCAAGCTCAGCAAAGCGGAGGCGTTCATTCGACCTACGCATTACCTACGCACGAGCATTTCAGAGTTCATATGCTCATTCCGATCCTTGACTTAGTCCAGCATTCGTGCTGATCCCTAGTAACGAGGGTCGCGAAATCCGTCTTCTCATCATCCTCCCTTCCTAGGTACATGCTACCAACCCCGCACAATCTATGTCCTTGCAGCTAACCTTTGCTGCACGGTTCAGCCTTCCGGCCTAGAAAATTACTCACTCTATCCTTGGTTCACCTGGCCACCTCCAGTCTCGCACAACGATACACTGTGCAACCATTCACTCTTTTTTCTGAAATTAAAACGACTGTCACTCACTTATTTTCGTCGTGAATTGTACCTCTCCCGAGGCTTGACTTTTCTTCACCTTTAGCACCACACCTTTGATCTACTCCCGAGTCTCCATCAAGTCCTCTCAATATGGCTTTCAACAGAATGTCGTCATTTGGTTCCAACGATAGTGGTTACGAGAGCGGCAGTGTCGTCGAGATCTTCGACGAGCCCACGCAAGCAGCCATGAACAAAGCATCTCAGGCGAAAGAGCGTGCCAGGCACCAACAGCACCTCCTCGCCTCAGAGCTTTCTCAGCGGGACTCTGACGATTATCAGCAAGACATGTTGGAGCACATGCTGAAGATGGATGTAAGTTCGAACAGACTGCCTAACAAAGCATCTCAACTGATCATGATCCCCAGCTTGAGACCATGCCTGACGTCGATTCTATTGACATCCAAACCGAAATTCAGTGGTTCATGAGACCCTACCTCCTAGATTTCTTGGTCGAGGCCCACTCAGCATTTCAACTCTTGCCCGAAACCTTGTTCTTGACTGTCAACCTTTTGGATCGATACTGCTCAAAGCGGGTCGTCTACAAGCGTCACTACCAGTTAGTGGGATGTGCTGCACTACTCATTGCTGCCAAGTATGGGGACAAGAAAGAGAAGGTTCCAACCATCAAAGAATTGAAGTCAATGTGCTGTTCCCTGTATGACGACGACATGTTCTTGCAGATGGAGTGGCACGTCCTCTCGACCTTGGGTTGGGCCATTGGTCACCCTACTGTCGACTCCTTCATGCGCCTTGCCGTCAAAGACAACGTTTACGATCCCGAGCTCGAGAATCTGACTCTTTACATCCTGGAGATCGCCATGTACGACCGTGAATTTGTCTCGAAGCGTTCCTCGGTCCTGTCTCTATCCGCTCTCGTTCTTGCCCGACACATCCTTTGCCGCAACCAACCTCGAGCTGACGAATTTGGTTCTCAGTTCTGCAGCGAGACTGTAATGGCCCTCCTCCAGAAGGTCCACGACCCTTCTAGCATTCTCTCCCGAAAGTATGCAGGAGCTAGGTACTCGAGCGTCACTCGGACCTTGAGCACCTTCGTTGCCCAGAAAGCCGCCATGTCTGCCGCTGCTCGAGCCCCGATGACACCAACCTATGAGCTCACCCCTCCTTCAGTCGCTGCCAAACCTGCGGTGAACGAATACTTCCCCACGTTCGCGACGCCTCAGAAATCACAACTGCCATCGCTTACCCAACACGGGCTCTACACTCCACCAATCACTCCCGAGGGTGAAATGTTCGGAACCACCCAGAAAACCTTCAACGCACCTAACCAATACGCTCCTCCTACACCTACACCCAACACCATTCAACAGTCATATGTCCCTCAGTTTTCGTCATCGACACATCGATGGAGTGGTGAAACCTATTGAAGCAGGTAAAGGAACCTGGTCACGGACCGCAATATAGAATGTTGATCATCCTATCTCGGGTGTCGTCCTGGGTTGCCAGCACAGATTTTCCCATCTTACACATTGTCCCACGTGGACCATTTTTGCATCGCAAGCGTCTCGTTCAGCATTGACCTTGAGAAATCTCAAGGCAGCACATCTGCAAGCTTAAATTAATTCCTGGCTGGGGATGATTTCAAAAGTTGGAGATTCCCAAGGGTATTTTCATTCATCCCACAGAGAGGAAATCATCAGTAATGGTGTGCCTCGGACGGTCTCACCATGATCTGAAGAGGCTATAGAGCTGACTGCGATGGATTTCCCATCGCATGGTAGAAATGGAAACGTATTTCCAATTGCTATCCCTCCCGGAACACAAAGTCCTCACTTTTTTCTACGGTGCTACGGCTTGAAGGGTCAGGAGCAAAGTTGATGCTGGCTCTTAATACACACACCAACCCAAAAAATAAAACCCTCCCACTGGCTGATGTTTGGTTGTCTCATGTACAGATTGGTAAAAAAAGACTGGCGACTCGAAAGTCGCAGGGAGACATTTGCAGAGACTGCCATGGCAGGAAGGGTGCTAACATTGTCGAAACAAAGGCGATTGACTGGCCTCTTCTACCACATTTTTGTCTCAGCAAACCAAGCACAGAGAGAAGGGGGCTCCCTTGTAACTTGAATGTACTCGTATCCTGAACTAGTTCTTTGGACCCAACCCCCCCATCTTGTGTTGAACAACTGTCTCTCAGGGACGAGTCAGCCCAACACAGATGAGAGAAATTGGCAGCAAAATGGCGTCCTGGTAACGCTATCGTCGACGAACAAACAATAACTGTTTCTGTCCCTCTTTCCGTGTTTGTTTTCGGTAATGAATTTCACTTGATTTGCAGTTTGTCTTTTCTACAGACCTCGTGATAAGACTTCAGGCTGATCGGTTGTCTGGCTACTCATGCCAGTCTATGGGACTGGGAAAGTTGAAACTCGAATGCACGTTTTATCACCAAGATATTGATCCGAAAGCTTGAGCTGTCTTGACGTTTTTTTTTATTAGAGGCTTCTTCTTTTGAATTTCAAAACGGCCACCTCTAGCCCCATTCCTATCAACAAACAACCTCTCGGTAAGGCTATTTCTGGAATAGAGAGTTGACCCGTGTGCCTACCATTCTAACCGTGGCCGGTCGATTTATTCAACTTCGGAGGCCCGTACCTCAGCAACCTCGAAACTATCGCATGCTCGCATCTCGTGTTTGTTTGTGAGACGCCATGGAGGATGCGCCACACGCCTGCACCCACCACCTCTGAGACATGGTCATTAATTCAACCACGCACATCTTATGAGCTATGAGGATGCACAAGCACAACTTTGATGTGTTGCTTAAAGGCAAGAAGGTCAAAAATTGGGATTGTCGCTGATCCGAAGATGTCGGCTGTGTTTGCTGAATGCCCGTTTTCGATTGCCACATGATTTCACATGCAAACAGCGCAAGGACCAGCAATCATCATTGGCGTGACAGACATAAAGACAGCACCACTGCTCTCAAAACACTCGATACGAGGGTGCATGGCTGGACGAGGGAAGTCGGCGACCTAGGACAAGCTCTGCCAGCTGGATCGTCACTGTCGGTATGGCTTCCAAACTCTCGTATTTTTGCTCCCCACATATCAGACGGGTGTTTTCTTGACAGTTGATTCCTTCATGACTGATTGTCTTGCACCTTGTGCAGATAGAGATCAGGCATCGCGAGCAGACATGTGGCCTTGCCGGGTCGGTCACGAGGAAGATGTTGGGACATCCCGTGGTTACACACTGCTGCAATCGATCCCAGTAGTTCCGTAGATACACATCCAGCGATCTCCCCAGCAGTCGGTCTAGTATGGCGCCTGGCATATACTTGGAGAGATCTTGGAGCGATACAGGCATTAGACAGGTCTTTTGCGCTCCAAAGCATCGAATGGGTAGTCCATGAGCATCCGCCACTCGACATTGGGCTTCAAGACAAGCGCGGCAAACTTGGTGACCACAGCTCAGCCGGATCGAGTCTTTGATCCTATTCAAGCAGATCGGACATGCGTCTCTGCGTGATGAATTCGTGGGATTTCCTGGACTCGCTGCAAGGTCAGTGAGAAACCTTTGTGCGTAATCGGCGTCTTGGTTGCTCCCATTGAAAGGGATGCAACAGTCCTTCTGCCTGTCTGGAACAGGAACGAGGGGCTGGCCAAATCTGGATCTCAAATGCAGCAAGCCATACTCTTTAGCTTCTTGAGTCAAGCCAGAATCCATGCGAATCAGATGAAGGTTTCCAGAGCGAGAGCGAATTCCATCCATCAAAGAACCCCGAGCACTCATGACCTGATCCTTCCGACCATATGCGAGGATGCGTCTGGTCGACAAGTCTCGATATAGGAACAACAGTCCGTGCTTATTGTGGCCTTGTATCTCTGCTGATCCCGCATCGCTGGCATAGAATTCGTCCCATAAGGGACCTCCACGATGGTTCAGCAAGACCATGCCTCTGGTGAGCAACTGGACTTGGATCATGGCTTTTGTCACTGACAGTGTTGTGGAACCAACGATCCATATGGACATGAATGAAAAAGTTTTACCTGCAGCGGCTGTGATTCGAATACGGTCCTGCTGCTCGTCGGTGTCATCGAACTTCAAGGCGGACATGTCTGCTTTGATGGCGTAGTACACGGTAGAAAGTAGGCTGATTCTGGCGGTCACCTTGCGTTCAACAAAGATCTTTGAGCCGATGGACGCAATATGTCTGTTGTGTAACTGAAGTGTGGACTCAATATCGATCGGACTGGAAAAGGTTACGAAAGCCCTGAGCTGACCTTTCCACGGAAGGGCTATTACGTCAAAGGATCGAACTTGTCGCCCAAAGTGGTTGAGCCCAGTGAAGATCGATTCGACAGTCTCGTCGTCGGTCTTGTCGATCGTGGGTGGGCTGTGCAGCACACTGAGGGGAGGGTTGTGTTTCAGGTGTGATAGTATCTCTCGCTTGTCTGTATGTGGATGGACATTTGGAAGACGAACAGTCCAGACTGGATTTGTAGAGTTGATCTGGGAGTTCGGCGGGACAAGTTCGGGTTTGATCATTCTGGTATGTATCTTTGTCGTAAGTCTGTCACAAGCATGTTTTGCGGATTTAGGATCGCCATAATGAAGCCAGACAACCTTGGATGGATTGTACCATGTGCAAATGATTGTATCTATGCTCATTTG
The DNA here is from genome assembly GCF_000836275.1 of Exophiala mesophila. NCBI lineage: Eukaryota > Fungi > Ascomycota > Eurotiomycetes > Chaetothyriales > Herpotrichiellaceae > Exophiala > Exophiala mesophila. The sequence goes on along the minus strand of NW_015622505.1, from coordinate 636,904 downwards.
TTGATGCTCTCGCGTCAATAGCCCATGGCTTCGAGCTTGGGTGTCATCGTTTTGGGACGACACGAGTCCGATGTGGTTGATCTCCCCGCCTGCAGCAAAAAGGATCGAGATCCCTCTCGTATCACAGCGTAAAAGCGGAGGAGTGCTCATTGGGGTCTGTGAGAGCTGGGCAAATATGGATTAGTATTGCTCGGGAGAGTTGGGTAGAAAAGTGATGCTGATACATACTGAATTGTCTCTAAATCTCATGTGTTCGGGATGATTGTGGTCAAAGCTGTTAGGAAACGTTTGTTCTCCATGAAATTGAGGATTTGGGTGATGACCATATTGGGCCATTTCTGGCACGAAGGGATTCAAGGTAGCTGCTGTTAGGTCTATTGTTGAGGAAGACGATATAGGGTCCAGACGATTAAGGTGACGGGTGAGATCAAGGTGGAAAGAGGATAGATGGGGAAGTCGTCAATCATGATGAACAAACAATCTTGAGGACAGAGGAAGAATTTATGAGGTTTGCGAGTCTGGCAGAAAGACTTTGCGGCGCCATTATAGCGGCGTCTGATGTTGCCTGGCGCCGCCAGGTCGTTATGAGCTGCATTAACCTCCACTGCGTGTTCTGGTCTGTTCTAGCGCTGCAGCCCTCTCAGTGAACCTTCAGAATCAGCCGTTGCATTCGGAGCATCCTAGAAGGGAAACAGGGAAGTGACATGTGGTGAAAAGTGAAGGGCGGCAACAATCATTTACACTGATGGCCTCATCCAGTGAAAATCAGAATTGTACTCTTGTGAGGAACCGGAGATGAGTTCGATTAGCTATAATCACCCTCAAAAGTGAGTGCAGGCAGCTAGGGATCGCAGCCTGGTCAAGAAAGGGAGGAAGGAGAGATTTATCAAAGGCGGGAACATGGGAGGATTGGGGCAGGCTGGTATTTGGTGATAGTTGAGAAGCTTAGAACTTACCATAGACGAATGCATTGAGAAGTTGAACTGCATGTTGAAGAGGTGAAGTTGATAACATTATTGTCGCAACCAGTGCAGCCAGGAACCCAGGGGACACTTCTCATCACGTGAATAGGACATGCAGTAGCAGGAGGCACCAATAGCCACGGTTAGGAAGGAACAGCTTGTGTTACTGGGCACCTACCGAAGGGATGAGAGGCAGGCACACGCAGTTCATTGTGATGTTAGAAGGTACGTCCATGTAAAAATAAACTGGTGTCTTGGGTTTTGCTGCTTGTGGTTGCTTAACGAGGGTCCCACCCAAGATCAACCAATGCTTTGATTATTAAGGGCCTTGGTGGGCTTCTTAGGCCTCGTTCAGTCGAGATCTCGACCCCGCCGCCCATCGCCCCATCTCGCCAGCTGCTTATCCCATCTGCCCTGCTCCCGCCTCTGGGGTAGCCCCTCGGCCCTCGGCCGATCAACCACTAATCGGCCCTTTCCATTGACAACGCTTATTGGTTGCCGTTACAGTAGTGATCATAATCCTCTGAGCCCTTGTTTCTAGCATGGTGCCAGCATCCACCGAATAATTGTGCGAGACAATCCAGATCAGATTCCTGTGGGTGGGAATGGGTAGATGGCTTTCCTTAGTACCAAAGACACATTGATTACAGATCAAGGGAATGACCCCTGCTTCTTGTCAAGTGAGCAGACCTGGCAGATCCAAAATCATCGAAGCCTCAAGCCAAGCTAATGCTTGAACAGAGTTCTACACTCCCGCACATCCCCAGCTACGTCAACGACTCGTTTAGGCCAAAGCTGGATGGCCTTTGCCTCATGCTTACTGGATATCGCTCGAACTCACGCCTCTACTAGCGCAGCAGTAGTTCTTCGAGGCTATCGGATGACATCTCCTCAACTCGTCATGTGTCTGTCGCTGCTCGCGAAGCCTTTCCCCAGCCTTCACTCCTCCGCAACCTCCCCCCGGTCCTGCAGCTCTATTTCTCCGTGCACCAAAGCGGGGTTCCCACTCTCATCATACCATCTCGACCGTGATCAGAAGACAGAGTCACCACTCATGTCTATCAAAACTACGCCATCCACTGGTCGGCACCTGTACAATGCCCTCCCAGCCCGTAATCGAGCCCGATTCTCGCCAATCATTCCCGTCTTACCCTGCTGGTAGTCCACGTACAATGCCTTCTTCTTCTCATCCCCACCTGTCCCAAACTCTCATCCTCTCGCAGCTGCCTGCGCTCAGACTCATCCAGCCGCAGCATCGGCCTTGAACCTTGAACCACCTGCACTTATATATACCTCATTTGGAAGTCTCTGGCTCACTCTGCCCTTCCAGTCCCAGTCATTCTTGTCCAGCACTAAATCTTTCAACATGGTTGGAACAGCGGATCCATATTACAATCGCAAACCAGTCCCTGGTAGGCTTCTAGCCCCACCGCCTCCTTCATTGATGATACTGATACCCATCTCTCTCCGTAGACGAGCTGATCAAGGATGTCGGGTACACGGGATTGTCACCTGAGCAGGAGTTTTACAACCGCGAAAGAAAGTACAGTGCTACTGGAGTCGATGTGAGAAGATTCAGCAATAGTAGGAAGGGTGGAATGGAGCCACAAGATGATCCTTACTACGGACGGAGATCGGTTTCAAGTCTGCCATGATTCATGACCTGTCTTCCAACTGCCTATACTGACACCGTCCACAGAGGCCGAGATTGTCGATGTTGGAAAGACTGGACTGACACCAGAACAAGAATTCTACAATCGGGAGCGAAAATATAGCGCTACCGGGGTCGATGTTAGACGGTTCAGCAAAAGTTCCTCTGGAGGAATGGAACCACTCAACGACCCATACTACGGCCGCAAACGAGTATCTCGTGAGTGCCCCTGTGCCGCCAATTTGACATCGATGACACTCTTTAATGTTCTCATATCTCTGACTCTGAATGCGCAGTTGCCGAAATCGCCGGAATTGGCGAGACTGGCAGTACCCCGGCCGAGGCCTACGAAGTCCGCGAACGCAAGCAATCTCTGTTTCAGGTTTCGGCTGACCCGTTTGACACACTCGCTGGCCGACATCGACAATCTGTGTCTGGAGTTGCCAGTAGTGCATCGGCCGCAGCAACTCGTCGTCGCAGCTCCGCAGTCGCCCCTGATGCTGATGCGGCTGTACATGCCCACCAGCAGTCGCAGCATCACCATAGTGGCTTCGACGGTGACAAGCTCGAGCCGATCATGAGCAGACAAGAGCTGCCTCCAGTCGACGTCGGGGAAACATCACTCACGAGCTCGGGGATCTCATCATCCACCACATCCCAGTCGCAGAGTGGATTGGCACGTAACGGCGTGGGTGGCGAGCATACCCGGTTCCATGATGCGACTACCGTCGGACATAATCATAATCAACAAACCTTCGACGACCCAGATAGTGTAGCTCCCGACGAGCGCAGATGAAGAAGACATACCCAAGAAGCTGCGATGTCGTTCTAGGCTGTCAACCTTGAGCGTGGACAACATCGGCTGTAAGGCAGTTACAAAAAAACACCATGTAATCTTGGACCTACGCGGTGCGAGCCTGCCGTTCATGGAGATACCCCTTTTTCCATTATATCATTGTGAATGTAAGAAGCAGGGGGCCGGTGCGAAGAAGACATGGTTGGAGGAAATGTTTGTTTCAATTGAAACATCTGAATCAAGAAGTCATTTATTGCCTCGAAATCTTTCCACTCTGTTTGTCGTTCTCGGAAGGGTTTGATCACCTTGTTTAGATACATCAAGCTTAAATGAGCCCTTCTGCCTTTAGCTTGACCAGAAAAGGCCACGTAGGGAAGCACTTCTCCAGAAGCCCTAGAACCACGATTGCGACACACACGGGACCAACTATGAGAATCCATGCGATGTCTTCGAGAATTCTCCTTCTCTGCGGCCAACGGTTGGGTTTAAACTTGTACGTCAATTCGGCTTCCAGACACTTGGGACACTGTGAGGGATGCCTTGCCGGTTCTGCCATCTGGGTGCTCCGACACAAGTCGCAAAATAGACTGCTGCTATCCTCTCCTCGGTCTAAAGACCACATGCGAATGAGATGGTCGCATCTCTGGTCCTTGGTCCACTCGGTCCACACCTCCTGCTCGACGTTGAGCTGGGTGCTCCACCGCGGCTTCTTGGTACGTCGCAGTCGAGTTTCAAAGTACTGTGGGTCTCGAGTCACGATCTTGTTACAGGTCCAGCAGTATCGCCACCGGTCTTTGTTCACCCAGCCGTGTGCGAGTCGGAGGATCAGGGTGTAGCAATCGGGGGCGAGGTACGTGTTGTCTGTTCGGTTGAACCAACCCCATGTGTTCGGAGATGTGTTCGGAGACAGCCGCGGCGCTGACAGCACTCCAGAGGCGAGCTTTTTACTGCTCAGGCCGAGACAAACCCGGTCGAGGGGGTGGAGAAATGCAACAATGTTGTGAATGACTTCTGCTGGGAGGTTCGATATCGATGTTGAGGTCAAAGTCTTTGCGACGGCGGACTTATTATTAGACTTTGTATCAGATGCTGCTTCTGCGGGAGTGTTCAGATTGACCTTTGTCCATAGACAAGTCAATAATTCAGCTTTGTCAAATGATTTCAAAAGAATGAGCTGGGTCTGAGACTCACCAATGGCGGCAACTTGAAAAGGATGATGCGGTCTTCCTCATCACGTGGCCAGGCTTTCTGCGACTGTGTGACCGCGCTCCACAGCCTCATGGCGGTCGCTGCAGTAGTGGGAGCAAACAGGAGCGGGATAGCTTGGAAACAGGATCAAGCTGAAGAAAGGATCATAGCAACTTCATAATGTTGTGTCCCCCCTCGGTGAGAGGCAGGAAAATAATGAACAGCCCAGTAACGGGGAGAAGGGTTCAAGAGTCACAAGGCGATAACACTTTCATCGCACATGCTCGAAGAGGCATGGACAGTGAATGCACAAGTTGGAGTTGGGACCTGGGATTCGATCATGGCCAAATACCTGGAAGTTGCCTTGTTGGCAGCCCTGGCACTCCTGGCCAAGTGCATAACATCACGTAGGGCCGGTAAACGTGGGTAAGCGCATGTTGGCATCATATCTGATTTGATGATAATTTCTTACGGTGCCTCAAGCGAGTTTGGCCAGGTTGAACGTGGATGTTAGGCGGGAGGTGGAAGAAGAGTCACGGGGTGTCATGTGATGTGTCTAACACGTGATGCTAGAAGGGCATGAAGGCGAGGAAGGCAAAGGTTGAAACAATAGTGACAGTGACAGCACAACGGTGTGGCCTGTGCTTCACCCGATGGCTTATGGCAAGCCATAAGTGGCCCAAGCGCAAGAGCCTCAAGCCAAGCACATAATTTTGTGAGGCAGCACGTGCCAGGGGTTCCTGCCTGGAAACTCAATGCGAAAAAAGTGTATATCAAACATTGATGAAGGCTGAACTGAAGGGACATTGCCTGTTGGGATGTTGCAAGACGCGAAGCGTATTCATCCTAGCAAATCGTGCCACCATCGTCATGTATACCACCACATTTGTGCCCCTCCTGAAAAAAGCACAAGAATAGAATGAGCCAGAACGGAGCTAGCACCCACCATTGCCGGCTGGGCTTCTCAGGGGAAATTTGTTTCCATTACAAGACGGAGCCTCGACAGAAAAAACGCGTCCAAAACTGGAACGCCAGCCGGATTCAGGCAAGCCCCTGTTTAAGTATACAGAAGTATCTCCTTTTTGAACTTCCTGTCTCCCACTTGGCCATCTCGAGTTTGACGCCATCCATTCTCGCTTCCAAGAGCTCCATAGCCCATTGTCTATTGGGTCTCATCGTCGACCCCTTGTTGTCCAATCATGCCGGCCATGCTTCGCTCTGGCATTTTCCACCATCACAATTCCATACGGAGTACTGTCTAGAATATCCCTGCCGCCAATCACCCGCGCAAACTCTATTGAATCTTAACCTGACTTGACCCTCAACCCATCCAAGCCACCTCTTACGAACACCCATCCACGTCACCGTCATAACAATAAAGCCCTTGTCCCTGAGGCGTGGAGCATCGGGCCTAGCCGACCTCGGATGCTCGCCATGTTTTTGGTAGACTCGCATGCACTGGAGTCGCAAATGTCGGCTTCAGACAAGTGGACCATTTCAACACCCACACTCTCTCTACCAATGACCCTCTTCGGCGGCCAATTCTCAATTTCCCACGTGAAGTGGCCACAGCTGGGCCACCCCAGATGAATCCGAATCTGTCACTTCTGGACCACGCCTCCGATGTTGGCTCATTTTTCTGCGCATGAGATTGGCGCCTTCATCGGTGAGGGACTGTGAGGCTATGCTTGTTTGCCGTCTTCCGGCATTCATCCAATCCACCGTCATGCCATGACAATATAGCATCGGGGCCTTCCTCTTTGCTTCTGTGCTTCTTGCTTTCCTCATGCTGTTGTTGCCGTCGTTCAATTTGACATAGCCTTGTGCTGCCATTCCTTTACAATATGCCTTCCTCATCACTCTTTCTGAGGTCGAGCACCACTCTCCTTTCTGTTTTGTCTTTGATTTCCCCCTCAATTTCTTCTGCCATTCCACATGCATTGGTTCCCCGTGCCGAGACCTACTATGCCTTGGACACTGACTACTCCGGTGCCTCCTTCTTCGATGGCTTCAACTTCTTTTCCGTAAGGAGGCTCTTCGATCCTACACTGCAAAAACCATGCTAACCGTCACCAGGAAGCTGACCCTACACATGGTTTCGTCACGTCCGTTGCTCTCTTCCCTTTGCCCTGACTAAACTGAATTAACACGCCTTCAGATACGTCGACAGAAGCAGCGCCCAGAGAAATGGCCTCATCTCTCTCAATGGCGGATCCGCTCAAATGAAGGTCGACTCTAGCAACACTTATGATGGCAATGCCGCCTATTGGGGCATTAACGGTGTTGGCCGTCCAAGTGTCAGAATCGAGTCCACCAAGCAATGGACAAAGGGTCTTTTCATCGCTGACATCAAGCATGCGCCCACTACTAGAACCTCTCAAGGCTGCGGTACCTGGCCTGCTTTTTGGACATTGGGAGATGGCACCTGGCCATATAACGGAGAAATCGACATCTTCGAGGGCGCCAACAACCAAGGCAGCGTTCTTTCCGCGCTCCACACTGGCAACACTTTCACGGTGCTCCAACGTGATCAGACTGGTACCCCCAACGGCAATGACTGCCAGTACTATCCCAACGCTGCGAACAACAATGCTGCTGGATGCGCGTCTTTTGATCGTCGCTCCACCAGCTATGGCCCAAGTTTCAACGCAATCGGTGGTGGTGTCTACGCCATGGAATGGACCTCGGATGCTATCAAGATCTGGTTCTTCCCCCGAAATGGTATTCCCGCAGACATCACTTCCGGCTCTCCTGATCCAAGCTTGTGGGGAACGCCATCGTCCATCTTCAATGGCCCTAATGCCAACATCGACGCCAACTTCAGGAACCATAGAATCATCTTTGACACCACATTCTGCGGTAAGTCATGAGGGAAGCCTCCGTGTTGACTCTGTTATCTAATAGTTTTTCAGGTGACTTTGGCGATGCTACCTGGAGCGGTAATGGCTGCGCTGCCTCGACTCGTCAACAAAAATGCTCTGTCTATGTCGGAAGCAATCCTTCCGAATTCTCCGAGGCATACTGGGACGTCGCATCGGTCAAGATCTATCAACTTAGGGATAGGCCAGTCACCACGACCACGACCACAACCACAACCACGACTACCACAACCACAACCACAACCACGACAAGTACCACGACTACCACAACGACGACGCCTACGACGACGACGACCACCACCACCACAACCCCACCCGCGCCGACTACAACCACTACAACAACCACTACAACCACTACAACCACCACGACCACCACAACCACCACCCCACCCGCGCCGACTACAACCACCACCACACAGGCTCCCACGACCCTGACCACTACAACTACCCCGGTTGTGCCCACTACCACTCTCACAACCACCACCACCACGACCACGGTTCCCACCACAGCTCCCACCCTCCCTCCGGTCACACCTAGTCCAGGCACGACAGAAACAACCACGACCACAACCACAACTACTACCACGACCACGACCACCACTACCACAACTGAAAAGCCCGTCACAACGCCAACTACTACCACAAGTCACGGTACGCAGGGTCCAACTACCCCCCTTCCTCCTGTTCCAACAACTACTTCACACTGGGGTGGACCATTGCCCACTACCAGCGTGACCAAGCTCCCCGAGGACACGAGTTCGACCCTTGACCAATGGGAGGACTGGTCAAGCACCACTGCTGGCCCAGCTCCTACCACGACCACAACCGAGGACGACGCAATTTGGAGTGACTGGCCAGAGACCACTACAACCCCTGTAAGCCCGGTCTCGACAACCACTTACACAGACGGTGACTGGGAGGACTGGGAAACGACATCCACAACCACCATTCCTGTGTCCCCAGAGACCACGACCTACGTGGACGGTGACTGGGAGGACTGGGAAACCACATCCACAACCACCATTCCCGTGGTTCCAGCGACTACCACCACCTACTCCGACCCCGACTGGTATGATTGGGACTATGCCTCTTCGACCACGACCGTCCCCGTAAGCCCAGCCACAACCACTGAGCCAATCTGGGCCGACTGGGCCGAGACCTCAAGCACCAGCACTCCCGTCAGCCCTGCCACGACTACATCTGAGTCCGCAGTCTGGAGCGATTGGGAAACCACCGTGACTGCCACACCAGTCACCACCATCGCAATCACCCAGACAGTTACTCCCATCGCCGTCCCCTCATCCGGCAAGCCCATCTCGCCTATTGAGACTTTCACCGGAGCTGCTGGACGTGTCCAACTCACTGTCCTGAGCTCAATCGGATCTGGCGCCCTTGTCGTGCTCGCACTGCTTTGGTAGAACAATTTGATATTTTGATTCTTTCTCTCATTCTTCCTTCTTTCTTTCTCCTCAACCCCGACTTGTCCAGGCTTGGAGTGGAGGATCAAGTAGATTGAAGACGGTTAAGATTTTTGATATGACCAAAATTTTCTTTTAGAATGCATCTCTGCGCAGAGGACAAGAGGATTCTGGCCACCTCTCGTTTCGGTACCAGAGGCTCGACAAGCATGATCATCATCCGAAACCTCTACGTTTACTAGACGTGCATGTGGACCGATCTGACGTCTTCCTGTCCAGAGACCATTCATGTCGATAGGTTACATCTGTACTTGAACCCAAATCTTGCAGATCCTGCGCCCGCGGTGAACTCATCTTTCGATTTTTCTTGAGAGTAACTGTCATGTTGTATGTGATGATGATCCTATGATAGCACCCTACTCTGATCTGTGTGAATGGAACCACACAGGACAACAAGCTCCAATGACTTGAGGATGAGAGACCTCGCATTGTTTCCTTGGCTGATTGATGATGACATTCTATCTATCATTCATAATCGCATGAGACAACACCGCGCGAGCCAACATGCAGCCATCGTGGTGTATATCAAACGGCCATTGATAGTCCTACAAGTAGAGTGACCCAACAAAGTCCATGTTTTCGTCTCCGCAATTGCGAAAGCCATGCCAACAAAGGTAAAATTCGCCCAAACTCTATCAACGAAAACAACAGGTCAGGGGTATCAGTGCGCAGCGAACTCGACGCCATGTAGCTTAGCTTCTTTTCCAAGGGTAACCCGAACCAGATCAAAATCAAATAACCTGTACAAGTACCAGAACAGTGTAAGAATAATTCCCTTGTCAAACCCTCCTACCCATTTATCTACTTGTTCTTTCGATTTTCCCAACCGTTCATCGTCCGACGAACCCCAAGCGTTTTTCTCGACCCCGTTGAAGAATATCCAACTCGCGACAGGGCCGCCATGCTTGTCACGTGCATTGTGCTCGCTGGTTTCGAAAGAATATAGTCTGTCAGTGGTGCAGCGACTGCGTTCGTCCTGTTTGTTGGACTGGGTTTCTGAGCGAAGGTGCTTGGCTTGTTCTCAACTGTCTTGTCCTCACATGCTTTGTGTGTCTCTTCAAAATCAGGCGGAGGAGGGGAAGAGCTATACAAACCGCCGTAGCCCTTCCGTTTGGTTGCGTTGGCGCTTGTCTCACTCAGCGGACAGGGTTTGCTCTGGACCATGCCATTTCGAAAGTGTAATCGATGAGAGGAGAATTCTTCGGGTATGCCCTTCTCGGGTATAACCGTGGTCGTCCGTGTGAATGATGGAGGTGCCGATGGTAGTAAGGGCTCTCTTACTGGTGGTGGAGAGAACTTCTTCGCCCGTGGTGGACTAGATCGACTAGGCTGGGCGCATGCTTGTCCTGGTTTCAAGAAAAATGCAGCAATATTGCCCTGCCCAGATGCTGATTTGACCAGCTTAGGTTTCTTGGTCGGTGGCAAGGGGTCTGATGATGTTCGTGATAGTTCGGGTGGCACGGTGTTAAGATGCTGTCGGGCTGTGGTAAACCCCATGGTCATAGTCGAAGTCGAAAATGACTGAGGATCATTCATCGTAGTCATCTTCTTGTCATGCCAGGATTTAGCTGACGAGTGTGAGTCAAAGCGCTGTTCCCGCGCTCGAGCAAGTGCCTCTGCTAAGGGTAGGCCAGGTTCTGGCATTGCACTATTCTCCGAGATGGCCATTGGCATTGGACGATGAGTACCATCGACGGGCCATCGGTCATCAGCTACACTGTCCCTAGCATCAATGGTCGCCAGGCTCCGAGCCAGTTGCTCCTGCGATGGGATAGGACGGCAAAGAGTCCTAGCAATGTCGGTAATCGTTGCATCATCGAACAGGGGACCCTTCTCTACAAGATGTCGCTTGATTTCCGTAGGAAGAAACGACGAGAGTGAGGATTCAAGTCGGTCGCGAGACTGTTCGAGAGGGAAAGTCATGGTTAGAAGAGCCTGTGCCCGTGTTACTGCAACATAAAGCAAACGACGTTCTTCATCAGTGTTTTCAGCTCGTGAATGGGGGATCGACCCCTCGTAAAGCGCTGGGAGAAACACTACTGGCCATTCGAGACCTTTTGCAGAGTGAATAGTGGATATAGTGACACGAGACATATCACGATCTTCTTCGCTTTCGGTGGGGTCTGACGAGAGAACAATGTTGGCCAGAAATTGTGCAAGAACTTCATCTCCCCCGTTGCCCAACCGTTGTTCCAGGCCGTCGATTGTCGCAAGTTGGTCCTCGGGATTTACAATCATTGTGACATCGGATGATTGTACAATCAACTCTTTCAAGTTTTCCAATCGCTCTTCGTGGTCCTCTGCGTATTTGGTCTTCAGATAATTCTCGAAATCGATCGACTTGACCACGAGATCTATGAGTTGACTTGGCACATTTGCAGGCAATGCCGTCTCGACTTTGTGACGTGCTTGCATGACAAGCTTCACTAGTCGTCCTAGCTCTTGCTCAGCAGGCTTCGACAGATTTTTCTGCAACGAAATTCTTCCTGAAATGGCTTTCTGCGCGACAGCCCAAAGAGAGATCTTTCGGTCTTTGGCAACCTTTGCAAGCTCCGCGATTGTAGTCTCTCCAATCTTGCGCGAGGGTACATTAATGATGGATAAGAATGCTTCATCATTGTCTGGATGGCTGATAGTGCGAAGATAATCGATAATGATTCTGATTTCAACGCGGTCGAAGAAACGTTGGCCGCCCACCATTCGATAAGGTATTCCCGACTTTGCCAGTGCTCTTTCAATCAACAGTGATAGGTAAGCAGATCTGATTAGAATAGCAATGTCCGAGCGGTGAAGGAGCCCACCAGTCATGGTGATGGTTCGCTTGATTTCGCTGGCAATCCACAACGCTTCCTCGTTAGGGTTCGGAAGACGTCTAAGGACCGGCTTCGTCCCGTGACAATGCGTGGCCTTTAAACATTTCTGTGGTCGATCTTTGTCTTGCTCGATGATATCCTGTGCAAGCATCAGGATGGATGAGGTTGAACGATAATTCTCCTCGAGATTGATGACCACAGTTTCTGGGTAAACTGTCTTCATGCGGTTCAAGTTCTCGATCTCAGCTGCACGAAAGCCGTAGATGCTTTGATCAGGATCTCCAACGATTGTGACTCTGCGCTTGTGCCATGCCAAGAGCCTCATCAACTCGAACTGCACGACGTTTGTGTCTTGAAATTCGTCGATCAATAAGGCTTCTATGTTGGAGACGCACTTTGGGTAAGCCCGAAGAAGTTCGACACACCGTAGAAGTAGATCATCGTAGTCAAGAAGCTGTGACTTATCGAGGTCACTCTGGTACTCTTTAAATGCAGCCACAAAATCGTAATGATCGTTTCCCTTAGTTTTGGGTTTGGTCTTTGCCAAGTCTTCACAGCTCTCGCCCTTTGCTTTATGGCTCGAGATCTTCGACTTGACCTTCTTGTAGTCGAGAGACAGTTGAAGTCGTTTTATCACGCGTTTGATGATGGATTTGCTAGCAGTGTTGTCTGCAATGCCGAATTGTTTGGGCAAACCAATCAAATGGCCATAAGCTATCAAGTATCGTCGGCAAATCGAGTGGAAGGTTCCCATGACCAATTTCGACTCAAGGTCGGTCCCGACCAGTTCCCGGAGTCTCTCCCGCATCTCTCGACTTGCCTTGACGGTGAAGGTGCAGCAAATGACATTTCTGGGGTCGAGGCCATGGTGGGCGATGAGGTATGCGACGCGGGATGTGAGTGTTTTGGTTTTGCCGGAACCTGGAGGAGCCAGAACCTGCAGTACGGATGCCTGTGAGGTGACGGCGGCTTTCTGGGCTACATTGAGACCTTTGAGCAGCTGCGAATCCATCGCAGGCTGGATGATGGCTACATGTATTGTTGTTGGTCAGGGTATTGAGGGTACGAATCTCGACGCGTTGTGGAAGCTTCACGTGTCGAAGGCGAAGAGGAAGGAACGCGGAGGGACGCGGCCCTGACACGTGGTCATGTGAGCTGGATATGGAGCCAAGACATTTAGTGGGTCTCTCACTCCGATCTGCCCGATCTCGATCCAACCAATTCGAGGCTCCACCCCAGAATCGACTTCATGTCAACTATCCGTGTCTAGACAGATCAGTGTCTATGCCATACAACACCCACTTCGTAACTCACAACTCATGAAGGATGGCCGCAAAGAAGGAGGCAAATAAGGATACTAGGAAGGCGTCATCCGAACGGATCTCGTGGGATGACTCGGTGTATTGTCTAGGTCGTCATTATCGGCTTCACGTTAGTGACAGGATGAAATCTCTATAGTTTCTGTAGCGAAATTGGCAAGCGTCGTTCCAATAACTGTATTGGTATATCTCGTTGTGTTCTTTGTGTTCAATAAGACAGTAGAACATTTAAATAGCCTCTTATTATACGCCTCAAAAGACGTTGGTCTGACTTGCGAATGAAAAGTGAAGACCGTTGTTGATTGTCCATTTTGGAGGAGGCTGGCTGTAGTATTCACTAACACTGCTTTGATGTCACCTGTCCGTGACTACACTCGAGAACAGAATCCTCAGCCTCCCCTAGATTCTTTAGTCTTTCGACCCTTTTTCCTTGTCCCTCTCTCTTACTCTCTTGTCACCACACTCGATCTCAAATCTCGACCCATCCTACCTTTCTCATACCTGATCCAACACTGAAACTCATCACGATCGCCTTTCAACTACCTTGTTCACGAACTGACTCAGTCTGACTCCTGGTCACTTCACTTATCTCTGTTGTCGTTTCAACCTGATCTCAAAATGTCCTCTCCAAACACCACTCACGTTTCTGGTCTTGCAGAGGTTCCAATCTCAACTCCGTCCAGTGACAGGAGCGATTGCACCTTACAAGGCGAAGTCACAACTGCAGTCACCATGGATGCAGGGAAAATCAACCAGCCAATGTCGACGGCGCCTCGATCTGAACCAAGTTCGTCCCCTGCTCCAGTCCCGAAGACGTCCAGACACTCTTGGCCTGGCTTCACCCATAGCGACCTCATGCGCAAAGCAAAGCAGTCGAACACTCCCTGGGGATATCATGCTCGATCAAGAGACGTGCTATGGGAAATGCGCAGTACTTACAACACACGCCGACCAGAGCTGCCCAAGGGCATTGCTCATTACACTGCTGAGGCACTGCAGTTCTACACCAGTGTCTTGAACAAAACCAAAGCCGAGCACAAAGACAAAATCCAAGGCACCAAGAAGTCACCGACAACCACAGACGACAACACAAGACATCAGATGGGTTCCGTCCAGAACGGCAATGCATTGGGATCAACCGGGTCGACTCCGCCAGCAACTCCGGTCACTAGAAAGAGACCAGCGGCGGATGATTTGGATGGCTCGGAGGATGCCAGTCCATTCAAGAAACGTGCTAGCCCATCGGTAAGTCGCACACCGTGAGTTCAACAGCCTCGATGATTGACTCACATAGATTCACAATCAGACCGTTCCAGCGGCACACTCCATGAACAGCGGACGTCGCAGAAAAGTCATCATCGATTCTGATGATGAAGTTGAAACGTCCATCTCTCAAGAGACACCCTCAAAGAAGTCTGTTGCGCAAGAAGCCCACCCTCCATCAAAGACTGTCACCCCCGAGCCATATGCTCCATCCATTGAAGATGTCGGCCGTTCTCAACCCCTGTTGCTGCCCCCATTTCCGATTCTCGCCGCTCTCACTTCCGATGCCGCTGCATCCTTGACTCACATCAAGAAACGTCGCCGGGTAGGAAGTCCTTCAAACAATTCATTATGGAAAAGCATTGACTCTTGCCAGGGGGACCCAGATACTGAAGAGCCTGCCGCAAAGAAGGCACGAGACTACCGACATGTGCGGCCGGAATCTAACAAAGAGAACCGGGACCAACCGAAGAAAGAGAGATTGATGGCGCAGAACAAAGCGAAAAATATGAAAACACTTCCAGGCAAACCCCTGTACGAAACAAAAACAGTGACAAGCAAGAAGCCAAAGACTTTCCAAATTGCCAGAGATGATGATCATGATGGTGCCGGTGAGGTCGAACCTGAGAATTCAAGCGAGTCCAAAACCATTAAGGCATTCACTGCAAAGTATCGAACTCGATCAGTAACATCGGCGACTGCTATTTCCAAGCAAGCAATGAAACATACGGATGCCCCCTTCAGCAAAGCCTCATCATCGAAGACACACGGAGCCGTCGAAGAGGTGGGTTCTTCGACCTCACATTCCGGAACCCAAACAGCATCTGCTGCTCTTGCATCTCATAAGGGCAAAGTGGTGAAACCGACAAAAAAGACAACAGATCCAACCACATTCAAAGCGGACAAGGTGAATGCAAATGCTCCAGCCAACGAGAATCCAAAACTAGCACGAGGTGTCGCAGTTAGATCGGGTAGCAACACATCCAGATCCGACAGAGCTGAAAGACGTACGAGGTCAACCAAGGAGTCAGCACGCAGATATCTTCGCTTTTGAGTATGTGAGGTGCGGTTGACTCGAGCTGGCAGCGCAGGGCAGGTTGCTCACGTTCGAGTTGAATAGCGCATATGCCGCGTGGGTTTCACAAGAATTTCTTTTCAGAGAGGTGTATGATGAGTCTTGAGGGTCATCGACTGGATTGGGTTGAAGTTGGACATGATTTTTGTTCGATGAGCATGGCCAGATTGACGGCAAAGTGTTGGAGTACGAGAATGGTTGTTTTCCGGTTCGAAATGGTTCAAATGGTAGCAAGTTGGATGATTGAAGCTGCTCGGCCTGGTGTACTGAGCAAAACAGGATAGGATCATTCCACTCAGGAGGTATTTGTCTATTGATCAATCGTCATGGCTACGTAAACTGCGGATTGGGTAACCATACTACTTGTTTCCTGGATGCGGGGATTCTTAGCGAATAAGGCGACTTCACCCAAGGACGAAGAGGGGTGTCCAATTGAGACCCTTGAACATCACACATATACAATTGTCCCTACTCTGCCTTCCAGCAAGATCCCTTTTCAAGTTGAAATCCCAACCTTCTTGGACACAGTATCGACACATATCGGCGATATTGTATTAGATCCACCAACCCACCATCTTACCACTACTTACTCTCTCTCTTCTTCCCCACCACTACTTACAGTCCTCATCAGCTCACCGCAACCCTCACACTACCTCACCACTTCAAACCTAAAAGCCAACGACCAAGCCACCACTCAGGCACAAAACCTCAAAATGCACTACCTACAATCCGTCGTATCCGTTCTTTCCATTCTGGCCTTTATCGCCACCCCTACCGCCGCCATTCCCGAAGGTCTGGAGATCGAGTACCTCACCCCCGAAGTAACATGCACACGCAAGACAGTCAAGGGCGATAAGATCGACGTGCACTATGCGGGTACCTTGCAAGATGGAGGTAAAGAGTTTGACTCGAGCTACTCGCGAGGAACACCGTTGAGTTTCCAAGTTGGTAGTGGAAGGGTTATTAAAGGGTGGGTTTGACGTGAGGGTTATCATGGTGTTTGTTGCTGACTAGTATTGCAGATGGGATGAGGGTCTTTTGGACATGTGCATCGGTGAGAAGAGACGATTGACTATTCCCCCCTCTCTGGGCTACGGTGCTCAGTCGGTTGGTCCGATTCCTGCAAACAGCGTTCTGGTCTTTGAGACGGAACTGGTCGGCATCAAGGGCGTCAAAAAGGATGAATTGTAAAACTTTCATTCGACTTATGGTGATTTACAGCATGCTATGCCATGCCATGCCATGGAACGACACGGTCTGTTCTCGCCAGCTAGAATCGCCGTGGTATAGCCGCAGGAATCCATTCCCAGCTGGGTTGATAACACCCACACCCAAATAGACATGACATAAAATGGGACAAAATAAAGATACTTGACACACCGACTGCTAATGATAGTATCCGTCTGCTTTCGGGTACTCGAAGCCAATAAAGGCCGAGTCTATCGCTTGGTGATGGCCACCAAACGTCTGCCTCTTCTCAGACTGTCGTCTAGATTTACCTTTCTATAGGGTATCATAGGCCTTCCCTTGAATGCTGTACATGTATAAAGTTCGTTACCGTCGAGATGCAACCATTCCAGGCTCTCTGCTCAGTCCATTCCATCCAGATCGGTAGAACTCTCATCCTCCTCTGAGACGAAAATGCCCACAAGGCACTCAGAGAGCATGCCCTCCCAGTTGACCCAAGGGTGAACCTCCATGAACAACTTGACCGAGTCCTTGCCAGCGCCACGCATAATTTCACCAACTCCACCAGGATGGAAGGGAAGATAGGGCGTGATATTGTATACTTTGCCGTGATATACAGTCCACGCATCTCTGCCTTTCCTTCCATTTTGGTGCTTCAGCTGGGCCGGTGTTACGCGAATCAGGTTAGGTGGTGCATCTTTGCCACGTAATTGCGCTGTCGGGTCGTTGGTCAAAGCAGCCCAGTCGAGTGGAGAATGACCGGGTTCGAGGATGACTTTGCGAGAAACCTGTTTGCCCGGTGGCATGATGGACGAGGTCGGCGCCATGGAAGTGTTTAGCAGGGCTTTTTGAGGCGGAACTCTTAAAGATGCTGCGGCAGAAGGTGGAGGACGCACGAATCCGTTGCCAGGACGAGGCGGAGCAGCCATGGACCCAAACGAGGCCGGAGGATTCAGTCGTGGCGGGGAGGACGTCTTGTTGGTGCTGGGTGGTGGAGGGGGTGGGGGTGCCATCACTGGCAGTTGTAAATTTGGGACCTGTTTTGGGACCTCCTCTTTCACTGGTGTATTAGACACGGGTCGAACTGGTTCCTCCACCGAAGAGGAATCACTGGGTGGAAGGTTTAATTTAATGGGAGGTTCTGATATGGTGCTGTTGTCGAGTTCGGCTTGGGCATCGGTGGTCGAAACGACGATCTGGGCCTGCGCATGGTTGGGTTTCGATGGTAGAGCCTCAAAAGTGTCTTTGGAGTCTCGTTGCGGGTCGTTGGACGTGTCCTGTAGTAGGAACTTGTAGACCAAAAATCCAACGAGTAGGGTGCCTCCGACGGTGGTGATCCAGCCCATGTTATGACCGAATCAGGGTCGCCACCACGATGAGGAAACTGTGTTGGAGATATGGGGATGTGATGTCGACATTGTGACAATGTATGAGCTTGGTTATCGCATGATCACAGACGTGCAGAGTCAAAACAGCAAATAAAAGCAGTAATAATCTATCAAAGGGAGGAAAGAAAAGGGTGGGTGCAGTTGACAACGAGAGAAAGAGGTGACAGATGGAGGATCAAAAATTGGTCACGTGGCATATGCTTCTTCGGTCCTCGTCAAAGATGGTCTTCGTCGACTTACGGCTATATCACGCATGCTAGGAGACATCTTGCTCCACGAAAGACAGATGCCGCTCCATTAGGAGGCAGTAGGTGGTTCATGATATCCGAGTTGGTTGCATTGTCTCAGTTGGTGAGGTGAGTGTGTATAACATTTTCAAGCAGCACGTGATTTGCCTTCACAATTACTCCGAATGGGCGAGGGGGATCCCAACCTCGTAGGCGTAGGCGACAGCCTGCAACCGGCGTTCATGCCCCTCGGCCCTTGTGCTGCTTGAGAACCCTGAGTCTGAATGTATTCGTACAACGAGTGAGCGATAAATCAGATCCTGCGTTCCCCGCGTCGGTGGTTCCAATTGACTTTTAAAGTACCTACCATACCTAGGCTGTCATAGGTAATCAGGTCCTCGATCACAGGTGAAAAGGTCTCAGTGATCGAGGGGTCCATGCCCAAACAAACAGCCAACGAGCGCCCAAGTGAGTGGCGGTTACAAGGGTTGACGGGCTGGGCGATGGGGTGGCTTGCATAAGTGCGCCCCCATGTTTCTCCTCTTGCGTATGTTTTTTTCAACGTTCAACACATGCGTTGACATGGTTTGTCCGTTGCCAAAAAACCTCGTTGATCGGTGGATAACTCCAGGCCCACGTCCAAATCTTCATGTTACAATGATGTCGGCCAGCACCAGCAATGGTCTCGATCGCTGCAAACCGCCGATGCCATGCATGGTGCTAAAAGTAGGTGAGGAGAAATGCACCAGAGCCACCGTTGATGACAGGCTCCTCGGCCCCGTACCCTGTCAGTTCCTGTCGGCCAAAATCCTCTGAGGCACGCGTCAATTTTGATACTCCTTGGATGTTTCATATTCAACAACGCTTCATCATGCTTCCTCTTGACTGATCTTTTCTTGTCTCTATCTTCTTCATCCTTTGAACCTATCGATTCTCTTACCAGCATTTCCAGTCTTGACCATTCTTTGTCTGCTTCTTCAATTTCCTCCCTTATCCCCTAACACGCTTCAGTCCTCCTGTTTACACCCCTGACGCTCCTGTCTGTGGTGACCCAAGACCATGAACATCGTTGCATGATTGTTACGCAGCCTCATCAACCTCCATTCTGATCCATATACACCCAACATCATGTCCAGCGCCATTTTCCCACGACAGGACTCTGCACCTGATCCTAATCTCTCTCCCAGCGAGCAGGTCTTGCAACTCATCTCAAACCCATTTCAGGCTTCGGTAAGTACTTCTCCTGCCTTCCATTTCCATTTCTGACCGTGACGCAGCTGCAAGTCAATGCATTCTGGGCCTCTCTTGCTACTTCCTTCGGTATCAGCGCAGGTCTCGCTCTCCTCTTCTGTTTCATCCGTCCTCGACACGCCCTCGTTTATGCCCCCCGTTTAAAAAATGCAGACAAGCAACATGCTCCTCCACCTCTCGGCAAGGGCTTGTTCAGCTGGATCAAGCCTGTCAACAAAGCATCAGAGGACTTTCTGGTTGATAAAATCGGCTTGGACGCCGTTCTATTTCTGAGATTTACTCGCATGCTTCGCAACATCTTCCTCGTTCTGGCTTTGATTGGCATCCTGATCATGATTCCCGTCAATGTCACGCAGGGCTCGGTGTCCGGCTCCGTCTCTGCATTCGCCGTCATGACACCTTTGTACATCTGGGGACGTGGTCTATGGGCTCAAGTTGTTTTCGCCTGGCTCATCGATCTAATCGTCATCTATTTCTTGTGGTATAATTACCGCAAGGTCCTTCGCCTGAAAAGAAACTACTTTGAAAGCCCCGACTACCAGAAGAGCCTGCATTCACGCACCCTTTTGGTGCGTGACATCTCAAAGCAAGACCGAACCAACGAAGGCGTAGCCCGCGTTCTCAACGAGGTCAATCCAACTGGCGTTACACCCAAAACCACCGTCGGCCGAAACGTAAAAGTCCTGCCAGACTTGATTGAAGAATATGAGGAAACTGTCCGCAATCTCGAGTCCATCCTCGCCAAATACATGAAGAACCCTGATCGCTTACCTGCCAAACGACCCATGATCAAGCCTTCCAGCAAATACAAGGGTCCCACCACGGGCGGCAAAGTTGATGCCATCGATTATCTGACTGAGCGCATTAGATCCATGGAGAACGAGATCAATGATATCCGCGAACGAGTCGATAATCGAGACCCCATGCCCTATGGGTTTGCTAGCTGGGACAGAATTTCCGAGGCACATCGTGTCGCATATGCCTCGCGGAAAACGCGTCCAAACAACGTAAAGATTCGATTGGCGCCACGGCCCAATGACCTCATCTGGGACAATCTGACGCTGTCGAGATCTTCCAGGAAAAGCAAACGTTTCATGAACGCAATCTGGATCGTACTCTTGACTATTATTTGGACGCCTATCAACGCAGGCATTGCCGTCTTTCTCTCCAATCTTTCCAACCTCGGACTTGTCTGGCCATCCTTCCAGCGACAACTCGAAGCACACCGTACCTGGTGGTCTGTCGTCCAGGGTATTGCGGCTCCCGCACTCACCTCAATCGTCTATTTGGTTCTCCCCATCATTTTCCGACGTCTGCAGATTCGAGCTGGTGACGTGACCAAAACCGCTCGTGAACGTCACGTGCTGCGAAATCTGTACAGTTTCTTTACCCTCAACAATCTCATCGTCTTCAGCATTTTCTCCGCGGTGTGGCAATACGTCACCCTTGTCATCCAATTCAACGAGCAAGGCAATGATACCTGGACCTCCTTGCGCAGGGGCAACTTCTTCTTGGTCATCACCACCGCTCTTTGCCAGATCTCCCCCTTCTGGGTCATTTGGCTCCTTCAGAGAAATTTAGGTGCGGCAATCGACCTCGCTCAGCTATGGCAGCTCACCTACGTCTGGTTCGCTCGAACTTTCATGTCACCAACTCCTCGACAAAACATTGAATGGACCGCACCTCCTGCATTCAACTATGCCAGCTACTACAATTATTTCCTCTTCTATGCCACCATCGCCCTCTGTTATTCCACCCTGCAACCCATCATCCTCGTCATCACAGCTGCATACTTCGTCATGGACGCTTTCATGAAGAAATACCTTCTCATGTATGTCTTTATTACCAAAACTGAATCAGGCGGTCAATTCTGGAAGACGTTGTTCAACCGAATTATTTTTGCCGTCATGCTTTCAAATGTCGTCATTGCTATTGTGGTCAAGGCGAGAGGCTCCTGGACTCTCGTTGCAGCCATTGCACCCCTGCTGTTCATCATGGTTGGCTTCAAGTGGTACTGCATGAAGACATTCGACATGGACCTAAAATACCACTCAAGAACAGGTATGATGGACACAGAGCGCTTGCCAGATGGCAAGCCCCATAAAGCTGAGAAGATCTCGTCCAAATTTGGTCATCCGGCACTTTACAAGCCGTTGATTACGCCAATGGTTCATGCAAAAGCCCAACACGTTCTTGCCGAGGTTTATCGTGGACGTTTGGATTCTGCTGGTGGGCAACCGATGGCCTTTTCCGACATTGCAATGCAGCCAATGGCTCAGACCGGTGCTCCCGATCAAGACATGCCGTTTGAGATTGTGCCAGAAGCTCAACAGGACTTTTCCTACTACAGAGGCCGCTCTGACTTTAAAGAGGAAGCGGGTGAAATCTTCTCCGACTCCAGAAGTACTACTCCAGTCTCATTCATGGCTGGAGGAAAGGAGGATTTCAGCTACCCAGGGACGGCTGCTTCATCGAGGGCGAGCAGCCCAGTCTCTCGTCCTCAGCAGCCTCGCCCTGTTCAACGGAAAGAGTTTGACCAGTCGCGAGTCCCAGCTCAATTCAGGCTGTCACAGCTCGAACCCCCTACTGATCAGTACAGCGATCGTGCAAACCTTTTGAATAATGTCGGTGACATCCGTACGCCAAACGGTGAATTCATGTCGACCGATCGTTGGCAAGCTCCAGGCTCTGCGTACAGAGACACCAGCAGAACCAACACTCCTGACGAATCAAACAACGGTTACGATTACTTCAGAGGAAGGAGATGATGAAGCATCAAAATGAAGATAGGTTTTCATCGTATAACTTGTCACTTTGAGGAGATGTCCATATGATGAAAATCATCTCCATACGTATTACGATAATGTTACGCCCAGGATAGAACTACATGAAAGAATAGAACATCATTTACAGCGACTCTAGCCTCGGCAACATGGCCTAGTCCGATTGAATCAGTGATTGTTTCACCCTCCATTTACGTGTGGATACAACATGAGGCTGAAAGAAAGACCGTTTGACACTTTGATACCATGTCTTTGTTATCTGGTCTGCTCCTCTACCACCATTGGTCTAAAGATAGCTCAATGTCTTTACCTCGATCTCCCCCGGCTTGATGCGGGGTCTTTGCTCATTATGTTGTGTTTATTCATAGTCGTGTGGCGATGCTTCAACAGTGCAACAATCAACAACAAAGCATGTCTGTCGGCACGAGGTCTGGATATATTGAATGCCTCCATCACAATCTTGGTCTACCAGAACATATTATCCAAGACCCTTTGCTTGTAACACCAGCTCAATACGCCGGCATTTCATATTGCAAAGGCAACGAATAAGTATTCATGCCATATACACATCATCAAGAAGACCCAAAAGTCACATTCATATCATTGCCATCATCTCGCTCGACTCACTCCATCTCAACACCAGTAACTGCAAAACATCGAAGAATGATCAAATCTACTCGCATGATGACCGTCAATGAAGCGCCAGAGCATATGGCTCCATCGCCAACAGTCATTTCAACGACACGTGAGAATCAGAATGAGAATGAAACCAAACACGATATCCCAGCCCGTGATCTTGAATATGTGGCGCAAATCAGAGCAGCCATTGCGAACCAGAGCATCGCAGCGCAGGCGCGACGAGAACGAGAACGCCAACACCAACTGGAGAATGAACTCAGTCCCGTCCCCTCTGAAATGAGGGCAGACGGGATCGTCGCCCCACCTTCTTCACCATGGAACCCTGGTGAGAAGCGATCATCGTCGCCGACGACATCGTTGAATGTCCTGACGGTTAAGGCGAAAGACGGAGTCACAAGTCTGATCAATAAAGGGAGGGGAGCAATTTCGAGAAGAACGGGTAGGACAAGTCGGCGGTCTCTCGCTAGCAAGATGTCCAAGACGTCGAAGGTACTCAAATCCAAGGTTATGGGTGCGAAGAAGAGACCGGTATCCTTGTCGAGAAGACAATCGAGTTTGTCGATTACTCGACCATCCAACCCGATTGTCACGATATCTCCTCCTCTCTCCCCTTTTTCTCGTTTGATTGACGACGTCAATCCATTCGAAATGGATGATTCAGATGCCGCAACTCTGATAGGCGATACTGACAATGTCGACGAAACTTCCCTCCTCCTTAAATCCGAGAAGACAGCTTCCAAATATGATTTACCCACCGGAATGAAACACCATGAGACTCGGTCCTTACCAGGTCAATTGCAGTCCAAGTTTCGCACGTCGATGAGCCGATTCTTGAACGGAGCCGAGATATTATCGGTACATGCGAGTCATGGTCTTTTGGGTCGAAAGTCGACGTTGCGTCGTTGGTCGAGGTTGTGATAAAATATCTTGATCTTGCGTCTCAGGAGAATAGATGGCCGGGGGTTGCTGTCAGGGTATCTTATAGTCATAATAGTCAAACGGAATTGTGAATCAAAGAGTCCACTTCAATGCATCTCGTATGGGACTGTGTCCATAGAGTAGAGCACTACTTGTGTCGATGTTGAGGTTTGATATCGATGACATCATTTCCACAACCCAATCTGCATCTCCATCTCACCTCCAAAGTGCCTTCGATTCTAATAGGTACTAACCTAGCTACATCACACAGAAGTACATTTCAACTCAAGCCTGGACGGAGAAAGCCTCCACACGACACGTTCCTACACTCTACCATGCATTGATATTCATTCCATCATTTGTGCATGTCTTTCACACATCAATCCAACAATCCCTCTCTTTTACCGTAGGTTCACGCAAGGCACGTAAAGGCCGACGAACAAGTCCCAAGAAATGTCATGATGCAGATGAGCGGAGTAAGCGGAGAGAACACACGGCGAGCGGAGTTATTACAAGTCTGTTACGTACACATACATAAGCTACATGGAAGGATATGATGTGATGTAAGTAGATGGGAAGGTAATGATGGACAAGATAGACAAGACGAAGACCAAGATCAAGACCAAGATCACACCACACGGAGGAAGGGAAAGGGCACGGGGGGAAGGTCTGGGAGGGGAGAGAGGTCTTGTGCTACTCTACTCTATGCTACACCATGTCGTTCGTAGTTTGATCTAGACTAAGGTATACTATAGGTTGGCACAATTGGATTCGTTGGGTGACGATCAACTGATTTTTCGGTTCTTGGGAGAGATTCTTGGAGAGGGGGGCAAGTTCCCTTCTTCCATTTTTCCATCTTTCTTGGCTTATGCCATGCAACTACAGAGTACTTACCGTATGTACAACAATCGATCACACGGCGCCGCGCCTCGAGGTGAGGGTGGAGAGAGAGGGGAGGGACAAGGGGGAGGAGGGAGGGAAGGTTGTATCGATAGGACACGCGCACACACGACACACGACACACGACACGGGAGGAATGACTGGGCTGGGCGGGTTGGGTTGGCACGGTTGGATTCTTTCGCCGAGCTTGGAAGGCTTGGAATTTTGTGGTGCGGTGGCCATCGGTACCACGGGTACATAGATGGGACTTTCTTGCCTGGATTGGTCACGGGAGGAGATATGAGAGGGGAGAGAGAGGGCGGGAGGGGGGGTTCACTGGTGGTTGAGAAAGAGATACAAGGTCCAAGGAATTTAGTGAGACATCTTGATCGACAGTCCAAGATGATAATGTATGCAACTATGTCTTTTATGTGGGCACGTGGCTTGACCTGTCTATCGATCACAAGGGTATCAACTACTCCGTATGGAGCTGGAGCGTGGCATATGGAGCTTTGTTATCTGCTATCCACGTTGATACTACTTAATAGTGTTGATATGATATTCAATAGTAGATACGTATGTCTTTGTCTAGTAGAAGATAAGTTTGATAAGTTTGATAGATGAAGGTTTGCTTACTATGGCACTCGTCTAAATTCACTGCTTAAGATTGGAATGGGATTTTTGTTAGGATGATATATCACAATATTGGGCTGTATATGCAATTCTATAGATTTGATAGCGATCACTGGCTGGTATGCTATACAGCAGCAACAGCAAAACCTTACAAAAAGACTCGACTCGACTCGACTCGACCTTGGATCTCGTTGAAAACGGTTCTTCAGTTGTTTTGGTGTCGAGTTACATTTCTCTAAAAGGTGGTGAAACAGCCTAAACCCTACCCAAAAACACCATGAAAGCGCCACCCAGTAACATCTACACACACATTTCCAAGTCGGTGGTTTGGTTGGATAGGTGCTGTTGAGGCAATGAGCTTCTTTAGATTCACTGGGACAAAGGTTCATCACCTCTATCCAGAGACCTCTCGCTCTCTCGCTCTCCCACCCCCGCTGCATTGCATTTCGTGTCGATTCAATTCACTCGCTCGCTCGCGCAAGGATGAACGATTGCTACATCATCACTCGTGGACAAAGTGTGAGAGCGTATATAATATGTAAAAGTGTAATGTTTTGTGCATGTGCATGTGTGTGAGTGTGTTTGTGTTTGTGCGTTATGTGTCAGTCATCAAGCATCATCAACTAGACTTGTTCCAACTTGTCTGTAAACATGGTCTGAGAACATGTTGTATCATCACACAGAAAAAAAAGAGAAATAATTTGGCCAAGGGATCTTTCTCTGCGCCCAGGAGTTGATATCTTTACACTTTCTCGCTGGCATCGCTGATCTCGCTGTGGGTATCATCGTCCACTTGGCCCGGGTTGATGCCGGCATAGCCATCAAAGACAACACTGGACAGACGGCGGGCTCGTCCACCACCAGCCTTCTTCAGTTGTTGTCGGAAATAGATTCTCTTGCCCCATTTCCAGGCTTCGATACCGCCGAAGAATAGAATGGCTTGGATAAACACCACAATCCACTCCCATGAGATACCGGTGTGCTTGAACACATCATGGTTGATGACAGGTACGTACAGGATGACGAAGATGGACACGAACCCAAACATGACAGAGTAGAACAAGAACTTGTTTCTCCAGACGTCGTGGATCCATTGGGTGAAGTAGAGCTTGCTCTTGGGTTGCATGCGGAAGAAGCTGCGTCGGAAGTTGAGCAACTCCCAGGCAAGGAAGAGAGAGAACCAGGTCATGGAAACGAAAGTGGTCGCACGAGCACGGAATACCAGGTCGCACTCTTCGCTGTAGCTGTCATTACAAGTGCCCTGTCCGAGGTTGCCGTCGCCGAATGCAAACATGACAATGGTGAAGGAGGAAAGACAGAGTGCGGCCATCCAGAAGCCATACACGAGCATGTCGATGATGAGTTCGTTGGTGAAAATACCACGCTTAAGGTTCTGTGGTGGACGTTGAAGAATATCGGCCACGGCGGCTTCGAGACCAAGACCCATATCGGGAAGACCTGATGTGACCATGATAACCCACATGATTTCAACCTGGTGTCATGTTAGCACCTATACCAAGTTGGATGAGCATTTCAATTTCAACTTACAGGGGAGAGGGGGAAGACCGAGACACCAGTGGTGTCCTTGAAGGCCAGACCGATCAATAAAGTACAAGCCTGGGCAATGTTCTGAGATAGCAAATGCAGCACGAACTTTTGAATATTGTCGAAGATTCGGCGACCCTCTTCAACGGCGTTGAGGATACTGGCAAAGTTATCATCAGTCAAGATAATGTCGGAAGCGTCCTTGGCCACATCAGATCCGCCTTGACCCATAGCAATACCGACATCGGCACGTTTAAGTGACGGAGAATCGTTAACACCATCACCAGTCATGGCAGCGTACATTTCTCGTCGGTGCAAAGCGTCGATCATGCGTACTTTAGTTTGAGGTGCGCATCGAGCAATAACAAGTGGCAAAACCGGAAGAGCATCGATCTCTTCATCAGAAAGACGATCGAACTGGGCAGCAGTGGTAACCATAGCATCAGACATTTCCTTACTGACGCTTGCCAACTTGTCAGGAACGATTCCAATCTGTCGGGCAATGGCGAGAGCAGTTCCAGGGTGATCACCAGTAAGCATGTGGACGCCGACACCGGCACGGTGGCATTTCTTGACGGCACCTTTGGATTCAGGACGAGGAGGATCGTAAAGACCAACCAAACCACGGAATGTCAATTCGGATTCGACCTTTTCACGGGCACTGCTGTCCGTGGGACCATCGTAGAATTTGGAGGCGAGGGCGAGGACTCGGAGACCTTGGGAGGCAAGGCTTTCCATGTTGGCGAGGATGTCATCTTTGATTTCCGAGGTCAACTCAACGAATTCATTGTTACCGTCCATGTCGATGTTGATGCAGCTCTCGATAACTCTTTCCACGGCACCCTTGGTCATGGAGACGATTTTTTCCGAGCCCTTTTGTTCAAAGATGACAGACATCTTCTTGACATCGCTCGAGAAGGGATACTCAGTAATCAGATGCCATGTGGGATTATCGCCTTCGGTAAGTTTGCGTCTGTTCCAGTCAAATCGCGATGCAAAGACCTGGATGGCAATCTCGGTGGGATCACCTCGGGCTGTCCAGCCTTCGCCTTCGGTGGATTTGTACACGGTAGCCAAGTTGGCGAGGGAAGCGACTTTCAAAAACTCTTCCAGGGGGACGTTGTTCTCAAGCAGTTGCTCAAATGGTTTGGCGTCATCTTCATCAGGAGCAAGCTCGTAGTCACTGGCACTGTCTTCGTCCTTCGGCGGGACAATGGTGTGGCTAAGATCTCCCTTGGTGGGATCGAAGGGGTCATTGCTTTCGCCGACGGAGTAGGTGCCCTTAGATGGGATCCACGCCTTCTTGACCACCATTCGACCTTGGGTGAGAGTACCGGTCTTATCAGAGCAAATATCGGTCACAGCACCAAGGGCTTCCAATGCATTGAGCTTTCGCACAATGACGTGACGTTCGACCATACGTTTAGTGCCAGCAGCCATGGTAATGGTGAGGACGACAATAAGGGAAGCGGGAATCATAGAGAGACCAGTGGCAACGGCGTAGATGATGACTTCACGGTTGTTGGAGAAGTCGTTGGCTGCAAGCACAATAATGGCGAACACGACAGCAATACCGAAGAGACCAATGGCGAGCTGGGACAGCTTTCGTTGTAGAGGGGTACCAACGTTGACACCAAGGAAGGCTCCAATAAAGTCACCAGCAGTCAAACTCCAGGCCTGGGCTTGACGATGGGGTTTGACCTTTCCTTCGGGCGTTCGCTTGGGCTCACGGACCTTGGAGTTGGTCTTGCGCAGCTCTGCAGCAATGCTACCAATTTCCGTAAACATACCTGATTACGTTAGCTTCGGATCGATGCAGGAATCAGCTTTCAGCTCACCAGTTGCGAAGACGATACCACGGGCTCGGCCCTTGGTGACATTGCTGGAAGAGTAAGCAACATTCAAACGATCACCAGGACCAGTTTCAACATCGAAAACAGCCTCGGCATCTTTGGTGACAGGAAGCGACTCTCCGGTGAGAAGAGCTTCGTCGGTCTCAAAGTTCATGACTTCCATGAGACGGATATCTGCCGGAATACTGTCTGGACAAGACTTAGCTTGATTTGGAAAATTCAGGGTTTTTGCCAGGTCTTACCGCCAGTCTTCAATTCAACCATATCACCAGGAACGACGTGAATAGTGGGAATGACCATGGATTCACCATTGCGAATGACGGTCGACGTTGGGGAGGACAGAGATCGGAGGGAGTCCATGGTCTTCTCGGCAGAGTATTCCTGCATGAAACCGATGATGATGTTGAGGATGATGATGCCAGTGACGACACCACCTTCGATATAACTGCCGATACCAAAGGAGACACCCATAGCCAAGATTAGAACCTATCGCAGTTAGCTTGCGCGAGAGACAGTAGATGGTGTTTACGAACCAACATCATGGCGTTGGCAATCTGGCGGACAAGAATTTTGGCCGGGTTGACCCCGGGGCCATTGTCGAGCTCATTCTTGCCAAATTCCTCGAGCTTTTTGGAAGCCTCAGCCTCGGACAGACCATTGAGGCCACTGACGCCCAGTTCTTCAAGAACTTCCTTGAAAGTCAAGGCATGGGCGGGTTTGGAGATGGGTTTGTTGGACTGTCCGGACTTGTGGTTCGCGAGGAGCTCGGCTGTCTTGTTGCCCATGTTGATGATGTTTATCCGGGTTCAGGTAGCTGCATCAAGACGATGAAGGGCAGCTCAAGGGCGGATAAAGGGTGCATGCACTGTCACAGTGGGCGGCTTGGGAAAAACAAGGGAATGTTATCTAAATGGGCAAGCATTGATATTATATGGATCGATAATCCTCCCCTCGTTGCAAACTTCCGTCATCGAACGCGAGAGCATTGGAGCAGGGTAGGGCCAATCCATTCGGCTTGGTACGAAGGATAAGGCAAGGCCGAGCCTAAGACGCTGAGAGTTGGGGTTTGGCGTTGTCTTGGGTTTCCACTAGCCAAGAGGCTGATACAAAGTTCAGCAATGACCTACCCGTTTGATATGCAACCCTCGGTTGGGACTAATCATGGGGAGCTTTGGCCGGAGTTTGCCCCCAGTCAGATGGGGCTGGACAACGTCCAGCGTCCAGGGTTGTCAAATAGTGTGTGCGTCGATACCACGGGTGGAATGCCACAAGATCCGTTCGAGTTCACCTGGTTGATGAGCAGCGCTCAGCGTCAGCATCAGACGAGAGGAAGCGCATGTATCGCAAGGAAGGATCGGTTTGGTCGGCGGCCATCGTAACGTGCCAAGGATGAAACTGGACCAAGGCTTGGCCGACAAGACGCGCAAGGCTCGGCACAGTTGGATTGTGGAACGGCCAAGACGCGACCAAGACTCGAGGCAAGGAAGCAAATGCACGATCATCAGCAGCTGTAGATTAGAGATGATATTTGGGTTATCATAAGAGGCAAACGGATGCTTGAACGGCAGACAGACTGGGGGAAAGTAAGCTCCTGCCTCTCATTGGATGTCGCCTTGGATGAATCGACAGTCGTAAATCTGAGGTCGCAATGTAGGATCCCGCCGGATGACGTAATGATGATCGCCGCAGTGTTGATGGGCTGGTGATGTGCTTCTGCCGTCTGGGGCACTTACAGTTTTCACAAGGCAGAGCTCTAATTCGTATGCGAGCGCAAGCAAGGCGGCGAAATGCTGCCCACCAGTGCCCACCCCACCTGGGCATTGTTTGTTGCTAGTGTGTATTGGGTTTCTAGACAGCCTTGTCGGCGATAGACAAGTCCGTGGACGGCATTGCGTATTCTGGGCTCCCACCACTCGGAACAAGGTCGAAAGTTGTCGAAGATCACAAAATGGATGCCGCAGAGCTCGCCGGTCAACACGGGCAGACGATGGATCCATTGTATGGCAGATAACGTGTGTTGATGAAGGGCTTGTTGGCTTGGGAGTGGGACGAGTGCGGCTGCCAACTGGTGCCAATCTGCGGCGCCATGTACGGTAGCACTCGAACGGTTAGCCCGATCACAAACGTAACAAACGGGCAGTCCGGAGTTGACATGCACAGGCAGACAGGCACACAGACATGACAGGGTGGATGGGTGAATGGAGGGGTCGTGTCGCCATGAGACCCAAGAGACCCAAGATCGCGGCGAGGTCTCAGCAAGGGCTCCGATAGGAGGATGAAACTTTCTGGCGTCAATTCTGTGACTTTTGAGTGGGAAGAGCGAGGAGAAATTGGAAGCTTGATCCTGGTGTGGACTTGGCCGACTTGGCAAGCCTTCCTCACGTGGCGAATTGCACAAAAATTCCAGACTGCCGTGACTGCGTAACTGCGGTGGCTACGCAGTCTACGGTGGTTTGACTGTGGACGATGTCTGCGTCATCTCTCAGAGGACTGGCTACCATGATCACCTACCACTCTTTCACGTTGTTTGTCCATCAAACCTGATGACCTTCACCACCCAGTCCTGCACACTCGTGCTCAAAGGGGCCCAGACTCTTCCACTACTGACTCGTCTTCGCTCCTCGATTCTCTAGCCTACGATCGAAAACACCCGAATCATCCGGTGGGCTTGTCCTTGGCGATAAGTCTTCAAACTCCAGTTCATTGCTTCTTCCACAGTAGCTTACGGTTCAGATGTTGTTGACAGTCTGCACATGCAATTTCGACTTCCTTTTGCGTATGAGTCCAGACCGTGGTTGACAACACCCTTGATAACAGGGTGGATCGACAAAAAGCAAACAGATGGATTTCAGCAATCTTTGATTCTTTCCTACCTATCGTACCAACTCCGTATCGAGCAAGATCTCGGCTCCGCGCTTCAGTCATAATCCATAATCCTTATCCACCTCCCGCTTCCACCAAGTATGCCCTCCGTAGCCGAGTTCCTTCACCTGCAAGGCCGTGTACCTACCAGAATCTGGGGCCTGGGGCTCAAACTCGGAGCTTATTAGAGCGATGCTTCAGCTAGACCCCTCGTTGAAAAAAACACCCAACCACAAGTGGCATACCTATACATCTCGTAAATAACCTCGGGGTCCTTTGACTCACCGTGCTTCACTGAAACGGTTTTGGGACATTTCCTTATCGCACTTCTTTCCCATACTTTGGCAGCAACAGCCACGATTGCTTTTGGTGTATCATTAGTTTCGGCTAAATGACACACAATACGAGCCCAACTAATGCTTTGACAAGTATGCAGTCAATCGTTCATTATTAGACTTCAACATATCATCTTCTCCACCAAAGTTATACGCGTACAAAAGCAAAACGTCGGCATGATAGTCCCTTTCTCAATATGGCCATGAGGAAAAGGAATAACGGTGAGACGCTCGGAATATGTCGCAGTTTCGGCATCGCTAAGAAAATGTTATCGGGTGTTGGAGAGCAAAGATTGGGTTCGTTTGAGCTCTGCCTAGAAGCCATCCCCGCTGTGAGATACGAACTACCACGACCGATTAAAATCGTCTCACTTGGTGTGTTCCAGGCTGGTCCACCTGATTGGCTCAGCGCAGGTGTTTTATCAGATCATTTGTTCTGCTGGGAGACTTCAGCTTTGGACGCTGGGGAAAGTGAATTGACATGTAGACATTTCAGGGGTCTCTGCAACACCCCGACAAATCTGCAAAATCTTCACAAGAGGTTGTAAGAAGATTTTGGATGACAACATCTCGAGATATATGGTAAGTTTGCGTTGCTCCATCACTGTACCTACCTTAGCTACTTGGCAGGGGCAGTGCAAATCAGAACTCTACAGAAGTACCAAGTACTACAAGACCACGCAAATACTCCGTACGTACTGTTGTATACCCCAGGTGTCCAGGTAAGGATATGATCAACCAAGCCAGCATGATAACACATATCTTGCGTGATATCAATTCATGCACTGCAAATCAATTTTGCTGGGCAGGAGCAAGTTCCATGCAGTATATGGACGGTTTGGGCAATAGTTGCCCTTATGTCCCAGGCTGGCGGCCACAACGCATCTCTGGAACATTGCCATATCGATAAACACCCCGCTGAGATGCTGCCTTGGCCAAATACGCTTGGCTTTCTGCACACAATCACAAGACATTGGCAACGACAAATGAATACGGTGCGGACATTCCTCGGAAAGACCGCCTTCAATGTTGCTCAACTCTCAGATATCGGTTCTAACGTCGTTTGGAACCTGGTCATCGGTCACGCGAGGCGGGCCGTCCCCATTGACTTCATACAAGGCGAGACCGAGTAGCAAGGGATCTGGCTCTTGGTGCTGCAACAGACCATTCGGGTTCCGATACTTGACGATTCTGCTAAAGTCGGGCAAACGGGTCAAATGCTTGTCAAGGACGTCCTACGTTGCATCGTCGGCGGCCTCTGTTTGAATATTCAATAGGAACTTTGCCCTTGCCGACCCCACGCCGCGTTCTTGGAAGGCTTTGCCGACCTCGAAACTCCTCAACCCGGCGTGCCAATGGTGGTAGGGGTTCCCCAGAGCGTCGTTGGTCACGAGTGGTATGTCGAGGACTTCCTGTTTTGTCAACCACTGCACATCGGGTATACTGGTCAATGCAAGAAAAGGCCAGACCGTATGAGCGATGTTATTGATCGATGCGGTCGACCCCTCTCCTAAGGCGAATTTCGGGTCTCAATATGCGTCGATTGACTTGCCCATGGCTTTATACCTCAGAGGCAAACCCCCTCCATTTGCCTTGGCGTGCAAGGAAATCTACGATGTGCTCTTCATACCAAGCATCGAGAAGAGACGGTGTAAGGTTTGGATTCATGATGCTGCTTGTGATTCATAGAACCCCGGCAGATGGTGTGATTGATGTTGCTGTTGTGGAAGAAGATGGAGGCTTGGCCATCGGCCTTGCAGGTGAGATTGACCACAAAGAAGACTGAATGCTTCGTTGTGCTATCATGACGCCAGCTGCAGAAGACTCGTCGGGCAGAAGATCACACAAGAGGTAAGCAAGAAAGCAGAAGAGCAGAGCTTCACATCTACTGAGATGCTCAATATGGCCTACGCAGTATCGTTTTTCTTTATATTTGCGACACTATGCCGGCCGCTCTCAACAGACAGATTACTTCTTTGTGTCAGTGTTAATGATACCTCATTCCTTCTAGAAGTTCTTCCGGATCAGGATCATCTCTTGGTACTCGTTGGACAATCTAAGTACTGTCCATATGTCATCTATAAGGTACGCTGTATGCGTGTCTACTTCATAACGATCATGATGGAGTCAAAAAGTCAATCGACCAACGCATTGACAGGCAATAATACTCGTAGATCTCGAGCCAGGCACCTCATTGCATAGGTACCTAGATGTCCGGATATCCATGCCATCATCTCCGTTTCCTAAGGGTCTACAAAGTAAAATACAAATGTCCCAAAACTAACCATTTCCCGAGACCCTCATTATTGCCCCTCGGCCGAGGGGCCTCTCCCTTGGCTCTGTAGGTCTCGAAGACCCCTCGTGGCCCTCTAACTACCAAGATACCTAGGCGTGCTAGGTAAGAACTAAACGTCTGACTCTCAGGCCCCTCGGCCCCTCGGGCCTCTACTCCATAGCCCCCCTGAACCCCACTAAGTTACACCTTTTGTGTGCTCTGAGCTTGTTTTGGTTGTACGGAGTAACACAGTCAATGACCCATTTGGAATTCTCTGTGCACAATAATAGGTACCTTACTTATGTTTTTATGTTTTTATGTCCTATTGTGTACGTACTACGTATACCTTGCCACGTACTCCATACGTACCATTACGTACCTGACCTACTCCGTACTTCCTATTCTGCAAATGTCACCCAAACCCACCATTTCATCCACCGAAACCCTTCCTCCACCAGTCCAATTTGTCTCTGGGAGGTATTGCCATCATGAGTAAGATTACTATTAGAATTCGTGGTAGTTGTGGAGGTAGGGTTCAAAGTAGAGGTCGATGCAGGTGTGGAGGTGCCGTCAGATGACAAGATAGGATCTCCCAGCCCCGATGTCCTTGCTTCCAGAACACTTCCTACTTCGACGTGTTTGATCAAAGAAGTCCACTCTGTTTGAGCAATGGCCTCTTCCCAGAACGTGGTCCAGCTCGTGTGATTGTGTCTATATCTCCACTGACCGTCGCCGGGACGACGTTCGTATTCTCCGGCGTTGATGTTGGCGGTTTGAGCGCCGACGATGAGAGCTTTTGTATGTGTAGATGATTTCTCTCCTGCTTGGGTTTCTTGTTGTTGTGGACCAATATCCTGGGCATTCCGGGTTAAGAGTTTCAAGACTCGATGGGCCAGTGCCTTCTGACCAGGAAGGTCGAATAGATGAAAGACCGCGCAGACATGTAGAATCCCAACCTTGCCGTCGAGTTGAGCGAGAGGGGCAGTTGGCGACAGATCAAACACGTCTGCGGGAGCAATGAATCGAGATACTGGGAATCGGTCTCGGTCGCAGAACAAGTCATAGCCACATTCAATGAATTCGGGTCGTAGGTCTGCTCCGCGAAGGCGACTTGCATCAACCCCGTCGCAGATCAGTTTGCGAATATCTTGTCCTAGACAGCATCCTAGATCGAGAAACAGCCAGTTGTGGCCTTGGCCTTCGTCTTCGTCGCCTGGGTGATCTTTCAATGCCGGTAGAATATCCGTGTGGTATAATGGATGGATACTTAGGTCCAAGTCAAGGAACCGCCATCGACCTAGACAAGGATACGGGTGTCGAGCGTATGCTCTGTCTCGAATCCGTGTAATGTGTTCTCTCTGTGCTTCCTCTGGGATTCCACTGTATGATGACAGCAGCGTCGACATGCCATTGGGAATTGTCCGTAAAGTTGGCTGATAAAACCGAGCGGAATATCTGGCTATACTAGGGTCGGCTGATTCGACCATTGCTGTCAATTGGCAGAGGATATTTCAGCAGGTGGTTGAAAACGTACGAATATTTTGGACGGGTTCAAATGTCATCAATGCTTATTACGTAGGTAGTTGATGGTGTTGCGATGATGCAGAATTGCGTGATGAAGTTCTCCAGGAGTTCTCAATAGTAGCCGATGACGCGGCCATTTCGGTCAGTGCCGCTTACTGGGGTGAATTGTAAGGTTATGTCGTGACCTAACTTTGTATACAAGTTCTACATCTGATGTATCATCGAGACAGTGGAAGAGTTTCCATACTATAAGCAACTCCAGCCTGATCGCCCTGAACCTTGTAAGAACCGCCCTACCACGCAGGTAGGGTTGCAAGTGTCCATCACATCGTCTAATCGACTACATCAAGTCTTTTCTGTCGTAATTTGATCATGATTGTTGGATGCCAACAGATGACAAAGTCTAGGGTCATCTTCAAACTTTTAGTTTTTGTTTTGTCTGCCTCAACATGGAGCGACTCTCGTTGCAGACCTGCTTCCAACCACAAGTCCAGTAATACCACGACATACCAACGCGGATCCCCGGAACTGTCCTCAGTCTACCACCCACATCTGGCGCTTTGGTGAGGAAGCCTCACTAGTTTTCCAAGAAATCTCAATGTCAAGACTTCTCTCCTGGCCCTGCTTCTTGATATAAGTCACCTCGCCGGTAACATCGGTCCCGGCGATCGGTTGGTCAACGGGGTCCTTGATCAAAAACACACCCTGCATCCAGTGTGTAGCTTTTGAGTGGGATCCTGTCGAAAAGGCAGTCAATCCCCTTTCCGTTGCCTTTGCGGCCGTCAACCCAGGCGGCACGTCTTCTGACTTGGAGGTTGCAAAGATGATGTCGAAC
Source organism: Exophiala mesophila (assembly GCF_000836275.1). Classification (NCBI taxonomy): domain Eukaryota; kingdom Fungi; phylum Ascomycota; class Eurotiomycetes; order Chaetothyriales; family Herpotrichiellaceae; genus Exophiala; species Exophiala mesophila. Next base: position 600,345 of record NW_015622505.1, on the reverse strand, counting down.
CACACGATAAACCCTTCCAGATTCTTGAACCCGTCACGCCATTTCACGGCGAATGGCTTGGTGAAGACCAAATCTGAGAGTGAAGCACGGTGGAGATCGAGGTTTAGGAATGCCACACTCTCTGCACCAAGTTCCTTCTCGTCAACCACACGCACCAAGGCCTCATCGTGTGCCTTGTCCAGCATGGCTGTCATGTCGAACCCATATACGTTTCTCCAGAAGTCGATGTAGTCGGCCTTGAGTTCCGAATCAGCCAACGGTGCTATCCGTAGAGTTGCGTGGCTGGGAACCATCAATCCATCCTCAGCCAGATATTTGTCTCGTGCGTAGAAGACACTGTCGAGCATACTCTCGTACAACAGCACATAACCCATCCACTCGCTGACAATGATGTCGACCTTTTCGACTGGCAGGGTCACCTCCTCGATCTTGCCCCTCAGGCACTTGATTGTGTCCTGAAACCCATTCTTGAAGATATTCTCCCTCGCCTTGTCGATAATGTCCGAGTTGTCGACTGCAATCACAAGCTTGGCACCAGCTTTGGCACAGAACATGCTGAGAATGCCTGTACCACATCCGACGTCTAGCACGGTCTTGCCTTTGAAGAGATCTTTGTGGTCATACATAAAGTCGCGATAGGCATCCGTGCGGATAGTATCCTTGATCATGGACTCGTGGATGGCGTTGTAGGCATAGGATTCAAAATAGCCCTTCTCGATGCCCTCGGCCGTCTTGTCCTTTTCGGACCCAGCTTGTTGCGCTTTCGCACTGCTGGAACTGCTCGGGCCAGCAACATCAGGTTTTCCTTCAAGTCCGTCTAGTAAAGCACTTTGCACCTGCTCACGATACGCCGTGAATTGAGACTGTAAGGCGGCAAGTTGTTCTCGCAATTGCTCGACTTCATTGGTCGGGCCTGAGTTACTCGCTTCATCGTCGAAAACGTCATCCAGGCTGAAGAGCAATACATCGTCTTCCAACACCGGCTTCAAGTACTTGTCGTCATCGAACAGAGATTTGGATGAAGTGTCGGGTTTCGTGTTTCCATTCTTGACTTCGGATCGGACGTAATTGATGAGTTTGATCAATCCAAAAAAGTCCAAGCCTTTGGCAGAATAAGTCAGCAGGTTTTCCGATTCAATGCCACAAGAGGTCTTACCGTGATCTTGCCGTAACCTCCAGATATCAAAGCCATGTTTCTCACGAGCGCTTTCCAAGAGTCGTCGTGGGTCGGAGAAAGTTTCCGAGTCAAACAAGGAAATGAGCGTTAACTGCTCCTCGTCCTGCTCGACGTCCTCCCACCCCTCGTCATCACGTGTATCGAGAGGGTCAGTGATGGAGGAAGAATCACTGTAGTCATCCCTCTGTCCAATAGGATCAGACATTTTCAAAATCCTTGAAAAGTGTGAAAGATTTCAGCGATTGAATTTCCAAGTTTGTCAATACGGGGGAAAGGAAAAGTTGAGCGATGCACACACCCGTGGATGCTGCGATGAATTTAAAGGCCCGAAAAGAAAAATTGATCAAGTGTAGACACGACTCGGCTAGTAGCTGCGATCCAATTAATTTTATATCCTTGGACAATTATTTTTTTCGATTCTCACTTTCGAGGGAACGAGGCTACAGAAATTGCCAAGACAACCCGGAGTATCAATTTCCCGGCCAGTATTATCTACCAAAATGTTAGGCGAGGCTGTCATATTCAGTTGCCACAGCATCGTCCTTCTCCCTTTCTTCTATCTCATCAGACCTCGAATCTAGATTGATTGGACAGAGACTCAACCAGCCAATGATTCTGGACCAGAGGTTTGCATCTTCAGGATGACAAATAGATCATGTCGGGCCCACCAACTTCTCAGCCGTTTTCCATAAATATAGACTGGAATAGCCAGTAGACAAAGGAAAATCGAAGTGCCACCAAAAACATACATGATCTCTTCCGGGCCTTTGGCTGCGACCCATGGATTGGCAAAGTTGCTTAAACCGTAGAAGAGGAAGTTCTAGGCACGGTTAGCCACATTCGAGTCTAGCAATGAGGTGCTGTTAGTGGCCTACCTTGAATAACATATTCATCACAAAGATCTCGTTGCTCTGGCTTCGGAACGAATCAAGGCCATATGCAAGGGTTGCGAAGATTCCAATAAGAACCCCAACCATCATCATGCCCTGTAGGAATGAGCACAGCTCTGCAGCCGCACCGATTTCCAACGTGTACCCGAATAGAAACATGCCGATGCCGCAGAAGATACACGCTGGGAACATAAAAACCAGCCGGAACTCGGGCTCGCTAGAGTGGTACCTGGTTAGCGTGTGAATGCTCTGGGTGTTCTCCCCTCACTTACTAGACTCCCTTGTTTTTCTTAGTCATGTACTTGATCACATAGTCCCCGAAGAAACCACAGACAAGCGACCCGATCAATCCTCCAACAAATGGCCCGACGCCAATATATCCGATCTGAGCAGCCCCAAAGTTCCACGGCGGGCCAGAAAAAATGCCTGCGAGAATGATTGCCGAACCAACATACCAGCTGTTCAACAAGCCAGATGCGATGACAGCATAGCAGGCTGCAGGATTCAACAGGGTGAGGAAAGGCCCAAATAAGAACTTGACGATATTGTCCTGCGAGTATACTCCAGTCCAAACCGCAAGTTCTTGAACGAAGGTCTTCTTCTTAGGGATAGCGGGACGACCTTCGACATCTGTTGATGGCGTCTTGTGCTCTCGTTCAATTACCACTAATTTATCCAAATTATCTTCCGAGCCGATCGTCAAATCCGTGTCGTAGCGTCGGTCGCGGATGTATGTTGTCTCGGGACAGAACAAGAACATGAGTATGAATTGGACGACCAAGAAGATCTGGAACATGTGGAATAGCCACAGCCACCCTAGACTCTGAAAGACTTGACCACAAATGATTGAGGCTAAGCTCGAGGCAGAATTGAGGATAAAGTTGATAATGGCAATGCGTAGGCCTCGTTGGTGAACAAAGTAGATATCTCCTACGGTGGAAACGATGAGAGACTCGAACGCCGATGTAGAAAAGCCTTGGATGATTCGTGCCGCCAGGAGATACTTGTAATCGATTTTGGCCTGACCAACCGCTGTCCCGATGATGGCGAACAGGGTTGACACCAGGAACACAGGTCGCTTGCCGTACTTTCGACTAAAGGCCGAGACTGTTTAAGCTTGAGTGTGAGTTCACAAGGCCAACTACAACGGAAGAAAGTCAAGCATACCGAAAGGGCCAATGCACCCTGCAGCAAGAAGGTTGTATCCTGATGCCATGACAACGGTATTGATGTCTGTGTTGATCTGTTGCGCCATTGAATAATACGACGCATTGAGAAGCGGGCCCTGACTAAGTCAACTGTCTGATGTATGTGGTCTCACTGAATGCTACAGGGTACTTACATTGGTTCCCGCATTCAACATGGCACCAAGACATAGGATTGCAGTAATTGCCTCTTTTTTCCATTGTGACCAGTTCAATGGATCATTGGGATCTTCACTGGGTTGGGGAGAGAGGACAATATGTGCATCGCGCCCTGTCCCGTGTTTCAACCCTCGAGTGACTTCTTCAGTGTGCGCAGCCTCATCGTTGAGCAAGACTGTCCCAGGGACATGGTCAAGTTTTGAATCTGATTGTCATGGTCAGCGTCATAATAGAGCCAGTGGATGAAAGTATAGCAAACCTTCAAGTACTCCGAGGCCCATGGTGGAGGAAGTCAATATTCCAGATTAGGCACAACGGTTCACGTGAACAAGGTAGAGGAACACAAATTCAGGCGACGATCGAGTTGATATTTGATTGCGAGACTTCTGGCAGGGACCAGGCGTTAGATATGTATTTTCTCACAACCCTGCTCGCCTGCAGCAACCCCACAGCCAGCAACACTCTCAGAGGCTAGAGCGGCCTTGTCAAGAAACTCACCTCCTCATCACAAGCGACCCAAGGCTAGGAGCTAAACGTGGGTAGCGGGAAAACCCCATCAAACTCTGCCTGGAACTGTTACAAGGAGAAACGGCAATTGAGGTAAGAAACAACTGCCGTGGGAACAGAGAGTAGTGCTTCCTAGCGCAAAGGGGAAGATGACCACCGTTGACAACACAATTGACGTGAACGTTTGGTCCTGCTACATAGCTTCCATGGCCCAGGTTCTAAGCAAATGCCGAAGTAGCTGGCTTGAAGTTTACACGAGTTTACACGAGGTTTGATGGATGATGTGTGGGCGAGGCGGTCCAACCCCACATCTTGACCCCGGTTTCTTGATGGGTTCATTCCAGCGAACCGACCCATGCGGAGAGACAAGGAGTGGGGAGCCGAGGATGTACAGAGTATATCAAGACAGAACTTGAAAGAGGATATCGTCTTTCCTCTACTGTATCGACGTTAAAATGGCGGTATGCGAAGGAGGACACAGTGGTTATTAACGCTTTTGAATTGTCATCACTGACTCATTTCACGTTCAACCTGAGGATTGCTCAAATCAGATCCAATCTCACCCGTTCTTCGTCAATGGATTTAGCGAAAGCCAGTACAGCGGTGCCAGTTGGTTCATCAATCTACCCACCGGAGAGGCTTCTCCAGGTTCTTCGCACCCGGTACGGATATTGCCCACTGACAGCTACCCGGACATCTCCCACTCACTTGGCCCAAAGAGCCAAGGGCCCTGGCATGGTTGTCTAGATCTCCATCTGTTCACATGAGACTCTGTTCTGGCCACTTAGGTTGGTATGATCCAACAGTGCGTCACGATGAATGGCCAGTTTCGATGTAATCCACTTCGCCTCGGTCTACACTTTGGCTCCATTCGACAGACTCCGTAATGTGGTTTGTTTGTTGAAAATCATTCGCTGGTTCAAAGTGTCTAATGTTCTATCAAGTAACAATATCCTGGCCTTATCTTTGCTTTTCATTATTCGTTTTCAGTTCCGTCATCATTAGCGACTGGCCGGCTACCTTCTAGAGGAAAGCGAGCGAAGAGTAGAATGGCGAATCCCACAAATGCAACAGCCTGAATGATTAAATCAAAAGTCAGTGGGCGTGCGCAAACTAAAGGGAGAGCGACTCACGGCGTTGCAAGTGAAGACCAAGTGGGGCTTTCCGATGCTGGTGAAGCCCGCAAACACAGCTCCAAACACAGAAGCTAATGTCGAAGACGACATTAGTACAGTATCACAAGGAAGAGGATTCTTTTGAGCTCAGATAGAGTATAAGCTTAATGCTGACTTACTTGTGGATAATCGGGCCATGTTCTCAACGAGACTGATGCCAGCAAGGGCGTCCGTCCTTTCGGAGCTGGTGGCAGAACCTCCGAGCATTTGAAGAATGGTGCCTTTGGAGGCGGAACCAGTACCGGAAGCAAATGGGAGAATTGCAGCTACCAGATACATCTGCCACCCTCGATGCACAAACGAGCACAGAAGGGTAAGTAAGCCATCGGCAAGCAAGGATGCCTTTGTGTATGTCAGGTCGAATGTAAATGTCTGCTCTGACTTAGCCTGTGGATCTGATGGAGGCGTAGGAAGCAAAGGCTGTTGTTCAGAAGGCTTTGAAGCATTAACATTCTGAGTGGGTGTAAGGCGCCGACCCAAGGCGATCAACTGGGGAAAGACAAAGGTCAGGAAGAGACCCCTGAGCATGGAGAACATGAAGATCAGCCAGCCGTTTTGCTTGGTGCCAAAATCAAAAACATCCGTGGCGTACAACTGCAGTAAAGTGACAAGATAGCCTACGGCCTCCAATTAGCGAATTTTGGAAGAGGTGACCGGGGAAAACCCACCTGTAGCGAGAATGCCGAGGAAGACACCACAAGCGAGCAAGAATGCACCATACTCGGTTCGGACAAGCCCATCTCTCCCGATGAATTTCTTGGGCATAAATACGGTGAGCGGGCCGAAGTAGCGAGTGAGAAGCCTTGTCTTTTTCTCCTCGTTGCTTGATTGCTGGGGTAGATGTTTATTTTCAGCAGGAGGAATGTAAGGCAAAAAGGTGAGGACATAGAAGCCGGCGCCAGCGAAGAGGAGAAAGGCAAGACGAAACGGTATTTTGACACCGTATGCCTCAGCTACGAGGCCACCAGCGAGGAAGCCAAAAGCGGACCCAGCCATGGCGGCCCCTGTAACTCTCCCAAGGGCGGCAGTTCGGCCTTCGTGTTCAACGATGTCGGTCATGAAGGTGTTGAGTACGAGAAGATAGCCACTGGGACCGCCGATAATGCTCACAATCTGCGAGGACTGGACAATGTTGATTCCGGCATGACCCCAGACCTCGACACCAACATTCTGGATGAATAAGCGGACAGCAGGAAAAGAAACTTGAATGAACAAGGTTGCCTTGACACCAATGCGCTTGATCAGATATCCTGTCCAGAAGAGATTAAAAAGACCGAACACGGTTGTGGTGGCGCCTAGTATAGATATGGAAAGCGCGGTCGACGCTTCAATGGCGTGGATTGAGCATCTATCTGATGAAGAGGGGCCTGGAATCACGGGCGCTGACAGGTGCACAAAATAAGACGTCAGAGAACTCGGTGGATGTACAATGGAGTCATCTCGCTGGGACGGATGGTCTTGATAATAGGCGTCGCAGGTCATTAGCCTGAAGACATAGAGAAGTGGGACTTGAGTGACACCAAAGGCCAGACTGGTGAACAGTGCACAGAGGAGGAGAAGGTATTTCGTAGACCGGGGCCATTTGGGAGCGATGACATCGGGTAGATCATATTCAGAGTCGGAGCTTGAGTCATCTGGGATAACTTCTCGGACGGCTATGCTCTCTGCAGCACTGAAATCCTGGGAGCCCGTTCGACGCAGAAGACGGGACTCATCATCGTGCTGGTGGTGATGTTGTCTGTGGTGAGAGGCAGTGAGTGAGAGCCCATGGGCATCCTCTTGAGAATCAGTTGTCGTCATCTTTTGGTAGAGAGCCAACTGGAGCCGTAGGCGGGCCAGCCAATGATGAGGTATCTCTTGGATCCAAATCCAGGGCGATCACCACTTCAACTCAAGACATGGGCGTCAAGAATCTTCCGAAAGTCAAAGAGTTCCACAGTGTCCATGACACTTGGAATGTAGAGGCGTCAAAGTTAGTGAGAGAAGAGGAGGGACGCTGATCAATCAGCCTTGGTAAAGTGAAAAGAAGTGGTGGGAAGAGAATGTCGCCATCGCTGTCGCCATCGGGTTAGTGGTTTGGGATGAAGATGCGGCCCCTAGTCACGTGATCATCCATCACGGAAACTCGGCAGGCGCCACCCAGGCTGCGGAGAAGCAATCAATCAAATCGGCAGGAGCGATAGCAGATACCGTGGACTGTGTGGACTCTGGAGGCAACTGCGACAACTGCTTGCTGCTTTCATCGTCAAGCTCCACAACCCTCACTGTTGACCACCCTGTTGACCACCCTCACATTTCACTCTTTGAAGCATTAGCCATGCGGTTTTCAGCATTGAGCACATTGGTGCTCGCCGCCAGAAGCGCCTATGGCTATGTTGACTCCCAGCCCTTCTTCATGTTCTCCACCTCCGAGTATGTCTCCCTGACTTCCACATGCGAGATCCCAATCACCATGTGTAGCTAACACGACTGGCGCATTTACAGACTCCTCACATCATCCTCAGCACTCCAGTCCGCGTCGTCAGTCACATCCGACATTGGTCTCTCCCTCTCCAGGTGCCCTTCAGACTATTACATCCTGATCGAGCAACATGGCGTCAGTGGTCGAGATTACCAGTCCACCAAGAACATTCCATTCTTAGCCCAAAGGCTGGCCCATAACCCCAATGGAGGTGTCAGGAGCAGCATCACCATCCCAGATGTCATAGGCAAAATCCATGTCGAAACATGGATCGAGCTCCTCCAGTCAACCTGCGGGGTCAAGACAATCCAGATTGATGCATCCAAAGGAGAGATTCCCACAAACATCGGACCTGACCCAACCCTCATCAGAGTCAAGCTCAGTGGTGGATCTTCAAAGAAGAGCAGCGATAGTCTAGTCAAAAACGATGCATTCTTTGCTTCTATCTTTGACGTGCTTCCCACCGAAAGCTACACAGTTCTTTACACCACAACCCCATCATGCAAGAAGTCGACCCAGGCAGCGTCACATCTGGAGAGCACCTCGTACGAAATGGACTCGACCTTACAGGAGGCAATCCACTTGGACTTGAAGCGGGACCTAGGCGACCTGGTCTCCGACGCTAGCAAAGCCGAGAACCAGACCCTGATTGATGGACCGTTGTTTGACAGATATCAATTCTTCACTCCAGGTACACACCCTCCCACTTTGGCACAGATCTGAGCCTCTATCACGGAAACTTTGACTAACCCCGCTCCAGGCATCTTCATGGGTCTTCTTGCCGGCTTTTTCCTCCTCTCCATTCTGTACGTGGCCATCTCGGCCATCTCCTCCCTCCAAGTTACATATGCTGCCTTTGACAAGGAGACTGGTGCTTTGGCGGGAAAGAAAACTCAATAGAATGCATACGCAGAGCAATTTGTGTATCTTTATGACCTGTGTTCAACAGTTCCATTTTCGAGACGGCTGTTTTTGATGGCAAGGAGGAGAGGTTTCATGCTTCGATATATTGCCATGGTAGAGGTAATTGGAGTTCAACTATGCAAGGCTCTATATGTTGCTTGCAATCCCTATGTCAGACAGATCGATAGGCTAGAAGCGGCGTAATGAAAGAATGGCAGGACTGATCTTGTGTCGACATGGAATAACGAAAGAACGAAAAGAGAAGATGGGACAGCTCGGTCCGTGATAACCTCCTTGTAAAGCCTTGTCGCTTCAAGCGAATAGTCCAGAAAGCACATGAGCATGTCCAACTGGCCCCTTTTGCTTATAGAGTGTACAAGAAATCGGGCCTCTTGTCACCCAACCGGTCAATTTCTTCGGCCGTCTTGCCCTCAACCCAAACATCCCTCTTACCTGCCCGTCGTTTCGCGTTCTCGCCTCGCAGAAGAACATGCTGGAGAATACTCCCACCAAACAAGAAGACGGTTAAATACGCCAGGACTACTGCATGGCCGGGCCTAAAGCGAGGTTTGTCCTCGGCACGGTAGATGTTGGAAGCCACGATACCTTGAATATAACTGTCAGTCCTTCATTGTCGCACTGTGCCTTTGTTATGTAGCTCACCGTTGAGGTTACCCCATCCTATGACGAAGCCTAGCGAAATGCCTCGCTTGTAGACTCCTTCCACGTTGTTCGCGGTCCAAGAGATGGTGTTGGAGATGCATGGATAGATCCCCATGGCGCCGAGGAATGTCCCTGCATATTGGACATGTGGTGTCCCAGATCCCAGCAGCATGGCGAACCCTGTGATGCCAAACAGCGACATGCCAATATTGCAGTACCCTGGTCTCCAGTTAGCAACCCGTGTCAGAAACCATAACTTTAGGCAAACCAGACCTCTCTTCCTTGTCCTGTCCGCAAGGAAACCAATAAATATTGTCATGACTGCTGCCACGGCGTACGGCGGTACGCTCAGTAGTTGAGCATGCACATTTTTGTAGCCCATCTGTTGAACAATGGTTGGTAGGAAAAGCGAAAAGGCGTATAGAGACTAGAAGATGTCAGACGACGTATCTAGCTGCTGGTAGATCCCATGGAGATGATTCGTCACTTACCCCGTCACAGCCCATGTATATTATCATTCCGGTGTATGTTTTCCAATCTTTCAAGCTCGCCCAAAGGTAGGCCAGTTTAAACTCTTCATGCTCTGCGCTAGATTGCTGGTCGGCCTTGAGACGGCGAATGACACGACGGCGGTCGTCTTCCGACAAGAATTTGGCCTCGTCGGGAAAGTCATGGATCTGAAAAGGTCAATCATGGCCCAGAAAGCCTGCAATGCATGATTGATTTGACTGACCATCCAAAAGGAGATTATTCCCACTATAACGGTGGCAAGCCCCTCGAGAATGAAGATCCACGCCCATCCTGGCTTACCACCTACACCACGCATATTGACAATGGCGGCCGCCAGTAGACCACCAAAGGAGCCAGCTAGTGCAGCTGCACTGAAGAAAATTGCTGCGCGAATGCCGAATTCGCTTCTCCTATACCAGCAACTCAGGTAATAATTAACCCCTACAAGGGCGTGAGAGTCGCACAAGCAATAAAGCGGATACTTCTGCCTACCTGGAAATAGTCCAGCTTCAGCCAAGCCTAGGAACCACCGTGCTGCCATGAGTCCCGAGAAGTTATGGACCAAGCCCATGGTGGTCATGACGATTCCCCATAAGATCATGATTACCGGGAGGAAGATAGAAGGCCTGAATCGTTTGAGGAGAATCTGAGTTAGGGGCTCAAATAGAGAGTAAGAAATGAAGAAAATGGTCAAAGTATCATTGTATTCGTTGTTGGTCATGTTCAGATCCTCTTGAAGGCCGTCGATTTTGGCATTTCCAATGTTGGTACGGTCCAGCTATTGGGGACGGACGTCATCAGCATGGTCGCAGGTGAGAGGAATACTGGCTTGCTGCAAACAAAAGACTCACGAATGATATGAGATACAGAAACGTTAGCCATGGAATTAGAGTGAAATCCAGTTTCCATAGAAGCTTTCGGTCCTGTCTTGAATGTCAGATGGCCGCAACTGTAGAGTTGCCAGGTTGACGCACAATTGCCTGTCGCTCAGCCTCGGACAAGTGCTCATCAGGGTCTGTTATCCCGAGAATATCGACTGGCTGTGCTTCAGTAGCATATTTCTCACTGTCTGCAGGGCTAGGTACATCTTCAGAAGAAGATCGACGTGGCTTGTCGGCCATGGCTATCAAATACAATAGCAGTGAATGACGATTTGGGTCACAGCTGCGAAGGGGAGTAGCAGTACAGGTTTGAAAACCGACAGATGCCGGAAGAGAAAACAGGTAGGAGAAGATTACCAACCTTGAGGGCATATCGAGGAAGTCTTCCCTTGAGAGGGCGTTCCTGTGGTCTAGGGTACTCCTCATCGGACTGGCAACCTGGAGTAGCATGAAAGCAACCCATGTATAATCAAGTTGTCCTTACCTGATAGAGGTATAGTCCGGTTCAATGAGAGTTGGAGAAGGGATAGCGAGAGTCACAAGGGCGACAGAATGCATATTGCTGACCACAGGAGAACCAGCCATATCTGACCACCATGTCGATCCCCTCATCAAGCCTTCTTAGCTCCCTCCGCTAAGCATTGTCCATTTACCGCCACAAAGCTTCCGCTGTCGTCACTCCTGTTGCCCATCCCCGTCTAAACGAATATGCGAGGTGGAGGACTTTCTCCGAAAGAAATCTCTTAACGGACAGTCTTTTTCCGATATCGTCAGCCGCTCAAAGCCGATATGTCAGCAAATAAAAGGTCGGGCAGTAACTGACAAAGCGTTGCTATTGGATTCGCGGTCCAAAGCAGATATGAAGGCAGCAAACCGACTTGCTTGAGAGGGAAGATATTGGACATTAACTAGATTTGGACAGGCAAACAAGAAATGAGCAAGCTAGCGATCGCTCAGTCATCCACGAAAAATGGGGCCAACATATACACCACCACTACTTCATTGAGAGATGGACCAGAGCTGAAGAATGAAGATGTCGTTATTCATCTGAACTGGCAGTCACGATGCGGCAAGGACGGCAAGGACGTACACGGTAGGTACGCAGCGTCGCAGTATCGCAGACCGTTGAGGGTTGCTCTTGCCTTGTAGATATGGTCTATCCAGACGCAGCAGCGCCCTGAAGTCATCGTCGCTCAAACGCAGCTTCACATCAGAAGACGCAAGCATGGCTTGGGTCAGACTCACTTCGACAACCTAGCCAGTCCATGTGCATCACTGTATTCTACTGTCACATACCTTTGTTATCAGAATCTTCACTTGCTCCGCGGCTCTCTGTTCCATTACTGTGACCAAGCAGCATGACTCCCTCTCCCTCCTCTAGGGTCCCACCCGCGGATCCAAATCGACTGTTCAAGTACCCTCCCATGGAGCGACAAGATCTTAATCAATCTCAACTTGGCAGTTTCAAATTCACCCCAGTTGACAGTGCACAGTCGATCCAGAATGCGGCTGCGAGATCTCTAGCCCATTCCTTTGCAACTTGTATTTCATCAAGCCCCCACCCTTCTTGTCATCGCCCACAATCCTCTCTCAACCAATCCACCCCTGCCTCTCCATCAACCGATCCAAGCTTCTTCAATAATCATATCAAACCGGATTTGGCAGAGTCGAGACTTCGCTTGGGCCCAGCTGCTTTTCGTTCTGCTGTAGAACACGCCTCTGTCAGTCCCATCAGAAAAGATCGCTATGCATTAGGCCAGAACTTTGCCAACCACTTCGAAGCTGGTCAACACAATTACCTGCCGCCAACCTTGATTGACTTAGGAAGAGATCTGCATCACAAGGTAAGCCCATCTCCTGCTCACACTTCCATCCTCCCTGCATCACTATACCCCCTGTCAATGCACCTCAATCACTCGGCGCTCTTTTCGCTTCACAAACACTTCTTGTGCCCCCTTTCTGACATATCAGATCTGTAGGCAAACTCATTGGTTGCTCTATCTCGCTCGCCTGTCATGGATTCAAACAACTTCTCCACCATGTCTCGCATGAACGACAAGGGCATCGAATCATCAAGAGATTCGGATGACGGCTCCACGCTCACCAAATCGCTCTGCACCGCTCTCGCCAATGAACAGGAAGCACATCAAGCCACCAAGACTGCCTCTCTCCAGCTCAGCAAGAAGGTCATCCAGCTTGAATCTGACATTGAGAAGCTGCAAAATGACATGAAGAGCCGTGACTGGACCATCAAGATGCTGAAGGGCATCATCACGAACAAAGAAGAGGAATCTGTCAATCGAGACGCGAAGCTCGAAAGAAACGCTAGATCCTCGTCTTCCAATGATGACGACACCGATCTGAGAGAGTTCTACCGCAATCACCGACAACTTGCCAAGCAGGAGAGGACCTCGATCTTGTACGATGCACTCGAGAGGCAAAAAGTTGAATATGAGAAACGTGGCTATCCTGCAAAGCAGCAGCTCCCGCTTCGTCCTCGAAATGATCATCAGAAAGAAGGTTCGACAAACGACGTACAGCTGTACAACTTCGAAGCTCTGCAAAGTCCTGAGGTGCAAAAGACCCTCAGTAAGGACTGGCAGCAAACCCTCCGAAAGCACTTTTCTGTGGAAAACATCGAAAACATCAAAAACATTGTCAAAACCCCGGGAAACCCTTTGGTCCGTCCAGACAAGCTTATGGAGCTGTCTCCAGACTCTACCCCAAACTCTGACAGCACATCCAAACAGGAAAGACAAGTGGCTCCACAGATGCAAACCACCTTCCCAAACATGACAAATGGAGGACAACAGAGAGATGGATCAAGCAGCGAGAAGAGCAGCCAGGTCATCGAGTATAAGATGCCAAGCCAATTTCCTGGCCACCCCAAGTGGAAAGTTAGTAAACAAAACCCGATTTTCGATGACGTGGAAGAAGTCAGTAGCGCCAGAGCGAGGGGAGGTCCACCGATGAATCGCGGCTCGCAGTTTTACAATCACCCAGTGCGGTATCTTCCGGAAGATGCTGTCACAAGCACAGACTGCTATCGCACCGTCATGGTTTACGACATTCCAGTGGGAACGAGTGTCAAGGAAGTTCTCAATATTGTGAAAGGCGGCTACCTCGAATCCATTGAGCTCGTAGGGCCAATTGGGAATGCGACCAACTTCATGACTGCCCGACTTGTCTTCATTCATGAGTCTGGAGCCATGGGGATGATTTCACACCAAGGTGTCAAAGGGCTCGAGATCAATGGCACAGCCGTACACGCCTGGTTGGTACAGGAGCCGACATACCCAAGACCCAGTGATATGGACGATGAGATTTTCGGCGAAGAACAGGCGTCAAGGATCCTCCTCGTTGGTGGCGTCGACCAGAGCCACTATGAGCTTGTCCGATCCCGGTTGGAACTTCTCAACCTCAGCCAGTGGGTGGTTGAATGTGCACCATCATGGGGACACTACGTGGCTGTGGAATTCACTTCGGTCAAGTACGCAATCAAAGCGCACCACGCGTTTCGGCACGACTTTTTTTTCCACGAGGCAGATCTGACTTACGACGATGATTATTGTTGTAAGGCTTAGGTGGCCGGTCAGCCCCTGAGACGATGAGTCTGATGGTTGAATGGGAGGCACACGCAAGAACGGCCTGAGGCTTGCAAACGTGGAGTGAATCAGCATATGTAGTCTAGCTGCCCTGTATGGGAGATTGCTGGAACAGGAGAGATTGCTCCAAGTACCAGGAGTATGAGATAGACGAATAATTCGTAAAGATGTTGTAGCATAAGCTATTTATGAGCAATGCGGTGAGAATCAACGTTCAAAAGGACGAGGAGATGTTTGATGACGCCTTGCCATTTTCGAACTAGCGCCGTTCTTCAAAATTCGCCCTCTGGTTGGTGGGCAACGTTGTCAATAAAATATTCTCAATACAATGTTCTTCGCCTCCCCATAGGAATGTAAGCCCAAGGAGAAGGTCTTTCGTCCTGTAGAGAAGCGACATGTCTGATGCACCGAGTCGAAAACGGTCCCGGTCATTGAGCGCCGGGGCCGGGGATGACAGTGAGTCCTCGGATGATGACTTTGGCCCGGCGTTGCCATCTTCTGTACCCCCAAAGAAAAAGCGCAAGCTGCCGTACGAATCGTTGTATGTGGATGCCCTGCCCAAGGGGATCCGCTACTCCAAGTCCTTGATGCACAAGGAGCAGGTGTCGACGGTGACTGTGGCTCCTTCGCCTGTCGACTTTGTCATGACCACTTCGAGTGATGGAGTGGTCAAATTCTGGAAGAAAGTGGCCCACGGCATCGAGTTTGCCAAGGAATATCGGGCTCATGAAGGACGCATTGTCAGTTCTAGTGTCAGTGTTGATGGGACTTTGTTCGCGACTGCAGGCGACGATGATGACAAGACAATTAAGATCTTTGACGTGGTTACCTTTGACCTGTTGACAATCCTCGACCTCGAGCAGGCGGCGTCTTGTATCTGCTGGGTACACCGGCGAGGAGCGTCTCCAGTGCTGGCCGTCGGAGTTGGAAAGGTTTTCGAGCTTTACGATGGGCGGGGAGACTCACAGAAGCCAATCCATACTTTGGCATCACTCCATCGCGCTTCGGTGGTGGCGATGGCCTACAACTCTGTCTTTGACTGTGTGGTATCTGCTGACGCTGGCGGGATGGTGGAATATTGGCGACCTCATGAGAACTACGAGAAGCCCGACAATGTCTTCCAAATCAAGTCGTCCACCAACTTGTTTGATTTCAAAAAGGCAAAGTCAGCCCCTACATCGATTACAATCTCTCCGTCGGGCCACCAATTCGCCACAATCTCCTTTCCTGACCGAAAGGTCAGGGTGTTTGATTTTGCCTCGGGTAAGCTGTACAGGTCGTACGACGAGTCCATCGACACCATCACCACCATGCAACAAGCGGGAACGGCGCTGCAGAAGTTGGAAGAGGTTGAGCTGGGTCGAAGACTGGCAGTGGAGCGAGACTTGGACAGTGCGGCTCTCCGTCCCAAGATCAACGTTGTGTTCGACGAGTCGGGTCACTTTATCGCCTTTGGTTCCTTATTGGGTATCAAGGTGATCAACACGTTGACCAATCGCGTGATGAGAGCATACGGAAAAGACGAGCCCTTTCGAGCACTGAATGTGGCCTTGTATCAAGGAGCACCCTCGAAGAAGGAGGTTGTCACTGTTTCCATGGCTGCCTCGGCGAATCCGCTCCTGGACGAGGCGGAAGAACGGGATCCCATGTTGTTTGCCACTGGATACGGCAAAGTGCGATTCTACATGTTCACCAACGATCAAGAAATCAGCAAGTCGACCCGAGATGTGCAGAACGAGAAGCCGAGAGTGATTGCAGGCAAGAAGAAAGAGGAGAAGAAGGCGCAACAAGGAAGTTCAGCCATTCTGCACACCAATTATGGCGACATCCATATCCGCCTGTTTCCGGAAAAGGCGCCCAAGGCTGTAGAGAACTTTGTGACGCATGCGCGCAACGGGTACTACAACAGCACCATCTTCCACCGTGTGATCCGAAAGTTCATGATCCAAGGCGGGGATCCTCTTGGAGATGGAACGGGAGGCGAGAGTATCTGGGGGAAAGAGTTCGAAGACGAGTTCTCCGACCTCAAGCACGACAAGCCGTATACGGTGAGCATGGCGAATGCGGGCCCAGGCACGAACGGGTCACAGTTCTTCATCACGACCGAGAAGACGCCGTGGTTAGACAACAAGCACACCATCTTTGGACGAGCATACCAGGGACTAGACGTCATACATCAGATTGAGAATGCCAAAGTGCGCAAGGAGAAGCCTGAGGAGGACATCAAGATTGTCAACATTACCATTAGCTAGTACTGAGAAGATGTGCATAAATACAAGTCGCTGTCCCTGCAGAATTCTAAGGGTAGAGGAGGGTAGAGATGATCTTATTGTATAGCATCGCATCCCATTCACATCTGCCACCATCTCCGCACGCTGACTAACTCTGGAACTTGGTGACGGGACTGTGACAGGACTATGAACGCGCAGTTCGCGCAGATCCCCTCACTAAACTTTTTTCCCCAAGTACCTCAAACATCACACCCTCACCCAGCTGTGTTGTCTACTCATGAGTTGATCTAAGTCATTCATTCTCGCTGACTTGTTGTGATGATATAACTCTTTCCAAATAACCCTTGCGACTGGGTTGCGCCTTCCTGTTACAGCGTCCTTGTCTAGTACGCGCCTGTTCCTTCCTTGGCGCCGTAGTAGATCATCGCACCTGCCCTGCTGACTTGAAGTCTTGCTCTTTCTGGCGCGATGGTCAAATTGCGAGTCGCCGCAAGGGTCATCCCTGAAGACGAATACCTCGATTCTCTCTCCTCCGCCACTCCAGCCAAGTCACTTCGTAGTGAGAAGCGCCTCCTGGTTATCGTCCGGGATCCCTACACATGGCAGATCGGCACTTTGGCACTTGAGATCCAGAGAGCATACAAGAGTTGCTACCAGCAGTAAGTCGATCTAGCTGTTCCTACCGAGCGTATGTTCTGTGCTTACTCTCGACAGTGATCTGGCCACCATAAAATATCTCAAAGATGACGAAGACGACTGCGACCTCGACCCTCAACTCTATGTCTCCGATCTCCTGCTCGACGAAGGCAGAGCCCAAAGAGATGGCCATGATCAACGTGTTACAATCAAGGTCGTTCTTGAACAAGGAAGGACGCTCCGTGAAGGTTCAGTTGCCATTGGCGGGGTCTTGGACAATCCTGAGTTTCGCCTGCAACTTCAAGCATCCTCACGCCCTCCGGTTCCAAAGTTTACTGTCGTCAGTTCCACCTTGGGCAAACGCCAACCCTCCGACTACCCTGAGTGGGCCCTTAATGGGAGCAAGAGACAGAGACATGCAGACATACTCGAACCTGTCAGAGAAGACAGTTTGATGTCCTCAATCGAGCGAGAGTACCCCACAGAGCATCTTGATGTCGTTGCTGCCACTCAATCGCCTCCTCAGCACCCTCAAAACACCATCAAAGCCGAGTCTGCAGAGGCCTGGAGCACCTGGCGAGACATTCCTGCCGCGACGGTTGATGAGCTTGAAGCCCTGGCTGAAGAGCCACCAGGATTCTCATCGCTCAAAAAAAGCAACGGCACAAAAGCCAGAGCAACCCATCATCAACAGCCTAATGGCATTTCCTCGACCCATGTTGAAACCCAACCCTCACATCCTAAGCCTAATCTTCCGGTTACCCCGGTCGCAGAGCTGTTGAAGCCCTCTTCGGCTTCCCACCCCCAGCCATCGACGTCTTTCACCACTGGAGTTCGAGGGACCTTGCACAGCCTCTCCAACTCAGCGGGCAAGTTCAAGCGGACTGTTCAGAACAGCATTTACGACCTTCCCGAATCAGACATCGATGACTCGCAAATGTCGCCCAGATCCAAGACGGCAACTTTGCACCGAGACAAGTCGCGAGATCGCTTCTCCCGTATCGAAAATCTCAGGTCGCCGTCACTGGAAAGAGACCATGATCAAGCTTTCACCATCAATGAAGCCATCGATGCTCTCGACAATGAATCGGTCTTTAACGATGTTGCCCTGACCGAGCATGACTTCCGTGCTCAACCCCCGTCTTTGACAGACAAAGCCGCCGCTGCTGCTGCTGCCGCCGCCACCGACCACTCTTCTGATGACATTTATGAGGATGCAGAGAGCGTAGCTCCTGAAACAGATCCTAAACAAGTTCAATTTCGCACAGACAGCAAACCTGTATCTCAAATCGACACCCACTCAACCATGACTGCCAACAACCAAGTGACAGTACCGACTGTGCCCAAACACAAACTTGCCAACGCCCATGATCCGGCGCTCAACGGCCAAACTACAGCAAATAGTGATCCACAAAATAGTGAACCACGGAAGACTGAAACAAAGACGTCCAGGAGGAGATCGAGGCCATCACGCTCAGGTGATGGAAGTTCGAGGGACGGCAACTCCATCATTTCTTCACCAAGCAGCAAGACCAAATCCGTGACCATAGCAGATGTCGATCCTCAAGCCTCTCGCAAGAACGTCTCCTCTCAGCAACACACTCGCAGTACCGAGAGCCTTGATGAACAACTATCGCAGTCTTTGCAACAGTCAGCCCAAAAGTCCCTCAAAAAGCAAAGTACTGGTAAGAAGTCTGGGTCTGAGACTGCCATGTCGACAAATTCCTCTGTAAATAAGGAAGGCATAAATTCCAAAGGAACGACGTCGAAGCGTGGACCAAATTCGAAAGGCGATGCCAGACCTGGCCCTCCTTCTGTCACTGTCAACCTAGCAAAGGAGGCCGTCGCAACTTCAAAGCCACCAAAAACACCCTCAGCCCGCAGCTCGGGGCCAGCGACTAAATTTCAGGGCGAGGTCTCTTCTTCTAACCCCAAATCAAATAGACTTGCGGTCGACGACAGGACTGAAGCTAGAAAGAGTCCTTCGGTTCCAATAGGCTTGACCGAAGAAGAAATTAAGATCATGAAGAGCCGAGAAGGCATGACAAAAGAAGAGTACGAAGCAGATAAAAGAAGAAAGCAACTCGAGCAGAAACACGTTGATGCTGCCAAGAAGCGTGAAAGCTTCGGTAAACCGACAAAGACGAAGCCAGTTGCACCAACGCCCAAGAGCCAGTCTTCAGCCAGTACGTCTTCAAAAACAACCGTCCCCAATTCAAAGAGCAGTAAGAACATTACTGTGGAGCTTGGCGCAAAGGACGCTGGTAGCAAGAGATCAACAACTCAAGACACTGAGAATAGCAAAACCAAGGAGCCGTCGCAGAACTCAACACTTTCTTCGTCGCCAAAGGACGGTCTGGAGAAGTCAACACGCGATATCACTACCAAGACTCCTGCTAAATCGGCTCCACGAAATGTATCAGCAAGTAAAGACCGTCAAACTCCGAAGCCAAGCTCAGGCAAATTGGCCGACACATCGAAATCACAGGCTAGCACGCAAAAGCCCAATCCCACTGCAGCTCCTCCGACGATTCAGCAAGCAAGAAGTCTCAAAAATCTCCATGCTGCCCTCAAGACCGCTCACGAGAACGCCACTTCATCAGCAAACAGCTCTCGAAATTCTTCTCGTCCAAACCAGAAGAAGTCAATACTGGTTGTTTCGGACGATGACGACACCAGTGATGATGATAGCAGCGAGGATGAGAGTAGTTCCGACAACAAAGTCTCCACGAAACTCTCTACGGACAAGCTCTTGCAGGGGACAACGAGTTCTAGCAAAGTGAAGCCGCCCGTCGCGAAAGCTACGTCCTCGCCCTCCTCATCCTCATCCTCTGCAGACAGTGACGAGGATGCATATGAGCGCAAACAAACAGCAGCAGCAAAGCTTGCCAAATCGGCACTTAACAGGGCCAGATCAGCCTCGTTGGCCGCAGTCTCGCCTTCATCCACTGGTGAGGGTCTCCGGAATCGCCGACCAGATCCAAGCATCCGTGATGCTAGCATCGAGTTATCTGATGACAGTAGTGAAGATGACGAGCATAGTAAGAACGACAAGCTTTAGGAAAGCCAAAGAGGATGGACTGGCTGGAGTGGCAAGACAACAATCAGCCCTCGGATTGTGTATCGAAACCCAGGTGGTCCGAACAGGTCGTGGACAACAATCAAGAAAAAGCCAGTCTAATGTGTGACAACAGTGTTGGAGCTTAGTGCGTGTTGGGGGTTTGGATGCGGATAGGAACACGACGATCAAAGCAATTCAAGGAGGGTTTGCTTTGCATTTGAGGAAGCCGAAAAAGCCTTGCTGTTGGCAGAGATTGGAGTAGATCATCAGCAATTATTGCTTGAGTTGAATGTGTATGAGATCAGACTACGCAGAACAAAGTCGGCTTGGGACTTGAAGAAATGTTGGTTGGGCTCTGAACGAGTATGGAATGGTCAGGCTCATCGAGATCATCAACGCTCCAGTCTTGAAGATCACAAAATACCATCAAAAAGGCCAGTTTGGTGTCTGACTCAACTGGACGAATCACTGTAGCATCTTCGCGGAGCACATGGCAACACAGGGAAATCCCAAGTATTGTTCACACAGTCTGGGTTGGTTATCATCTATTTATCAATCTATCTCGTGATGCTCGAACATGCCATACCCTCCCCCCCCCCACCCCCCACCACAACCCCTCTGATGTTCGAATGAGCTTCCATACCTTATCTACTCAGTATATCGAATCCGCACATGTCCACACATGCGCCTTGTTCCAGTCAGCCAGGATAGGATATGTGTAGTCGCATGAGAGAAGAACAGGCATTTCAGGGACTCGAGAACATGGCACCAGTCCGTCCTGGTATGTCCGATCGGATGAGATGGGACATGGTCGTTAGGCTAGTGAGACAAGGTAGGTAGGTAATAGTCATGATATCTACCAGACTGAGTGAGAGAGAGTGAACCCTTGGTGGAGAAACGTAGAGATTTGAGCATGATGCAATTTGCCGTTCCTTTGGGACCATGGCTGTTCTTATACCTCATGCAGAGAATTCGCTATTCGTTGGGCTGTTGCTGGTTCCCATCGCAGGCCACAGTGCATGGTTCTAGTCTGAATTTTGGGGTGGCCCAGAGGTCCCTCCTTGTCGGCTACCATGCTTGATGATCCGTTATCTGCTGTCTGCGGTCGTCGACCAATTTCATGTCTTCATCATATTCTGGCTCCCTTCCGTGTTCTTTGCGTAAACACGCTCCCATTTCAACAACCAACTGATAACACAGCGTAGTTGCCATCTAACCCCCTATCTCATAAACATCTCTTACGAGCTCTCGGGTTCAATAGTGTTGCCAGCGACGATATTCGCCCAGCCGATCAAACGCCAATGCTTTTCGATTCTTCTGCTCAAGGCAATCTTCTCCCCGATTGCTGTACACGCGGGATTGGTCAATGTCAGCTTAGCAGCATCGGCCTTCACGCCCATGACCTTGGCACCCGTAGCAGTCGACCCAATGTTAACCATAAGGACTTCGTTCTTGGCCAATTTGGCGACCTTTGCTTGTTTGCCATCGGCGGTTTTGACACCGAGAAGGCGTCGAAGGAGGAAGTAGTTCACTTCCAGCTCCATGTAGATCTCTGGAAGTTGGCCTTTCAGACCAAGGACGTGGCCGACAAGTCGATCGGCACGGCAGAGTGTTGGATCGACGCGTGTACCCACACCAATAAGACCTCCAGGAACGGCAAACTTGAGATCGTTGTGCTCGGCAAAGAGGGAAACAACACGAGACATGATGGGTCGGCAAATTGTCTGGCCTTGGGCATCCTTTGTGATGATGCCCGGACGGATTTCAATCTCATCGCCCAACTTGAGAACACCCGTTAAAATGGAACCACCAGCGACACCACCTTTTAGGTCTTCGATCTCTGCACCTGGTTTGTTGACATCAAAGGAACGAATAACGATCATGTGTGGGGCGTCCCGGAAGTTTCTGATGGGAACGGGAATTTTGGTGACCAGGTATTCGTTGATGGCATCAATGTTGTATTTCAACTGCGCGGAGATGGGGATGATGGGAGACCCGTCTGCAACCGTTCCCTTGATGAACTTGAGAATTGACTCGTAGTGTTGTTGTGCACCTTCTTCGCGCATAAGATCCACCTTATTCTGCAGGATGATGATATGATTCAGTTTCATGATTTCGATGGCGGCCAAATGTTCTGAGGTCTGAGGTTGAGGGCAGGATTCGTTTCCGGCAATCAAGAGAAGCGCAGCGTCCATGACTGCGGCGCCTGAAAGCATGGTACTCATAAGAATATCGTGGCCCGGGCAGTCGACAAAAGAGACATGTCGCAGCAGACGATATGTGCCAGTGCAGCCGTCTCTCTCGCAAGGAGGGTCTACTTCCTTCTCAGACTTGAATGACCTGTAGCAGGTTGGTCTGGGACATGCTTCATTGTCGCACTTGTAAATTTTGGCATTGGCATAACCAAGCTTGATGGTGATGTTTCGCTCGAGTTCGTTCTTGAAACGAACCGTCTGCACACCTGAGATGGCCTTGACGACGGTTGACTTTCCGTGAGCGACATGACCAATGGTGCCAATGTTGATGGTGGCTTGACGGGAGATGATTTCAGGAGACAAAGGAGTCAATTTTGAGATATCAAGATCTTTTGGGTCGGGTTGCTCGGGCAGAACTGGTCTAGAGACCTGAGGTTCTGGAATCGCTGCTGTGGTGTTCTTCTTAAGGGCGGACTTCAATGGCTGGTTGGTCTCTTCACCATCATCCGCGAAAGTGTCATTCTCTTCTCCGGGGGGTGTTCCGGGTTGAGAAAACTCATCATCAGATTGCAGATCTCCGTTGGTAGCCATGATTGCGGTGATGGCAAGGAATGAGGATAGCTGTGTCGAAGGTTGAGAGGCGAAGAGGTGGAAAGGGTGAGGTCGAGGCGGACGGCAGCGGGAGGAAGTTTGGAATCGAGTCACGGAAGACTCAGATGGAGGAGATGAGGAAGTGATGGGTTCTCGAGATGCGAGCGGGTGACTTTGAATCTACTGTACCGGTACAGGAGCGAGGGTTGAAGATTGATTGTGCTTTGGTGGGCTGCGGGGACTTTTGCAATTTTGTGGAAATGCAGTTTCTTAGGCTGACGCTTGCCAAGCCATGACTCATTCGAAGGGAAGGCGCAGCCTTGTCTGATTAAAGCAGCGGCAGGAACGGGAGAAGAATCTCGACTCCATTTTCTGCGTATATCACACCAGGTATGCCGAGTATCACACGCAGGTATATCCAGTAGTTTGTCTTCTTCCTAGAAAATACACAATGCAATGCGCTGTGCTATCTGCAACGAGTCATAGCATCTCATCTATTTCATTCACGCAGTCTAATGCGCAAATTTTAATCCATCGTTGTTCATAGACTCATCCATGGCGAAGAAGGTCCGTTCATACAGACCTACACCTGGCTGCAAGAAGACATGAAGACATGATGCGAGGATCCCGGCCTCAATTCTCATCGTCGAATTCCTCTCCTCCACCTTCTATTATCTCGTAGCCCTCGCTTCCTCCAAGGTCATCTGACGTGCCATCGTCCTTGTCGTCATCGTCTCCGTCATCTTCGCTGTCATCATCATCGCCGTCGTCATCATCTTCGCCTTCGTTGGTCTTCAACCCGTAATCGTCTTGGAAATAATTCAGATCGTGGGTCTCAGGCAAAAAGCCTGCTCCCTTGAGACCATCAGATATACCCTGTGATACACTGATTAGCACAAGACATGTGAGTTGAAGTCCGATATGACTCGCTTACCTCTGTTAGGCCTGGGGCGCAAGTAATGACGATATCAGCTTTACCAGGTGTCAAAACGTCAAAGACTAAAGTCTTAAGGATGTCCTTGATCTCATCCACTCCAATGGCGCGAACCTTCTTCAGCAGTTGCTCATTGTGGTCTTCTGGCAAGCCCTTCATCACTGCCTTGATGAAATTCGCCACCGCGGCAGATGCCAGAGTCCGTTGCTCATTGGCAAACGCTACCACGATACTGCTAATGGCGCCTTCGAGCATGAGTGGATCAAACTCGATTTCTCCAGAAATATGTCCGCTAATGACATTGCGGCTCGCTTCGAACGCCTTGTATGCGTCTGGGGACCGGTAGACCTCCAGGTAGATGAAGCCAGACTCGATATCATAGCCAACACTGGTGCCATACGCAAGCCCAGTTCCTCGGACGGCGACCCATAACGGTCCTTCAACGGCGTTGAGATACGCCATGGCCACCATCATGGCCGGTGTTCTCGGATCGTAATATGAGATAGGCCCTTTCGCCAAGGCATATGCGTATGAAGAATCGATCGTGGGCATCGGAACCACATACGCTAGTTTCCCAAGGTTCTTTCCTGCTTCACTGAGCCGTTCCTTACGTGTACCAATCGGGTTCAGCTCTTTTGTCACCTCCAATTTCTGCACAAACGGTCGCCATGAGCTTGCCGGCTCGTGTAACTTTTCCAAGTCGCTCACGACCACCACGCGGAAGTTCTCGAATTTGCACAACAAACTTCTCAACCGCTCGAGTTGTTTCACCACTACATCAGGATCGGTCTTGAGCAATGATCTGATCCGCTTCAGATATAGAGCCTTGACCAATGTGCTTCGAGCGCGCCCGATGGACTTGGGCGATAGATGAGTCATCATGTGAACGCCGATCAACATACCATCACCACTGCGTTTCGAATCGGGCACGTCGGCCAGCAGGCGGGTATTGATTGCCTTTAATCGGTCCACATCGAAGATGGATTGAAACATCAACTCTTGAATCCAGCGAAGGGCAACCTTGTATTTGTCAAGTTCGACTTGAAAGCTTACACGGAGGCCTTCAATATTGCCACGATTGACGGCCGAATCCATAGCGTAGCCAACGGTGTCTCTTTCAAGCTCGAGGACAACGTCTTCAAAATTGATAACATCTGAGCCTCGTTTGATTGGCAAGGAAAAGAATGATTCCATGTAGATGGCGAGAAGAGGACGTAGTTCGTTGGGTAGAATCTCTGTGGAGATGATGACGTCGACTCTAGCAAAATTCGATGGTATGTGCTGAAAGTTCAAGAACAAAGGAAGGGCTTGAGCATCTTGCTCGATGATCTCCTGATACTTGTTCTGTGGTTTCCCGACCTGCAGAGCCAGGCCAGACCGAGCAGCAGCCGTAGACACAAAATGGATCGACTCGGTCGGTGGGACTTTGAATTTCCCCAACAACTCATGCGGGATCTCTCGATCGTTCTCAGCTTTGGCGGCGTCCAATTGCTCTTGCTTCTGCTTGAGACCCTCTGGTCCTAATGCCTCCTTCTGTGCCTCAATCCTCCTCGCCTCGTCTGTCTTGAGTTTTTCGGAAAGCTGGGCCGACGGTACGCCGAGGATTGAAACATGGTGTGCCCCGGTGAAGTACTTCTTGAGGAAGGCCTTCCACTCTTCTTCAGTCCAAGCTTGCAGAATCTTTGCGTATGTGTCCAACGATCGCAGGGTTTCGAGCGTAGATCCGTCACGCTTTCCAAACAGGTAGTCCGCGATGATATAATCTGCGAAGAAGGTCGGGGATGCTTCAGCATTGAACTTTAAAGTTCGAAGCTGTTGAGCAATGCAATCCTTCATGAACTTCATGTCCAAAGGCTTGTCGGTAGCTCCGTGAAGCACTTCGAAGAAACGTTTCTCGACCTCTGCCAGGCGTCCTGTTTCGACACTAGAGAGAGTGAACGCGATTTCGGTTCTGGGACGGCTGTCGAGTGTGTAGTAGACACCACTGGCGAGCTGTTCCTTCTCTACTAGAGTGTTGTCTAGCACCGCAGCGGAAGAGCCTGCCAGATACAAAAGCGCAACGCTGAGCGCGCCAATCTCAACAACGCTCGCAGTATCCGGACCTAGAAACCGTATGTCGATCTCACCGAAAGATTCATCTTCCTCGGGAAAGTCGACCTTTTGAAGAGTCGATTCAGACAAGGCTGGCGCGAGGTTCGACTCCATCCACGGCCGTTTGAATGGCTTATCGGGACTTGGGATATCGGGCAATATGGACGTCTCAAAGGTGTCTAGGAGTTGCAGCAATTCGTCGTGATCAACCTCCCCAAACAACAACAGACACAGGTTCTTGGGCTGATACATGTCGCGGTGGAACTCTCGTATGCGATCGGCGGTCAGGACTCGGAGTTGTTCCATCATTCCGCCTGTCTCATATCGGAAGCCCACGCCTTCAGGATACAGGATACGCTTAGATGCCAACTCAATCAATTCGGACGCAGTATTCTGAACGCCCTGCATCTCGGAATAGACGACACCAGCGTCATTGCCACTGCCGTCGATATGATGGACTTCGGTCGTGCAGCCCGCGTCGGTGAGGGTTGGAAGAATGACGTGCTCGAGGTAAACTGGGAGGATCTGGGCAAAGCCAGCCCAGCCAGCGGTGTCGAGGGTGTAGGCCGTGTGGTCCGTGGCTGTCCAGGCATTGGTGTTGGAATAGGCTCTCGTCGCCAGTTTGTCGAGAAAGCCCTTGTACTTGTAGCTCTTTGAACCCATAAAGCACAGGTGTTCAAGAGTGTGAGGAGCGCCCGAGTCGTCGTGAATCTCGGTAGCAAGGACAAAGTAGCCATGGAGTTTGGGACCTTGCTGATCGACCACCACGACCCTCATGCCGGTTCGTTGTGATTCATATTGAGTGATGGAGCCAGGACAATAGTCTGGCTCGATTTTCTGGATCTTGGTGAAACGAGGCGCATCTGGCCCAGACGTTGCCATTTTCAAGGCTGGCGAAGAACGGAGGCGGGTCAAGATGATATCTAGGATGTTGTAAAAAGGAAAGTTTAGCTGGGCTGGACGATCAGCCTCAGGTATGAAGGAGAATTCTGAGAAGCGGTGGATAGATATTAGAGGAAGTGCAATGCTGATTAGTAGACCGATCAGGGCTGAATATAAGAGACTCGATCTCATTCACGTGCGGCTGCTGGTTAGGGATACACTGAGAGAGCCTCTAGGTGATTGTGGTTTAGCGAATTCTAGGTCGTCTTCCTGACCAACCACAGATTTTTGAACAGAGAGTGCGTCGAGTAGCCCGCCGAGTCTGAGTGGAGGGACAATAGGCGACAGTCGTGGTGGCACAAGCCCGGTGAGGAAGAGGCGGCAAGACCCAACGTGGAAACAATGTATGTGGATCAGGATCACAATCCTAAGTCAACCTTGCCACAGAGAGAGATCCTCCTGTCGCGTTGTTTGCTTGTTCTGCGAGGATGCCTCAACCTTGGTCAGCAGTCTCAAATCTAGACTCTCCAAGATCGATGACCGAAGCTCAAGTTTGCCAGGTTTCAGGTCTTGGCATTGGACTGCAGCCTTGCCTGTGATAATTCACGAGGGAAGGCGCGGTCCTTTCTGTATGTTGTACCTGCCACTGTTACACACCGCACGAGTACACGGCAAGAACGACCCTCACTGCCGGGTGCCTACCTTGCATTACCAGTTAGTGCCTTATCGCATCTCCTCCCATCGTCCATTTTATATAGAGAACAACAGATGCTTGGGCAGAAATTTGTGTATTCATCTCTTTTGTCGGATTGATCCATTCGAATATCATGAGTGATGGATAACAATTCTCCTTAAAATTACGTCGTTGGCGACACAGAATCGCTGGCCAGAGACCTGTAAAGTCTATCCAAGCTCCAGTCCCACCATTGGTTGGTCCACAGAACAATCAACACGCTTTTGATGCCCGGCCATCTATGCCCAAATTATCACACTATACCTTCCAACCAAATCGCTGGCACATCTCCAGGCTTCTGCAAGTATTGCCATTATGTCGCATGACTATATAGATCTTCGAAGCCATTGGTCCCCTTCCGTAATGCCCAACTCTTCTGTTTCTTTTCTTTCCTCTTCTTCATCTCAGCCCAGCCTTGCTCATCGTCCTCATCATCTTGGCGAGCCAACGGCGATCTCCTGCCCACCATATTCACTGATGGTTTTGCCCCATGCCGGGCCATCTGAGGTCCACTGTTCTTGGAATTCCAGGGCTGATAACTATTGCTGGTGAATGTTGATGCCCGCCGAGACGAATGAGTCTCTACGTCTGCGACCACAGACACAGGTCGGTATCGAGGTGCAAGTCCCACGTTGCTGCGTTCCGACGGTGCAATAGAGGATGCATAATTGCCGTTGACATTGATTGACGGAATAAAAGATGGTGTCGAACTCCATGGGGCCATTCCGGGGTTGAGCGTGCTCATCGTGCGAGGATTGCCTGGGAAGGACGGTCCCCCGCCATGCATTGACTGAGGGCGCTGAACGGACATGCCGTAGACACTAGGGGCTCCCATACTGGGAGCACCCATCTGAGACCCCGGGCCTCCTGGAACTCCCATCATTGACTGCATCTGCTGCATCCACTGTGCCTGCATTTCCATCATTTGTTGCATCTGGAGCGACATCTGGGCCTGGGCTTGTTCTGCTGGGCTCATCATCGGCATCGCTCCCATCACGGGGTATCCCATGCCGGGAATCGCGCCAGTCGTCGTAGAACGGACCATACCGGGGGGATCGTAATTGCCAGCCGGGTTCGGGCTGCCTCTTCGTGCAGCACGTGCCCGTTCTTCGCCCGCAATGACTCCAACAAGGCCGGCAGGGTGAATTGGATGTGCGGTCGAGGGCCCTGAGCCAAGTGCACTGGGGCTCAAGGATTGTGCGGCCATAGATTCTCGATTAGATGGGTTTACCAGCCCTGCGCCAAAATAGGGATCCTGCGGAAGTTGTCGTGCAAAGGGAGGCAGTCTGCCGCCTTTCGAGGCCGGCTCTATCATCGAAGGCGTTCCCGGTGATGGAGATGACTGTAGTTGACTGACAGGTCTCAGACTGGGGTTTGATGGAGAGGTGGCTAGTCTGGTTGGTGGCTTGTTCTTATTTGGGAAGCCATGGGCTGCCAGTATCCCTAGCGGGATGTCCTCATCGTCGTCACCGTCGTCCTCGCCGCTGCTCTTGCCTCCCGATCGCCTTGAATCTGTCGTCAGGTTTGAGAATCGGTTGTTGAGATCGCCCAAACTTCCATTGCCATAAGTTGCGATGCCGAATGAACTCTCCGGACGCGACTGCAGTGTTGTCTCCCCGGTCACTTTTCTCATCTGTTGTCGATATACTGCTAGATTGGCCTGCTGCTTCTGCCTCTGATTCGAGTTTTTCTTCTTTTGTTCCACTTCGTCATCGTCTTCATAGTTGTCACCGGGTTCGGATCCACTGTCATCTGACAACGCTCCTAGTCTGCGGTCCATCTCTTTCTGCTGCTTGTATTTTTCCCACTGGGCCGGGGTCATGACCTTGTTCGTCGATACAGGTTTTGGTGTGATCGTCTTCGTCTCTTGGTACATGGTGGCTAGCTCGGCGTCGGCCATGATCGAAGGATCGAATGAGTCCCGACGAAGGGAGCGGGGAGATTCGCGTCCATGTTGCGGCAAGGATGGACTTGTAGACAGGAGAGTCGTCTCTTCCGTGGCAGCCGGGGCTCTCTGCAGTGAGGGGACGGACGCGTCCATACTTTTTTGCTTTTCTGGGATTGGGCGCCGTTGTGGCGGCAATGGGCTGTGATTCGAAGTCGTGAAATACGAATCTCTGGCCTTGGGCGGGCTGAGTTGAGTGATGGTTTTGGAGGGACTAGGAGAGCGTATCAGGCCTTCATGGGAATCGTGCGACGCCCATGAGTATGGTGACGACTCCACCACCTGGTTTCGGTCTGTGCGGATCGATTGCGGTACAGAGCCCCTGTGTAATCGTGAGGCGGCAGCACTGGGGTAGCTACTCGGTGGATAAGCTGGAGGAGAAGACAGAAGTTCCTAAATGAATGTCAGCTACGCGTGAGATTTGGTACGCTGGGTGGTAATACTGGAGATGCCACTGGACGCGGTGCTTGGGGCTGAGAACTAGTCCCAATATGGTCGAACATGTTGCCGAAGCCATCTAGCTCAGAATTCTCGAGCGCAAGGTCGGAATCGAAGAGCCGTGGGGGAGTAGCGGTGCTCGCGGTGCTTGTTGTGCTTGAAGTAACATTTCGATCTCTTTGGATGCTACCAGTGGGAGGGAGACCCCCCGGCGAGGATGCAGGCGAAGACTTCTTGCCAACTCCGAAAGAGAAGGAACGTGTGGAGTCACGCAAGAAGCTGGGCTTCGCTGAGGCCGGAGGAGGGGCAGGGATATCATTCAAATTTTTGTGTCCCACTGTCTGAGCATTGGTATCGATGGACGAGGGATTGGTGGAGGAGGAGCTCAGGCGAGCGGAAGACGCGGCACTGCCATTGGGTGCCGTTGAATGAGATCGTTCGGTGGCACCGCTGCCTCTTTGAAGTTGGTCAGTACCCAGAAATCACGCGGGTAGTACCCGAAGCTCATGGTCACATACCGGTTGCCTGCATCGGGGCGGACACTAGAGAAGACATCATCCTCATGACGCTGGTAGGAGTCCTTGGGAGGGGGCCGTGGTGGCTCATCTCGTCCCAGTTTTAGAGTGATCCCACCATCAAACGACTTGCCATCCCTGGTAGGTCTGTCTAAGACGCGGAAAGAGCCATCGCCTCCGGCAGGCGGATTGAGGACCTCTTCCAAGGCATTGCCCGAAGATTTACGTCTTTGAAAGCCCTTTGGCAATTTCATGGGCATAGAGATAACTCTGACTCGGAGGGATCTTTTAAAAGAAGAATGCGTATGGATATGACCCGCCTAACAAGGTTGGGGACAGAACGGCGAGGCAGGGTCAGGCTGTTGTGGCCAACATGAGCGTTGAAATAGTCGAAGAGCAGAAAGCTGCAAAAGAGACGCTATCAGCGACCTGCCTAGTTCAACTGACCCAAAGAATAATCGTACGTTCAATCTGCACAACAAGACCTCTCCTGTCGTCGTGCAGGACTCTTGTCTGTCAGGACGCAGTCAAAGAGGCGGACGGGTTGCGGATGGTGTCGGGGCACAGAATGGTCGTTGTTTTCGCGTAAATCAAGACTTCAGGATCGTAACAGCGAAGGGACCTGGGGGGACAATGTCGTCTAGGATGTCGTGAATGAGCCAGCAGGCAGTGATAGCGCTCTGAAAAGACGTGTTTAACGGGTGTGGGAGGGTGCTTGAATTGGCGCAGGGAAAAATGGGATGATACTGAAGAGCAGACGGTTGCAGGTAAAAGAAGGACGCTAGTGACAGAATTTGCTGCGTGATGGGTGCCGAAAATGCAAATGAAGGTGACAATCAATACAGGCGAGGGATAAGTTGAGAAGTGGTGGTGCTGATGGTGTTGGTGTCGACGTCAATAATGTTGATGTCGCTCTGGTGTTGAGAGAATGGGTTCAGTGGTCTGTGGTGGTCAGGGTTGAGGTGGATGGATGGGCAGACGATGGCGATGGGTCTGTGGTGGACCCATGGCCCCTCGGGCTCTTAGAGTCTTAGCCGCCCCTTGAGCCACCCTTTAGACCAACCGAGTTTAGGTACATTTGGTCCCACAACCTCCAGGTCAGGGACAGACAGTCACGACAGTTTTACGCAACCAAGCTGGAGGCTGTTGTTAGGCTGGTTGGTGCCATCTCCCCGAGGCCCCGAAGGGCCCAGGTCTGCTGGCACACCGGACCAGCCTGAGTTCCCACTGCCCAATGCCCATAGCCTGCTTAAAAGTTGTGGGTGGCAACTTGCCAGGCCCCTCCCCGTGGGCAGGTTCCTGGTGGCACCATCCAACCAACGTGACTGGCAGGGTTCAGCCCTTTTCCAAGCAAGGTGCAAATCTGCGGGCGTTCCTCGAGCATCAATAGTTGTCAAAGCCAGGAGCGCCAGGCACAGTGGCACGCCAGGCCTACTACTACTACTCCTCACCTCCTTCAATGTCAACCTACCTAGTTAGCAGTCCAATCATCTCCACAACGCTGATCAAAGCCTAGAGATCTCAAACCCCTGTTCTCATTCTCCTTCGAGCCCCAACAATGCTTTTTCAGACCACGGACATTATTTGGAGGTCCTAGGGTACAACCATCTATCACTGAAGGTGTCATGTCGTCAGTCATTTGTAGATATGTCGGAGGCAAGTAGGCCACGGGCCACAGTCCACTACTGTAATGCATGTGAACCACAGTTGAATGTCGTCTCACTTTAGGGTTTTTTGGTGTCACCTTCGGAACCCACAAGCTGGGCATACCCCTGTCTTCGATCATGATCCCCTCCAGTGAAGGCGAACTCCTTTGAAGCGTGACTGAAGAAAAATTAAAGCCGCGGACGGACCCTTGAAGAATTGACATGACCAAGGCCTGTCGTCCCTACCCAACACAGCCCGCCAGTCCACTATTATTTTATTCTTGTCATGCTGGTGCGGTGGTGCCTCGCAGCAAGTTCGACGAGACTTTAAGCTTGTACATAGGTGCAGTCTGCAGATTCGCTTCCATGCTGAACAGCATCATCGGGGCAAACCAGATGGATCTTGGACTTAGATGTCCTGAAAATCATGATTCAGTCCAAGCCCAAGTATGACCAGTCATACCATGCTTGCTAATCTTCCTTCATCCGACTTTCAATTCCTTTGGGTCTTTGTTGTAGCCGCAAGGGTGGACTCGTCCAGGTTGGACAACGGGTGGACCCGAAAATAAATATCTGGCGTCTTTTGTGGTTGGTTGATGGTTCTTGAATGGCTTCACAAGCCCGCGCCCCTCCGGCGATAGTGCTGTTGATACTTGTCATAATCAAGCCTTTCTTCAAGGGCAACAGGAACAACAAAACATGACCACAATACCATCGTATTTGCAGGCAGTGTTTGTTGAGTCGAGTCCATCAGTCAAATAAGACTCTATAACGATTAATCAATACCTAAAATAGATTTTATAGATACGTCAATCGCCCTTGTTTTGTCATCAGATCTTGTTGATGCCAGACAGTAGGTATTTATGAGAGCCGTGCTCACGAGGTCCTTGCGAAAGTCAAACACGAACAACCTTTTCGACGTAACGCGGGACCACCCACACGCGTTACCTGGCAGCCCGAGGGCCCCCAGGCCATAGTGTTGGGCGTCAGGCCTTTTGGCTCACCACAGACGTTACGAACTATGATTGCATGCAACAACAATGAAACTTCTAATTAACAACAGAGGTGCCGATTTGTGGCATGTCATTGGTAGCATTAGTTCTGGCCTACGCCGTCATTGGTACCATTGATTTGTACCATTTTGTCCTCCCCTCCACTGAGAATTCCCAAGGCTCTGTCCCAGCAAACACCAAACACCTTGACACCGTCGCCTGTGGCAGGACTAGTGGCTCCGTTTAGGCTTGCCCTTGGAAGAGTGTAAAGACTTTGGGCAACAAGCCCTTCCTTTTCTTGTTGTGTGCTCCGCACGTCCCACACACGGCAGGTCCCGTCATGGCTGCCACTCACGATCGTGTAGTCGTTGCCGGGATCACGTGCCAGGCTGACCACTGAATTTTTGTGTCCCTTCAAGGTCATGGCGGCGACCGTTGTCGCGGATGCTCTAGGGTCCACAAGCTTGATGGCGCGGCTGACAGATCCTGTCGCAAGAAGATGGAGTCCCGGCATGTGTTCAATGCAAAACAGCGCACTGGATGTCGTTCTCGTGTCGACCAATGTGTTGGTTACCAAATCCCACGTCCTTACTGTCTGGTCCCAAGAACTCGAGTAGCCTACCGTGGGATCTTTGTTATCAAAGACCACCCCGGAGACCTGCCCCGTGTGTCCTTGCATCAATGCTAGAGGCCCTCTTTGCGCAACAGACACTTCGGAATTTAATTTCCTCCTCTTCCCGTCCTTGGTTCGGGTTCTGGGGATTAGAGCCTCGGGGGCAGTTGGTGCATTTGACTTCCGAGTAGACCACAATCCGACCGAATGGTCAGATGAGGCACTTAAAATCCGGTTTGATGGTTCGTGAGAAACGACTGAGTCCACCGATCCTTTGTGGCCGTAGAGTTCAAGAGACGGAGAAATGTTGGCAGAGAAGCCGTCTGGGTTTTCAGAGTATTTCCACACACGGACTGTCCGGTCAAATCCCCCAGACACAATTTGAGAAGATGAGATAAATTTTGCCGATTTGATGAAAGAGCTGTGACCGCCCTGTGCCTGCCCAGGCGAAGTGGCCAGTACTTGCGATGATGTATTCCACACCCTTAAACGCCCATCGTAGCTGGCAGAGAGGATTCGCGAAGTGTCTGACAGAACATCTACATCGCTGACCCAATCCTCGTGCTCGAATGAAGCCACGTATTGCGGTGGTATCCGGGCTCTTACATATTCCACTGAGAGCGTTGATTCGGTCGAAACACCATTGTTGGTCAGGTACTCCTTCAGAGTAGTGCGAAGGTAGGTGCCATTGACAATAAATTCGAGAGGAACATTCTTTTCCTTTTGCAGCAAGCCATTGATGAGAGTAGACAGTGTATATCGGCGGAAGGATGTAGGTACAAGGATAGGCGCAGTGTCGGAAAGGGCTAGCTCGGGGTCTCTCGTGCTCAAGCGCACTCGAATTTGAGCATTCTGAAGGTCTGTCGTCGGAAGCGCCATGACGAATAGCAATGAGACTCGGGTTTAGTGAGCGTCCTTCAGACTAGTCGTCTACGCAAGAAAGAGGAAACCGTCATAACAGAGCATTTCATGCGAGTCGTCAATGCAGCAAAAACCGAGATGCGGAGAAGAAAATTCCCAGCAGAACATAAAGACAGAAAACGCTAAATTGCGCAAAATTGACTAATAGTCCGCTGTAGCCATCACCTGCGTTGCTTGATGTCATCTGGCCTGCAACTCAGACATCAATAGAGGATCCCAATACTTCGCCATGAGTCTTCATAAACGTACCTGATGCAGTGGATGTGAAAACATGTCAGACGACGTCTCTGTCGCACAAGCTCTCAAGGATGCCATCGTTGAAGGCTCATATCCACAATCCGAGGAGTTGCTAACATCTGATCTGTCCTCAAACCTCATTTCCTCCTTGCTCAGCCAAATTTCGCAGACACGCGACGAGCTTAGCCACGAGATCGGCATTGCAACACGCGGCGAGACCAAAGATGTCAATCAATGGATTGTCAAAGCCAGAAAGGTCCAGGAAGATATTGCAAAGTGCAAACTAGAGTCGCGAAAGATTGTCGAGGAGCACGTTCACCTTCAGAATCTAAGATCACAAGCCGCCGACCATAAGGCAAAGGTGGACCTCTTGAATTCGGAGATTGAATTCTCGGAGACTTTGAAACATGAGTTTTCCAACATTGCATTAGCCTCGCAGGCTCTGAAAGAGGTGGAAGCGGACTTGCTCAACGGCAATCCCTTCGGTGCTGCAGACAAGTTGCACCGGCTTGGTCGCCATGCTCCTTTATCATCTCGATCTCGTTCAGCAATAATCACCCGAGACTTGAAGGATGAGCTTCGTCTGAAAACGCGAGTACAGCTCGAGGCCAAATTGCACGCTCAAATAAATGTTCAAAAGGAGCAATATACCACACGGATACAAGTATCGCCAACGGAAACCACAGCAACTTCCAACAACTCTGACAGTATCCTGAGAGCCTTGGATCAACTCGGAGAACCTCAAGATGTGGTTGAGTCGTTAACAGACAAGCTGCGAACTTTTTTCCTGTCACCACTTCGGAAGTCATCACGACTCAAATATTCGGCTTATCAGCTCGATGAGCACAAGTTGACTGTGGAACTCAGCCACGAAGAATCATCTTTTGATAAAGTGTTCGATTATGTCTCTAGTTTCACACAGTTCCTTCACACCTCAATGTCAAAAACGATCCAAGATGCTGCAGTGCAGGCGATATATCCAGATTTGATGGCTCTCCTTGTCAATGATTGGCTCACTCCCGAGTTGCCCATTGATCTCGACAAGCTGGATCGACTTGATCAGATACGCCAGCAGATGAACCGGCTTCTAGATCAGCTCGAAACGTTATCGTGGCATGGCCGAACAGAGTTGCAGGCCTGGACGAATCAAATCAACAGAATCTGGCTGGCCAAGCGGAAAGCTGCGACTCTGGACGCGGTTCGGAAGGGACTTGCTTCTTCCAAGGGTGTTCTGAGGCAGGTCGAGCGAGTTGAGACTCGGATCATCGATACTCAACTTGAGGAACATGCTCAGGAAGAGTCAATACCTGAAGATTGGAATGCCAACTGGGATGAAGATGCAACTGAAGAGTCGGAGTCGTCCATAAAAGCCAAGGCTCAAGACGCAGAAGACGAAGAGGCTAGTGGCTGGGGTTTCGACGATGATGATGACGACGAAACTGCCGAGGTCAAGCCTGCGGACACATCTACAGAGAACCAAAGAGACAAGCACGGAGATGATGGAGAAGAAGGAGAAGAAGAAGATGATGCCTGGGGCTGGGGTGATGAGGAGACTGAAAACAAGACCGTTCCTACCAAGAAACAAGGAGCAAAACAGACCAACACCACCAACAACCATGAAAAAGAAGCAGCCGAGCCGCAGCAGCAAACTCTTACTGAATGGTACAGCATCAGCGAGGTCCCCGACTATATTCTCGAGACAGTCGGAAAAGACGTTTCCGATGCAGAGACACTGAAAACAACCACCCATGCATCTCTCGACACATCGATTTTGTCTCGAGGCCTACTAGCACTACCGACACTGGCAATGGCCATGTTTCGAGCGACAGCTCCCAGCTACTACGGCGCATCTCCATCTCTGACCGATATTCATCGATACAACGACTCTCTGTACATTGTGGATCGACTGCGACAACTAGACGTGCCCGGGATGTCGAACCTAGAAGGCGATATCAAGGCGATGGAGAGATTCGCGCGGGCGGCATACTCGAAAGAAATGGAAACCCAGAGGCTAATTGTATGGGATCTCCTGGAGGGCGCTCAAGGGTTTTCATCGTGCACGCAATTTCCCTATTCGCAGGAGATTGAAAACGCCGTGTCAGCCGTGGTGGATCGTGTACGTGCTCTGCATATAGAATGGCAACCCGTGTTGTCGCCGTCGGTGCTCCTGCAGAGTATTGGCACGATCCTGACGACAGTGACAGGAAAGATCATCTATGCGATTGAGGAGTTGGACGACATTTCGGAGCCTGAGTCGCGCAAATTGACCGAGTATTGTCAACAGGTCGCAGGGCTGGACGACTTGTTCCCACGCGACGATTCTCTGACTGGTCAGCCTGTCTCTAGCACGGCTGTGTACGTCCCGTCGTGGATCCGGTTTCAGTATCTGATCCAGGTCCTTGAAAGTTCACTAGTTGATATCCGCTATCTTTGGACCGAGGGAGAGTTGAGTCTGGAGTTTAGTCAGCGAGAAGTCGTCAGTCTAATTCAAGCTCTGTTTGCAGAAAGCAGACATCGAAGGGATGCCATTAATGCAATCTTGGCCAAGCAAAGTCC
This sequence comes from Exophiala mesophila, assembly GCF_000836275.1. Classification (NCBI taxonomy): domain Eukaryota; kingdom Fungi; phylum Ascomycota; class Eurotiomycetes; order Chaetothyriales; family Herpotrichiellaceae; genus Exophiala; species Exophiala mesophila. The sequence goes on along the minus strand of NW_015622505.1, from coordinate 562,992 downwards.
ATGGGATCCCTAGATACAGTACATATGTGGAGATACTTCGAAGACCATCCATTGCTCTGTCAACATGTGAAGTCTATGTATTTCATTGTCCTCCTTTACATGTCGCCCGATGCATGGATGACTAGTACCTACGTACCAGTCACAAGATAAGTGGCCTAGAGGCATAACCAAGTTGCAAGATTTGTCGAAATCATTATTATATGATGATACACATGGAAACTATTGTATCAAGGGTATTCTCATCGCCCATTCTTATCTGGCAAGGTTCTCCATTCTGGGAGAAAATGTATGTCTCATCAAGGAAGAACCTGCACGAACAACCTCCTCCCGCAGAAGGCCAGAACTGGGATATTTCACCGGCTAAAGGCTAAACAAACATCGTGGATATCTTCTCTTAAACAATGGCTCAAAAATTGCTTCACAAGGCCAACCACAGAGCCGTTAAACATCGACGCTAGGCACAGCCAACATAAAATCATATCAACAAATAAACTTGTAGCACTTCTTCCAAGTGGGCCAATTAAGCCGATCGGCCTTCTCTTCCGCGACAAGGAGACGGACGTTAAACTCTCTCTTTCCTGTAAACAAGTCCATGTCACGAGTTTTGATCACGTAGGTACGTTTCCACAACTTGTAACCAATGTACATCAGAAAGACGACTGGGGCGGCGAGGTAGGCCTGAAAGAAGTTGATGACAAGTTCGCGGGCGGTCATGGTGTGCCAGCCCACAGGCGAGAAGCCGGTCCAGAACTGGGAAATCAGGACCAAACAGTTGAAAGAGAAACCGACCCAGGAACCGACAACTCCGACAGGGGAGCGGAAGGCCAATTCATCTAGCGTGTGGCCCTGGGTAGCCCAGGCATGTCGGAAGCGAATATGTGCCAGGCAGATAGAGGACCAGGTAAAGATGGAACTAAGTCCAGAGAGTGCCAGCATCCAGTCAAAGGCGTCAGTTTGCTTGTGTGAGGCGGCGAGGTAACCCAGTACGCCGAGGGAGGAAGCAAATATGATGGCATACAATGGTCGCCCCTTGCGATCAATGTATGCAAAGAAGCGTGGTGCTTGGTTTTGTTCTGCCAGTGCCGCCAACGTGCGTGAGCTACCGTAGATAGCCGAGTTGCCCACGCTCAAGACTGATATCATGATAACGACATTCATGACGCTAGGCAGTACTTCCAAGCCGGCACTCTGGATGGCGATGACGAATGGCGATGCTCTGTAGACCCAAACGATTAGCAACGGGCTGTTAATCGAGGTGGAAGAACGACATACTTTGCGTCGGCGGAACTGTCGCCGTTCAACAATCTTGGATCGTCAAATGCGACAAGAGTTCCCACGAGTAGCAAGCTCACCACGTAAAATAAGGTGATACGCCAGAAGACCTGCTTGATGGCACTGGGCAAGGCTTTCCTAGGGTTCTCCGTTTCGGCGGCAGCTAGACCCACAAGTTCGGTGCCTGCGAATGCGAAGGCGGCAGTCACAAAGACACTGCATAGCCCTTTAAAGCCGTTGTTGAACGCGCCCGGTGAATGCCACAGTCTGAAGCCCATGTAGCTTCCATTAGGACGGCCGAATTCATCAACACCGCCCATAATATTGATCAGGATTCCTAAGAGGCTGGGGATTGTTAAAATCAACCCCTGAAGTGGAGAGGGACGTAGGCTTACATGAAACCTATGACAGCAGTGACTTTGATGACGGAGAAGACAAACTCGGCTTCACCATAGCCCTTGACGCCGCAAAAATTGATGACGACGATGAGCAAGAGGAAGATGGTGACCCATGCAGCATTGAGCTTGATATCTTGAACCCAATAGTCCACAGTGATTGAAGCGGCGACGATTTCCAACGGGAGGACGACGAGCCATTGCATGGCATAATTCCAACCCATAGCGAATCCCCATGCTGGGTCCAGAAATCTAGTCGAATATGCAGCAAACGAGCCGGCAACAGGGAACAGAACTGCTAGCTCGCCTAAAGCCTGGATTGTGCAGTACATCATGACGCCGGTAAGACTGAAAGCGATTAAGAGTGACGCAGGACCACCTTGGGCATGTCAGTAACGACTGGAGGGGGAGAGATGATATGGAGAGATAACGAACCATCTGCCAGAGCCTTGCCACTGCCAACGAAAAGCCCGGTACCTAAATTGCCGAAATATGAGAATGTGGATGTCGAATGCTAATAGTTGTAATAGCCACGTACCTATGCTACCACCAATTGCAATCATCTGCAAGTGTCTGCCCTTGAGCCGCCTCAACAAAGGACTCGACGCTGTGTTTTGCGCGGCGGCCTCTGCATCGAACAAGCCTTTGTGCTCGGAGGCACTGAAGCTGGCACTTTGTAAAACACTGGCATTGGGATCGCGCTGGAAGCTTTCGGTCATGCGGCGAACGAATGACCTCTTGACAACGCCCATATCTCCTTCATATGCGGACGGACCGGAGGATGACTCGGGGCTCCAAGTCTTTTTGTCGGGCTCCATGGCTCGAGGCGAGGAGAATCGCACAGGAGTGTCAAAGGAAAGGCCACGATACTTGTGGAAGAGGGTTTTAAGTCGCAGGCGCAGATTGGAGGTTCGAGAATCGAAAAAGGTGCGGGAGGGTGGATGGGAGGGGTTCTTGCTTTCTGGCGAGGTCAGGGATCGGCGGGGTGTGTCATGGTCAATTGCGAGTAGATCACGACAATGAACAGGTCGTTATTGAAAATGATCGATGATGGGGATGAGAGTGTCGAAGGTGTGGTGCGCCGAAGGAGAGTAATTTGGGACTTTGAGAATCAAGGATGAGTTGATACATGGGATGAGTGCAAGCCGAGTGCAAGCCTATAACAGACTGCCAACCCAGCACAAGATAGATAACGGTTATCATGCGCATATCTGCACGAGTAACCTTTGGGTTTCAACGGCCTGGACGGCCTGGATGATTTGCCGCTCCAGGCGTGGTGGCGGTCCCTCAGCCCCCCCTAGGCCCCTAGAACGAACTTGGTGGGGACTTGGTGGGTGATGGCAGCCAGCAGTAGTGGACCCTTGGACCCTTTCTGGCCCCCAGTTATTAAAGATTGGAGGTTGGGATGATGGCACCATCAACACGTGACATGGTCGAGATAAAGACTGGACTTGAAAGGACATAGAAATGACGATATACAATCTAGATATAATTGGGCTATATTAGCATCGAGGCACTATGCAGCTTCTGCCGTACTGTACAATTTCGGCGAGACCAGACCAGGACAGCAGCCTCCCAACAGTCGTGAATCATTAATACGGATGATATGATGATATATCCACCAAATCAGTCAGCCCCCCGTCATCATTGTCGTCGTGCGCCAGGCATGCGATTGGATAGATTACTTCTTCATGGAGCTTCTTCTCCTTCTTCTCTTTCGCCTATACTCGGACGATCTGAAGGGTCTGCTTCGGGTTCGCCAAGAACGGAATCTAGGGACGTATCGATATCTGGAAATGGATCCTGTGTTGGCGTACTGATGGAATTAATGCCCGTGGTTTGATCATTGTCTTCCACTTCTGTTCTCTGTTCAGTCGATTCCAGCCCCCTTTCAAGAGCCAGTCGACGGGCAGCCTGTCGCTTTTGTATAATCGCAGCCTCTTCGGCTTGCTCCGCCTGCTCCTCCTGTTGTTTGAGATCGAGAAGAGTGGACGGAGGATTGCCATCCTCGACGGGTGCAGGTGACACCAATACTAGGCTCCGTTGTGATGGTGATTCCTGGCCTTTGGCCGTTTTCGAATTTGGGCTTTTGATAGATTTGGATGAAGGCGTGCGAGTATTTCTCCTCGATGCACCAGGTCGCTTCCCCCCCGCCGCCTTTGACTTGCCACTGCCTTGGTCATCGTTCATTCCCTGGTTTGTGATGCGCCGGCTGAGAGAGACAGCAAATTCGTCATCCAAAGGCACTGCGTCATCTTCCTCGTCGCTCATAATGAGATCTCCACGAGAACTTCGCGAACCTGTTGTGGATCTCGACGTTGCCGTGTCACTTCGTTGTCGCCCATGAGTCTTCTTCCATTTTCCATCCACCTCTTCATTCTCCTCAAGTAATGGAGCGCTCTCCTCAGTCCTGACTCGGTGAGCGCCTGGGTGTTCTTGCAGGTCAGCCGCAGAGGGCTTGTACCGCAGTTTTCGACTACCAATCTGCCACGGTAATCGCTCTAGGAATCCCAAATATGAAGACCCTGGTATGATGGTTGGATCTTGGTCAGGATCTGGCTGTATCCCTGTAGGTTTTCGTCGACCTCGCGACCCGTAGCTCATCGCGCGCTGTCGAGAAGGTTGAGCGCCTCGCCCAGCCAGTAAGCTGTCCAGCTCGTCGTTTCCCCACGCCAGTCTTGCGTCATCGGTTTCATCTTCATCATCGTCCCAAGCATCATAAAAGTTGAAGTTGAACTCGGCTCGTCCACCAGATCTTCCTCTCCTGCGGCGCAAGTTGTTTTCTCGATTGGGGAAGCATGGCGCAGTGCAGTCGTACAGGCATGATTTCAAGCCAGCTAAGCAAGGATCGATATACAATTGGGTGAAGGTATATATGTTCTCTTGCGCGGTCTGATTGGCGGTCTCGAGGTTATGGGAGAAGTTGTGGAGGGTTTGGCGAAACTCGGGGTTGTTCATGTTGGGAAGCGTTGGAGCGTGTTCGTGTCATGAATCAAGTCAGAGCCAAGGCGCACCTTGGGTGATGTGATCGAGACCCTCTGCTGTTGCTCTCGGGATTCTGGGCCATGCTTAACGTGCTTGCATATTGTCGTGAGCAGCGACGGGAAGATGCTGTCGGGAGTGACAAAGTGTAGAATCCTGGGGGCGGGTCTGACCAGTGAGTGATCAGACGAAGAGAGAGACGTCACGGGCCGGAAGCGGCATAAGGTAATCCCGTTGGAGAGACACAAGAGGCTGAGATTTGTGCACGTGCAGACGAGTATCATGATACTACTCCGTATTCCGTATTCGTGCTATTTTGAACTATTGCGTTTGGGCCAAAAGCCTCCACCGGAGAGCTTGGCGTGGAGGCCAGTGCCAATAAACATCGAATTGTCCAACAACGACACCACATCTGCAGAAGCAACTTGACCGATTCTTTTGGACTTGGATTTTCAGACTTGTTCTCTGACTCGCAAATTCCAGATATGGTCCATTATATACGCTTTCTGCGTACGCCACAGATTCATGTAACGAAGAAGTCGACGGACATCAACGCAGTGATTGCCGTCACCACAGATCTAGGGGATTCACTCCTTGCTCAAGATGCAGAACTCACTGTGGAGTTGGTCGAGGCTCATCATCCGCACCGAGTTCTAAAAACTAGTAAGGTGCAATGGCGGGACGGCTCTCGTGCCTGCAAGTTTACCATTGCGTGTTCCAATAAGGAAGCCAAGAAAACCGTCATTGTGCATGTGACCGGACCCTCAACCAAGTCTGGAGTGGTGTCCAAGATTCTCGATGTATGGAGTGATGCATTTCCACTGTCGATTGACCTGCAGAGTGAGCCAGTGGTTGAACGGCAGATTGTGCTCTCCAACAAAAGCCGTGTAAGGATCTGGGAGGAAACTGGAGACAGCATCGCAAGACATATCTGGCACGGTGAACATATCATTCGACAAGATGCAGGAGGCTGACTTTGAGACAGGGATGCGAGTCTGGGGTTTCTGATATACTTTGATCAAAACCTCAAAGCGTCTGGCCCAGATGATGGAGCCCTGGCCCGTCTGATCCAATTGAGCAGGGCAAAGCGGTTGAAGGTATTGGAACTCGGGGCAGGGTGTGGCATTGTTGGGATTACTTTTGCTCATTTGGTCAAGAGTGATGTTATCCTCACAGACCTTGAGGACGCTCAAGAGATCATGGACAAGAACATCCGATGTGCATCGCCACTGGCAGGATCTAGCCTTCAAACCCAGAAGCTAGACTGGGCAGCCAGACTTGATGATAGCTTGAGTGGACAGTTCGACCTTGTTTTGGTATCAGACTGCATCTACAACCCCGACAGCAGCGTTCATCTGGTAGAGACATTGAGACAATTGGCCACTCGTGCTCCCAAAGTACTCGTGTTGGTCGGATTCAAACGACGCCATGACGCCGACAGTGTGTTCTTCGATCGGATGAATGAGACGCAATTTCAGGTGGTAGACAGTGTCCAGATTTCACTGCCACATACCCTGACCGACCACGATACGGAAGCACCGACCATTGAATTTTACAGCTATAGAGTTGCTTGAGGACCAGGATGATCTGACCTGATGGGGCGGTTGATCGCTCGGAAAAACTGACCGGACCAAGACTCTGGAAGCTGTGTCACGTGAGTCTTGGCACTTTCACATGGCAAAGATCGAAATCGGGGATCGAAATGGAATGTGCGAACAAGCAGATTCGAGGCAGGCGGTGACGTGACCTGGTGGGTTTAGCGCTGATTCACGCTTTCACCACCACCAGAATTTTTTCAGGTCCCAGTGGCTGCGGTTTGCCCCGTTCTGCCTGTCCACCACACAGAGACAATTCCTCCCATTCATCCACTTCCACATCCACTCACACGCACTATCTCTCCTATTATTACTCACATCCACAAACGCCGTTCCGTCCGATTCTACGAGTACTCCGTACTCCTTGGTGGGCCCCGGATTTGCCCTTGGCTCTTGCCTTCTGCCACCCATTGCCCTGGCCTGCCGTGCCTGCCCTGGCTTCGCCCCCCACCAGAGTGTCGTCCACATTGAAATTTCTCATCGACAACACACAACCCGCCTTTTCTACCACTACTTTATCTCAACATCACCATAACAGCTCCTACAGACACCTACGCTGCTCAAACATCTCTGCGGCTTCTGGATTGGAACCCGGAGCCGATATCTGTCACCTTTTCAGACTGCCTTTGGTCCTTCAAAGGCTCAACGCGTGAACACGGCTCAAACATCGTTTTGCCTTCGCTTTCAAACTGCATCTGCTTCCAAACATCGACACATTCTTAACACTCGTCCACCTCCCACTGAAGTTGCCTCAACCGTTGACACCGCTGTTGTTATTTCAGTTTGACACCCCAATCCAACAATCTCAACAACATCAGCTGCCGCATAGGTCTCTACGCGAGGTTCTTCCTCTTCAGGAGGGGGAGTCGCTGAGGCAAAGCCAACGTCCAATCGGAGCAGAATCACGAAAGCCTCCCTAACACGTTTCAAAGGTCCATCGCCAACCAACTACTTGATCCATTAATCAACCAAACAATTTTGCATGGTTATGGCACCTTCTGCTATCCATGTTGACTACAATGAAATTATCACTTTGAGTGATAGGAAACTTGATCTCATCAACCACAACCATGACGTTGAATCCGATGTGACTGGCTTTGCCTCAAAGGCGTTGATTCAGAAGGTGATGAAGGAGCAGATTGCTCGCATCGATCCGGATACCTGTGAGCCCGGAGAGGAGGATGCGTTCTATGTCGCCGATCTTGGCGAAGTTTACCGCCAGCACCTTCGCTGGAAACTCAACTTGAGCAGGGTCAAACCCTTTTATGGTAAGCTACCGGGTCAATCTCGGTTCGACTCAAGACATTGACTAACACTTCCACAGCCGTCAAGTGCAATCCGGATAAGGAGGTGCTGCGTCTCCTGGCCCAATTGGGCACAGGATTCGATTGTGCGTCCAGGGCCGAAATCGACATGGTCCTCGATCTTGGCGTCTCACCCAATCGCATTATCTATGCCCAACCCTGCAAGACAAAGTCCTACTTGCGCCACGCCCGCAAAGTCGGCGTCACTCAAATGACCTTTGACAATACCGACGAACTTTACAAGATCAAAGACTCCTTCCCCGACGCCGACCTGGTTCTTCGAATCTCCACCGAGGACTCTGCCAGTCTATGCCGCTTGAGTGTCAAGTATGGCGCCAGCATGCAAGATGCAGAGACTCTCCTCCGTCTAGCTCGTGATCTCGACTTGAACATCGTCGGCGTGAGCTTCCACATTGGCTCTGGCGCGAGCGATCCGAACTCATTTGCAAACGCTGTCAAGGATGCTCGTCATGTTTTTGATCGAGCCTCGCACTTTGGATTCGACCTGAAGTTGTTGGACGTCGGCGGAGGATTCGTCGACGAGACGTTCGAGATGTTTGCCAGCAACCTGAATGAAGCCCTCGAAGAGCATTTTCCTCCTCACATTCGAGTCATCGGCGAACCAGGCCGCTACTATGCCTCTAACGCCTTCACTCTGGCAACCAACATTATTGCTCGCCGTGAAGTGACGGTGGATCGGACCGGAGAGAAGGGGTACATGCTGTACTTGAACGATGGTGTCTATGGCAACTTCTCCAACATCATCTTTGATCATCAACACCCGGTCCCTCAGGTCTTTTCCAAGAAATCACACAACACCAAACTCACCGAGTATTCCATCTGGGGTCCAACATGCGACGGAATTGACGTCATTGCTGAACGTCACTTCTTGCCAGGTGTGCTTGACGCTGGTGACTGGTTGTTCTTTGAGAATATGGGAGCGTACACCCGCTGCTCCGCGACTAGATTCAACGGTTTCCGTGATGACCACGAGGTCATTTACATCTCCAGTGAACCAGGTGCCTCGGCTCTACTAGGCTATTGAGGCCCAGGCTGATTGGAGGAGAGGGTGCAAGATTCCCATCGAGCCCCTTTTGACAAGGCCACAAGAGAGGTGGCCTAGGAGGAGAGAAAAGTTCCTTAATGTTATCGCACACTCATTCAAATAGACACTTTAGAAGAATAGTTTTGGTGTGAGGTGGTCCCCTTCTCTTCGTCAGAAGGGTTGATTCAATTCTATCAGATGATATCAATCTTCGAGTCTTTCTCTTTTGCATACCATATTCTCTTGTGCTTGAATTACGCGAAAGTAGAGGAGATGCTCTTAATACTCCTCCGTGTCCAGTGAAATATAAATCCGTGGAACGCAGCTTGGCTTCCAAGATTCCCAACCTGGCAAACCTCACATCTTGTTCCGAATGGACATTGGACTCGAACCCAGAATATAAGATTTGGAGGTCTTGAACAGGTTCTTCGGTTCAAGGTACTCTTCTCGTCGCACATCAACTGACCTTCCTTGCTTTGCTTCCCAAATATACTTTGTTGAGGCACCCTGCACAAGATTCGAGCATCCATCCGCTCCCCGCCCCCACCGGATATACCTACAGTATCTTAGATACCTTGCATATAAAATTCTTGAGCTCAGTTCTTCCTTACTTCACCACCCCCTATCGCAAAATGCCTCCCATCCCAGTGACAATCGTAACTGGGTTCTTGGGCAGTGGCAAGACAACCTTGATATTGAATCTCATCCCACAACTTCCCACGTCTTACAAGGTCAGTCGTTTTCCCCTCTCACCCATTCATTCCTCTTTACGTGCATTAGTCTAAGACTCGAGCAACAGCTTGCCCTTCTCAAAAATGAATTTGGCGATCTTGCCGTCGACTCTCAACTCGCCAGCTCGGCTTCCATTTCCGGCGTGCGAGAACTTCTCAATGGTTGCATCTGCTGTAACCTGGTGGGTCAGCTAAGCGATGCCCTCTTCCAACTTCGAGATACCGTCAGTCCCAGCAGGATCATCATTGAAACTTCTGGGTCCGCATTTCCCGCCACCCTGGCCATGGAGGTCAACCGGGTGGCTCGTGAGAATCCTGGCACTTTCATTCTGGACGGCGTCATCAGTGTCATCGATGTGGAAAACTGGAAGGGCTACGACGATACCAGCTACACGGCCAAGATGCAGGCCAAGTATACCGACCTGATTGTTTTCAATAAATGGGAATTGGTAGATGAGCGGATGTTTGAAGATGCGCTAGACCGGGTTGGAGACCTGGACGTCCAGATCGCCTGGGTCAAGAGTCAAAGAGGTTGGGTGGACGTGGAACTCGTCATGGGCATTGACGGTGCATTGGTACGGGAGCAAGGGTTGAGAGGGGCCATTGAAATCAATGCGGAACATGGCCACGGCGCCCTGGACAAGTCACATGGACATGACGGACATGACGGACATGACCACCATGATGATCACCACCAGGATGAAGTCGAAGTTCTCTCGGTGGTTCTCAACAATGCCGACACCTCGCGGCCTCCACAAGGTGTCGTTTTGGATTCTTTCGAGGATCTCCTCCTCAGCGCCCCCAAGGATGAGGTCTACCGCATCAAGGGTATTGTCCTATCTTCAAAACCACCACCAGACTCCACGGGAGCAACCAAACCGAGTATTGCTGTCGATTCCGAAGGTCAGAGTCTATATGTGCTGAACTGGGCGTTTGGAAGATGGACATATACCCCTCTTCAAAGCACGGCATTCTCGGCCATGGACCAAGCCAGTGCTCGACTGACTTTTATCCTGGCAAGAGGTGAATCGAGCAAATGGATTCGACGGCTGAATAAGGGTGATTTCATCGTCCTGGAAGGTGAAGACGGCAAGCGAGAACAAGGACTGCTTGATGTGACCAAGATAGGCTGAGAGGAACGCTGATGATTCCCAAGATATTGGATGGCTTTCTGTCTCACTGTTGACAGCTCCGACCAAGGCTACCACCGGACAGTCCCGGACATGTCTTGCTGATCAGGTTCACCATACCAGGCCATTTGACCACGACGCAGCTTGGAGGGCTTTCCTTACATTGAATTCCCTTCGCCACCGGATTTCACTAGGTGGGCGATGCGACATGATTTTACACTTGACGACATACAAGGATAGGAGATCAGTACAGGAGAATCCAATCGAGGTACACTCGAACAGATCCACGAGTTTCCACGAGGTGTTGTGTCTGACGATACAGCGCAGCAAATGAAGAAACTAAGTCACGACTGGGAGATTCAACACTAGGATGAATGGTCTCTTCATGTATTGATTTGACCTGTTGTTATTTACATATATCTATATTTAGACTGAGATTCCTCTTGCATCAAGCAGGCACAGTAGATATAAGTCGGACAGATTAGAGGATTACATTCTGTACAGATAATCCCATGTCATTACGCATCTAGATACCTACCTAGGTAAGGTAGATAGTCACTCCTCCCAAACCTGTTATATACACCCTTTACCCTACACAGGACAAGGTATATGATTCCACATAGTACTGATAAGTGAGTAACTTTGTTCATCACCTCTCCTCTTCTCTCCTGATCCATAATCCCATCACAAAACCGCCCTCACCTCCCCTCTCTGATCCAACGAACCATCCAACCCCAAAAAGCGCACGACCTGACCAAGATGATCAAACCCCCAGAATCCCTCCTCCACCCCCGATTCATTCGTACATTGAAACCAAGGGATCCCAAACGCGCCGAGATTGACAGCTCGCTCGGTCTGAGCCATCAACTCATTCTTCACATCCGACGTGGCCATTTTAGCCACACAGTCCTTGACGACATCCTCACCGATGACTTTGGCTACGATGGGAGCAAACACCTTGACGTCCGGCAAGTTACTTTCGGTGGGGTCGGTCCAGAGGGCTTTGTAGCATGCGTCGAGCGCCGTGGGGAGTAAATCTGGCCTGGTCAGGTTGAGGGCCGTGAGGAATCGTTGGAGGTGGAGAGTTGGTTTAGGGAATCCTTCGGGGACGGTGGTCGCCATGGGAATGTTGAATTGTTGTGCCCAGCGGAGTCGCTCAGTGTTGATCCATGTACCTTTGTTGCGGATCATGAGGGGTGGTCGGTTGTCGCATAGTTTCATCAGTCCCCCGAGCAGGATCGGCACGTATGTGATTTCTACGTTTTGGAAGATTGGAGATGTCTGTGGAGGTTGGTTAGTTTGATTGCCTAGAGTTGGGTAGCTTCAACAGGAGGGGGACTTACTCTCAACATGTAGTATGCCAGATAGCCAAATGGACTCACAATGTCTACGAATAAAGTGATTTTCTTGGCCATGATGGGTGTGTGGAAATGGAGACAATTGCTTGAGTATTCGAGTAGAGGTAGTAGTAGATTCAAAGGATCAACAAGGACTATGTTGCATTCTCGACTTAGTTTAATCGTGCTATGTTTGGAGGAGAGATTTATGCGATGATACGATAGTAGTTGTTGTATAAGTGCGACAGCAGTGACCCCGAAGTGTGGAGAAGTCACCGAAGCCTACATTCCATATATGCCGAGGTCCATGGCTGTACCAACGGCTCGAGGGGAGAATCCAAGACACACCAAGAGCTTCACATATTTGAACGGTCAGTAGTCCGCAAGATATCTTGGAGATCTAGCAAGACCGCGAATGAGTTGAGCTCAATACTCGTCAGGAACACATGCAAAATGACGAAATCTCATTCTCTAGGTGGCAGAGCGTACTTTCGAATCATACTTGGTTCAATCTAGCAAATGCTTGATATTGTTAGAGCCCTCAATTCAGGACTCGATCCACGACATCTGCCTGTTTGACAAATGTTACTGACCAGATCTAGCCCAACTTTGTGTCCTTGTCCTTGATGAAGAAGTCCTTGCCAGTGGTTGACTTGTCTGGAATCAAAGAATATCATGATCAGCCGCAGGTGAATCACCGGATTGGGCCATCCTTACATTGTGTTCGAATGAAATCACTGATTTGTTCATCTTTGGCTTGCTCCACTGCACTCTCATTGTCTTGAGGTCCTTGACCGAGGAATTTCTCTTGGACAAAATCGACACCTAGACGACACCAACACCTAGTCAGTCACAGACCCAACAAGAGGAGATCACCATGACTTACCCTTGTCCAAGTAGTCTTCGTTTTTCTCACTCTCGCGACCACCACCGGCGGCTGAGTTGATCTTGTCGCCTAAGCCTCCTAGAAGGCCACCACCGCCACTCGAGCTTCCCTGTTGACCTTCGGCAGGTGCTTGACCATCTTGTTGGCGATTTCCTCCAGTGAAGCTATCGTAGGCACCCTTGAGTTGATCCATAGTTTGATCAGGGGAGGACTGTGGGAACTTGGGAATGAGATGAGTGTAGTTAAAAGGGTTTAGAAAGGGGAACAGTGGATGCTTGAGTGGTTGGACAGACGGTCAGGAACAAGGGAAGAAGAAAAGACAAGAGAATGAAGGGCAAAAGAAGCAGAGAAGTTGATCGAGATATGTAGAATCCTCGTTGGAAGGAAGGCACGACTGTGTCACTTGAACATTCAGGGACAGGTGGAAGGAACCAGGGCCGACAGAGGTTTAGTTCACAGCAGCAACGACGGATTACAGTCCCATGAGCCTAGATCATTCCACATTGCAGCCGCTCGGCCTCAGTTTGACTACAGGACATCAGTAGCATGAACCTTGATACAAGATAGACTATGTTGCCCTACCCACCGCCAGCTGATCAAGGATGTAGTTGCAAGCACGTCAATGCAAGCACCCCAGCTACTGTCACGCCTGTAACAACGTCATTGGGAGAAGCCGTTGAGGGGCAGCAACTGTACGTCATGGAGGGGCATTAGGGCGCACCGGGGCAGGAGCGCCCCTCCGCCCTTGGGGATTCGCACCTGCCACGCATCGCACGCCACCACACCTGCTTCTTGTTCCCCCACGAAATCATTGCACTGCCACAGCCACCGAGCTCATTCATTCATCCACAACCATCCACAGCCATCTGTCAACGAGTACTTAGTCTATCTCTGTGATCATGTGTATCACACCTTCTGCACACTATTTCCCACTGTATCGTCGCCGAAGCCACCATCTGTCCTCGCTTCTGCTTCTCCACCGTCGCCGCCACCCTCATCCAGCTCAGCCTCCTTTTCCCAATCATCAACAACCTCTTCTTGAGCCATCTTCCTCCTGAGCAATTCCTCATTCTCCTGTTTCTTCTTTTTCGCTTCTGCAAGTCGACTGCCCAATACTGTGTAGATTGGTCGCTGACCCACAGGCTTGATCTGCGGAGCTTGCATTGGAGCAGCTCTCTTTGCTGCCACTTGAGACCACCCGTGGGCCACATTGGCGCCTGATTTGCCAGCCTGATGCACTATCTTCGGCTCCAAGCCAGACAAATCAAACATCGCCAGCGTCACCGATGAAGCAAGACTATCTTTGCTGATGGCCTCAGCAACTGTCGGCCGCATCTCGCTCAAGAGACCTGTCAGTTGTGTAGGTGATTCCCATCGATTCAACAGGAGCAGTGCCACCCCCTGATCGTTTGGCAAGAATATAGTATCAAAGTCCATGGTTGGGCTTGTCTTTTGAATCACCCGGTGAACCTCATCTTCTGTCAGCCCGAACTTTGGCTGTTCCAGAAGCAGTCCGTTGTAATCGTACCTCGCCTCATCCGCCGGTTTTGGCGGTTTCGTAGCCTGGACAGGCGCCGAGACGTTAAGTTGTGGTCGTTTGATCCGCGCAGCTTGTGCAAGCGTCTTCATCGGAGCCGAGACAAACTTGGGTGTCTTGAACAAGAGTACGTGTCGGTGCGGTTCTGGATCGAGACTTTCCCCATCAAACCCAAAATCCTCGGCAAGGCTGTGGATAAACGCTCGCTGATGATTCCTCATTGGTGGGAATCGGTATCTCTTCTCTTGGTCATCGGCAGCAAAGACTCGCAGGATTGCTTCCTGCTTGTGCGCCCATGCAACATCTTCCAGGTACATGGTGAGTGTGGTCGTCGAATATGGAACATGATCATCTGTGTGGTCATCTGAGACATGCAAAGCCCGTGCCAAGTTACGGTTGCGTTCCAGTCGTGCACACTCATCGTCGCATTTCAGTGAGTTTTGACGACCCGATGCTTCGGCCATCCCAGCGCGGGCGTTGCATCGGACCTCTTCTTTTTTCCGCTGGCAGTCACATGTGATCATAACCTTGAATGGGCACGCCTTTTCTTCTTTGCAAGCAGACGGCGCATGACATGTCTGCTCGCAGGGATGTCCACACGATTTTTTGGCCTTGCCGCACTCCTGTTGACAGTGTTGCTGAGCATCTTCACACTCTCCAGGTCTGTGACACGTTTTCCGGCACTGGTGAGATCCACATTTCAAGGTCCTGCCGCAGATCAGTCCACAAAGAACGTCGGCTCGCCAACACGGCTGGTTTTTGAGTGTTTTCTTGCTGCACAGGCATTGTTTCTCGGTCAGAAAAGGACATTTGGGGCATTCCTCATCATCTGAGTGACAATTGTGAGCCACCTGAGGGTGTGCGCAATCTTTGCTTCGGTTGCATGGGAAGTTGCACGGTGGTGGCTGTGTCCCGCATGGAAGCGGCGCCTGAAGGACGGTTCGACCACAGGTGCACGAGATGTCATCGAATATAGCCTCCTTACAACTGCCGCATGGTCCGCGGTGACACAGATCAGGGCATGTATGGTTGCCACACTTGAGTTTCCGACCACAAACCCGAGTACAGATGTGTTCGGCTTCGATGTCTTCATCGAGAGCTCGAGTTAACACATCCAGAGTCTTCAGCTTCCGCTTAGTTGCCTGTCTCTCCGCGGCCTTACGGTCCCCCGTGCAGCATTTTTCGCCGCAGTCATGTCTGCCACAATTCAAAGTGGCTTTACATGATCGATTGCACTGAGGGGGTTCGGTGATTCTGTCGTGACAAATCACATTGAACTGGTTGCGGCCACAGCGACAAGTGGTCGCAATTTCCAGAGAGCACGGGTTGCAATCTCCTGGGTGGCACTTGTCCAAGCACTGGTGACCGCACTTTAGTTGTCGTCCACAGACTTCCTTGCAACAGGGTATCGGGTCGGTACAGTTCTGCCGTGGGGTAGTCTTGAGTGAGACGAGAGCGGTTTTCCCACAGGGACAGTGTGTCACCATATCCACAGATCGAGGACAATGGGGAGTGGCCATTTCGTGTGGATGACATGACTTTTGGCAAGTGTGAACCCCACAATCCAAAGCCCTGGCACAAATCCCGCCGCAATCAAAAGTTCCTGTCCATGTTGAGCTCTCCTTCTCTTCCTCCTGATCGTGACACTGGAGCATCTTTTCGACTCTGCCACAGTAGCAGCGAGCGTTGACCTCTACAGGGCATGCCCCACAAAGGCCCTCGTGGCAAGGTCGTTGGCACGTGTGCTGGCCGCAGGGCATTAGATCACCGCAAACAGCGCCGCAGCTCCAGCCTGAGTCGTAGTTTGTTTCTAGACATCGTAGGGTAGTTTCCTCCTTGCCACAGAAACAACTTTGCTTTGGCCCCATGGCAGAGCAGGGCGGGCAAGGACCAGCATGGCAGAGAAGGTCGCAAGGATGGGGACATGGTTTTGGGAACTTTCGCTCTCTGCCACAAGTCTGGCCGCACGAGTGAGGAGGGAGACCGGGGATGGTCTTTGGGTCTATCTCTTTCTCGCACCAACAGGTGTAGGATGTAGGCGTGATATCTTTTGGTAGATTGCAGCCGGGACACCTCCATTGTTTGCCTACTTGAGCTTCATCATCATCTTGGCCCGGTGGACGGTGAACCGCCGACCCTTCATTCTTGGACCATTTCTTGATACAACCAATATGGAACACAGTCCAACATGTCTTGCATGACCAGATTTTGGAGTTGCGACTGACTTCATTGGTGCAGATGGCACATTCATAGACGTTATGCGAGATGTCTTCGTGGATTCTAGTGACAATGTCAGGCGCCGTCGAGCGTGCTATTGACCCCCGTCTCGGTTGAGGCTTGTCGGGCGGGTGTGGTCGAGAGGCTGCGGGGGTCTTTCTCTGGTGGTTTCGATTGGATTTTCCGGGTGGTGCTGGGGCGGCCAATGTGGAGGGAGGAGGTAGAGATGCTGGGATAAATGCTGGTGCATCACCGTGTAGTCTTGTGAGCTGGCCGCCAAACGGTCTTGCGCCGACGATGTGGGGATGAGGTTGAGGATTTGGGTTGGACGGCTGTTGTGTCTGATCGAGAGGCTGTGTCTGTGCTTGTGGGCGGGTTTGTCGTTGACCGCCCCTTCTTCTGCGTCTATTCGCTCCACGGTTGCTTTCCGAGGTCGTCGGAGCCACTGGATTTTCCATGGTGGACGAACAGAGCAGGGAGGAAGGTGGCGAGAGAGAAAGAGAGTAGACTGTCAGTGAGGGGAACCGAGTGGAATATTACTCAACGCTGGGAAGTCCTGGAAACTTGTCTCACGAGAAATGAAAGAGAGTATCAGAAGAGTAAGACTGACGTCCCAGCCCGTGGAACCAACTTGAGGGTGGTGGTCGAGGAGAAAAGAAGTGAAGGACGTCTAAGTACTTGAGTCTTTCTGTCATTGTATGGAGGGTGGCGCCTGCACTTTTTTGTCCGACACCATTTGATTTCCATTTCCTCTTTGGGAATTCCATTTGGTGAAGATCTGCGACGTCATTTTGGCTTCCAGACTCATCCATAGGACACCATGTATTAAGCACAACGGCGCTGTTCATACTACAATAGGTGCATCTACTGTTTGGAGTGTGGTACAAGTTGCATTGCCTGGATCTCTGACTCATTGGTTCGATCCTTTACCAGACTCTGGTCAAATCAGATCCGCCCCGGAATATAATCAGAACACACTAATGCCTGACTCGCATTATGACTCCCAGGCAGAAAATCTAGGCACGGCCATGGCTTCGACTAGTATTTCCACTAATCAGTTGCCGCTTCAACATTTCGACGTAATAGGGCCACCATCCTGGCCTCAAACATCTTGCTGATTGTTTTGTTGTTTTCGGTCGATGGGACCTTGCCTCTTTCCATACGCCAGGCACAATATTCAATGGACGAAGAACCTCGGGTCTTGTCTTGAGAGCAGCTGAGTCGACAATCAATTCTAATTCACCTGTGTGCCATAGCCACGAATCTGGTCGGCAAATGCCCAACTTTGGCCCTCCAGCTTTTCATTCTCTTTCAACTCAACACCTTCCTTGGTCACAACGGCAATGCTGTACTGGTCACTGCTGCGCGCATCTCTGTAAAATAAGACCTTCATCACTGCTTTGACAGTATCTATCGCCTGTTCTCGTGTGACGTCCTTGACACTGGCTTCGTCCTCGGGGAATAGCTTTCTCAAGAGCGGCTGCGCCAAATGTGCTCCGAAGCCAGTTGCGAGTGATGGACTGGTGAATGTGGTGCCAAGGAGGTCAGCACTGGCGAGGAAAGGTTGGTCTTCCTCATCCAAACCTGCCACTAGCAAGTGATTCCAGAGTGGGTTGAAATCCGTCCGTCTCTTGTAGAGAACCTTGGCCAGATATGTGTGCAGGTTCTTTGCATTGAGGCTGTGTTCGGTAGATGAAAGGTAATTCTCGCGGATATCGAGTGACATGAGTAGTCGGTCAAAGTATTGCATGTCTGATACATCTCCTCCAAAGCCGATGACTGTATTAGGTGGGAATGACCGAATGCGCTTGACATCTGTGAATCTTGCCAGAGACCCATACGAAGCTGTGAAATTGTTAGCTGGCCGTTGGCTTCTAGAAGGTAATTCAGCGCATACCTAGGTTATCTGTTGCAAGAACTACTCCATCCTTGAACTTGACTCCAATGACTGAGGTTCCAGTGACGGCCGGCGACTGTGTATGTGTTTGAGGCATCGATGACTGGAGATGGGAGTGGTCATAGGGACCGTAAACATCGTCTCTGGGCTGTTCAAGATTAGCTATGCCCATGATTCAGTTTCCGATTTGGAGTCTCACTCTGCCCCAGGCCTCAGGGTAGTGGTTCATGTTGTGTGTGGGAGAAATCGATAGAGTGCGGTGCGGCTAGATTGAATGTAGGGAGTATCAAGGTGTGCAAAAGGTAGTTGAGAGGCGAGAGAATCAGATTGTCGAGGTGATGAAGATGACTTTGGAGAGAGAATGACAGACACGTTTCAATCAGTCGCAGTCGCAGCCGCGTCAAGCGGAGGAAGCCTTCTGGCCTCCCAAGTGCATTGAAACTGAGTTTGACGTGGCATGTCAAACACCCCACCGTATAATATATACGGCCAAGTAAATCACGTATCGACTGCAATCTTCTCTCCACATATGACAACACATGTATACATACTTAGTATATGGCATTCTTCCACGTTGCCAATACTAAAGTGCGCATGCTTTCTACTCTGTTCTAACCAATCTAAAACGAAATAGGGTATCTAGCATATCTACAAGGTTCTGCATGGTATAGCGCCAGAACCCAGAGTCATAAAGTCCAAAATGTCCTCGTGTCTTACTGTCTTCGGTTCATCGCAGCCTCCCCTCGAAGAAAACGTCCAACTTCGGTCCCTGCTTCCTCACCAGCCACGCCAGCCATGACGGTTTCTGTCTTCTTGACGCGGCTGAACAGACAAGGCCAGAGATCGCTCGCTTCCACCATCTCCCCCCCAACTTTCCCGTGCTTCTCAAACAATCTTGATAGATCTGCTTCCTGAAGCTCGATCGAATTCGCCATGTCCAAAGCCGTCTCTTGCACCGACTCTCCTTCCTGTCCGTTGAGCTCGATACGCCTAGGACGGCTAGTCAGATGACTGAGACGACGGCTGACCGAGATTTTGTAGATTGACTCCTCTACCGTGTCGGCGATAAGATACATCCACACCGTTGTGGCTCTTTGTTGACCGATACGATGTACACGAGCAATTGCCTGTAATTCAATGGCCGTGTTGATCAGAGGTTCACATAAGAAAACATGATTGGCGACGACGAGATTCAGACCAGCCGAATGAGCTTTTGCGTGCAGGAGGAAACATTCCACCGTGGGTTGAGCCTTGAATCTTTCCACCCCATCCTTGTCGTCGATACGACCAAACTGGATCCCGCATGCTGTGAAAGCACGGACAAGGACACCTAGAAACTCTCGATACTGCGAGAAGATGACAGATTTTGAGCCCGGGTCGTTTTGACGCAGCCAGATCAGATGGCGGCATAGAAAATCCACCTTGCTGCCGTAGCTTACTCCCGGTAGATCTATGACTTTGATTTGATTCATCATAGACACACTGACATCAGAATAGATTGTTTGGTTCAGCGAGCGCTCACTTGGAACTCCCGTGAGAGAGCTCTTCTGCAGAGATGTTTCGGCTTGGACAGCGACCTCGGCTGGCTTGTAAGTGATGTCGTAGAAGTTTTTCAGACCTAGTGTTCTTTTGCACACAGGACAGTTGTGGTGCTGTCCCCACCACATCAAGATGCAGTCCTTACAGAACTGATGTCCACATACGGTGAGAGTCCCGACTTCGAAGTCGCACTGACAGATGGTGCAAATTCTTGGTGTAGCCGATTGAGATTCTGTCTTCAAATGCATCAAGTATCGCAGCCTGGTAGTCAGAGTGTCGACCTTGTCCTTCGATATAGTCTCGTCACGAATGAACTCTTGGTATCGTACTTCATTCAAAGGTTTGCCAACGTTGTCTTCTTCAAAGGGCGCGACTGTGTCGGAGATTTTCTGTAGGGCGCGATAGAATTCCAGACGGCCGTTCATCGCGTCCCGTATCTGGTTGACCAGTTGCTCGAGGTTCGATAAAGACCTGGCCTGAACATTGGTCTGCTCAGAGACTGTCACTAGAATGGGATTGATGACACTCAGTTCATGATCCGCACGGCTGTCTCCCAATCCTGCCTGCCATTCGAGAGATGTTACGAGACTCCTGATTTCACCAATTAGGCCGCGCATGCTGCCGAGCTTTTTCCAATCCACGCGGTTGAGCTCTCGCTCGGCCAGCAGCTTGATCATCAGCGCGGGGGCAGGGCCGCCGCCTTCTTTGGCTAGCCGGACAAACTGTTTCATTTCTTGCCGGATGAGATAGTTCTCTTGACCAGTGATGGCTTCATTGCGGTCAGCAAGGAGTGCTCGCAGAGCCTCCATGTAAGCATACATTTCGTCTTGCTGTCTTGTGGACGTCTCATACTCATCGCCTTGTAGCTCAATTCCTTCATCCTGGTCAAGCAGGGCCTGTCCCAAAAAATTCATCATGACTTTTTGAACATCACGAAAGTGAGCGGCTTGTTTATTCATTTCTTCGGCAAAAGCATGGATCCTGTCGATGATCCTTCGGGATTCAATGCCCGTCAATTCTTTCACCGGCAAAAGCTCAGGAATTTGGGTACGATCTTCGGCAGCTCTAGTTGTGACCGCAGTGATCAATTTGTTGGCAGACTTAAGGACTTCTGCAAGGAGTTCACCCCGAATGGACTTTGCTTCCTCGTAGGTCTGTGTTTCTTGCCTCTCTAACTCGAAGTATTCCTCGGTGTCAGGGGTTTGTAATGATTTGAGTTGAAAAAAGGCGTTGGCAATGAAGAAGGTACAAACGTGCTTGATCTCTAGGGCCGCTCTCAATCGAAGCTTCAAAGTTGTCAGGTGCTTGTTTTCGTCTTCATCCTCCTCCTGGCCGTCGGGTTTCTCGTCTTGAACTGCTTCCTTTCCCGAGCGTGCTTCCTTCTCCAACTCGCGGCGACACTCGTCTACAATAATGCAAGATTCGTTGTAGGAACTTTGCCAGATTTGCAGGGCTTGCTGAGTCTCTTTTGCATTTTCTTTCATTTGGCCCCTTCTGATGGCTGCAATGAGCCACGTCCGTTGAGTGGTACGGACCTGGCCTTCAACTTGATCAATCATGACATCAAGAACCTCTTCAACGGTCCGCAGAACCCCACCTGGCCGGCGCAATGCCTTCCAGCCTTGGTGCCCAATTTCCGGGTGAAGGCATGTCTGTCGAAGTCGCGACAACCACGAACGCAGTTTCTCTATGACCTTTGGCGAGTCAGGATCCCAGTCGTTTGTAAGAGGCGCGCCTGCGCTGTCCAAGCCACAATCCTCACATAACTCTCGGAAAAGCTCTGTATAATGCTGGTCTTCAATAGGGGTAAACGGGATCGTGATGATGTGTCGACTTTGAGGGGGAAGGCGTAAGTCTTCCCGAACAAAATCTTTCGTATGTCGTAGAGAAATTTGTTTCAGCGCATCCCGGAGCATGGGTCGATGGTGGTCAACCAAATATTGCCACAGAGTTGCGGATTGGCTCCATGGCTCAAAACGCAAGAAGAGAAACAAGCCGAAAAGGTCTTTGTGAGACTTTCGAAGTGGTGTACCCGTAACAGCCCAAGCGTTATGGCGCGGAATACGCATTGCAACCTGCGCAGCGGAAGAGACGCCACTTTCTACCATCTGTGCTTCATCCAGACAGACTCGCCACCAGAAGATCTGGGTAAGGGGACTTTTCGGAGGTTCCGGACGTTGGGCACCCCGTAGCAGCCGGTCTGGCTTTGCCTGGACGTAGTGAATTTCGCGTGCGACAACGTTGTACGTCGTAACTACGACATCAGCTTCGAGAAGTTGCGTCATGACCTGTTCAGGGCTTTTCTTAAAAGAACTGACGCCGCGATAGTGGTAGACCCTCAGTCCTGGAGCGTGCTTGTTAATTTCTTGCTTCCATTGTTCAAGAATCGTCACGGGAGTGATGATCAGCGTGGAACGGGATGATCTGAGACCTGGAGGAGGTGCGACATCATCACGTCGCCGATGAAGGCAGGTCAGCGAAATGATCTCCAAAGTTTTACCGAGGCCCATTTCTTCCGCGAGGATACCGCCACGCACACTGCGATAAAAGTTGCGTACGACTTCATATTCTGTGGAGATCATGCCAACAGCTTTGTTGACGACGCAATCTCTGCCACCATCGAGTTTTGTGGATTCGAAACCGGTAGGGAGGGCGTCTTCCGAGGTTGGTATCAGGCTTATATCTCCGTTTGGAAGCAACTCCACCCCCTCTCTGTGCAGAAGCCAACGCACAGCCCTTCGCTGGAAGGGATACAAGTCAGAGACAAGGAAAGGAATATTTATCTGGGCTGAAGCTGCTTCTGATTTATCTGGAACGTGGACATTGTCGTAAAATTGTCGAGGATCCCAGGGTTCGGGTTGCAAAGAACGGCCAGACGAGCCAGGACAGTAGTGATCCATCACATCAAACAGTTCTGAATCGATCTTATCTCTCAGCTGTGCGGTATTTTGCCAAAGAATCAGGATCTGGAGAAAGTGCTGGTTGTCGCGTGAGCTGACAGTCGCCGCGAAACAGGCGAGTGGTAAAGCCGTGCCCCCATTGTGTCTCGCAACAGAAGATAGATGTTTACTGTCTTCAAGCACTTGGAGGTCTTTAGCTGATGGAGCCGCTATCTCAAGAATATGAGAGAGTTTCGCGCGAGGAGACTTTTTGACTGTAACCCGGTACGGCGATGCGAGATCGAGATCTTCGATCGCAAGATCGAGCGCTGCTTTCGCAGGATAATCATAGGACGATTCGAAAGCGTCGAAGCCGACGAGTATTGGGCACTCGGCTCGGGCCAGTACGATGTACTGCGACTGGAAAGGTTCCGGTAGGTCTGTAAGGAGGGTGGGTGAAGATGAGCAGGCTGCGCTGGTGGCTGATAAGGCATCGGGCGGGATGTCACTCAGTTTACGGCGTTTCGCCGTGGGCTCGAGCCCAGTGTCCATGGCCGCGTGAGGCTGACAGCATGCAGATCATCAGATGGCATAAGGCGATACGTTCGAGATCGAAGGATACATGAGTGGAAAGAGTCGAGGTTGAACCAGTAGAATCAATGAAAATGATCGAGGCAAAAAGGCGATGTAGAAAAGGCGGCGAGAAATGGCAGAAAGTTTTGATGATGCACTTTTGGAAGTTGCGCCTTCTTTGCGTGGCCACTCGTGCCTGCCCCGAACGCGACCGTGTTACTCACCCCCACCTTCCCCGCACGTGTCAACATGATTAGGCAGGCACGGCAGGCACGGCAGGCAGCAGTGACATCCACTCTTAGCCTACTAACAAGTCAGGGAAGAAGACCTTTAGAAAAAGTCTGGATACTGCTCAATTGACCTGCCACGACTTCTCTTCGAGGAGACTGTTCATGCAACTCTCAATCGTAAGGTGTAGCCTAAATGCTAGCCTTGGAGAGCAATAGACTATGAGAAATTATCTGGTCTCGAGTTGGATGCATTGATCAATATCATATATGTTCTCTGGCATTTGTTCTCTCGTGCCTACCACGCCGTAGCAATGCTATAACGCCATATATACCTACTCTCTGTCTAGGAAATTGTAGGCTCAAATGGCATTCTGATATATTTTGCAAGGCCAAGGTATAGATCATAGAGCCGTGAGCGTTCTCATTCTTGGTTGAAATCAAGCAGTGGGGCCTGTCATCAATTATGGAGTCATGCAATTCGTTGCAGGGGTTTGAGTATCCATACATGATCAACTCCAAGGTCAATTGTTTTTTATATAAACGATTCTCATGTCCAGTTCTGCTGCGGAGACAGCCTAGGTCAGACAGGTGCCAGTGAACTTCTCCAGCTCAAACTGAGACTTTCCGCATCTCGGTCGATTCGACACGTGCTACCCGTTGCCAAAGTCATCAGCTTATAATTGGTTTTCGATACATGGAAGGTTCTTCGAAATGAACTCAATTGGGTGTACCCATGACCGACTATTTGCGCCGACCCTGGCCCTGGCCCATTCAACCCTGTTTCCGAATCGAGAACTTCCAACGCCTTAACATGTGAATATCTCTTCTGGTGTGTCACCAGCCAATTGATTCCTTGACGTCCCCGCAGACCCCTAGTAAGCGGGAGACTGAGATGAACGGTATCGCTGTCACCATGGTCCAAGCTTGACGTCGCCTTGAATTTCGACTGCCTTCCAGCGGATAGTTGTCAGAGCATTCCCAACGACTCCAAGGAGCCACACTTCTCAAGCGGCCCTTTCCTCAGTTGACTTTCGACACTCGTCAAGGTCGAGCTGTAGCAGCCTGTTCATCTCTCTTAATGCCGCTATCTCCTCGGTCTGTGCATGTAGCCTTGCTCTTAATTGTTCCACCTTTGCCTCACTCCGTAGTCGATGATTGCGTTGTGCTTTGCGATTTTGTTCCTTCCTTCTCTGCTTTAGGTCAGACCAAGACCGTGGTCAGTGGAGGTCCGTGAAATAGCCATCGGCGTCGACTGGATACACACCTCCTTTTTGTCCCGCTCGCATACTTCACAAAAGGTGCGGTTGTGATTGTTTGTACTAGGGTGACTCGAACAGACAGATTCTCGCGAGTCTTCGCGTAAAATGTTTGGGCTCCCAGCTTCGGTGCCAATCAGAACTTCGGATCCAATATCCAGTGGTGAATCCATTGGACCCGGGACAACGCTCGGATCAAGTGTGTGAGGCAAAAAGTCGTCTTCTGATCGAAACGTCTGTACATGTCAACACCTTTATCTTACAAGGGGGCAGATTTCAAACGAACATCTGTCACATTCAGGTCAATAGTAAGGCCCGGATCGTAGAAATTCTCCGATTGCCAGGCATGATCTGGCCCGTAGTTGTATATTTCATGGAAAGAAATTGGTATTGCTTCTGTGGGCACTGGCAGTGACATGGGTAATGTGAAAATATGTGGTGTTGCATGCTGTTGAGGTGGTGTTTGCGTGTATTGGCGTGAGTCGAGGCTCGTGGCAGAGATAGAAGAGATAACCGCATCCATACTCGAGCGACTCCTCGACCCGCCACTTTCCCGATGCCTCCTCATTCCTCCCATTCCAGTCTCAACCTCCACAGCTCCTGATTGACCCTCGCTCTATATGCCGTCCGGTCGGGCTCCTACTGAGGAAACACAAGGTCGAGTTTCAGTTATGAGGCTCTGTAGATTTTCAATTATGACTGGTCGCTAGTTGGGTCTCTCCTCCAGAGTCCGTAAGTGGTGACAATGCTGATTCTGTGATCTTTTAGAGAGGCTGAATCGGACAGTCCCACATTCTTATAGAGGGATCATATATATCTCTTCACCTCGAGGCAACACAGCGGGAATGACAATGAGTTGAGACCGATGACAGCAGCAGATTGACCGTCTCAAATCATTGGACAACGTTGAGGGGCCAGCCCAGCGCAGAGCAGCCAGGATAAAGGAAAGCCAAATTACTTCGAGCAGGCGTTGGAACGTTGGGTTGAGAGAACTAGATATGCCTGAGAGGCGAGGCCAGCCCCAGGCCTCTATTCTCACATCCGATCAATATGAGTTGGCCCGTCGTACATTGCATAGGGGCATTGTAGCGTATTTGTTTCCGATCCACAGCCATTTCCATTCGCTACGACTCCACACATATTTGAGAGTCAAAGAGATGCTTGTGCACCGTGCCACCCAAGATGAACGAGACACGGCACCGGCTGAAGTTTGTTGAGGGGGGAACCTGGCCAATACGAGACCAAGCCAGGCGGAAAGGCGCATTAGCGAGGGTTTGTAATAAACCTGCAGCGCAGTAGGTGGCTTGCGCGAGCTTGATCGAGGTTTAGGCGTACCACATATTGAAATTGAACCTATGTGTGGGTAGGAAGGGGCCGAGGGGCATTCGCCAGAACATTCCTCATTCTAGAACGAGAAGTTCCCATATCAGAGGTAAGTCAACGTAAGTACATCATTCCTTCGTCACCATATAAGAATGCCTGGATCATTATTTGCCCTCAATCGGGTACTTGTACAGTTACAGTTTCCATACTCGGGCACAAATTGACAACCAAACACCGAAGTTCTCAGTGTTCGATGTGACCGTTCCACCCGTTTGAACCTAGAAGCATGGAACCACCCATAATACTTCCCTAGTTCCTTCAACCCCCTCATCATAGTGTTTGCCGAATCGGTGAATGTGCCCTAGGATCCGCGCATTATCAGAAACCGGCAGCCGTAAATTACGCGAACGTCAAGTCAGCAAATGCCACGACTGTCCTGCAGTTCTTGCGACGGTTGCGCAAGTAGATAGAATCATCAATTGACAAATGACTTACACATGCGAGATCTATGACAGCAATTGCACGATAGCTTGGTGATTTAACCGCAAATTTATTCTAGCACCGTCAGTCATGACATCATGCCTCTATTCTATGTAGTGAGAAGCAGTTGTTTAATCAGAAGCACCAAGAAAAAGGTCGACATTTACGCCTGTAGATATGGTTTCCGGGTGCATCCCCGAACATCCATATGGCAAAGCTGTTGGGGGATTGATAAGATTGTACATCAATTCCATACTCCGTAGTCGTTGAACTTACCGCGGTCTCGGTATTCGGTATTCGTAGATCACCATGTTGTGCAGAAAAGTCCCAACTACCCAATTGGGCCTCAATTACCGCCTTTGCTGTTTCTCCCTCTATCAGCCTGGGGGCCCCATCGATTGGAATTGACTCCTGGGAGAATGGATGCTCGAGAAAGGAAGGACCGATAAGGATTTCAACTGGCCAAAGCATAGACCGAGAAGTTTATACTTCCCGTTCTTCCAGCGGATTGTCGGAGTCCTACTAGGTCGGCCTGAATTGAGATCCTTCCCCTTCGGCCATGGCCAATCTTGCCTGCTCGGAGCTGAATCGTGGCACACGCTGCGATCGTTAGGCACCTCGCCAAATACGGCCGAGCCAGTTCTCCGGGCACTCTGGTTGGCTCTAGATACAAGCTCGATGATTGTGAGTTTAAATTATGCTTATCGGGTCCAGAATGTCTGTTGCTCTATGATATTACTTCTAGAGAATTCGGCTCCCATCGCCCATTGGCTTCTGCTGCCAACTTGTCCACCGTATCCAGAAAAACTGCCTTATCATGGACGAGCCACAGCGCTATGTCCAGCATCTCCCTCGTGAATGACCCATAACAAGCACCAATTCATCACAGCAACGACTGCCAAAGCCCACCAAACCGCACCCACACAATTACCCAAAAGCCCTAAACCGAGTACCCAACCCCCTACAGTTGGACCAATCGTCCTCGCCCCGGAAGAGACGCTCTGAGCAAATCCATGAATGGTTCCTAGGACGTTGGGATGAGGAGTGCAGTTATTGACGAGCAATGTCGTCCCTGGCAGCGCAAACGTTCTGGAGACAACCTGAAGTGCCAAGACGACGGTCAAGGCTGGCCAGGTCACATATCCTCGATTCGGGAGAAGCGCCAGAAAGGGTATTAAGAGGTATGCCAGCATGGAGAACGGGAGAAAGATTCGATAGCTGGGCAATGTTCCCAGCCTGGCATTCATTCGTGGATATATCAGGATCTGAAGAGGGAAACCGATAACTCCAATGATGGCTGTCGCGAGTCCGACCTTTTCGCTAGAAAGCCCGAGGCCGCCAGTGAAGAGAAAAGGGAGATGCGCATCCTTATTGTCGGAGCGCGCAGCTGGGAGGAAGAGAAAGATGAGAGCGTTAAAGGCACTAACATGCATGGCGAGAAGATGGTGCTGAACGAGCGTCAAGACCACATTCCGCGTGAATATTTCTCTCAAAGGGACAGAAAACTTGGGCTCTCGGATTTCCTGATTTGAGTTTGGCGTCGTTGACGTCTCGTCCTGTGCGTGCGAGGTTTCATCCAATACGGCAAAACTCGATGAGTCTCGTAGCTCGGTTTGGTCAACGATTGGGATATAGTCGTACGATGCGTTCTTCTTTCGATTGAAAAGTCGCTGCCATATCCACTTGCCCAGTCTGCGACCCATATCTGGCTTATGTTGCATTGCTGCATGCGTCTCATCAAGACCAAACACGACGAAGATGGCCGATGTGGAGATGAAAATAGCGTTGACGACACTGGGGAGAGCGTATGGAAACGCTGTCATCCACCTCACGCCTTCCTTTCCTCCGATGCTCGATCCAGGACCAAACACAGTAGGAAACGAGTTTATTGGATCCGCCAGGAAACCTCCCAATATAGGCCCAATGACCACCCCTGTCTACCGGTCAGCGTGTCGTTCTACAGAATCTGCGAGGAACGCACCAATGTTAAAGCACATAGGCAGTAGCAGAAAGGCACGAGATTGATACCTGAAACATTAGCGATTTTCCCGCTTGAACTGGAACGTGTTGGCATACTTCTTCTCCTTAATAATCTCACTGATCATAGTCCTCATCACCCCGACATTGCCATTTAGGCAGCCAGCGCAGGCACGGAAGAACAGAGCCTGTGCGAAAGATGTCGAAAACCCAATGCCGATACAGCTTACGGCGGTACCACATAGACCGATCAACAACACTCGCTTTCGTCCAATCCACGATGTATCTGCCGCGCGGCCCCACCAGATTGCAGTGAGGAACTGAGCGGCCGCGAATGATGCTGTGAGCATACCGCCCTGACCAGAGATGACCTTGTCTGAAGCATCTGGGTCAAAGAATCGTAGCTGATAGTACATATATGCCGCCAACGAAACATTTGTGAGCGGTTCGGAGAGCCGAGCAATGGTCAGGACCATCAGTTGCCCCTTTTTGGGAAGAGATGACCATGTTACTGGCGCCTCTTGCTTATTCTCAACCAAGATTTCATGTGAATTTCGGCGGGCTAGCGTATCTCCCTCATCAACGAAACTCGAAGACCGGCGTTGTGCCGAGTCCATGGAACACGGCCTTTTTGCTCGCGTGCCATCCTCCAGATCTGAAGTCGTGTCGAGTGCTTCGTCGCTCTGCCCATGAGTTGCTCTGTCCTTTGTGGTTGGGCTAGCTCCTGGTGGTTTTCGATTATCATCATGGGCCGTCACATTTTGCTGGTTTCGACTGTTCGAGCCTAATGGTGACCAGGTGCTCATTCGTAAAGCTTAATGCTTGAAGTCCCGCGAGGATATCTCGCGGGCTTGACACTGTATGGTATCCTGCTTCCGAAGGATGCTTAACAGGGTAGAAGCGTTATTAGTGTCCAAAAAGGTCCTTGTCATCACTAATCAATGACTGGTTTCAACAAGCGTGAAGCTCTAGACATACAGTATGATAATTGTCTAAAATTCGACGTAAAATTCAGAATGATGCAACTACTACTTAGGCCGGATAACGCGGCATCCACTTGAAGGCTTGGGTTCGGCCGAGACCGAGCGACAATACCAAATCACCTCCAGACCTGTGGCGCCTGGAAGACCATCATCTATTTCTGTGGTATCCGGAACGAAGGTCTATCATTCTTGTACCTGACCTGTCGTTTCTGCCAATACCTGCCCTCCTTGACTGGTAATCCTAGAAAGTCGACACAAAACCGTTCCATGCTCCTAATAGGCCAGTCCGCGTTGAGTTCTGGATATTTTGCTCCTTGGATCTTGGCGTACGATTCAGTAGGATCCAACGGCTCATCAGTTCCATAGCGAGTTGATTGTCGCGCTTTTTCTTCCGCTTTTCTCACGATGGCTTCTAGAAAGGTGACCCAGTGCTTCATCTCGATATAGTCCACGGTAGCATCATGCTGACGGAATTCGATAGTTGGCTTCTTAGGCTTCAACAACGTCTTGTCCCTAGCAAATGCCCAGAGGTTTGCCCAATTGTACAAGTACCCTCGAAATGGACTGTCGACCATGATATCAGAACCTCGCTGCAAACAATGGATCAATTCATAGATGTTGCCGCGCTCGACAAATATCCTATCCAAGGTGGCTTCGTGGTCTAGCTCGAAGTTTGTCTCCTCGGCGAAACACATGGCGTTAGAGTGGATAGCCAGGCCAGTATATTCTCGTTCAACCTTCAGCACCTCAAGCTCATCCTCGTCGCGGACAGTCCTTCCTCGTGGAAGGTGACGCCTTGTTAGATGTGGGGCTTTCGACCGCGGTGGAACATAGTCCGGATACAAATGAGGATCCTCCCCTGAGCAACTTCTGGGAAAGCAGTCCGAAATGTAGTATTCATGCTGAAGGAGAATATATGCAAGATGTTGCAAAGTCAGGATCGGCAGCTCTTCAGGCTTCTGGACGTCGAAACCAATATGTACGTGCAACTTGGCCCAGACCGAACCGAACGCAGTGGTGCATGGGGTTTCGAGGGCCTTGAGTGTTTTCCGGATTTCGGCAAAAGCAAGTTGTTTATCCTTGAGTTGGAAGCAGGGCGTAATCAACTCTAGCCCATAGCTATCCCAATCTTCGATGGCTTTCTTGGGAATAGAGGGAAACTTCTTTGACAGTTCTGTTTTCAATTGCGACGGCAAAGCACCCATGAGAGTAAAATCATTCGTCAAAGTCCACTGAGAATAATCCATATCACCCTGGCGAATCATCACACCGGAAGAATGGCGAGGGAAGGGGATTTTCGCTAGTTCAAGATCTCGCAGGTCGGTAGGATCACGTTCCATCCACCCAATAACGTTACAATTCACGTCTGCATTGTTAAGGCAACCTTTGGCGATCAACAGTGGCTCTAGTACATATCTCCGAAGGTGAGTTTTCGCACTCCCCGGTGCGCTCTTAGCACACACGGCTTCTTTTGTGAGGGTTTCGGGATCTGTGGCGATGATATGATCTTTCTCGCCAACATGTAATGCCCACGTGGGATACCGTGAGCGACACTTGAAGGCACTAGGTGAATGTTGCCCACACCTGAGTAGAGTGCGGTGCTCTTCTCGAGTGAATTTCTCAACAATGTCGGCGTCGATATCATACTTGTTTAGAACAGATTGCAAGGCGTCCTTGTGAAAGGCAAACACGAGTTCTATTTCGACGCCAAATGTTGTGGCCAGGGCCGTTGGTCCATGCCCCTCGTCTTGGGAACCGGACTTCTGTCTTTTCCGGCTGCCAGATTGGGTAGAGCTTGAGTTGTCACTCTCACGCTTGAGACTATCCCCCGAAGAGGCACTTTTCGCTGAAGTTGGACCTGAATGAATTGAGGCAGACATATATGCTAACAGCTCTCGAGCCAATCAATCCAACGTCGAGCAGCAGGGGACCAGAAATGTGTCTGTTTTGATCTTCGGCAAAGAATAGACCAGTGCATCACTGGAATTACAGAAAGAAAGGACAACTGGGAAAGGGGTGGAGTCATATATATAGAGTTAGTCGACGTGAGGACCTCTAGCTGGACCCGCCTGAATAATGTGCTGCCTGATCAACGTGCTGCGAGAGTTCTTATTCGACGTTTTCGGCCATTTGCGATAAAGGATGAGAAAGTCTGAGGACACGAGAGGTAACTTGTTCCCAGAATCCACCAGGGCGGACGAGTAGTGGAGAACCCAGACGCTTTGTAGTTGGCATGTCGACAAAGAAGAAATGCCAGCCATCGTTGATGAAAGCAGTTCACACAGAACTAAGAGGAGGACTGCACTTTGTACTGATACTTCGATGATTCCAGGAGCAATGGTTCTCTACCGTGCTTAGGACTAAACTCAATTAGATTGACGAATTGGCCGGGCTATCTATCTCTCAAGTGCATAATAGAGACACGATGAAGAGAATGATGGCTTCTGGGGAGAAACTTGGCAATGTAAATGTCACGTGACATGTGTTACATCCCCGCCGCCATTTGTATGTGATTTCATGATCTAAATTCTATTCGAGCTTCACCTTTTACCTCCATGCATTACCTAACCTGAGCCCCAAAGCTACGGAAGATGTATATGCTTTCAAGGGATGAAAATGAGCCCCTCCTTAGTCGGAATGACACCCGCCAAACACCTGCTGATACTGCTTACGAAGTAATCAACAATGGGAGAAACCATGATTCGGAGACTGCCACCTCGAGCCATGGCCAAGATCGAGAGGAATCCAGCAGGCCTCTACCCAAGGAAACATCTCGAATCGTGGGGGCATCCTATTCATTTTTGGTCATGGGGCTTATCAATTCGAGCGTTGGGGTCATGATTCCTCAGCTCCAACGCTTCTACGGTCTCAACGACATTCATGTCTCTTTTCTCTTCTTGATTATGCCATTAGGTTATCTGTTGG
Source organism: Exophiala mesophila (assembly GCF_000836275.1). Taxonomy (NCBI): domain Eukaryota; kingdom Fungi; phylum Ascomycota; class Eurotiomycetes; order Chaetothyriales; family Herpotrichiellaceae; genus Exophiala; species Exophiala mesophila. Next base: position 530,499 of record NW_015622505.1, on the reverse strand, counting down.
CAGCGTTTGCAAATCACAACGTCCATATGCGGTTTGGCCAGAGGGGTATTGCAATATTGGGTCCGTTCTGCCAATTGAGCTCTGTGTGCCTCATCTGCGCCCAACCCCCTTTTATTCTTGTCTTAATCTCCTCCGCCATTGGTGCAGTTGGAACAGGCCTTCTCGATGGATCATGGTGTGCGTGGGCAGCGGGAATGAAGAATGCTAACACCACCTCTGGAGTTCTTCATGGATCATATTCCTTCGGTGCAAGTTTAGGACCATTTCTAGCATCCACTATGCTTTCAAAGATTCATCGGCCATGGTATGATTGGTACTTCTTCTTGGTAGGGTCTTTCACCCATCATAACATATGAAACGTCTGACATGGAGTGCATGGACAGTCCATAGCAGTTGTCCTCGAGATCATTATCTTATTTTCAGCATTTCGATCTGAGGATGCCGCTAAGTACATGGCAGAGAAATCTGAAGAGGGAAAGACCAATATCAGCCAACTAGCAGTCATCGTAAAGCAGCCCTCGGTCTGGATGTGCGCTGCTTATTTCCTGGCGGATGTGGGAACTGAGAGTACGTTTCTACCTTCACAATCATCCATGAACATCTACTTAACTAAAATGCAGCCACGATCTCAGGCTGGATTGTAACCTTTGTATCGCGATATCATCATGGGAGCCTTTACAACTCTGGGCTCTGTTCCTCTGGCTTCTGGATCGGAATGGCTGCTGGGAGACTCATGCTCGGACCGGTGACAGATTCTGTTGGCATTCGATCCGCCACAGCCACATACCTTGTTCTCTTCATCATAAGTCACGCTCTATTCACAATATCCACGACACCGGTGTTATTGATTGCAACTGCAGCATTACTAGGCTTTTTCTGTGGTCCACTTTTCCCGAATGGAGTTGTGCTCCTTCTCAGCCACTTGCCAAGTAGGTTGCATGTTGGCGCTGTGTCCTTCGTTGCTCTGATCGGTCAGGTCGGCAGTGCCCTCTTACCGTTTGCTTTAGGAGCACTCTCGCAACACCTTGGTATGCGCGTCTTTCCGATAGTTGTGTTTGGGGAGCTGGTGACCGTCCTTGGTCTTTGGGTTTGCTTTGCTAAATTGCCCGTCCGGCCACCCGATCTCCACGTTCGTCGGCAGACGGTCAATCAACAACAAAGTGAAGGCCATGACGATCAGCACGACCCTTGAACTCATCCAAAGTTGAAGAGAACATTGTCTCATGAATCGAGACGTGAATTCAGATGATTCGATTCATAACGATTTGGGGCACGAATGACTTGAACCCTCAACTTAGTCATTGGCTAATCATCATAATGAGAGTGTACGCCTTGACTGGTCAACCTTCTCATTCTGTTCAACAGATATGACACCATCTCTTCGACTGTGATTGGTGACTGAAGCAAACGGTTTTCTCGTTGTCACCGCATCTTGTGCAAACGGCTAGTCTTCCATGTCTATGTACATCAGCAGATTGCTATCTTCATGGAAGGGTCTTTTTTTTGGATTTTCCTCACTGATATATAACATATACAAGGCCGAGAGTCTAGCAATCCTCGGAATATCGAATCACAATATGTCGTCTCGCGATCACGAGTCTTCTAGGGAAGATGACCGCAGTCATCAAGCCAGCAGGCCACCTTATCTTGATAGGTTATTGCCCAAAACAGCGCAGATGCACGCCATGGATACCTTGAGGGATCAAGAACGGCGAAATCGTCAACAGATTGGTGGCCCGAGTGGGCAGATGCAGTCGCGTCCTCATGCACAAACCTCACGTGGGTTGCCTGCTTCATTTTTCCCGCCTTCCCGTCATGATCGTCCATCTTATGGAACCACAAACCTGCCACGTGACCCTATGTCGCGGCACGACATGCAGTCCAGTTCTTCTGTACCGTACACTCCTCCCGGATCCCATCCAACCGGAGGCTCTTCGGGGGTTAGGTTTTCCAGTCAGCACCAGACTTTGCGGCTGGGTGGATCAGTCTCCATAGATCCGAGATGGCACGTGTCGCAGGGCGGACAGCCCTGGAGACCAGACGACGAAAGATCTCAATGGGCTCCTGCAGTCGGGAGCGGCGAAGGGGTTCTTAATCAATCGCCTAGGCAGTCCACGGAGAATACATCCGGACAGATGAAAAGCCAACGGCGGTCCGAGAGAGATGAGAAGTGAGAGTGAATTCGTATGTTCTATTGAAGCAGTTTGCTGTCACGAATGTTTGCTTGTATATACGAGATCTCACTATAGAGATCTAGGCATAGTGAGAACGGTGGGGATTGGTCGTCTTATAAGTCCATAACTACTACCTACTCGGCGAACATAAAAGTCAAGGTGTTAATTATGGCAGGCAGGCAGGTTTTAAGGACCATATAATTCACGGAGAAAGTAACAAAACGAGGCTATTTGTCTTGCTAAGCATTCTAATTTGACATGCCAAAGGCCTATGGCTTCCAAACCATGGCCTGGCCCCGTACATCTGCGCCGAGATTCACCTCCCCGAGTTCGACAAAGCCGCATTTCCGGTATACGGGGCGACCCTTGACGCTGGCAATGAGGATGACGGGTAGACCATCTTCAGTCGCAAGTTTCTGAACCGCGCTAATCAGCAGTCTGCCCAACCCGCGCCCTTGTGCTTTGGGATCAACGGCGAGAAAATCGATCTCCCAATGGCGCGGAACGTCGGCGAAACATTGAAGGTCGGACACATCCATGATGGTTGACTGGAACTGGCGGAGATTGCGTCGTGATACTGATCGGTCCGCGAATGTATATTCCACCGCCTTGCTTTGCAGATTTAGTAAGGCTAACTCCAGCTCTGCGTTAATTCATTAGTATTCAACCCAAATTCTTATCATAGAGAAACATAATGTCTGGTCACTGAACAATGGATGCAGAAAGATTAAGAGTATCGTCCTCCTTCCAGGTAGCACAGATGGATGACATACTATCAGACCACCTTGAGCCCCGTTCGCCCCTTGCTGCAGGGTCGATGGCTGAAAGATATCCAACAACTGTGTCAGTACCATCCCATCCGGCGTCACTCGAATCCAGGACGGCGACAAGAAGATGTTTGCCTGAATAGTAGCGGATCTTGGCACGGCGAAGGAAGGTTAAACGCAGGCATTCGGGATGTTGGCGACGATAAGGGGCAATAAAAGCACTGAGCTCGTCGTCCAGCATGGCGTCAAAGGCGACGTGTGACATGGCAGAGAAATCAGTGGGTTGAGCTGGGCGAATGTGCATTTTGATCTGGTTCTGGCTGAGGGTTGCGCTGGCGGTATCTGAAAACTTCAGAATTGCATTCGGGGGACAAGAAGTTGTGAAAGACAATCAATGGGTTAAAAAGCTTGAGACTACCTGTAAACCCTATCCTTGGGTTTTGACTTGTCAATCGCTTAATGCTGTGAGGTGTGACTCATGTGAATTGATGCAACCTTACCTCCACAATAGCCCACGTGTCTTCAGGGGTGCTCAGCGAACCACTACATATGTAGATCCCGAAGACGCTCGCAGGAGGGAGATAGGATCAATAAAAGTCACTTTGCTCAGTCCACAGATATATATTAATCCATTACTTGATACTCGATGGCAGTGCAGACACCGTCATTTACTGCTTGGATAACATCATTCGGACAAGCACTCATGACAGCCACACAATCCCGCTCGGCACGCAGAACGATATATTCCCCAGCCTTGCTCTCCGGAGCTCGACATGTAATCTGACCACCACCAGATTGGCGTTCAAGTCCAGAGGTCACTGGTACGTTCATAAATATATTCAATGGATCTGGGGTCCATTCGGTGGAAATCGAACCAGGTGTGAATACTCCTGCCGCAGCAGCCTTTTGTAGAGCAAGGTGCATGTTCTCGGCACAGCTGGCGTGCTCATAGTTATCGATACCAAGATTATGGTATCGAAATCGATCACAGCAACCAAACAATGTATCGTGGATCCCTGATGTCGTGTCTTCCACCAAAGTAAATAGCGGAAGGGATTTATTGGTGTACAGGACGTCTTGGTCCCGTGCAGATGGGATCAACTTGGAGAGAATTGAACGAGTCCGGGAGGCGGAGAAGTATTGGATACCTGCTGTGAAGGGGAATGGCGAGACTGTTGATTTCATTGGGGTGGGGTCTGCTTCTGAGCGAACAAAGCTTGGGGGAACATCAGTCGCATCGCTGTCAAGAAAGACAAAGGCCCAAAAATCAATCACTTGATTGCCTTGAGGGTTTATCAGTTTGAGCTTCTGACCTGATTTGAGGGCAATGTAGCCGCCAGTTCGAGCTGGAATGGTGACAACGGACATGATGATAGTATGCAATTCATAAAAGACTAGGACCTTAGCCACAGGGTTACGTGGACTATAGGCCCTTTGGGCGCTTTATGAAAAGAAAGAGGCGTTATTATTGTTTAAACATCTTTACTCATAAGGGTGGCCGGCCTAATAAGAGACCTTTGGTGCTAACTCTAAGTAGTGTAAACATTTACCCGTGGCTTTATCAACAGTTATAGAATAACGGTTACTTTTGAGGAAAGGACATAGCTACCATGACGTTATATACTTGTCAGTACTTGTATGTTCAATTTGATGCTCATATTTTATTGTATTCACATGAGTCAGCCGTGGTCTCTACCATTGCGAGTCTGAGCATGGACTTTTACTGCTAAGATTTGTGCCCTAAAGCCTCAGGCACCCAGGTGGAATTCTCACGAGGGCATGGCCCAAATTCCTAGGGGCTGAGGGGCTGACATTACCAGTCATTCCAATGTCTTTTGGCCCCAGTCCCATAATACGAGTATACGTCTCACGCGTGGGCAGAGCGCAGGGACCACCAAGGTGCGTGGGCAGGTTCTGGGCTTCTAGCAATGCTCTGAATGTCTCCCATTTGTAACAAATGTTCAGAACGTGACCGTGGTTTGATTTTTGACCCTGGCGTGCTTACAAACGATTCTAAGTTTTCTGGCCGCATGCACTTGATCAACGTGGATGCTGATTCATGTGGATGGAGAATTGAAGATCTCGAACACACCGTCTTCGCTAAGTAGTCTGGCGCTTCCGTCCTAGGCAGGCCGACCATGCAAGTCGCTCCACAACAACAATGAACAGGCTACGACATGCATATCATACCATCCAATAGTTCCTCAATGAGACACAAATCCGCTCAGCTGTGTTGCCAGATCTGTGGTCAGCTGGTATTCCAACGCAACATTATTTCCGAATGAGGCCTGCCGGGGAGCTTGAACGACCCGACCTCGCCGACCGGAAAATAACGATGTCATTGGACGATGCCGCTTGCGCGGGGATCCTGATTGGCTTCTCCTGAATGCCCATCGCCGAACTGGCAAAATTACTGACACAGGATCCATGGCGAGGAAATGCTTTGTACTACCAGGAGAACGTCGCTAGCTCTTGATTGTCTGGTATAATTAGGCCCCTCGTGCCCCCTCATGCAACAGACATCATGTTCCTTACTCAATCAAACACAAGTACAAAAACGCAGAATCTAGCAGGATTTGCAACATGACAGAGGCAGCAATTCGCGACGGCGCAGCATTAGAGCTGAACCGAGTCCCAACCTCGCACCTGATTAATGATATCGTTCATAACGTTTGTTGGACCGACCTGAATGTCACTGTCAAGGATCGAAGCACTAAAAAACCGATTTCCATTCTTACCAACTCCCAGGGTATTGTCAATGCTGGGGAACTCCTGGCCATCATGGGCCCGAGCGGCTCAGGCAAGACCACTCTCCTGAATGCACTGGCGTTTCGAGAGGCCGCTGCGGGCGCAACGACAACGGGAGATGTCTTGGCCAATGGACAAAAGTTGGACTGGAAGAAGATTCGCCAGTTGTCCAGCTATGTTGAGCAAGAAGATGCTCTGATCGGTAGCTTGACAGTCAGAGAGACCATGAAATTTGCAGCAGGTCTCGCATTGCCCAGGTATGCCTTCTTCATCAAGTATGTCTCATGCCGTGCTAACGCGAGCTTGACAGCCACATCTCTTCCAAAGAACGAAAACAGCGAATTGACGACTTGATTGCGAGCTTTGGTCTTCAGGGTCAACGCGACACCATCGTTGGAACACCCATCAAGAAGGGGCTCAGCGGAGGCCAGAAAAAGCGGTTAGGCGTCGCAAGTCGGCTTGTGACTGACCCAAGGATATTGTTTCTTGATGAGCCGACCAGCGGGTTGGATTCGTCACTAAGCTTCGAAGTGATGAGTTATATCAAGTCAATTGCCAAACAAAACCAGGTGCGTCCTTCGTCGTTGTCGGTGAATGCTGCTGATTCCATCATTAGCTGGTTGTGATCGCGTCGATTCATCAGCCGTCAACATCGACATTCAAGCTGTTTGACAAGCTCTGCCTGCTGTCCCGCGGTAAGACTTGTTACTTTGGGCCATTGCAAAAGGCACACTCTTATTTCAACGACATCGGATACCCTATGCCCACTGAGACCAACCCGGCCGAGTTTTATCTTGACATGATCAACACCGACCTCGCGAAAGAAGATGATGAAATTTTCAAAAGGACAAACCATATTATACAATCCTGGAGCTCGGGCGAGCAAAGTTCGAAGCTGGCAGAGGACATCCAAAAAACGCAGTCTCTGGCAACAAACGAGAAAGAAGTTCCAGACCTGGAAAAGATGGCACTCGGCAAGCCAAGTGCGTGGATGATACCACTGGTGCTCCTACAACGGTCCTGGATTAAAGCTTGCCGCGACATTGTGGCGTACCATATCCGTATCGTCATGTATCTTGGCCTCGCTATTCTAATGGGAACGGTGTTTCTCCGAATGGGGTCGAGCCAGAGGTACATCCAGTCTTTCATCAACGCCATCTTCTTTGGGTCAGCATTCATGTCCTTCATGGCAGTGGCATATGTTCCAGCATTCCTCGAGGATCGGGCTACGTTTACCAAGGAACGAGCAAACGGGCTGGTTGGACCGTTGGCCTTTATGGTATCGAATTTCATCATCGGCCTCCCGTTCCTGTTCATCATCGCCGTCCTCTTCTCGGTGGTCGCTTATTTCCTGAGCAATTTCCGGACGACTGGAGATGCTTTTATGATGTACACCATGTGGCTATTTCTGGATCTTCTGGCGGCCGAGTCGTTGGTCGTTCTTGTGTCGGCGCTGTTCCCTGTTTTTGTCATCTCACTGGCGGTCACAGCATTCGCCAACGGGCTGTGGATGTGCGTTGATGGCTTCTTGGTTCCCATGAACATCCTGAACCCCTTCTGGAAATACGTCTTTCATTATATTGACTATCAGTCATATGTCTTTCAAGGCATGATGGTCAATGAATTCAAGGATCGGACTTATAATTGCGATCGGGTAGGCGACGGGTTTCAATGCAGCTACGCGAGCGAGCTGAATGCGCAAGGCCAAATTGCTGGACCTGCTGTTCTTAGCGCATTTGGGATCTCACTGGGAAGAGAAGGTGAATGGGTTGGGATCATGCTTGGAATTATTGCTGTGTATCGGATTCTGGGGTATATTGTGCTCTATTGGAAGAAAAGCTAAGCTCCGGCGGAGCGAGGAGAGCAAAGTGATATGGTGTTCATAGTGTCCATTCAAGTAATTGTTCGGGGCGGATAGTATGCTAAGTAGTACATAGATAGTCATTTCGAAGATCTAAGGACAGGTTTTCAGTAATAATAGAGGCAATCGAAATCGGTGGCCATGGTATGTGTTTAGCGATCTCGGAGGTCCTGGCAAAGAGTCTCAGAGTCTTACCTCCCATTCCACGTCATTCCTACGAGATCTCTTGAGTAATTAATCCGTCAACCCGTGAATTGAATCGTGGCTTGAGGGCACCCGGCGATGTTGCGGCGATCTCGCTGGCGTGATGAGGAAAACGGCCCACAACGAGAGAAGGCCGTGGTGTGGTTCCTGCAGACAACCGCCAATAAGCGGACCCAATCACACAACAAGTGATGGCAATCTTCGGTCAGCCTACGGAGAAGGAGTCCTGGGGCTGAAGGGCCGAGGGAAGAAGGACGTCCTCGATCTCACCTATGCCTCCTTCGCATTTGGCCCTCGGGCAGCCCGGGCCGCTCATGCCCATCACCCGTGCCGGTATGCTTTCGGAGATCGATAGGCGGGAGGTACAGGACAGGAGGCCTCCCCTCCCCCTCGAACAATCCAACCCCAGCCCCGAACTTTCCTGAGACACCCACGACTCCAAACCAGGTACCTTCTCACCTACTATAGGGCTAGCTAGGCGATCTCATCGCTACCAACAGTTGGGGTTCTGAGTGCTGACTGCCAACTTGTTAATGCATACCTGGGTACCTACCTTCCTTGCATTACTATAGCATGCGACTCCTGCAAAAACATTGCCCCACCAAAATACTCCTCCTCGTCTACTTGCTTCTCCCATCATCCCAACACCCTCGACACTTTCTCTGCCCTCATTAACCCTTGGTACCCTGCACGACAATCCAGTCCAGCTGTGTAGCATTTCTCTTCCATTTCCATGGAGTTTGCTACACTCGGCCGGAGTGTCGCCCGGAAGGCTGCCCGGCAAGCTCCCTCACTTCGGTACTACAGTATTGTCCACGATGTACCTCGAACAACCGCAGCAAGTCTAAGCCAGACGCCTCCCCCGCCACAACCACAATCTGTCTTTGATCGTGCACTGAACGCCACCGGTCCTCGAAATGACTGGACCAAGGAGGAGATCTCTGAGATACATCAGCGGCCACTTATGGAATTGGCCTTTGCTGCAGTAAGCCCCCGAGCCCGGTTATGCAAGATAACGATATGAGGTCAAGGTAGAATCTTATTACTGACTCCATTCCACAGGGCACCGTCCACCGCCGCTTCCACAAGCCTTCTGCTGTCCAATTGTGCACCCTGATGAACATCAAGACTGGTGGGTGTACGGAAGACTGTTCTTACTGCGCTCAATCCTCGCGTTACAAGACCAACCTTGAGGCCACCAAGCTATCCACCGTGGATTCCGTTATTGAAGCAGCCAAGATTGCAAAGGCCAATGGATCCAACCGTTTTTGCATGGGAGCCGCATGGAGAGACATGAGAGGTCGGAAACGGGGGCTCAAGAACATTGTCGAAATGGTCAAAGGTGTCCGTGGCTTGGGTATGGAGGCATGTGTCACCCTGGGAATGGTGGATAAGGAACAAGCCAAAGAACTCAAGGAAGCCGGACTTACAGCCTACAACCATAATCTTGACACTTCACGAGAGCATTACCCCAACATCATCACCACTAGAACATATGACGAGCGTCTACAAACCCTGGAGAATGTCCGAGAAGCTGGCATCCACGTCTGCAGCGGTGGCATCTTGGGACTGGGCGAAACACCTCAAACAGATCACGTCGGCCTGATTTATACTTTGGCCACATTGCCCGGCCACCCCGAGTCCTTCCCCGTCAACAAACTGGTCCCCATCAAGGGAACGCCCATGTTTGGTCAGGAGCCTGTCAAGTTGGAGGATATGGTCAGAGTGATTGCCACCGCCAGATTGGTCATGCCAAAGACCATCATCCGAATCGCTGCCGGTCGTGTCACAATGCCCGAGAGTGAGCAGATGTTGTGCTTTATGGCTGGTGCTAATGCCATCTTCACTGGCGAGAAGATGCTAACCACCGATTGCAATGGATGGGACGAGGACAAAGCCATGTTTGACCGCTGGGGTTTGTCACCCATGCAAACTGAGGCGAGCAAGATTGTCGAAGAGCCAAAGTTTGAGGCCCGAAGTTTCGACGAGATGAGACATCAGTCTCTGAAGGATCAACAGAATTCGGTTTCTGCATCGGCATAGATTTCAGGCTTCATGGAGAATAAAAGCCCAGAACTGTAGATACCTTGATACGTCACACAAAATTCGAGTATATTTATGATGATTTCTTTTATTGAAAGCCTCGTAAATGAAGCACATATGTTGTAAGATTGAATATACAATCGAAAGACGATCTGCGGCCGTCTCTCGCTTCTCAGTTAGACTAGACACCCCTACTCCAGTCGTCCCTCGACTTCCTCAACTCTCTGTTCACCAGCTCAGATACATACGTCCTTTCAGCCTCCTCCTCTTCAGAATTGCACGGCCACCCGGTGTCTTTAAACGTGCAAGATAACCAGACCTTCGCTTCTGCACACGACGGGAGGGATTGTATGTATCCATTCTTCGCCGGTAGCCGGATAATGCCGATGTAGTTGAAAACGGGCGTGCCATCGAAGGTCGGGCGAGTGTCGGTGTGAGGTTGAGAGTTGTATGTGACTGAAGTGACGAGCGGAGGACATGTGTGTTGAGTGACCTAGTTGTTGTTGTTGCGCATGATCTCATGGACAGGCCGGAAAAGCCTCGGGCGAGGGACAGTATGGGTGATGAGGATGCAGCTTTTTGTGATATCGACAACGGTGATCTGATTCTTCGAACCGTCGTAAAGGCCCTGACGCATCAGTGAGCAAAACCTGTCATGCTGTCGTTGTGACTGGAAGAGCTTACCTCCGGGGCGCTGTTGCGCGGATTCGAGACGGCATTGAGTCAAAGATGCATTTGATGACTCTTCCACAGATCCGACACATGATGGCGGTAGAAGGAAGAATCAATATTGAGGACGTAGAGGTTGTGACTTGTTCAGTGAAGTGAAATCAAGTCTGGTCAGAGCGTCCATCGCACCTTCCTCCACCGACCCATTCTTTGTGACTTTCTGAGTTTCTCGTCTCAGAATTCGCCGAACTTGCCTAATTCGGTCGTCATCACTACGCCATACGACAAGGCGACATCCAACACGACACGGGCGGCTTGCCAATGCTCTTCAGGTCTCAAATGGTTTGAACCTCGAGTTTACTCACCCCTTATCAAGCACCAAACCATCATACCGCTCGAGTGTCAAGCCTGAAAATGGCTTCTCTCTTGCATGCCCTGGGCAACTTCCCAAGAGTACGTCAATCCACTACTCATCCCCCTCATCAAACCCTCTCGTATGCCACGACTAACCAGACTTTGCGTAGCGACTCGCTGAATTCCTTGATCGCCCCGGTTTTCCATGGAAGAAACTCATTCTCGGCTTCTCAGTCGGCCAATTCGTTCTTGAAGGCCTCCTGTCCCTACGCCAGTACAAGATCCTCCAGCGGACGAAGCCTCCCAAGACCCTCGAAGACGAGATCTCCCAAGATGTCTTTGACAAGAGCCAGGTATGAGACTTCATTCAAGTTGTATCCAGCCTGCATAACAGCTGACATCATCTCTAGGCCTATGGCCGCGCAAAAGCAAAATTCGGTTTCATCTCAGGCTTGTACTCGCAGATCCAAAACGTCCTCTTCATTCAACACGACGTCCTGCCCAAAATCTGGTCCCTCACTGGTCTCTGGCTGACACGCTACCTGCCTGCTCGGTTCTCTGGCGAGATCACACACTCTGTCATATTCTTCTTGACCTTCAACCTCATCTCGCAAGTCCTTTCCCTCCCTCCTTCGTACTACGGCACCTTCGTTCTGGAAGAGAAGTTTGGTTTCAACAAGCAGACCGTCAAATTGTGGTTGACTGATCTCGTCAAGGGTCAGGCCTTGACCGTTGTCCTCGGTACTCCTTTGTTGAGTGCTTTCTTAAAGATCATCCAGGTTACAGGCACACGGTTCTTCTACTACCTCTGGCTCTTTGGAATCGTCGTCCAACTATCAGCCATCACCATTTATCCAATCTTCATTTTGCCACTGTTCAACAAGTTGTCCCCACTCGAACCCGGAGAACTCAAGACCGGAGTTGAGGCTCTCGCCGACAAACTAAAATTCCCTCTCAAGTCTTTGTACGTCATTGATGGAAGCAAGAGAAGCGCACACAGCAATGCCTACTTTTTCGGTCTGCCATGGAAAAAACACATTGTCATCTACGACACTTTGATTGAGAAGAGTGAACCTCAGGAAGTGGTTGCTGTCCTTGGCCATGAACTTGGCCACTGGAGCCTCTCTCACACTACCAAGCTTTTTGCCATTGCCCAGGTCAGTATCTGCGACAGGTATCCCATCTGTCCTGCCTGGTGACTAACATTGATGTAGTTCCATATGTTCTACATATTCGCCCTGTTCAGTATCTTCATCGACAATCGCTCCTTGTACTCTTCCTTCGGCTTCCACCAACAGCGCCCGATCATCATTGGCTTCATCCTTTTCTCCGATGCGCTTGCCCCCATGGATGCTGTGGTAAAGCTGTTGATGAACATCCTGTCTCGAAAGTTCGAATTCGAGGCTGACGCATTTGCGACCGATCTCGGCTTCAAGAAGGAACTGGCTCAGAGCTTGATCAAGCTTCAGGTCCAGAACCTCAGCACCATGGATGCTGATTGGATGTATGCAAGCTATCATTACAGCCACCCAATTCTAGCTGAGAGATTGGCTGCTTTGGGCTGGAAGACTTCCAAGCCAGTACCAGATGGAAAGTTGGTCGAGCTGGACGAAAAGACTGTGGATGCAAAAGTCGTCAAGGCAGCTGATAGAGAGCTGTAAGTGGGGGAAGGTCTGTCGATGGCCGCTTCTGGGGTCCATGTGTATCCAAGACTTTGGGCCATGACAAAATTGATTGTGGCCTGGTAGGGTCATCATGAGTCTCGAATGGGTTGGAAGTGGCGGGATGTTGGAGGCCGTTCCTATACTGGTCAGAGACCGTGCCAGGGAATCTCATGTAGATCAGCATACGTAGGAGACTGGCGTAGAGTGCTAGTCCTGCAAAGGAGAGCCTGGCTTTGTCCTAGGCATAGGACCACCAGCTGGAGAATGCTAGAGAGCAATAGTCTGTCGATCTTGCTTAAGTTGTTTTTCTCTTTTTGGACCTCTCTGCTTTGTCCTCTTTGTGCTTGAGCTTCTTCAATCGTTTCCTCTCGTCCTTATCGATCTGTTTCCTCGGGTCAACTTTTTCGCCTGTCTCTTCAATCTCGATATTAACCAGATCCTCCTCTTGGGCGTCGTCGTGTGGCTGGTCCAAATCTGCACCAGGATGACGATCCTCGTTCATGAGATCGATTCCATCATCATCCTGTGCCAGTTCAAAATCGTCTTTTTCCTGCCATTCCGCGCTGTTCCCGGCAGCGGCTTCGGCGGTACTGTCTCCATCTGCCCCCTCGTAAATTTTCCGCTTGGCCCGTCGAGGAGTTGCCGCCTGATCTGCGTCTGTGTTTCTGTTTCCATTGGTTTTGTTTTCTGCGCCAGTCTCTTCTCCATTCTCCGCTCCCACAAGATCCAGACCTCCTCCAACCTTCTTCCCCTCCATGCCCAGGAGGATTCTCTTCAAGTGATGTAATGTTAAGTTCGGGTTCGAGCCGCTAGATACAGCCTGCGGGCCATGCTCTGTCAAAGTAGAATCCGGTCGATACCCGGGGCGGACGTCGGCTTGAGTAAGAAATTCGGAAAGAAAGGCATGGGCCTCCAGGTGAGTGAGTCGTGCGGTGGTATGCGTCACGGAGGGGGGAGTAGCAGTTTGTGAAGTCGCCATGATGAGATGCCCGTGTGCGGGCTAGGATAGAAGGACGGACGGTATGAATTGGTATGTGTGCAGTCAATGTTTTCTATGCTATCGAGATTCCTAAAGAGGTCTCAGCTGTTGGTATAGACGGTGCGGCTTGCGAGAAGAGAAGAGGTGACCGGTCGGCGCAAGGAAAAAATGGAAGTTGCGACGCAAGATTAGATTAGATGAAGAACTTGGAGTCTAAAAACCTCAGCCTTGTCTGAGTGGAGACAAGTAAGGCTACCAAGACATGAGAGGTCTCCACTTCGATGAACCGAGGTTCGTGTTTACTCATTGCGCATAACGGCAAAGGCGACAGAAGAGTAATCTTGCCGAACGTTGCATCAAATACCTATGTTTGTGAAGCTGTTTGAACAATTCTCATGTTTCCAGATCATATAAGGCATCCCATACTTGAGATCTAAAAGTTGCTAACGACTGGGTTGTACCTCTTCAACCAATTATCTCACCATTTCAAACCCATCTTTACCAAGGTATCTATCCCATCTCCAAAGACACTTGACCAGATTCGAGTTCCAGACGTCACACTGCCATCGGATCTTGTTCATACCTCGCATTTCAACAAAGGAACTAGAAATTAGCAACTGATTCCTCTCTGAATATGCCTCTTGCCACAATCCACCTCGTTTCACTGGTGTCTTCTACCAGCATTCTCAAATTCCTCGACTCTCTCAAATCCACATCTCTACAACCACTGGTCATCTCCAAAGTCATCCGCTGGATCATTGAACCCGAGAAAATTGACGCCAAGATCCTTCTTCAGCCTCCCAAACCCTGGGATCTCCTCATCATTGCACTGGGAACCGACCCATTCCCAACATCACTCGAGAGCCAAATCCACACTCACTGGACGGCAACAGCAGGTGTTCCATCACGAATCACCAACGACTTTGCCACCACCAACTCTCGACTTCTACACCCAGACCCGAAGTCTGTCCCAGCAATCTCGCAAAACCTAGCCAATCCACACCTCAACGCGACGTCATCTCAACACCTCGAACTCTCGCCGTCGCTACAAGCATGGATCCAGTCCTTCTCCCAGACCCGACCAGGCAGTTCAGGCGTCTCGATGCTCAATCTCCTCTCGTTCAATGAGGGTATGAAACCATCATACTTGAAGTATGGGGCGGCATTTTCCCAATCCATCGGTATTAAGCGCGGAGGGGTAGCTAAACTTGTTGGAAATATCACGGCCCAAAGACCTGAGTCGGAGACTGGCGGCGCCGGCTCCTGGAATGAATTTGCCCTGGCTCATTACCCTTCTATCAGCCATTTTGCCGACATGCTCGCTAGTTCTGATTATCAGGATGTTAATCTCAAGTTCCGCGTTCCAGCTTTGAACGACACCTTGATCTTGTGTACTAGTGAAATTGCAATCGAGGATTTGTTGAAAGAGGCAGGGAGGGCAAACAAGTTGTAGCTTTGTAGCAGGCATTTTTATAGTACATAGGTATACTATGATCCTCAAGTTGGCGAATGGTCTTCCGCAGTTAATGAAAGACAACTCAGATAAAATCTTAGGACTTGTTAGTGGTGTACACATTGTGGTTTCCTGCGTAGACTTGTTCCGTTGACAACATAAATCATTCAATTTTCAAAGAATGTCACGCAAACGTCCAGCAATGCACTGGTGCATGTCACATATTTGATATTGCATTTAGCTATCACTTTGCACAACCTATTCTATCATGATTGGATTATGAACATGTGTATTGTTGTATCTTGCCAATCTTTAACCATCTATGCGGCTTACCTTTACTTAATATCCACCACTTGCATCATCAGTACATCACAACATCGCCATCACCGTCTGTTGGAGGGAGCTCGCTCGCAGGACGCGCGTCGACCTCCAATTCTCGACCCCAGGGAATCTCGATCAACTCACCTTCTTCCCACCCCTCAGAGTTACGAATCACCGACCCCGTGCATGCACCAGGAGTACAGGTTCCGCCCTTGAAGTAGTCAGCAAACTTGTCACTTCGCATCATCTGAGCACGCAAAAACCAGTACTTACGTCTCTCCAGCGGCAGGTCCATCAAGTCAAACAACTCCCGCAAAGTCCTCATCTCCTTGACCCAGATCATGGGATATTTGGCCTTTTCACGCGCAACTGTCAGAGTTAGGGATTCCTGAGCCTCGCTGGACCCTAGTGGGCTTACCTCGTTGGCTTTCTTCTCCGCGGCTCGCACCAGGCTCGTGACGAAATATACCCATTCCTTGATCTCTTGGACGTCCAAAGTACCGTGGTGTTGACGGAACTCAACGGTCTTGGTAGGGACACGTCGCGTGCCCACTGACTGCGAGACCAGATTGCCAAAGTTGACCATTGTCTCTCGCCACCAGCCGTTGTGACGGGAGATCTGGTTGCTCACCAGACAGGTAAGGTCCCTGTGGCTCTTGACCTCTCCAAAGACGCGAGTGAAGGCTAGCTCTGCATCAAAAACCGGCGTCTGGCCGCAAGTATGATTGAAATTCGGCAGAGGTTCGTTCTTGACCTGCCATTCCGGCGCAAAGATTCGTCTGTTCGACATGGTTCGTTCTCGGCTCTTAGTCCCGTAGTAGCCATGACGCTCAGGATGGTGCAAAAGTGTGATGGCGTCTTCATACGCCAGGATCATCCAAGTTAGGTGCTGGAGCACATTCAAGGGTATGTCGTTGGGGGTGCCCAACTCTGAAAGTTCCACGCCGATGTGAACGTGTAAGCTTGACACCTTTGCGTTCGCAGTATATATATATGGTGCAGACGGTGATGCCTGCATGGCTGCCAGTACTCTGTCGAGTTCTCGAAATGAGACACCGTCGAATGCTGCAGAAGTTGTGTCTGGGGTCTTCAAGACTGGGGAGATCAACTCCAGACCAATAAACTCCCAGTCGTCCACCGCACTAGCGATGCCATTTGTCCATTTCACTGCTTCTTCGTCAGTGGATGGTAGACGGATGCAAGTGTCGGTGGTCAGATTCCACCGGCGTAAGACGGTATTTTGCTGAGGTTTGTCGTTGTAGATTGCCAGTGCCACGTCTTTGTTCCGAAGTATCATGGCTGACTGGCGTATTTGCTGATACTCACGATCATCGGGATCGATATCTTCATCCTCCTCATCCCAGGTATCGTCTGGATCGCCTTCGTAGTTGTCGAGGTTGAACTCTTCGGAGCCGCACGTTATTTCGTATGTTTTTGGTTTTTGAGTTGCAAATAGAAACTCGATTTCGATCCCAAAGGTTAGGGGAAGTATAGTTTTAGACATGCTTAGTTGAATTTTTTAGACAACTCGTTTCGGCAGGGTTTCCACTTGGATCATGCCTTGTGTATGGTATTCGGCTCGGTGGAAATGTTGATGAGAGATTCTCGATCATAAAACGGGAGAGAAGAACTCGGAACAATGAGACCAGCATCAAAGGATGCATAGTCAAGGCCTTTTGTTGCATGGTGTGGAATGAAGATAAGGGTGACAAAGATGTCTTTGAGATGGGGAACGCGAGCCTATGCCTGTCACCCTTTCTCGGGATCAAACCAATGGCTTCCACTATGTTATGAGTTCAAAAGAGGTGTCTGGAGGCCGGATGCGTTTGAGGCCCAATTCATCTCACCAATCGACTCAACGGTGACTGTGTATCTGTCACCCATGGCACTGAGTTGGAACTGGCTCTCATGACCTTCTGTTGATGTAGGGATGTCCATTTTGGAGCCTAGAATCATGTGCTGCGACTCCGAGAAGGCGTTTAAATCGTAAAATGGGATCGAAGGAAGTGCAAATCTTTTTATTTGGATAGGTTCTTTGTTTGACATCTGTGGTACCTTGGCATAGGAGTGGCTATGAAACCGTTGCCCTCACGTCCCTGCAGCCTCGTCCCAATTGAAACGCCACTCCGCTTTTGATACAGCTCAGTCCCCCTCGACTCACCTCACCCCACAAATGCTATCGAGCTTCTCAGAAACACCAATCTCTAACCCCGCCAGGGCCTCTGACTATCATAAAAGATACCACTGGTTCCAACACTGGGATACAGACACGAGAGAGAGTCTTTGTGTAGCCTGCAGCTAATTCCGACTAGACAGCCTCAAAAGCATCCATCCATCCCAAAATACGACTCAGCACTATTGGCTAAAAAAGTGTACTTACCGAGAAACCACAGCAATAGTCGTCTGGGGACACTTCTCCAACGCCATGTACGGCTCAGGTCTCTTATATAGCAGACGTCGGCGAGGGGACGGAAATGGTCGTCCTTAGTTCGAGGAGAGATCCTGGCCTGTTCAATAGCGAATCTGTGGTACATCTCGAGGACGATGAGGTGAGTTCTGTTGACGAAGAATGTGTGGCTTTATTGTGAAAGTCTTCGAAACTGAAACCACCCTTCTCATATTTCGATCCAAGTCGCCGTGATCTCTTGCACCTTATCCTTGAGTCTGAAAACTGCCTTGCAAGTCATGTCGACCGGCATTCCCACATCCTCGTAAGGAACACCTGACAAGGCTTGCACTTTGAAGTCAGACATCAAACTCCTATCGTACAAGAATGGATATCTCTCAAAGAAGCGATGTTCGATCTTCATGGTGGAAAAGTCGTTGTACTCGAGATCATAGGCTCGCTGGAGGGCCTTCATCCTTGGAGATCTCGGTTGTGGTTTGGCCTGGAGTACACTAACGCCGGTCGACGACGTCAAATGACCTGGCTTAGAAGATTCGAGGAGGGCCAAGTCCCATATACGAAATGACGTGTGCCCTTGCTTGTTGGCCGTAGCCGTCAGTTCTCCGCGTACATGTACGTGATCCGCCTCGTCGCTGCCAGTCCATCGCCGACCTTGGTTGGATGGCGATATGAGATGCTGCTGAGCAGGCTTCTTTCGATGGGCAACCATGTTTAGAATGGCATACCTACAAAGAGCATCTATGTCGATCTCGTCTTGATGCTGAATGACTAAATCTCGTAGATCCGGCCACGGCAGCCAGTCGATGATTGGGGAATGTGGAACCATCAGTTGTAATTGAGTGGGACGATAAGCAGGCGGAAGATTTGCATAAGAGGCCTTGCAGGGAAAATTCCTCCACAGCTCAGCGCAGAAAAAGCCCTGCATACATGTCTAAACAGACAATATCCGGCAGAATCGTCAGCTTAAACTTCAAGACGTGTCGGCGGAAACAGCATGTTCACACAATTTGCTCTGTCTATATACGTACCGTCATGGTCCAGAACTCTTCAGCCATGGGCCAGGCTTCCTTGACCACCCAAAGAGCCCCCTCTGCAGTGAGAGTTCTCCGTATGTCGTTCCTATTCAAGACTCAATATCCCCTCGAGACAATGCGATACAACTTCCTGTGACTTACGTGATTGTGGTTGCTTCACAACATCGTCTGATGATTTGTCGTAGGGCCACGAGGTATTTGTCTAGACGTGCTAGAGGTAGTCTCATGTTATACCCCATGGTACAATTTGTCCTCAGTAGAGGCTGGTCGACAAGAGGATAGGGGTTCGAGCAGCGCGACAAGGTTTTGGCATGATAAAAACTTTCGGGAGGGCAAATAGATCTCGCGCTTTCTGCCATTGTCGTCTGTTCGAAGGGATGGCTGTATCCAAATTCGTTCCAGTCAGAATAGTCGTCAAGGTCGGGGATTTCCTGAAACCACTGTTCGGCACAGTCGGAATCCATCATTGCATATCGCTCAGGATACTGCATTTGGCTTTCAGGCATGTCTGTTTGTCGATGAGTCGATTTCACTTCTGCCAAACCAGTAGTGATGTCCTCTTCATCAATATTGCTTGTAATATTTGGTGCAAGTAATTGTTGGCAGGTTCGAGATGGCATCCATCCACTTTCCAGAGAGCTCTGTAACCCAGCTGATGAATAATTCATCGACTGTTGGGACTGCTCATGTTGGCTCTGCGGCCATGAGACTGCCAGCCAGGGTGTCTGCTCTTCTGATATGTACTCGAACTGTGGTGAACAGGGTCGCGAAGTTTCGACATATGTTAAACTTGACATGTCATCCAGAACCCATTGTCCATGCATCGTTTGCGAGCAGAGGAGGCCACCTTGTCGGCAGCTTTCCTCGCCACAGACATAAATGAGATCTGAAAGTTCAAGCTTCAGGACGCGCGATCGTAGGCAGCGATCCTAAGGAGCAGAAGGATGGTGTGTGGTGTTTGGTGGTTGTCGCTCTAAAATCAAGTCCTATGTCGGCATTCGAATTACAAAGGACTCTAAAATTGTAGACATCTACGATGGTGCCTTGATCAAGCGAGAGGTTGCCCCCACAAACTATGATTTTCACGGGGAACCCCTCAATCATGTGACGCTGAACCTGGGGAATTCGTGTACGTACTATTGCTACTACTACAACGACAACGGCACAAGGGAGAAATGGCTGATGGAGAATATGCGCATCGCAACTACCACTTAAGTTGCAGGAAAGCGACTCTCTAAACTGTCAAGACAGATCAGCTTGAAACAAGCGAGCGCTCATTGGCTCGAGGGTCGGAGCTTCAACGGGGTAAGCGAACAGGCCCGGCAAGGTACCTCGGACAGTGGAACCTTCAAACCTCCATGGCAGCTCCAACATGGCCATTCTCCGCGGCTGGATCTCCTCCCTCCGACTTGCGAAGCCCAAGACGGACACGGAAATGGTCCTGTTCAGTGAACCAGCCGCCGTGAATCCTCCAATCTTGTTCCGGTTCGGCGAATGAGAACTGGTTCACAATATGAATACTCGGTCCAACCAAACGCGAAAGACACGTACCGTATATCGTCTCAGCAGCTGAGGGACCAACTTGTTCACCTCGAGCAGAGAAATATTCTTGCCGACGCAAGTTCTCGATCCAAAACCAAACTACACCATTGTGAGCCAGGGATTAGTCGTTTTAGGACCAGAAGATAGAGGACTGACCGTCAATGAAGTGCGATCCATGAGTTGCACTTGCTCTGGAGTCGCCTCAAGCCAGCGTTCCGGTCGGAAGTGGTCAGCATCGACGCCGTATACTTGGCGATTGCGGCTTGATAGTCAATCATCGTCAGTCAACCAGTCCGGGAAGAAATGAAGGGGGGGGTGAATGCCTTACGCTGCAACCCATGGATTCATGCCGATGATTGTTCCCTCGGGGAGAAAGGTGTTTCCTAGAGTCATGCCACCCTTGGGAACATGTCGCTCGAGCAGTTGACCAACGGCCGGGTGCATGCGGAAGGCTTCTTTGGTCACGGCGTCGAGATATGGCATTTGTTTGGATGCAGTTTTCCAAGACACAAATTCTCCAAACTCTCCCTTCTCTTCGAGCTCGTCGATTTCCTTCTGGAGCCGTGCCATCGCGTGGGGGGTCCGCATCAGGTAGTAAAAGATCTGTACGGATCAGTTCAGATTCATGAGAAACCCAGTCCCGACATGATGTGGCGACCTACCGCACGGAGAGATATGGCAGTGGTGTCGCTCCCGGCAAAGACGTTGTCAATATTCCACATACGGACGATCCTATCCTGTACCAGACCCGGATTCTTCTGCTGGGCCTCGAGAGATCGTGCCAGGAAATCCCGCTTCTTGGCGACTTCTTCTTCTGAGGCCTTCAATCTTTCAGTCATGTTGTCGACTGTAAATTTAACGATTGGATGTGTCCCCGTCAATGCGACCAACAGAGGATTTTTGGCGATGAATTTATCAAGCCAAGGTATCTGACCTACCTAAAAAAGCAATCCGCATCAGCAACAATGGAGGAATGAACAGTACACCAGGATGAGGACCTACGATTGAAGCATATGCGATCTTGAACCGAATATCGGCCATGATGCCTTGGACGTCCTCTCTCCGTTCGAGAAATCCGAGCTTTCGGCTAAAGACCACTTCGCCACTGGGGTTTCTGTGTTAGTACAGATGTTCTCTTCGAGTGGGTGATTTATCAGGTGAGGTCCCTACATCACATCAAAGGCGTACATCTGGAGCCAGACCCCGAGGTCTACAATAGATCCGGCAGAGACGAATTCGTCAAGCCGTTGAAGCAGGAGCCTGGTGGTTGAATCTACCAGGGGCTCAAATTCCACAAGCGTGGACATGCTGTACGCATTGGCGATGGGACGTTTGTAAGTTTGGTGATACTGTTCGTCCAACGTCGTAAACAGGCTTCGAGTATATTCTCCGCGATATGGAAGGACAAACATATCGTAGAATCGGGTCTTTGTCAACCCTGAAGTCAAGCCATAGACGTTGCGGATCCATTCAGGGTCGGAAAATGACACTGAACGTGGTCCAACCCTTACAAGAGGTGAATTGTACTGACGGTGGAGCGCGATGTGGGTGTCATGCGGCGTCCGAGTCAGAGCGTCCCAGAACCGCCAGAGATTTGTGAAACCTGCCAAAGGAGGCCCGGGAATCGATGAGATTGCCGGCTGGTATTTGTTTCTCAGGAGATGAACGATTGCCCATACAATGGGAAGAACTGCCAGGAGGCTTCGATAGGCCAGGATTACATCGAGGAGCTGTGAGACGCCCACCATCTTGACTGAGAATGCTGGACAGATTGCTAGCAAGCTCAAACTCAGAGGACTTTGTATTTTGATTTAAGGACCCCCGGATTATACAAAGCTTGCATCGATATATAGCCGCCCTGGGGTTAATGTCCTAGACTGGACCTATACATGCATTTCCCCGGACCACTTCCGACTCTCCACTGGCCTCCGAGCCTCCGATGGGGTATTGTTTCGAATTGACTAGCTTAGTGAGTTGCCATCGTTTTCATGGCATCTGAAGGCTTAATTCAGCAAAACAGCTCTATGGCTCGGACAGGCAAGGTTGCAGTAGCGCATCTTCAATCTCCTCGTGCCTTGTTAAGCCAAGAACGGAGCGGCGGAGCTAATTGATCTTCAATTATTGAAACGAATCTAGATGTACATGATCTTTGGCCTTACGAAGATGTAGGCTTTCCGAGTCTAAAAGTCCCTTGTCCCTTGCTAGCGGTATGAGTCTTACAGAACTCCTGAAGCCACTTCCTGGCTTGGTCATCGAAGTCGTCGCCCGCCAGATTCGGCGGGTCAAAGCCACTTAGATCTGATATGATTTGTGACTGGGGCCAGAATGGATGCCTAGTTTCGGATGCCGGGAAATTCAACTGGTTCTCTGATGTAAGCCCTTTGTGGTTGGCGAGAGTATTGGAGGTTTCCATGACATCCATCAACGAGAAAAGCACATGGTCCTCATCTAAGTCACCACTCTTATTCGATGTTTGGCCGTGCACAGGCTCAAACCCCTGCGACTGAGTGTCAGGCTTTGGCGGATCCTGCTTTGGGGCAAGCCTGTTCGTAGGAGCCCATCTGACGTGTGTAGGAGGGACCACGGGCTCTACATCCTCGAGCTGACATCGTGTTGCAGCAACTGTTCCGCCTTGGACTCCGTGGAGGCGGGTGAAGACGCATGCGTGCTTAGATGAGCAACATCTTCGGCATGGAACTCCTCCTTCACATCGAATCTTGGACTTATAGCAAGCGTCGCACGCCCGTGGTGCTTTCAGCGACGACTGTGACTCACTGATGGCGTGGTTGGCGATATGCCGACCGAGTGAGTCTCTGAGACAAAGTGTTAGTGACCAGCTTGAACATCAACGAAAACCAAATACATACTGTCTAGTAAATGACCGACCGCAAACGGGGCAAGATACTCGCTGATTGAAGCTGTGTCGGCTCTGGTGGCGGTTTAGGTGTTCTTTCCGTGTGAACTTGCGGAGGCAGATAGAACAACTATGTGGTTTCTCACAATCCTGTCCCATATTTGCGAAGGTAATGAAGGACGCTGAAGGATGTTGCTGTCAGGTCTCCCCTGGGTCTGAAGATGGCCGCCTCGTGATGCGCCAAGGGGGGTCACAATGTCCTCGACCCGGAGTTGTGCAAGTCTTCGACCCACCAATGCGCTGGAAGACGATTACCACAGTCAGATTCAGTTGCGTTGGAATCTGCCCTCTATCCTGGGCGAGACCCCGCCGCCAAGTTCTGCAAGGTTTCGGACTTTGCGGGGAATGGTGGGGAATCTTTCGGGGGAGCTGTGAAGCCATCATCGGATACGAACTGGGTTTTAGAACCGAGGTCGACTACGGAGTACATGGTCTGTAAATGTTGCCTACTAATAAGATGTCATGCTAAACAAATGATTGACGGCGCCAGTCAGTGCCCATTGCTCAGAGCTACCTGTGTTTTCCCCTTGTACTGGTCGATCATGAACCCGTCGAAGAATCGATCCATACTCTCGTAGTCATCCATGTCACCGACCCAACTAACATATTGGTCTGGTCTCAAAATGACTGCACAGCCCGTGGCCTTGTCAACCCCATAGTTTTTGTAGGCCTCGCCGTGACCCTCATGGTAGCTTTCATCGTCGACATGGATCTTCCAGTAATCCCAGCCGTCTTCTTTGTCCCACGGCCTGAAAACCTCGGGGAAGTCGAAAATGGTGGCTTCGTGCCTCGGTGTAGCATGGACGGTAAGGACTTCGATGACAGAGTCGTAGCGTTTTCCAGGCGGAGTGAATCGCTTCAAGAATGAACCATCGGCGCCCAACCGCGTACCCAAAGCATCGATTCGTTTTTTCTGGGCGGTGTCTCTAATGTCGCCTGCAAAGATGACCACTCTCCAGGTACCATTGCTCCGAAGCAGTTCCTGGAAGTGCCATGGTCGGGCATCGGCTTGGCTGAGAACTTTGAAGCTGGGCATTCGCATGCCCACACGGATCTCAGTAGCAAGTTCCTGTCGGCTGTAGATCCTGTGTTGCTGGTCGCCGAGGACTTCGGTGCCGTCGCCCTGCTTCTTGCTATCGCCTTCTTTGGCAATAATGACACTGGCACCATAGTCCACCGCAATACCGCTGGCAAACATGTTCCCCTTGACGAAGGCGTCCTTGAACACCTCCATGCTGATGCCCTCTTCGTCCATGACATCCTTTGCCGGTCGACCCGAAAACAAAGACGAGAAGCGACGGTCAAAGGCAATGAGATCTTGAGCGATACGTCGTCGTTCGCTCTGGTAGGTCTTGAGTATCGATGGATTGGCCAGCCCCTTGACCACTGTGGCAACCTTCCACCCGAGATTGAACGAGTCTTGCATGCTGACGTTCATACCTTGGCCTTGGGTTGACAGCAGATTAATAACAGTATAAAACTTCAAGGACCATGATGTGACTTACCAGCTTTGGGGCTGTGAGTGTGCACTGCATCCCCGGCGAGGAATACTCTTCCATGCAAACTGAACTCATTGCCAACTCGCTGTCCGATCTGATAGGCGGTCCACTAGTGAAACGAAATTTCAGATAAGCATGATGCCGAGGAGGTATGGACACAAGAACAGTGCAAGACTCACCCAGTCACAATACCGGTAGTCAATCTTATAAGGAGCCATGATCCTTTGCGCACTCTGCAAGATGACTTGTGGATTGATCTGGCTCCTGTCAAACCTCTTGCCGTTTCCGTCGCCGTTGGTCGTCGTCAACTGGATGTACAGTCTGACCAGCTTGTTCTCTCGAGGTATGACCATGACACTTCCGTTACTGGCAGAATGGATCGCACATCTCATTCTGATGTCTGGAAAGTCGGTAATGGGTACAATGTCGAGGACACCCCAGATGTAGTCGGTGCTATCACCTTCGAGTTTGAATCCAAGCTGATTCCGCACCCAGCTGTGTGCACCATCAGCACCCAGCATGTATTTTGCCTTGACAACTTCTTGCCGATTGGCATTTTGGTCGAGCTGATTTCCTCTCATCATCTCCTCCGTGTCATCGGGGGCAAGGTTGCTCCGAAACAGGCCATCTTGTATTCCCTGCCCGTTTGCACTGGTTGCCGACTGCTTCGGGGTCGCCTCTTCTTCTGTCAGAGTCTTCAATGTGACTGTGATAGGATACGCTGAGGCGTCATCTACGAGCGACTCGTCCACATGGAAATCAATAGGCATGACCCCACGTTCGACTTTGATCTCTCCATCCGAGCCCTGGCCGTTGCATTCCGTTTTGATACTCCATTCTTTGATACTGTCGAGAAAGAATCTCTCGATGCGGCCTTGATGCAGAACCACCTGTTGAAAGCGCGAGATATTGGGAATCGTGTCTGGGATGCGATCCGAGCGCTGGATTAGGCCATTTGAATCAGGATTCCACAGACAAATTTCAAGCATGTGGTTCGCTTCGATCCATGCGCGGTGGCTGAACCCGAACGAGTCGAATATTTCGAGAGTGCGGCATTGCAGGCCGTCCGCTTGCCCATTGAAGATCTACACTCTCTGAGTATGAGGCACAACGTGTTGGGATTACACTCGAGCTCGAGTAGTCATTGTCCATACCTTGGTACCTCGTTTCTCCACGATCCGGGTTCGAACGCCGCATCTCGACATCCAGTTGGCCATCATCAGCCCAGCTGGGCCAGCCCCAACGATGAGCACATCGACGTGGTCGTCGGCCGCCTGTGGTGCCATGGTGCGATTAAGCTAGTATCGAGCTGACTCTGGAGGCTCAGTTGTCTGGGTGAATGGCAATCTTGCAGTGCTCGGGTAAGGCGCAAGTTGTAGTGCACAAGTATGAGGACGAGTTGGCTTATTACATACTCCGTAGGTCGCGTAGCAGTCCACCCCGCCTTTTCAACATCCAGCATCCAGATTTTTTCGGATCTGGGCGGGGGAGTTCGCGCAACATGGCGGTATTAACGGGGACAAGCTGTACCGGATCGTGTCTCCTGATAGGTTTGTCTAGCAGTTCCAGGTCTGTTGACCGAAGAAGTTTTCAAGCACCGAGCATGGACTGACAATGTCGATCGTCAGGACGAATGGCACAATCGGACTCTCACCTATTGGCCCGTCGGCAGGGCTCCGAAAGTTATCCCACAAGCCCTCCGGGTTGGTTACCCCGGGCCACGTTGCGATTGGTTGAGACCCCTTCAAAGCCTCGACAGGTGGGTTCTCACGAGCAGGATCCGATGCACAGTAGATGTGGGGTGTAAGAAGGAAGTATGCATGTCGAAATGTGAGATACTCATGATGGTGTGACATATGCGACGCAATGATTTGATGGAACTGCCATTTTTATATGATTATGATGATGCATCGACCTCGGGGTCTCGAACTCATCTTTTCGACCAAGTTTATCCTGCTGCATTCGTGTGACATTCTCCCGTCTCGGTGTTTACTTGTATAGCCCCCCCTTTCCACAGCAAGATGAGCGCCTCCCGGTTCGATCCAAACTTTACGCAAAATGTCATCAATGCCATGGGTCCGAAGACATCGCCCAGAATGCGGGAAGTCATGACGAGCCTTATCACCCACTTGCATGACTTTGCGCGGGAAGTTGAGCTGACGGTCGATGAATGGACTGAAGGAGTGCAACTTTTAAACTGGGCCGGTCAAATGAGCAATGAAAAACGGAATGAAGGCCAACTAGTGTGTGATGTCGTGGGCCTAGAATCGTAAGTGAAACATCGAGAGCGAAATCCCTCTGGTACCTGTTCTAACGTCAACAGACTTGTAGACGAGATCACGTACAAGAAGGCATCCGAAGCTGCCAACCTTGCCACGCAAAGTGCGATTCTCGGACCTTTTTTTCGACACGATCATCCAGTTCGAGAGAAAGGAGAGTCTATCTCGTTCAATACACCCTCAGACGGTGTCCCCGTCTATATGTATGGCCAAGTGTTAGATTCAGTAACGAAAATGCCTTTGGCAAACGCCACTATTGATGTCTGGGAAGCATCTACGAACGGTAAGAGCATTTAGTCGAGTCTTGGTGATCCCTCGGTCCTAATCTTTGTTCCAGGGCTATACGAACAGCAAGACAAAGACCAGGTTGACTGCAACCTAAGAGGCAAATTTGTCACCGACAAGAATGGAGAATATGCCTTCTACTGCCTCCGTCCGACGCCTTATCCGATTCCCTATGATGGTCCTGCTGGGAAATTGCTACAGCTGCTTGATAGACATCCTTACCGACCAGCACATATCCATCTGATTGTAGGTAAACCCTGATAAATTGAACTCGATAAAACAGAGGCTGACCGTACGCCAGGTGTTGATTGAAGGCTACAGGCCTATCACGACGCAGATCTTTGACAAGGACAGCAACTACCTTGATGATGACTCGGTATTTGCCGTCAAGGACTCTCTTGTAGTGGAATTTGTGCCTCGCAAGGGTGACCCTCAAGCCAAGTTGGAGCTGAGATATGATATTCTTATGGCTCCAATTGATAAAAGCGAGTGAATGTCGGATACTGAGATGGATTTCGCAACCGAAGTAGATATCTCATACTTGCATGAATAAGACCGAGATCGCAGCAAGGCCCGAATTCGGCCACTGCAGCATCAGAGCAATGCAAGTGAACAAAGGATATGCACTGTGGTTTACATGAAGAATCTCCTTTCTCGGCATGACCACATGCCATCACTGAAGGCTCTTAGTCCAGGCAGCTTATCAGGCTCTCGGCCTGGGTGCCTCTATGAGATGCTTAGCATTCTGTCTCTCTTTTGTTATTGCAAGAAATGATACTAGTGTTCCTGGCATTTCTTTCACATCAGATTATGTTGTCACGGACGACTAGACTTGCTCTCAAGCGTTGCCCATTGTAGTATTCATTAAATTAATGTACAACATGCCGAGACTAATAGCGGCACTCACGCTTGAGTCGAGAAGTTTCTTCAAGCATTGCCAATGATACCTTTGGCGACCAACTTGTCCAGGATGCCCGGGCTTAGCCTCATATCCTTTTCAATCTGCTGGGTAGATCTGCCACCTTCATCCCGCAGAGTCAAAGCCTCTTTGATATCGTTGGCACTCAGCAAGGTCCGGCCTGCGAATGTACCTCTTCCCCGATTTTCTTCTTCTGTTTCCCACAGTTTATTGAATCTCTCTCGGGATTGCACCAGCTGCATGGCAGGGTTTGTGGTACCCGTTGGGAAGATGTTCTGGCCAGAGTTCATGGGCTGACTTGAGGTGGGAAATGCATCTTCATGCGGTCGTGTTTCTGACACGGGTTTGGCAACTCCGATCTTGCGCAGGGCGGACCCGAATTGAGGGTCTCGTCCATCGAGTTCTATCTGTGAATCTTTGTCTTCTGCGGGAGGAGCGAATGCTGGGTTGGGATGTACTTGAGAGGGAGCGGGAGCACTAGTCGTCTGAGGTGTTGCATTTGTACGCGAAGCAGCGGCATTGGGTGTGGGGGTTGTGTTGTGAAGGATGGACGAGGTGGATGGGTATTGTCTTCGACCACCAGCTCCGGCAGCCTTGCCTGCAACTTTGGAAGCTGACGATCCCATGTTGGCTAAGAAATCGTGTGATTGAAGAAGATCAGTTTGTAACTCATGGCCAAGGACTGATATTGATAGTATGGCCCTTGGAAAATATATGATAACATCCAAATCAAAAGCGCTTTAGTGATGCAATTCATTGAATTTGCGGACAGATCTCTCTTTTGAGCCTAGTGGAGCGATTGTAATGCTAGACCAAACTAGATGCCGTTAGATTAAATGCTAAAGCCCTGCCTAATAACGCTAACAGCATCTGGCACTGACATGAAACCATCGCAATGCAATGACAAACGCCTTTGTACTTACATACTGTACCCCTCCACCCTCTAAATGCGTTGACATTCTTCCCTCTGCTCAATCTTGATCTGTTCCTCACATTGTCTCTTGTCTACCTTTCTCATCAGCCAAACTCGCAGCCATGTCGGTAGACCGCAAGAACAAGCCCGCACCCATCCCCTCCTCCCCCTCCCTCGCCCAACCCATAGTCGATCTCACCGACAATGTCCTGAATGCCCGCCTGCCCAGCGGAGACTCAGTCACCGTTCACCTGTATGGAGCAACAGTGACATCGTGGAAGACCTCCAACGGCAAGGAACAACTCTTTTTGTCATCTGCTGCGGCTCTTGACGGCTCCAAACCCATCCGCGGTGGCATCCCACTGGTCTTCCCAGTGTTTGGCCCTCCACCCGCAACCCACGCCACTGGCAAATTGCCCCAGCATGGTTTCGCCCGGAATAGCTTCTGGGAGTTTTTGGGAAAGAGCAGCAGTGAAAGCCTGGGCCGCAAGGCAGACGACAGTGTCAAGTTGGACTTTGGTCTGAGCAGTGATTTCCTCGCCGACGAGGTCAAGGCTAAATGGCCCTATGCCTTTGGCCTTGTCTACAGCGTCACCTTGAGCAAGGGCAAGTTGGAAACACAGTTGCACGTGCAGAACAAGGGTGATCAGCCATTCGAGTTCCATGCTCTCTTCCACACCTATCTAGCGGTCAAGGTAAGAGGAATAAGCAATCTACGAACAATTCCACCCTCGGCATCCCCGCCTCCTCAGAGTCTGACAATGCGTCAATCACTGACACAACGTCATTATGACAGGACATCCACAAGACTACCGTCTCTGGCCTTGAATCGGCATCGTACGTCGACAAAATGCGATCTGCTCAGACCTTTACCGAAGAATCGTCCAATCTGGGATTCACTGGCGAAACCGACCGAGTGTACACACCGCCTACGGGCAAGGACAAGTCTGCATTACCGGTGGTGGTCAAAGAGGATGGTCAGGAGAGTTTTGTGGTGAACCGCGACGCACTACCAGATGTGACGGTGTGGAACGGCTGGGTGGACAAGATTAAGGGCATGGGCGACTTTGAACCGAAAGATGGCTGGTTGCGATATCTGTGCATCGAACCAGGCACCGTCAACTCGTGGACCAAGCTCGAGGCCGGCGATGCCTGGCAAGGTGGTGTCACTTGGGAGAGTAAGTTGTGAATCCCCTAGTCTGGGGAGAGCGACTTAGATTTCGGGCTTCCATATCCTGTTGTATGTACCGCCACCCAAACATGGTAGGCATCAGGACGATTGAATGACGAGCAAAAAACAAAAGACGAGCAAAGGATGGGCCCACATTGGGCTGAATTCAATAGATTCATATATCCACGCGTGCAAGCGATTTGAGCATCATAGATAATCCAGATCTAACCCAAGGCTGGAATTTGATCTGGCCTTTGTTTCCACATATTTGCAATTGCCATCGTGATTAGATGAGTTGGGATGTTTTTTTTTCATGTCTTTTGACCATGTCCATGCATAAGTCATGTCCAACATACATACGTGCATGCACTATATGCACTTGAGATTCTCTGACAATCAAACTTGCCATCACTCTTCGAGGAGTCTTTTCTTCTCGCTCTGTACTGGTGCCGGTGAAAGTGCCGACACGGACACTGGAGCTGGGCTCTGTTGTCTCTCTGAAGCCCCAATAGCCTCGTCCTTTACCACTGCAGCTCTCCCTTCCAGCGCTTTAGTCTTCTCGTCAAGTGGACCAACCGTCCTGGCCAGATCCTGCTCTAATTGTTTGACTTGGGTCCCCTCTCTCAGTTGGACCACTCCTGTCGACACGTCATTTCCGCTGCCCGGGAGCCGTCCAGCCCGATACTCTCTTTCTTCGTGAACCTTCTTCAGCAGAAACCAAGAACTCGCAATCATGATGGGCAATGCGAGCACGACTGTTAGGTATTTTGACTTGAGGCTACGAGCCTGGGAACGGTACCTCGAATCGCGCTCTAATTGCGACGCACTCATCTCCGAGGGTTTGGGAGGCAATCTTTCGCCAGAGTTGGCAGGCTGGGACTGGGGTGGGGGTGGCGCTGCACGGAGGTTTGGGCGTTGAGATTGAGAGGCAGTGCGGGCTTTTAATGCTGTTGTTGTGCTGTATGGCAGGGCATACTTTGGGCGGTATGTTAAGTCGATCGGTGGTTGGTAAAAAGACATGGGATTGCTAGGCTGTGTATGGGCAGGGTATGATGGCGAGTTTAGCTTTGGCTCGGGCGGTGATGTTGATTGTGGCAGGACTGATCCTGGGACTTGTGCTGGAGTTGAGGATGCGGATGAAGGAAAGATGCCGTCGGTATGGTTTTCTTGCTGCGAGATCTCGTTCTGGAGATCGGCTTGCTTTTGCAGTCGAGCATGTTCATTTTCTCGACTCTGCACCAAATCAGAAAAGTCTTGATTCAACACCTTTGAATCCCTGACAAATGCATCTGCCCGTTTTAGGATCTCAGAGACTGGGTGGGTGGGCGTCTGATCGCGAGACAAATTTTCCTGCAATGGGACTTCCACATTAGCCAGCTTTTCACTGGCATCAGCATCCACAGGCTGTGCAGTGGCTTTGCTGGTCTTCTTCTTGGGTGCTACACTTGGTTTGACCTCAGCAACTGAGTCGACCGTTGGTGCATCATCACCAACACCAGTGGGAGTTTTCGAAGCTGAAGCTGAAGTTGACGACGAAGATGAAGCCTTCTTTCCCCCAATCGCAGCCTTGGCGGTAACAGTGCGAGATTTCGACTTTGAGGAGGAAGGAGCAACGGGTGTCGCTTCCTCAACAAGGGAATTCTTGTTCTTGCCCTGTTGTGGAACGGCAGGCGCGACCTTCTTGGGCCTGCCTCGTTTCTTGGGTGCCACTTCCGCCGACATTGCTGTATATTTTTACATGCACTCGAATAAATAGTTCAATAGCATCAAACGGGCTAAGATGCTAGGATGCTTGGATGATGAGTCTGATGTCGCCGTCGGCTGCAAACTCTGCGGTAGCGACTATCGATTATCATGAAACACAGTCGCCTGATACAATAGGGGAACGCGTCCTCATTTAAACACGCGTGCGTGTGTGACAGTACTTGGAGCAAAGTTTTGTTCGGCCGCTAAAAGCTTTCAAGACGGAGACTAGGGATCTTGGTACGGGAGGACTAACTTTGTCTGGAAGATGACAATAAATGACTTCTAATCTCTACTCGTACGGGGCCCTGGGGGCGACGTCAGAGCACCAGAGACAGCATGAGTAGGCCACTGACTACAGAATGCCCGAGCGTCCTTTCAAGTTCACAGTGAGAACAACTACACCTGGTGTTATGCTTGGCTATTTAAGTATTAGGTACTTGAAGACCGGTATTGAGAGCCTTATGGATCATTCAAGTTATTACATCGATTTCTTCATTTCTACTTAGTTGCTAAAATTAGGCCTTGGCTAGCCACCCAATTGACGAAGCATTTCCCAACAATCGATCACCAACCACAGGTCATCTGGCCCAAACCTGTTAAAGGCACTTTCCTTGAAAAGCAACACTAGAACTGGTATCGTTTGAGAAATTGAGCAGTCGACACCAGAAATATGAATAACTTCCCTCAGCGTAGTTGTTGTGATGTCGGTTCATCGACCCAAGTGGTATGCCCTCGCATCATGCCTAACCATGCCCCCGAACTTCAATTATTACCCGAGTAGCGACCGCCTAGATATCCTCATCATCTAGGCATCATTTCAAGGCTGTGTTCGCCGGAAAATACAACAATGGAAAATAAACCCTTCATGCCTCACCCCAAACCACTGTTGATACATACAAGGGTAAAAAAGCCGCTCTCGTCCGAACCCAATGCTATGCCGCTTGCTCTCTGATTGACTTTGCTAGTTCCTGGACAGGACAGTCTGATGGTCAAGACCGTCGTGATTTCCTGGTATGCTGTCTCGCACCAGCTTTCTTCTGCGTGATGTTGATGATGGTACCAGGGCCGGGAGACTCCCCCAACAGTCCTCTCGGATCCACTCGGAAATGCGAGCTCTTCGCTTTACTCGAAGAACGAGGTCGGCGTTCCCCTTCCCCGTTCTCCAGACTCTTGTTTGCAACAGACGAAGTCCTTGGACTTGCTGTTGGCCGCGCTACCATTTCGTTGATTTTTGATGACGCAGTGGGTTGCTCGGTAGCCCGGTGTGCACTCCAGTCGGTCCATGGGGGAAAATTGATGTCTGCCCAGCGCTTCGCAGCGGCGGCGTCGTACTTCGGCACGTCCGGTGATGCCTCTCGGCCTTTCTCTGGTGCGACTGTTTGACCTAGGGTGGAAAGCGATTCCTGCTTATCTTCAACTTGCATCACCAACTCATGGATATGATCGAAGGTCATGTTAAAGGTCCAGTGAATACCCAATGATGTTGCTTTGTTGCGTATCTCTGACAATGCCACATGATCTTCTCGGAGTCGATCTTCATAAGTCTTCTTGGGCGTTACTAGAAGGGGTATATTATTTCCGGCATACATTGGCATAGAGATGCCACTTCCAGATGCTTCAATTGATCCGTTGACCTCACTAACATCCTCCGTAGCTCTCCCTTTTCCATTGCGTCGAGTGACAGGAGAAAACCCGGCGGATGGGCTAGGTGCCGTAGGATCTGAAGCTGCTCTCTCGCCCGGATTACTTGCGTGCTCGGTGGTTACACTGGAGAGCAATTGATGGACTCGCCTGGACTCGTCAGCATTGAGAATCGTGTTGACAGGCATCTGGAAAATGTCTTTGGTCATTTCCACGGGCGTGTCGCGCTCTTGAGGTACTGTGGCCGCCACTTTGTTTGGCTCCAACGCAAGCAAGAGCTCAACAGAGTTGGTTCGGCTACTGCTCACGGAAACTGGATTGGCACATTGACAGAGAGCGGCAGTATAACTCTTCCAGTCTTGAGCACTACCGGGGACAACCTGTTCGTCTTCATTGTCCGAGTCTGGCATCATGAGTGCAATTTCTGCCATGGCCAGAAGACGTGCCGAATCCGACAGACAAGCCAAGGAACAAGATGCTGGGCCAGCTAGCTCGATAGGCTTCGTCTTTGCTACTTTGGACTTTCTGGCTTTCGGAGGGGCGTTTGCCTTTTTCTCACTTGAAGATTCGCTCGTACGAGTCTGTCGTTGCGAAGAAAGTCGTAGTCTAAGTCTTGGGGGATTTTTGGCGTTTTGTCGATCTTGGAGCCATTGGCCCAACCTAGGAACGGATAGACGGACGATCTTTGACGGCTTGTGCACAGAGTCTTGTCTGGGCTCCGTGACCGACATGGGTTCCTCTTCCTCACGACGGTCTGTCTCAGCAGCGCTAGAAGACAACGAAAAGCGTAGTTTTGATGGCATCTTTGGCTCTGTGATGGTAATTTTCAGAGTTTTGGTAGGGCGCGGATCTTCGGCCTCTGGTGGCGAGCGTTTCTTTGGTGTCGGAGACTCTATCTCGAGCACCTTCAGAGTCGGCTTTCGTTCTCTGGCCGAAGATCTGCGAGTGGGAGATGGCATCAATGTCGACTGGGGGGTTCCATTATCCATTGCGGCGTCAACCACTTGGGAATTTCGCCTAGGTACGTCTGATCTTGCAACAACATGTCCATGATCAGACTTGAGCGGATGATGGCTAGCAGGAGCGGGGTCTGTGACAAGTGGTTGGTTTGCATTGCCAGTCATCGTATCTTGGCGACTGCTTGGGGTACCTCCGATGACAATGGTCTCGCTTTCCAGAATCTGGGATGCAGAGCCGTCGATGTCGACATCTTCAGACTGAGCTCGAGCTTTGACACTCGGCTTTCGAACTCGGCCGGATGATCGGCGGTGGTCGATAGTCCTGGTATGTGGAGGTTTGTGGTTGACAGAGGGAAGCTTCATTCCTGCTGATGTAAGGGACGCTGGAAGTAGATGCTCGGCGTAATCATCCAGATCACTAACGGAAGTCGAGATGTCAACAGAGAGATGACTACCTTCAGTTGATGGGGCTGGAGATGTCGTTGCAGAGCTTGCAGCTGTGCTGTTGGCGATGGAAACCTTCTGGCGGCTACGACCAGCGTGAGACCGCGTAGAAGGTGTTCCAGGGAGAGGGTGGCGAGCTGTAGGGGACATCACCGTCGGGACGAGGATGCCCTCCACCAGGGTGACAGCAACTGCCTGTTATCGTGACAAGAGATAGTCTCGAGCCTTTGGATGCTCTGGACACGGTGAAGGAAGTGTTGTGAGGTGTTTGGAAGCGGTGGTTGTGGACAGCGAAGGCGAAGTGCCAGATCCAGTTGTGCGCACTCCTTCCCAAAAGGGATTAGTGCCAGCCCTGCCTCTGGATCAGAGGCTGACTCTTACTGCCGATTGCCTCGCCACCTTTTGCTTTCCTACTGGTTCATTCAAGAGGTTGAATAGCTTTCTTTTGAATGGAATTCTACTGCTTTACCTTCTAGACTAGTTGTTGACCTGATCCAAGGATGAACTAATGATGTCGGCATGGTTTGCAATGCCACCTCTCCGTTTCCAGCTTGATCCGGGCATTGAGCTGACACTAAGCGCCGTGGACGCAAACCAACATCAAACAAACACGCGTCCCATGTAGACCAGATTCTCATGTAGCGTAATTGAAGCCAGGATACCTGAGGTCTACATTAATATCAGGACGGTCTATAGAGTCTGCATTCCCATGTATTCGGTCGTAATGGTGTGTATGACCTAGGCTACCCCTCTTCTGGCACTTCGCCTACAGGATCTCTAGGCATTGTTGAGAATGTCATTTCTTG
Organism: Exophiala mesophila; assembly: GCF_000836275.1. Lineage (NCBI taxonomy): Eukaryota > Fungi > Ascomycota > Eurotiomycetes > Chaetothyriales > Herpotrichiellaceae > Exophiala > Exophiala mesophila. Next base: position 494,703 of record NW_015622505.1, on the reverse strand, counting down.
GTTCTTTGATCAGAATCTTGGATCATAACACGACATTGCGTCGCGGGTTATAATCGCCATTCTCCATTCACTTTGTATAGCAACAGTAACGTACATGCTCAATTCTGTACACAATCGGCGTCATTGTTGTTCTACAGGACATGAAATGATCTTATCATCGCTCCGGCCTTCTAACCTTGAGGTAATACAACCCAACTACAGCTGTAGAGCTACTGGTCCTTTCGAGTTAGGCAGTGACTTCCTCAGGTCCTCCAGCCTTTGTTTCTGAGCTCCACTAGCGTAGAAATTTGAATCATGTAGCCATGCTTCGAACGCGTTCTGCACGACAGGCCATTCAGAGTCGATGATGGAAAACCAAGCAGTATCACGATTCCTGTTCTTATAGATCATGTGTTGCCGAAATATGCCTTCAAAAGAAAATCCAAAGCGAACAGCTGCTCGCTTGGATGGGCCGTTGAGGTTGTCACACTTCCATTCGAATCTGCGGTAGCCGAGATCATCAAAGACATACTTTGCAAGAAGATAGATGGTCTCCGTTGTGATGGTTGAGCGCTGTACGGACGGCGAATAGATGATGTTGCCAACCTCGATGGATCGAAACTTGGTGTCGATTCGCATGAGGGCAACGTGACCGATTGGGCGATCGTGTGTATTGTCGAAAGCAGTGAAGAAGAGTGGATCTGGAGATTTGGCTTTGGTCGCTATTGATGCCTCAAAGGCTTTAATTGATTCAAATGGTCCGTCCGGTATGTAGGTCCAGGTTTGATAGTTGTCTTCGCCTCCAATAGCTCTATAGAGAGGGGCAGCATGTTCGGGTTGCAGTGGTCGTAATGTCACGGTTTTGCCTTTTAGTGTTATTCGGCTAGGGGAGGGTGCTGAGGCTGTCTGAACCGGAGGCCCGATCGGTTGATTCAGTTTATCTAGATGAGGATGAGTTGAAAGTACATCGTCTTTCATAGTAGCTATGACTCACTTGGGTCTGACCCTGCCAGGCTTGCCATTTTCTTTCGGTGTTCTAGATTTGACTGGTGTCTGTGTGAAAAAAAAGTAGAGCTTATGCAATTGTGGCAAAGGGCACGACAAGAGTCGGATTCTGAGTGGTATTGACCTCACGAACTTTGAAGATAACATGAGTCGTAAGTTTATAGATGATTTCTTGGAGCGTTCAACCACTTCAGACCTCAAACCTGACAGGCAGTTGGAATTGAGCTGGTGGCGCACACCTCTAGCCAGAGGGTCCACGGGCTAGATGAGCGATGTGGACCCCCTAAGCTCCCTAATCCAAAGCGAAGACCCGGCGTGTCCGGTTAGAGCCGAAGGTGATCTTTAGCCGCACTTCTGGGCGCCTTAGGCTTCAATGCCTCCTCACAACACCTGGACATTCGGCCTATGGCCTCTAGAGATTCCTTGAAATTGGCTCTACATCAAAGGCACGAAAGGACTGGTCATCTGCAGCAACAAGCTCAGAATTTGCACTCTTTGGTTTTTCTTCAGTCTTGATTATACAATTGTGAAGCTCCTGGGTAGTTCAGCCTCAGAGTTCCATGGTTTGCACACAGCCAAGTGAGATGACCCCCTGGTCTTGACACACTACCAACTGGTGTTGCACTTTAGCTAGATGGCCTACAACAAACACGGATCATATCTTGCCACATTCATGTTAGCTATTCCTCTCCTTTATTGGCAAGGGCTATGCACTAGTAGCATCAGTTGACGTGACAGTATTGTCCACGTTATGGTGTCCATGATTCTGAATACTTGCTGGTTTTTTGACGGTGGAGAAGCTCACCGTGATGATGTGCACATGCACATGATATCAAACAATCAGAAGTGGTCTAAATGAGCGAGTGCTGTTGTTACCGGTGCTGAAGCATCACCGCGTCATGTATATCGCGCAACAGACCTTTGGAGCAGGCGTGGTGCCGAGTGATCCGGAGCGCTCGTGTCAGTTGTTGCACATTGAGATGCAATCGTGCTTAGCTCTCCTTCATGGAGCTGGTGGTTCTGGCGTAGAGGAGTAGTTCTCCTTCCGCAGCCCTGTCACTGTCTCACGGTGTTCTTTGGAAAGCTTATGCTTCTTGACAAAGAAGCTTACCACGATACTCAGCGCTGCAAATACTGTGAACATGATGAACATATTCCGAATACTCCAAGAAAAGGCCTGTTTCACTGCGAGGTGTTGATCAGGTGGTAAGCCTTGCCCGGCCATGACGTTTGCGCCTGCATTCTTCCCCGATAATTCATCGAGAACAGACGGTGGGAGGCCAGCTTCTTGTAAAACAGGCCCACGGAGGTCCATGCTTTGCTGGAACACAATGCCTCCCACTATGACACCAAGTGATAAAGCCATGCTGCGGATGAAACTCTGTGTCGAGGTCGCCGTGCCCACATCATCTTGAGCGACACCTTGCTGAATGGCGATCAGAGGTGGTTCGAACAACAATCCTGAACCTATTCCAGCAATGATCTCGAAGCCAATAATCTCACCGATCGAGGTATTGGGACTCAGCGTGATAAACAGACCTGTTCCAACTGCCAAGAGTGTTGTTCCCAACCACATAGAAGGTCGATACTGGCCGGTACGATGTATGAAAACACCATTTAAAACGCCAGTGACTGCCGTTGATACAATCAATGGTACAAGAAGCACACCAGATTTGAGCGGCGATGCTTCTCTCACGCTCTGAAAAAACAGAGGCAAGTAGTATTCAGCAGCGATAAAGACCTAAGCCACACGTAAGCTGTGGCAACCAGCCATCAAGACGAAGACAACTTACCAAGCCGTGAAGAAAGGTGACGACCAGAGTTGCAATGTTCCTTGTCCCGAAGAGAGACAGTGGTATCACTGGGTACTTGGCAATCTTTTTCTCGCTGTAGATGAAGACGAGAATCATCAAAGAACCAAACACAATCAAACAGATCACCTTGGCTGATCCCCAAGGATAGACTGCCCCTCCCAAATCAAGGCCAAGCAGTAGCATGACCACAACGCCCACAATCGAAATGCAGCCGAACCAATCGATGGCTTTGAATCCATCGACTAACGGGGTTTTTGGGTTATGAACATTGAGAAAGAAGACGAGGAGGATGAACGTCGTGCCAGCAATGGGCAGGTTGCAATAGAAGCACCACCGCCAGGAGACTTTCTGAGCAAAAGCACCACCGAGGAGAGGGCCTACTGCGCCGCTGACGGCCCAGATACCTTCGCAGTACCCAAGCCACAAGCTCCTCTCGCGGACACTGAACAGGTCTGAAATGGCTACATTGACCATGCAGATCAAGCCACCTCCTGCAGCTCCCTGGATCGCCCGACCAACAATGAGCATCTGCATGTTGACAGCAACGGCACAGATAATGGAGCTCACGAAGAAGACGAAAACAGCACAGAGTAGTATCGGTTTGCGGCCCCAGATGTCGCTGAACTTGACCCAGATTGGGGCAGCGGCAGCATTGGCAATCAAATATGCACCACCGATCCAGATGTAACCGGCAGCTGACTTTAGATCCGAGGTGATAATTGGAAGAGCTGTTGCGACGATGGTGGCATCGAGAGCCGCGACAAAGAGAGCAAGATACAAGGCTATCAGAATTATGGCCGTTCGAAATTTGCTTCGAGGTACGGGTTGGGAGGGATCCTCATCCTGCAACAACGGGGGCGGAGGCTGGCCTTGAATTTCGACGGCTTGAGCAGCTTTGGGCTCAGGCAGGTCGCTGGCGAGCACCGTCAAAGGATGGTCTTGCTCTCGTAGTGCCATGGCTGCGGGCACACTGGCTGATGTGTTTCTAGTCGACTGTGGTTCGTAAGAGGAGCATCGAATGCTCGTGGAGTGAAGTTCAGAAGGTCAGGAAGAAGAGACAGGCAGCAGCCTTGAAGAATGCAGAAATCTCTTCAAACTCTAGGATCCGACTCCGTCATCTTACTCCGTAGGTGGCGCTTAAGAAGAGTGGACTGGGTGATTCCCCAGGCCCCAAGAAGTCTTGTTGAAGGGCGGACCAGCGGTAGGCGGGGGCCCCTCGGGCTCTTGGGCCTATGGGGCTTCATGACTCACACCTCCATGTCATTCTTGTTATTAATTAATAGACTACCAATAATACTATCCTCCGTAAGCATGCCAGGGAGCTACCGCCCGGGTGCATTTGCCCTTCATAATCACTGCTGAGGCCTTCGGGCCGCTCCTTTGCCTGATCCGGTCCTTGGCGGCACCCGAAGCTCCTTCTGAGTACTTACAGAGTAGAAGAGCCTCGATTCGCTGCCTCATCAGCGCATGCCTTTGCTTACCATAGTCATTCTTCTACTTTGTCAAAGATGATGTTGTAGTTTCAGGTGGCATTCAAAATCTATGGGAACGGGCTATCAGTCTATATGAGTACTCCAGTGTCAAAACTTGTTGTTTGTACCTGATAGATATCAGCTATGCAACAACCTCCACTAACGGCGCTGAGGAAAACGAGTTGGTGCCGTTACTCTGATGCCCAATGCTTTTGTACGTGTCCCAAACCTTCTCTATATCGTTTTGGTATATCCATGGTAAGGTCGTTTCTCCTCCAAATGACCCTATCTTGATCTTTAATTCTTCTTCGAACGACTTATTCGTGGTCGCAGCTAACTGTTCTGTAATTTTCTGCTTCTGATCGTCCAGGTGTTGATACCTGCCAAAGTTAGACAGAGGAACTTCAAGTTGGGGTGAATGAATCGCTGACATCCTCACGTAATATGGAGACCTAATAGTGTCGAATGTCTCAATCGCCTTGCTCAATGCTTTTGGTGAGTTTCTCGTGTGCTCAACTGCTCGAGCTAGGATCCAGCCATCCTCCAAGGCAAATGCCGCTCCAGAACCGAATGCTCCTATACACGATCAACAAATAGTCCATGGCCTCATATGTCATGCCAGCTCACCGCTTAAAGGATGACTAGCATCTCCCAACAACACAACCTTGTCCCACGCATGAAGTTTGTTCAGCCTAGGTCCTGCAAAAGCAGAAAACTCCTTCCAATTGCCTTCTGGGACGCGCGACAGTGCTTCTCTCACTCGAGGATCGTACTCCTGCACGTCTGATTAGTTTCGCGATAGAGGTATCTTGAGAGGTCTATCCCACCGTAAAATGCGATGTAACTCTCTCGTTGGTTGCGGGGATTCCCCAGCTGAATCTCTTCTCGGTCACGGTGGATGGATCCATAAGATTTCGGCAAGAGATTTCGAAACTTCTTTGTTCTTCGGGGAGCTCATTGACATCGTCGACGGGAGAAAAGTAAACATGACCAGCAGGACCCGCCCACCAGGAGGTTGCCGCGTATATTTCTGGTCCAATATCCTTGACGGAAGTAATAGGAATCAGAGTTCGCCAGATTGTAGTTCCTAGACCACTTCAGCATCTATCAACCGGTATTGGTCACACATATTCAGCGTACCAGTGAAATTTGTCGTGTGGTCTGGAAAGATGCTCGCTCTAACGACCTGATCAACAGCGATGAGCTCGACTAGTATACCCTACTAGGCTGACTACTTACCGAACGGATCCCATCAGCACCTACCACAAGATCTGCAGTCGTATTGGTTCCATCTTGAAATAGCACTTTCACTCCACCGTTCTCGATGTTCTCGATGGATGAGACTCCTTTGTCCAGCTGAATGATGCCTTCGGCAACCGTTGATACGAGACCCGACTGTAGACGAGTTCTCTTTACTCGTCGTGGCCAATAACGCCTGGGCAGCGATGACTCGCCCGTGCCATTGATAATGGTGCCATTCAACCCATTCCTGACAGAGTCGTCAGGTCCAATATCTAGAATAAGAGATCTGCAGGCCCAGCACTTAGCCCTAGCAGGAGATCTTGACTTACCGAAACTTGACAGAGGTCTTGAGATGTCCCGTCACTCGGTCAGCCGCGCCCAGTAGTTCGAGTACTTTCCAGCAATTATACCCAATTCGAATCCCTGCCCCAATTTCGCGAAGCACCTTTGCCTTTTCGTAAACGGTAACTTCCACGTTGGAAAGGGCAGATAAGGCGATTGCAGCCCCCAGACCAGCAGGCCCAGCTCCGACAATGGCCACACGAAGCTTCTGAGGCTCGGAAGGAAGTATTTGGGACCCCATTGTCTGTCGCACAATGCGATTCTCATAGCGTCCGTGAGGCTGGCACCTTAAAGGATCTTATTAGTCTTATTTCACTCGCTAATAACGCCATCTTCTCGGTCGAGAACTGAATTTGGTCATGAGCTGCCCTTCTAGGCCCGCTTCGCCATTCAGGACAATGACGTGCTTCATGCCACTTATCGCGTGGTATACATGTAATCACCTGTGGTCTTACCATTCAGGGAGCCACCAGCCAAACATTGGCCAGCATGCTTCGTACCACCTGCATGTGCAAATTTGCGTTATGTGCTTGTTGGAAAAGTTGATGTGGTCACTAAGGTGGTAAAGATAGGTCTACGTGGTGTCTTGGATTTGCGTATTTTGAGAGTGGGCCAACTAGCAATCAGTTGCAGGACACTGAGATATCAGGGTCTGCGGAATGTGGACGATTCACACCAAGTACATGCCCGTTTGGTACAAGTGTCAAATCCATCATTCATTCGTGGTGTGTCCTGGATGAAACGAATAGCAGCCGTCATGGGTTCAAGATGGCTACATCAGAGAGTCCAGCATTGATCTAGGAGCATAAGTCAAGGCTTGCAATGAGACTGAGCTGCATTGTCCTTTGAAGGAGGATAATACTCCTTGTTTGCTCCAATGAGGTATCACGTATGAGAAAGTTTGAGTACCGAGACGACGGCCGGCTTTAGTCGCCATCTCTAAGTCAGAGGATAGTACGAGCGATCACGATTGGAAGAGGAGTGCATGGTTGTACTGTACATCTTGCACTGAAATAAATCTTGGTCACCTGTGGAGAAGACGAAGGCTGCGGTCCGGGTTGTTGGCAATCATCTGTTCAGTCTGGCGGCTTTAAAACGACTGATCTTTCGTCCATCTTCCATCGGAGGTGTCATTTCTTCACCATAAACATCATCCTCCCCATTCCCAACAAAACCGCCATCTTGTGCGAGTATTCTTCTTATCCGATGTCGTTGGTATTCTGAGTTGATCTCAGCCCGGTGCATGCCCTCATCAAAGTCATCATCATCAGGAGCCTTTGGGTCGTTGGGCTTCGTCCTCTCCACCACCATTGGAGAAATGACCTGTGATGGTGGATGAGGGATGAGGGACTGATACTGGGGCGCATTCGGCACGACATTGAAGCCCCCTGACTGACCTTGACGAGCAGACTTAAAGCGTGACTGCCTTAGCGGAATGGTGGAGGGAGCGACAGGAACCTGATCTTCATCGCCATCACCTGTCAGTGAGGCTGCCTCCGGACGTTCAATAATGGTGTCAGCGATAGGTCTGGCCTTTGGCCTATCTTCCAGTTGGCTCTGATTTATGGGCTTCGAGACAATAGGCAATGTCTGAGGAGCAATGTCCAACTCTGACGAGAACGCGACGCTCTTTTTGGCTTTTCCATTCTTTTTTATCGAAGACCTTAGAGTTTTTGCATCGTCCTCAGAGGCCTTCGGGTTGCTCTTCAACGCTTCTTCCTGCCTAGCAAGCGCTGCTTTCCGAGCTGCTTCCGCGGCCGGAGGTCTTTCGTCTTTTGCGGGAACGACAAGTGTGGCATTCTCCAGTCCTTCAGGCCCGACATTCTTGAGGCCTAACTTCACCTGAAGCTCTTCCATTTTCCGCTGATACGACTTAGAGAGGTGAAGACGGTCAGTGCTCCTTCCGGATTCATCCTCAGACCCTAGATCATCTTCATCGTCATCATCGTCCTCGTCAAATTCGGGGTCAATCTCAAAATTGACATCATTTTCGTCGAAGGAAATGTCGGAGCCTTCTTCCTCCAAGTCCAGCTCTGCCACAATGGCTCCAACATCATCTAGCCCGTTTCGATAATCCATAATCTCGCTCCGTAATGCAGCTTCTTCTTCAGTGTCACCCACCTCCGAGAGACCCACTTTAGAATGCTGGCTGGGGCCATAATTGGCTACAGTCGAAGAGTCTGCCACGCTTTCTTGGATTTCGGAAGGCTTCTGGCCTTGGGTGCTTGGGGGATTGGGAATAGATACTACACCATCCCGGGTCTCCAGATCCTGAATTCCAGCTTTCTTGAGTACATCAACAAGTTGGTCTGTATCACTGCCAGGAACTTTCACTTTGCTAGAGATGATGTTTCCTGAGTCATCCAGTTCCTCGGTGATCTCTGCAAGAGGAAGGCCGGCATCATCGCGATGGTCGGGATCGCCAACGAGTAAAAGAGCATTTCGCTTTTTTTCGGCATCTGAAAGTTGCTTTCTAAGCGAGTCGACATTGTGAACCACGTAATCGACACGTTTGGACAGGACTTCTGCAAGCTGTGAAGGCTTCCTTGGACGAGCGCTACTGTCCCTCAGGAGGGTGTGAAGCTCTTGCTCGTCGACAAGCTCGGCTTTGAAGTCCAATCCTATCTGCATACATTCGTCAATGGTGGCAGCGTCATCAAGTGCCATAAACTCTTCTTTGAGCCCTTCATAATCAATCTCGAGGGTTTGCCAGTGACGCAGTGACTTGCGTAGCTTTGCGATGTTGGCCTCAAGCTCAACTCGCTGAGCGTCAACTCTTGCGAGTGCGCTTTCATCCATGATCTCGAAAGCCTTGAAATTAATTCACCATATCTAACAAGGTTGGTTGATACCTCTGTGGTGGTTGTTAAATCCCTGTATTTGGTGCCAAAAAGTCGTGAAAATCGAGGCAAGGGCGATGGAAAACGATGGTGATGCAAAATTAGGCAACTCCGCGCCTGCCGCCACCAACTAGCAGGTTCAAATGACACTGTCAGACGCCACCTTTTGTCACTTCGCTCATCAAAGAGGCGCCACATCATTCACCTTAGACATCTCCTTCTCCATACTTTATCCCAGCTTTTGGCAATGCGTGAATGAGGTGATGGGGATCATTTTGGCCAGATTTTTACGAGGCTACCGGTCTTAACAAGGTTCTCTCTGAAATTGCCATATTTACGGAGAATTCATGATCAATGATTACCCTTAGCAATGGATGATGATGAGGTCTCCGGTAAGCAACACAGGATGCCCATGAATGTGTGATCAGCTGTAGACTCACTGTTCTATCCAGGCAGGGACAAGTGCCCTGTGTGTGGCAGTGACCCTCGAACACATCCTGGGCTTCGATTTAAGATAAACACCAAGTGCTATCACCGGATATGTGAAGGCTGTGTTGATCGCAACTTCTCCAGTGGCAAAGCAGAATGTCCTGTCGGAGGTTGCCACGTGCATCTATGGAAGCGCGACTGGCGAACGCAGACGTTTGAGGATCTCAAGATCGAACGCGAAGTGGAGATCCGGAAGCGTGTGCACAAAATGTAAGAGAACCGAGTCTTGCAATTCGATCTCCATCTAACTCATGCTGATACAGTCTCGAACGCAACGAAGAGGAATTTGAGACCAAAAGAGATTTCGACGACTACCTCGAACTGAAAGAGGAGCTGATAATGAACCTTGTCTTCAAGACTGACGTAGCAGCAACAAACCGAAAGTTGAAAGAGTACGCGCTGGCAAATGGCATCAAAACCGACGCCACTGAAGCTTCCCACGATCTCCCAACTCGACAACTTAAACGCAAAGATGACGGCGCAGCCGATCCCAGTGGACTTATCCATGGCCTCAAAAAGATTGTCAAACCCAAAGCACGGGCTGCTTATGATCCGTTCATGGGTATGCCTCGCACAGAGGACTATTACTCGGTCAAAGATGGTTATCTGGCACGGGTGAAACAGGGCAAGGCCAACGACGCCAAGGACTCAGCAGGCTACAGCGACTGGGACTATGTCAATGAGTGTCTCAACAGAAGTTTTGCAGGGCTCGGTGTTTTTGTCGAAGATGAGATGGCAGCCAAGGACAATTCCGCCATCCCATTGCCAAGCATTACTGCCTCTGATCCTACCAGTGTCTTTTGATGCTTGGCAGAGGAGGTCCATACGATATGAACAACATGAAAATATATCTCTATCGACATGATCAGGCATTCCATTGTGCATGTAGAGATGCCCATAGTACTCGTAGCATGAGGGCCAGAGGGCCCGAGGGCCCGCACAAATTATGATGGCGGATCTTATCTAATCTCCAACGCCAAGATTTCACGCCACTGTAGCAAAAGTTTCGCTTCCCACACGCTCCCAAGACAAGACCATCCCGCCGTGTGAACTTGAGCGACGACAAAGGCCCGTCTCAACCCAGTCACTCTCGCTCTCTACCACATCGCCAAAATGCCAGGCCCTTCCAACACTCTTTTGATCGAGGGTACCTTCTCTGAGCTCGCAGAGGAACTCGCCCAATACCTTGATGTCCTCGCCAAAAGTGCCGAAGGCGCAGGCGTCAATGCCGAGATCGAGCCTTTGTTGAACCCTTTGAGAGAATCAGAACAAAATCCAGACTCAGTCGATGACAGTCAAAATCAGAAACAAAAAGATGAGGTGTTGAAGAAGTTGGTCACAAAAGCTCCGGTCCTCCACTCAGCGCCCGAAAGAGGTAAGGATTCCACCGCTTTAATATATCAACCACACTTGATGGCATGCCCTTTACCCTCCGTTCGCTAACAACATCACAATAGAATTTACTGCCGCCTACAACCTCCTCATCAGCCTCTCGACTCAGTCTTCAATCCTCGATCAGATCTTTGCTCGATTGTGCCAATATCTATCTGAACAACCCATCTCATCCTCCCCCACATACGGCCCATCCCTCGCACTTCAGACCCTCAGCACAATTTTCAACGTGCTTCCATCAAGCAGCGAATCGCGCTACCATGTCTTCCTTGCCATCTTGAAGGTGATCAAGTCAAGCAACTCGACCCAGTCCTTTGAGGCGCTCAAGTCACAGCTGGACACCAATGTTCCTCACTGGCTCTCCGCCTGGCAGCTTGATGATGACGACAAACAAGAATTCTATGTCACGCTGGCCGATGTGGCCAGCTCGGTGGGATATGAAGATCTCTCATATACATATCTTCTGTCTGCGCTTGAAGTCATCCCTCCCGAGTCCGCCTCTGAGAACGATTCAGTTGAGTTGGCCAAGCGAGTTCTCAAAGTTGCCTTGACCAACCCTTCTGTCCTCGACTTCACACCATTGACAGCCAGCGACGCCGTCCAAGCCACCCGCAAGACAGACCCTAATCTCTTTGAACTGCTTGAGATTTTCTCGTCAGATGATTACGCAGCGTACAAGGAATTCCTGTCCAGCAACAGCCTCCCATCGATCGGCCTTGACGAATCCGCCTCGGAGACACTAACGACCAAAATCCGACTTCTCACTCTCGCCAGCGTCGCTGCCTCCTCTCAGACCCGGTCTGTGTCATATTCGAGCATCGCTTCGGCATTGCAAGTCGATAGCGACGAGGTAGAGATGTGGGTGATTGACACGATCCGCGCAGGCTTGATCGAGGGCAAATTGTCGCAGCAGAAGCAAGAACTCCTTGTCCAACGGGCCACGTACCGCGTCTTTGGCGAGAAACAGTGGACCGAAATCCAAGGCCGCCTCGCCATCTGGAGACGCAGTCTCGAAACCGTGTTGCAGACCGTGCGTGCCGAGCGCGAGAGGTTTCTCCGTGAAGGGCCCGGTGGTAATGACGGCGCGGCTAACGGCTTCGCTGACGGTGAGGGAAGACCACATCATGGCGGTGACCGCGGCCAGAGACGTCAAGGTGGCGGTCGTGGTGGACGCACTGGTGGTCATAGAGGTGGCGACAGAGGCGATCGAGGCGACAGGGAGCAACAGCAGAACCTCCGTGAGCTCGATGTCGGTGGCGATTAAACTAGTGGTATAGATCAATGGACTTTTAGTTGGCGCCAATACACTGTCTTTGTATCAAGCCTTTTGAGTCTCCGGGCTGAGACCAGGCGAGCTTCAATTTATTGAACAGTGCCCAGATTCTATCATCACGGCTTCATGAGGGGTTCGCCGGTGGACATTGTGGCTTGTTAGCTTGTTATTGAGAGCATTCGTAAGGTTACATGAGGACTCGTTCCAATAATGACCAATTTCATCTTCCATTTCAGAGCCAGTATTGACAAAACACGGTCAGTCTGCCAAAGACATTGCATGCTGGGTATGGATTATGCTTGAATGATGTGAAGACACACGTTTGCCAATCAGCAAAAAAAAATACTTGATCTCTATCCACGGTATACTTAGGCCATATTGCCCATGTATATTTTCCATCCATCGAAGCATACTACCGCTTTGATAAATGATAACACGTGTACCCACACATGAAGTCTAGGCCATGTTTCGCCTCACTACCAAATCAATCCTATGCCGGAACAGTCGACTGAGCTTGACGGGGACTGCCCTGTTGGCCAGGTCCTTGAGGGATGGGAGTGGCAGTTTGGTTAGCGCTCATATTACCCTGACTTCCCGCTCGTTGGTCTCGAGGTGTTGCACTTCGGCTCATTTGCCCTTGATTCGCGTGCTGACTCACTGGTCGCGCCATGTTCATCACAGGTGACCCATTCATGCCATTTGCCATATTCTGCATCATTCCAGCCTGCATTTGTCCTTGCATGTTGCGGGGAACATTATTCTGCTGCGCTTGTTGCATCCGCATTCTATGCTGGAATTGCTGCACTTGCTCGTTGGTCATCATTCCAGGGTGTCCTTGTTGGAATTGGGCGGCTGCGGCGGCGGCTGCTGCTGCCGATGCGTGATTCCCGGCATTGACTGCACCCATGGCAGCATTGAGCGCAGCTTGATTATGGGCAGGTCGTTTCTGGGTCTGTCCAGCTGCCGCGGCTGTAGCTTGTTGCTGATATGTGGCGATCTGCTGCGAGGCTAAGCGTTGGATATCTGCTTCGGCCATATTTGGATGGTGCTCCCGAATCTTGTTGGCAACTTGGGTCAGCACAGGTATGTGGCCGCTGGAAAGAGCTTGTCCCGAAGACGGAGGTCGAGGTGATGCAGGCGTTCCGTTCATAGGGCCGGGAGAAGGGCCAACACCATTTGCGCCTGCCATAGCAGCCATATAGGCAGCATTGTTCATACCCTTGCCGTTGATCATACCGCCATGTGGGCCGTTGGGCGAAGAATGAGCTCCGTTTTGGGCTTGTTGAGCTTGCCTCATAAGCTGCTCTTGCTGGACCCGGCTTGCTTCCTGCAGGATTCGCATCTGTTGAGGAGAGTTGGCTTGACCTCGAACTTGCATCTGCGCTTGCATTTGAGCTTGCATTTGCGGGGTCATGGCTTTTGGTCCTCCCATGCCTGGAGGCATCTGCATGTGACCTTGCATAGCCATGACGCCTGGATGGGGTCGAGCGACGCCGTTAGGCATTGGCATGTTCGCATTTGGCATATTAGGCATTCCTCCATTTGGAGGGCCGCGCATCCCAGGAGCTCCAGCAGGGAGGCCACTGGGTATGCCGTTTGGCTGAGTGGCTTGGCCACGCTGTTGTTGTGCGGTAGCACGTTGATGGGCAATGAGCTGCTGTCTATACATCTCCTGCCTCTCTGCCATCCTCTGTTCGCGCTCTTGCTTAAGCTGAGAGAACTCTGCGGGTGTTTTATAGGACGGCTTGGGAACATTTGCATCATTGACCTTCCGCATAGCAGCAAGGTCTGCTTGATGTTGTTGCTTCTGCAAAGCAGTCTCACGTTTCTTGGCCAGCTTGCGCATAGCATCAAGCATGGCGAGATGACGTTGAGTCCTCTTCCTCTCCACTCTGACGGGCTGGGTGGTTCTCTTTCGAGCAGGTATCTGGACATTGTTACCAGCTCTTCTTTGGGCTTCTTCGACTTGAGCAGCGACATGTCTCCCAGCAGCCTCGATTCGCGAAGAGTATGTCTTGAAGTACTGTGTCTTGGACATGTCTGCTGGCAGTCCTTCCAACCCAATCCATCTTTCGAAACATTCCCATGGGGTCCTTCTGTCGGCACCAGATGTGTAGGAGCTGCGAGGAGTGATGCAACTTGAAATCAACGACCAGTTGTAAGAGTAATCTTTGACCAGCTTTCGAAGCTCATCATCCTCAGCAAGGGTCCATTGCGATGACGACCTAGTCTCGAAAAAGTTTTGCCCTGGCATAGGGTGCTCGGATGGTGGGCGGAAGGAATGGCCCGGATGAATCCTATCTCGCGTGTGCTTGTTCTCAGGCATGAAGAGTGCAACATTGTTCTCCTCTGGTGGCAGTATAGTCGATTTGGCATTTGGTGGTTCCAGTTCATAGTCGTATCGGCTACGCTTGACTGGCGGAGAGTGGTTCTTGACGGGAAGTTTTTCGGTAGCCCATCGTGACACTGGCACTATGTCTGTCTTCCACTTCGCATCCAGGCGTTCCGCTAGTGTAGACTTGGAAAGATCCGGCTGAATGGTTGCAGGTTCGTACAGAGGTAATTCCCCAAGAAGTTTATCAAAAGCAGGCGTCCTATCCACGGCAAAGTTGAAATCGGTTGGGCCCAGGGCAAAGATGGCAGCTGGCGCGTTCGTAAGGTGAACATCTCGGGGATCAGCCACATCATCGCTGAGCGAGTCATCCTCGTTGGAAGGTATCAGTTCGGGAGTTGAATGGGACGACACGTTTTGTCCCTCGGCATCCTCCATGGCAACGTCATGCGAATCCAGTAACTGCACAAGTGGCCTGGGCGCATGTGTACGTACCTGGAGTGTTTTCCTGACTTCTGGAGCACTCTCGACCCATTCTGCACAGCATTCAGCCATGTCTTTGGCGGCTGCCATTTTCCATTTGCGCTCTTCCTTGAAGTCCGTTCTCAGCCACTTGACATGGTCAACAACAAAATCCCAGTGCGAGGTTGGTCGTGGAACCTCGTCAACGCGTTTGTACTGTCTGAGAGCCCAGCGTTGCTTCTCCTGAAGTTGATATAGGCGCTTCAAGATCCGACATTGTGCTGACAATTCATACTCGACGAGGTGGTCTGCAGTTGATAGAGTCTTGTGGGCATTTTGAATCAGGTAGGACATGGATGTCTGTCTTGACATTGAATGTGCCTTGTTTTCGAAAAGCGTGTACAAGTAATCTCGTTCTCCTGGCGTAGATTTCTGGACACTTCGCTCATCACTACGCAACTTTACCGCTGTGTCATCGCTAGCAGCCTTCGAGGGTTTGGCAAAGACCACTGTGGACATCCGGCTCCGTTCCTTTTCGCGCCGATCCCGATCACCAGTTCGTCCCTGTGGGGATAGAACTGAAGATAAAGGTGATTCAGCTTGTGGAGTGGTGACTCGTGGGGATTCTCCAAGGATTTCTGAGACGGATTTCTTCTGGAGCACTCCAGATGAGATGCGGGTAGCCCGTTTTGGAGGTTCATGTGCGGCGGGAGTGGTTGATGGAAGTCGTTTCGGAGTACCAGCTGTAGTCATCTGGGCAGGACTATCCACCACAGCCCCAGCGCCACTGGTTGAATCAGGTTTGAAGTATGTTTGAATATCGGTTTGAGTGTCGATGCGCATCGAAGGCTTTTGGCCGTGGCCTGTCTTGGGGTCGCCGGAAGATTGCTTTCCAATGTCTCCTTGCGCATCTGTCATCTCAATATCCGTCGGAGAGACTGCACGTGTTCTGCCCACCTCTACCCCGGGTGGGGGTCGATCATGGTTGGCCATTGACTGAGATCCTGGTTCCTCAACATCCTTGGTCGCGCTCACATGGTCTGTAGTGGTTGATGGAGCATCGACGACCCCAGGGCTGGTACCCGGCGACCCGGCTGTCGGCGCAGGAGTCTCCAAAGAGTCCGGTGCATTACTAGATGCTGGTGACGACTGCGGGTCGATTGATAAAGGAATAGCTGCGACTGATGGAGGGCTGCGAGGCGCTTGTTCATTCATCTGAGCCACAGTTTCATCGTCGCCAGTTGGTCCTGACGTTGTCGAGCCATGCTTAGAGGTTCTCGCGGTAGCCACTTCGGATGGTATTGGTGTTGCTGAGCCCGGTTTCTCATCCGGTACTGGTGTGATGGGTTTGGGGACAGCTTTAGCATCATCTAAGATGACAGCGTCGACATTTTCCTCGCTAACAGGCACGAGAGTATCCCCATTATCCTTGCCAGCACTCGAAGATGGATCAACTCCATTCGTTTGGTTATCACGTTCCACTGAAGGGCCTCGGGAAGGTTGTTTTGATGATGGTCGAACCTTGGTCGCAACGGGGGATCGCGAAGATGGTGACAAAGAGGTCTTGGGAGATGTTGTGCTTTCTGGAGGATCTTCGAGGGAGGCACTAGTGTGTGCGGATCGTTGGGAGAGCCTTGTTTTGCGAGTTTGAATGATTAATGGAGATCGAGATGGTAGTGTTGACTCGTCGAATAAACGACCACTGAAGGCATCGTCAGTAGGCAGCAACGAAGACAAGAAAGGGTGACAGGAGGAGCATGGTGATATTTCAGGGTACAGCGAAATCAAAAACATACCGTTCCAAGTCGTTAGCATCGTGAAAGGCTTGAAGTTGTTGTTTGTAGCTGGGATCCTCGAGCGAGTGATGGTACGCGGTAACGGAGTAGAGTTCTGCTAACTTGCGCTTTCTCGACAACAAACGACTTCTGAAATTCGCGATAATTTGTCAGTATACTAAAGGACAGATGAAGAAGAGAATGATGGAGGATTGGAGATTGACTGACTGAACTTCAGACTTCTTGGAACGAAGTAGATCCCTCTGCATTTCATCTGTATGGTGCAGCCCTAGGAGTTTTGTCGATATTCCATCGAATCAATTGCTGAAAATTTAATGGCAGCAAGTTTGAAACGGTTAGAGATGGAAAATGGGTTTATAATGAATTGTTTGGGCGCGTTGTGGTTGATTTTGGGTGATCAAGTTGGTGGGTTAACCAAACGGTGTCCTGATTGAATTTGGTTGTATAGGCACTTTGGGGAGGATTACAGGCGGGGAGGTGGGAGCAACCGGAGTGATTGGGATGGATGGAATGGGCGCTGAAGAGGAGCAGAATTGCAAACAAGGGCCCCCGAAAAACTATTGAAAAATGCCCGTGTCATGGTTCAAAGGCTCAAAGCTTTCCTTTGCCTTTGCTTTGGGGAAGGCATACGCAGGGGGAGGGGGAGGGCACGAGGGGAATCAAGAGCCACCCACCCAGTTGCCAGTTGTGCCAGTCCAAGCCACCTAAAGTCCACTTGGGGGGTGCCCGGCTGATTCTGCAAGGACTGCAAGGACTGCAAGCAACCTGCAAGTCGGCGCCCAATACGTTACAGGGTGTTATCTGCTCCGTCCTCACACACTCCAGCTGCTCCAATCTCCAATCCACCAAACCGCTCCTGGCCAAGGCGCCCTCGTCTGATTGCTCCCATTTTCTCTCCAATTTTACCCACCCCATCACGCCCATCCATCCGACTCGTGCTCTTTTTCATCCACCCAAAGTCAAGCTTGTCAATTCTCATTTGGTGTTGGCCAGAGTTCCACACACACTCTTCGTCGCCAACTTGACTCGCACTCTGACCTGTCTTGCCTGTCCATCCATGCCATCCTCCCTGCCTGCAGAAAATTTATGATTAGGTAAGCCCAGACCCTATCACTTTTTTCCTGGACCCTGGTTCGACATCATCAAAAATTTCCGGCATTTGGAAAGAAGTCTTCCCACGTTATCGGCTTTTGATGGTTTTCCTAAGCGTTGTTGTGTTGGTCTATACAAGATTAACATCCATCTACTTTCTTAGGCTTCCTTCACCCATTCCATAACCGCCATTCTAATTTTTGGACCATGGCCAAGAGGAAACGTGACGATCGTCCTGAGACGGCCCCAACTTCCAAATCACAAAGTGAAAGTACAAAGGTGGCCAAATTAGACAACAGTACAGATGTCAAGACAATTCCACCGGTTATCCAGATCATCACGGGTTCTTACGAAAGAATACTGCACGGTATTACCGCTTCACTGTCCTTACACCCCGACGACGTCAAATCCAAAGCAAACCCCCAAAGTACCACGTTCTCAGACTCCTTCCTCTTCAATGCACATGCCTCTTCTATACGGTGTCTGGCTCTATCGCCACTCCCACCTCCAGGGTCATCCGACAACCAAGGTGTTTTCCTAGCCACAGGAGGCTCTGATGAGAAAATCAATGTCTTTAGCCTCTCCACCTCACCGGTAGCCCACGACCGGGGTTTCCCTGTATTGCCATCACTGTCCACCAACGCCATCTCGGAGAATCCCAGAAACAGAGAATTGGGCACTCTTCTGCATCACTCGTCCAATATTACCGCTCTCCATTTCCCGACCAGGTCGAAGCTACTTTCCGCATCGGAAGATAATACGATTGCTGTTACCCGCCTGAAAGATCTCACCGTTGTCTCAACCGTCAAAGCCCCACGTCCCAAGGTCCTCGGCCAGCCCAGTGGTGATACGGCGCCGCCGGGCGCCACCCCAGCCGGTGTGAATGACTTTGCTGTACATCCCAGTATGAAATTAATGGTCAGCGTTGGTCGAGGCGAGCGGTGTATGAGGCTGTGGAACCTTGTCACGGGCAAGAAAGCTGGTGTGTTGAATTTCGGTCGTGAGATGCTTCAGAGTGTCCGGGAGGGCAAGTATAGCAGTGGTGAGGGGCGAAGGATCGAATGGAATCCTGCGGGCACTGAGTTTGCCGTGGCATTTGAACGCGGCGTGGTCATTTTCGGGGACGATTCGAAACCCAAGGCCAAGATTCTCCCCTCTCCCTTGACAAAGGTCCACAAGATCGCCTATGTCGCCTTGCGCAACTCCAGCAATGAAGAGTTGGCCGTGTTGGCGGTATCCACGGAAGATGGGAGGGTGTTGTTTTATACCAGCGATGAGGTCATCTCGTCAAAGAACGACAAGAACCCCGTGGAAGACACTATTTCAGATGCGACTTTACTTGGTCACCTCGGCGGGAAAGATGGTGGCGTCACAACTCGCATCAAAGATTTCGAGATTCTCGACTTCGGATCGACTTCGCCCGGACCTGCAAATCTGGTGGTTGTGACCGCCAGTAGCGACGGTGCTATCCGCCTCTTCTCCGTCCCGGGGATAGATTTGGTGAACAAGAAGAAGGAGGGAGGCAGTTTCCAGATGGGACAATTGATTGGCTTGTATGAAACCGGCAATCGAATTACTTGTTTGAAGGCATTTGTAATGCTTCCACCGTCAGACGAGGAGGAGGATACAGCGGAAGATTTCGAAGGTCTGAGTCCGACAAATCAGGAAGATGAGAGCGGAGATGACGAGGACAGTGACTGAAAACCTAATAGCAAAAATGGCTGAGCATTGTTGTGGAGCCTGTCTTGAGAATATAGTCTTGTCAGCGCCTTTGAGCTTTATTTGAGTATTCTGATACTAAGATGGATACAAGACTATTTGTTTGTGGGAGCAATCCCCTTTGACGCAAGACCGCCAACGACTCCTTCGTAGACCTCTCCTACCGAGCCAACCGCGGAGACGGTGATCACTCTGCCTTCCTTCTCGAATAAGTCCACGACAGGCATACTTGTCTCGACAAATGTCCTGAAACGTTTGATTATGCTCTCCTCGTTGTCGTCGGATCTTCCGCTGGTTTTGCCTCTGTTTAGCAGCCGTTCCCTCATTACATCTTCGGGGCAGTCGAGAAAAAGGGTACATTTCGAGACACAGACGGATTGTTCGAAGAAAAGAGCCTGATCCAACTTTCGTGGAAATCCATCGACAAGGAACTTGCCTGTTCCGTCGCTTCCTAGCTTGTCCTCAATTGCATTTGACAGCAGATTCACGGTGATCTCCATTGGAACGATGAGACCATCTTTGATGTAGTCTTTAATCAGCTGCCCGTACTGACTGTTTTCGTTGTCTTGCTCTGCTCTTAGTAGATCCCCCGCCGATAGATGGACAAAACCATAGTCCCGCACCAAATATTCTGACTGGGTGCCCTTGCCAGATCCCGGACCTCCCAAAATGTAGACAACTGTGACTTTCTGAGGATCGTACCGGGGAGAGGTATTGGCAGAGGGGAGAGGCAGGTCTGGCTGAACCAGAGGCGAGGTTCCTGATGTAGGTTCGGGTGCAGCCATTCTCAGCGCTTAGCTCTACCGCTCAGTGTGGGCTTTTCTGCGATTTTCTGGAGACACCGCGGCGGACTCGCCAACTCGACGCTTCACAATGAGAACGTAAGAGCCACTGCTGAGGAAAAAGATGAACAGGAAAGGCCAGAAGCTAAGACGAGTCCCTTGGCCGGTTGGTTGTGCAACACGGGGAGTTTTGGTATTGGCAGGCTCTGCTGGTGTGGGAGACGAAATCGTGGGCGGGGAACGGGATGAAGATAACCTTGATTGTGAAAGTCGAAGTGACGGTGAAGAAATATATGGATGACGTGGTCTTGCTGCTGCAATGTGTTTTAGTAGACGCAGAGTCATCACTTACAAGTCAAGAGGGAAAGGATGTTGAAAAGAGAAATGGGCACCCGTAGGTCAAGTATTGGTATCCAGCAAAATAGTAGGTTGCACCTTCCTCTCGAGCCAGTATCAAGAATTGGGAAAGCGCCATGACGAAAGCATCTATCTGTGCACTGATTGCAGCTACGACTCGTAGGGAGGTCCAATCATTTGGACCCTTCCACAGCTCTGAAGTGCCACCTAGGCCTTTAGCACAGAAAACGCGCTAGAACCAGAATTGACGGCCGCTATTAGGAGAAGATATAATTTTTGTCTGACGGAAATGACTGAGACAACTTTGCTGTACCTCCACCAATCTATTTAGGAGTCAGACGCAAACGCGCTCTCCTGATTTAGCCTAGCGTGCCTGGGTCCTACCTGCTCAGCGCATGTGTTTAGTCGTCCACCCTCTTGGCGCGGCCTTCCGCAGCAATCCAAACTTCCCCAAGTCATCCAGCAACGTTGGCAGTTCCAATTCTCAGAGGTGTTTGTCCTAACCCTACGATTAGGAGGTCACCATCATCATTTGTCCCTCTTCTTTCCCTTGGATTCTTGATATCGTTCTTGAAGCGATACTAATTGCCTAATTCCTCATTTCATCCTCCACGCTCCTTTTGATCTCAAGCTTACTCCCTGAACTGTTTCCCTCTTCCTTTATTCAACGTGGATGAGGCCGCAGGGGGCCGGTCGCAACCATGGCGCTTCCCATTAAGTTCACTGAGCTGGTTCAGGTTGGTCTCATCAATCTATACTATCTATGGCTATCATCACTGACATTAAATACAGTTGACGAACCTTGGTATCGCGGTAAGCTGATAGCCTCCATCCCCTACAAGTACAGGTGGCATCTGCCTGCCTGCGGACCTCTGCACTACGAACCACGCACCACGTCACATACTGACTTTTCACCTCCAGCCTCAATCCATCTCCTTCAACAGTTGTACACTAGAATCAGATCATTTCGTTTGCGTTCGACAGAAACTTGACGATCAAGACAAGCCCCAGGTCATCATCATCAACCTCAAGAATAACAATGAAGTCACCAAGCGGGCAATCACCGCAGACAGTGCCATCATGCACTTCTCGCGTGAGATCCTTGCTCTCAAGGCTCAGGGCAGAACCGTTCAGATCTTTGATCTCGGCAACAAATCCAAGCTCAAGTCTACCGTCATGAATGAAGATATCGTCTTCTGGAAGTGGTACAACGACCGCAGTCTTGGTCTCGTTACCGACAGTTCTGTCTATCACTGGGACATCTTTGACCCAACTCAGTCGGCCCCAGTTAAGTTGTTTGAGCGAAACGCAAATCTCAATGGCTGCCAAATCATCAACTACCGTGTCAATGACGATGATCAATGGTCCGTCATTGTTGGTATTTCTCAGAAAGAGGGCCGAGTCGCGGGCACAATGCAATTGTATTCGCGTAACCGTGGCATCTCTCAGCATATCGAAGGTCATGCCGCCGCTTTTGGCACCTATCATGCTGAGGGTAATGCTACCCCGTACAAACTATTTACCTTCGCGGTGAGAAACGCCAGTGGTCAAGGCAAACTCCATGTTGTTGAAATCGACCATGACGACAACAACCCACGATTCAATAAAAAGGCCGTTGACGTTTACTTCCCCGAAGAGGCAGTCAACGACTTCCCCGTCGCCATGCAGATCTCCAAAAAGTATGGTATCATCTACATGATCACCAAGTACGGCTTCATCCATCTTTATGATCTTGAGACCGCCAGCGTCATCTTCATGAATCGTATCTCGAGCGAGACAATCTTCATCACCGCTCCTGACTCCGAGTCTGCTGGCATCGTCGGTATCAACCGAAAAGGGCAGGTTTTGTCGGTCAGCGTTGATGAAAACAACATCATCCCATACCTTCTCCAGAACCCGGCCAATTCGAGCTTAGCCGTCAAACTCGCATCCAAGGGAGGACTTCCCGGCGCTGACAATCTGTATCAGCAACAATTTGAGACCTTGTTCTCTCAAGGTCAATATGCCGAAGCAGCCCAGATCGCTGCCGACTCACCTCGCGGTTTTCTCAGGACCCCGGAGACTATCAACCGCTTCAAGGCCGTCCCGCAGCAAGCTGGTCAACTTTCTGTCATCCTGCAGTATTTTGGCAAGCTCTTGGACAAGGGGCGGCTTAACAGATACGAGAGTGTGGAGCTCATCAAACCAGTCCTCGCCCAAAACCGCAAGAACCTTCTTGACAAGTGGATGAGCGAAGGCAAGCTAGAATCATCTGAAGAGCTAGGTGATATTGTCCGACTTCACGATTTGGAGTTGGCATTGAAGATCTACCGCGAGTCAAATGCTGCTCCAAAGGTGGTTGCCGCTCTGGCAGAGACTGGCCGCTTCGACGAAATTCTGCCCTATGCACAACAAGCTGGCTACCAACCGGACTTCAATGGACTCTTGCAGCATATTGTCAGGGCAAACCCTGAGAAGGGCGCCGAGTTTGCTACCCAACTTGCGAACCACGAGGGTGGCCCCTTGGTTGATATCGACCGAGTAGTCGACATCTTCATGTCCCAAAACATGGTTCAGCAAGCAACTGCGTTCCTGCTCGACGCTCTGAAAGAGAACCGCCCTGATCAAGGCCACCTTCAGACCCGTCTGCTAGAGATGAATTTACTCAATGCGCCACAGGTTGCAGATGCCATCTTGGGAAATGAGATGTTCTCTCATTATGACAAGTCTAGGGTTGCACGTCTTTGTGAGCAAGCTGGGCTTCTACAGCGAGCGCTCGAAAACACCGACGATCCAGCCTCCATCAAACGCATCATTGTGCAAACAGAAAAGTTGAGCCCAGAATGGCTCCAGCAGTACTTCGGCCGTCTCTCGGTCGAGCAATCCCTCGATGCAATGGACGAGATGCTCAAGGTGAACATTCGTCAAAACCTGGCGGCAGTTGTCCAACTCGCCACAAAGTTTTCCGATCTGCTGGGATCTGGTCGCCTCATTCAGCTTTTTGAGAAACACCGTACTGCAGAAGGCTTGTACTATTACCTCGGCAGTATCGTCAACTTGAGTGAGGATGCCGATGTTGTCTTCAAATACTTGGAGGCCGCCGTCACCTTCCAACAATTTCAAGAGGTTGAGCGGATTTGCAGGGAGAATAATCACTACAACCCTGAAAAGGTCAAGAACTTCTTGATTGAAGCCCGCCTGTCGGAGCAACTTCCATTAATCATTGTCTGCGATCGGTTCAACTTCGTCAAGGATCTCATCAATTATCTCTATCGAAACCAACAATACAAGTCAATCGAGGTCTACGTGCAACGAGTGAACCCCTCACGCACTCCAGCCGTCGTCGGTGCCTTGTTGTCTCTCGACTGTGAAGAGTCGGTCATCAAGGGTCTCCTGCAGTCTGTTGATCCAGCAGCCGTGCCCATTGACGACCTGGTCGCTGAGGTCGAGACGCAGAACCGTTTAAAGATCTTGTTGCCTTTCCTGGAGGCTACACTGTCAGCTGGCAACCAACAGCCGGCTGTTTACAACGCACTCGCCAAGATTTACATCGGTAAGTTGCGTTGCTCTTTCCAAGCACTGTTCCCCTCTCCTACCAATGTTTGCGCCTGAGCCTTCGAAGAACATGGGTACAGATACTGAACCCACGCGCGAGCTGCTAACTTCTTTTTTTCTTGTCATTCTGGGAATATGTGCTAACCTCCCCCACCAGACAGTAACAACAACGCCGAGCAATTTCTCAAGGAGAATGATCTTTACGATACGCTCACAGTGGGCAAATACTGTGAGAAGAGAGATCCGAATCTGGCATACATCGCCTACCGCAAGGGCCAAAACGATCTCGAGCTCATCAACATTACGAATGAAAACTCGATGTTCCGCGCCCAGGCTCGGTATTTACTAGAACGAGCTGATCCCGAGATCTGGGCCTTTGTACTTGCTCCAAACAACGTTCACAAACGCTCCCTTGTCGATCAAGTCGTTTCAACAGCAGTACCTGAGTCCAGCGAGCCTGACAAGGTCTCCATTGCCGTCAAAGCATTCCTCGATGCGGATCTCCCAGGCGAGTTGATCGAGCTTCTGGAGAAGATCATTCTGGAACCCTCGCCATTCAGCGACAATGCCAGTCTCCAAAATCTATTGATGCTGACCGCAGCCAAGGCAGACAAATCTCGCGTGATGGACTACATCCAGCGATTGTCCGAGTTCAATACCGAGGAAATTGCCAATATGTGTATTCAGCAGGGCATGTATGAGGAAGCTCTTGAGATCTACAAGAAGGTCAATGACCATTCCTCCGCTGCAAATGTTCTGGTTGACCACATCGTCAGCATCGACCGTGCTCAGGAATATGCCGAGGGCGTTGACTTGCCTGAAGTCTGGAGCAAGGTTGCAAAGGCGCAACTTGATGGTCTTAGGGTCACGGACGCTATAGAGTCGTATATTAAGGCTCAAGACCCCAGCAACTACAATGAGGTGATCGAAACTGCTACTCATGCGGGCAAAGATGAAGACTTGATCAAATTCTTGAAGATGGCCCGCAAGACACAACGTGAACCCGCTGTGGATACTGCACTCGCATTCAGCTACGCCCGGCTCGATCAGCTACCCGAGCTTGAGGACTTCTTGCGATCAACCAATGTTGCCGATGTTGAAGCCTCGGGAGATAAAGCGTACGAAGAGGGCTACCACCAGGCAGCGAAAATCTTCTTCACAAGCATCTCCAATTGGGCCAAATTGGCTACCACCTTGGTGCATCTGGAGGAGTATCAGAACGCAGTGGATTGCGCACGTCGTGCTAACAGCGTAAAGGTCTGGAAACAGGTCAACGAGGCCTGCGTTGCGAAGAAGGAGTTCCGACTCGCACAGATCTGTGGTCTGAATCTGATTGTTCACGCTGAGGAACTGCAAGATTTGGTCAAGCAGTATGAGAAAAACGGATACTTTGAGGAACTGATTTCTTTGCTCGAAGCAGGTCTCGGTCTTGAACGCGCTCATATGGGTATGTTCACCGAGCTTGGAATCGCACTGGCCAAATACCACCCAGACCGAGTCATGGAGCATCTCAAGCTCTTCTGGTCGAGAATCAACATTCCGAAAATGATACGCGCGACAGAAGAGGCCCATCTATGGCCCGAACTGATCTTTTTGTACTGCCACTATGACGAATGGGACAATGCAGCATTGGCCATGATGGAGCGTGCTGCTGATGCATGGGAGCACCATTCATTCAAGGACATTATTGTTAAAGTTGCCAACCTGGAAATCTACTACCGGGCACTCAACCACTACCTGCAAGAGCAGCCACTCCTCCTTACGGACTTGTTGCAGGCTCTCACGGCTCGTGTGGATGTCAACCGAGTGGTGCGCATGTTTGAGAAGTCGGACAATATTCCCATCATCAAGCCATTCCTATTGAATGTGCAAGGACAGAACAAGCGAGTGGTGAACAATGCTATTCATGACCTGCTCATCGAGGAGGAAGATTACAAGACTCTCAAGGACTCTGTTGAAAACTACGACAACTACGATGCGGTCGAATTGGCGCAACGACTGGAGAAGCATGAACTCGTCTTCTTCCGTCAGATTGCGGCACAAATCTATCGCAAGAACAAGCGATGGGAGAAGTCGATTACGCTGTCGAAGCAAGACAAGCTTTTCCGCGATGCCATCGAGACTGCTGCGATTTCAGGCAAGTCGGAAGTGGTTGAGGAACTGTTGAGATACGTAAGTCGTGTTTTATGTTTGGCTGTTGGGTTGATACTGATGAGATTGAGCAGTTTGTTGATATCGGAAGCCGCGAATGCTACGTTGGCATTTTGTACGCGTGTTATGATCTCATCCCTCTCCATACCGTCATGGAGGTTTCGTGGCGACACAACTTGAATGACTTTACGATGCCCTTCATGATCAGCTATCTCAGTCAACAGTCGGCAACGATTGAGGAACTGCGAAAAGACAATGAGCAACGCAAAGCCAAAGAGTCGAGCCAACAGACGACTGATGACAATACGCCAATCATTGGCAGCCGACTGATGCTGACCCAGGGGCCTGCAAGCTCGGGACCACCGCCCACGGGGTATGGACATACAAACGGAATCACGCCTCAACCCACCGGATTCCCCCGCGCATTCTGAATAGCGGTGGAAGTTAGGAGTCAGGACAGAGTAATGTGAGATTCGGGCGATGTCGGGCCGTGGAAGGGTCGGAGCGAACTCGGCATGCTTCAAATTGGCAATGTTGGAGGCGGCCGGCAAGATTACTTGTAGAACAATGTGAGAATGCGGGACAAGACGTGGCGATCAAAATTTAGCAATGAAGCGGCAGAGATGATGAGGACGGAAGACGGGGTTTCTTGCAAGCTGTAGCTGTATTTCGTATTGGTGCTAGTACATGAGGCTGAAGCAGATTCTGGGGAAGTTGCCCCGGCTTAGACAAATTTCACACTTGACCAGACTTCTACTAGCTCCAAATAATGATCTGCTCCCGATCTGCTCTCGATCTGCTCGGTTGAGATGGAAGACAGGTCAGGATGAGAAGTGAAAGATAAGCGAAAGCAAGGCCTATCAGGGCGGAGATGCAGGTGGCCAATGTATGGCTGGGAAGCGGTGTCTTGAGACAGAAGAATGTTTCTTAAGAGTTGTGGCTTTCTCGTGCATGTCGCCCGCCCACAATGTGCAGTAATTCTTCAAAACGGAGTTCAAAAGACATAATTCTACCGTGGACTGGATGTTTGCCGTATCCATGGGTTTGCTTGTGAGAAGGAAAAAATGTACAGAACGAACGGCGGAAGCATTGCGGTGTATCTCGGAGTTTTACGGTGAAACTTAGTCTAGAGCCGAAGCTTTCCAGTTTGGACGAGAATGGCCCGAAATAGGGAATGGAAGATTGCCATATTTGCTGTAGAACAGATGATATTTTGTTATGCATTGCCGCTTCGGAGATACAAAAAAGGCTGCTGGCGTGACTACGTTTGGCCAAAGGCTATGGAAAGTCTGGCGTGACTGGGCATCCCCGGTATTTCCTTTTAGAATGCTGCATGACTCCGACATCCACGACGGCGAGAAGCGCTTATTGCAGGCAAAAAACTTCTACGTCACAACTACTGGACCGGTCATCCGGGACCCAGTGGCCATGTCTGGTCAAAAGGAGAGTGCTAAAAAACCTCGCTGGGTCAGGAGGACAATCGAGTCTTTGAGAATCTCCTGTCCACCGACAACGGTAGAATGAATTAGTTGGGTTGTTGGATTTAGCTGGAATGCATACCGTGGGTGAATAAAGGAATAAAGAATAAGGTACCAACCAGGGAGCTCAAAGTATGTGGGAAGCACCTCACGAACGAGACGCATCTGCATCTGTGGAGACGGGAGACGGGAGTGTCAGTTTCGATGAGGACCTCTTTGCGGGCCTCGGGAATCCCCAGGAATAGCCCGCAAATCGGTGGTGGCTACCGTTCATAATGATTCTGACCCTGGCGTGCCTGGGGCCTCTGCGTCGAAGCTATGGGCATACCTATAGGCATTAGTGTGTATTTTTCTTACTGTGGCCGAGGCTGTCCTCGGTGTCCCTGGGCCCGAGCATGCAAATAATCCAGCTACTATTGGGGACCCGGGGTTGCCAGGGCTGTTTTAGTGTCCGGTAGGCATCAATGTCCCGCCAATCTCGTCCCAGTTCTCCCCTCTTTTCGGCCTTGGAATCCCCCTCGCTACATCATTGACCACACTTTGCCAGCTTCGTTATTGCTCTCCCACCAAACACCACCACTACTGCATATCCTCACCAACCCATGACACCTCTCCCACCATCCACAGCCCGACCCACCCTCTCGTGCCTCTGCCTCTGTCTGGAACCTTAGTTGCTTATCGGCCAGGTCCCAGATCCCTCATAGAAGCTCTCATATCTTTTGGGCTTTGGGTTCGACCCGGAGTAGCTCTTTTTGTGTTTTCGTCCTGTGATCCGGTGTCAACGCCGAAGCTCAACACATCCTCTTGCTTTTTGTTGTATTGTCCCGAGGCTTGCTGTTATATATCCTCTCTCTCTTACCAGGCTCCTTCAACACCAACCTGTTCCTTGTCTTTCTCCCATCACCTCCCCCAATCCCCCGCTCCTGGAGCTACCTGCCTGACGCTGCCCTTGCTCGCAGCCGGGCCCCCCAACCATTTCATTCACCATGGCCTCAGCCACAGCTGGTACAGCGACTCCTGATCATGAGGACGGTCAGGGTCATCATGAACATTCAGTCCATCAGCGCCTGAGAGCGAATTCGAGCATCATGCAGCTCAAGAAGATTCTCGTTGCCAACCGAGGTGAAATTCCCATTCGAATCTTCAGAACTGCCCACGAGCTTTCCCTTCAAACAGTTGCCGTCTTCAGCTACGAAGACAGACTGGGTATGCACAGACAAAAGGCGGACGAAGCTTACATGATCGGTCAAAGAGGCCAATATACCCCCGTCGGTGCCTATCTGGCTGGCGATGAGATCATCAAGATTGCCTTGGCCCACGGTGTTCAGATGATTCATCCTGGTTATGGTTTCCTGTCTGAGAACTCTGAGTTTGCCCGTAAGGTCGAGGAAGCCGGTATCATCTTCATCGGACCTTCCTGGAAAGTCATCGAGTCTCTGGGAGATAAAGTCTCGGCGAGACGTATTGCCATCAAAGCCAACGTCCCCGTCGTTCCCGGAACCGAAGGTCCTGTTGAAAAGTTCGAAGAAGTCAAGGCTTTCACCGACGAGTATGGCTTCCCCATCATCATCAAGGCAGCATTCGGTGGTGGTGGACGTGGTATGCGAGTCGTCCGAGATCAAGAGTCTCTCAAGGACAACTTCGAGCGAGCTACCTCTGAGGCCAAGTCTGCCTTTGGCAACGGTACCGTCTTCGTCGAGCGCTTCCTTGATAAGCCCAAGCACATAGAAGTCCAGCTGCTTGGTGACAACCAGGGCAACGTGGTCCATCTTTACGAGCGTGACTGCAGTGTCCAACGTCGCCATCAGAAGGTCGTCGAATTAGCCCCTGCAAAGGACTTGCCTGCCGAAACCAGAGATGCCATCCTGAACGATGCAGTCAAATTGGCCAAGTCGGTCAACTATCGCAATGCAGGTACCGCCGAGTTTTTGGTCGATCAACAGAACCGATATTACTTTATCGAGATCAACCCCAGAATTCAGGTCGAGCATACAATCACCGAAGAGATCACCGGTATCGATATTGTGGCAGCTCAAATCCAAATTGCTGCCGGTGCAACCCTCGAACAGCTGGGTTTGACTCAAGACCGTATCTCTACTCGCGGTTTTGCGATCCAGTGCCGAATCACCACCGAGGACCCTGCCAATGGCTTCTCCCCAGATACTGGCAAGATTGAGGTCTATCGCTCAGCTGGTGGTAACGGAGTTCGTCTCGACGGTGGAAACGGTTTTGCCGGAGCCATCATCACCCCTCACTACGATTCCATGTTGGTCAAGTGCAGTTGCCATGGATCCACATACGAGATCGTCCGTCGCAAGATGCTGCGAGCTCTAGTGGAATTCAGAATCCGCGGTGTCAAGACAAATATTCCGTTCTTAGCCTCCCTGCTCACCCACCCAACCTTTATCGAAGGTACTTGCTGGACCACCTTCATTGACGACACCCCAGAGCTCTTCAAACTGGTTGGCAGTCAAAACCGTGCCCAAAAGCTACTACAATACCTGGGTGACCTCGCCGTCAACGGCAGTAGCATCAAGGGTCAGATTGGAGAGTCCAAATTCAAGGGCGACATCATCTACCCGACTCTCCTTGATCCTCAAGGTAACAAGTTGGACGTCTCCGCACCTTCCACCAAAGGCTGGAAGGCAATTCTCGACAAGGAGGGCCCTGCAGGATTTGCCAAAGCCATTCGTGCAAACAAAGGCTGCCTTATCATGGACACAACTTGGCGTGATGCTCACCAGTCGCTTCTGGCCACCCGTGTCCGAACTGTCGACCTCTGCAATATTGCTAAGGAAACCAGCCATGCTCTGGAGAATGCTTATGCTCTCGAATGCTGGGGAGGTGCCACCTTCGATGTCGCCATGCGGTTCTTGTATGAGGATCCTTGGGACAGACTGAGGAAGATGAGGAAGCTAGTGCCCAACATTCCCTTCCAGATGTTGTTGCGTGGTGCCAACGGTGTCGCCTACAAGTCGTTGCCCGACAATGCCATCTACCATTTCTGCAAGCAAGCCAAGAAGAATGGCATGGATATCTTCCGTGTCTTCGACGCACTCAACGACATCGATCAGCTCGAGGTGGGAATGAAAGCTGTTCAGGAGGCCGGTGGTGTCGTCGAAGGAACAATCTGCTACAGCGGTGACAGTAAGGACTATTCATTCAATTCCCCGAAGTTCCTATGCTAACTATCTACTAGTGCTGGTATGTCTATTCTTGTTCTGGCTTGCTCGTCCTGGACCTTGCCATATTCATGCCCTCAACCCCGACACCTTCCCGCTCTCATTTCCGTCTTTCCCATCACCCCGCAACTGCTGTCATTTCTTGGAACCCGCACTGACTGATGGTCAACAGGACCCCAACACAAAATACACCCTCCAGTACTATCTCGACCTCGTGGACAAGATCGTCAAAATTGGAACCCACACAGTAAGCTTAACTCAACTGCTGCGGTATCTCATTCTAATTTTATGGTCTAGGTTGCTATTAAGGATATGGCAGGTGTTCTGAAACCGAAAGCCGCTCGAATCCTGGTCGGTGCCATCCGAAAGGCCCACCCAGACCTTCCCATCCATGTACACACTCACGATTCGGCCGGAACTGGTGTGGCATCAATGGTTGCTTGCGCCGAAGCAGGAGCAGATGCAGTTGACGCTGCGACTGACAGCATGTCTGGCATGACTTCTCAGCCCAGCATTGGCGCCATTCTGGCTTCTTTGGAGGGAGGAGAGTTTGATCTCGGCTTGGACGGCCACAACGTTCGTGCTCTTGACCAATACTGGTCTCAACTTCGGCTGGTGTATTCACCCTTCGAAGCAGGATTGACTGGACCTGATCCAGGTAGGCACTCAGATTTCTCGAAGTATATGGTTACTAATTACTCGCGACAGAGGTATACGAACACGGCATTCCTGGAGGTCAACTTACGAACTTGATCTTCCAAGCTACCCAGCTCGGCCTCGGTTCGCAATGGATCGAGACCAAGAAGGCTTACAAGCAAGCCAACGATTTGCTTGGAGACATTGTCAAAGTCACGCCAACTTCCAAAGTCGTCGGCGATCTGGCCCAGTTCATGGTATCAAACAAGCTGGACCACGACTCGGTGATTGCCAAAGCCGCAGAGCTCGACTTCCCCGAGTCTGTGCTCGAATTTCTTGAGGGCTACATGGGTCAGCCTTATGGTGGATTCCCCGAGCCACTCCGCAGCCGAGCGCTCCGAGGACGCAGAAAGATGGACAAGAGACCCGGTCTCTACTTGGATCCTATTGACTTTGCTGCAGTACGGAAGCAGCTCAAAGAAAAATTCGACACCACTTCCGAGTCCGATGTTGCCAGCTACGTCATGTATCCCAAGGTCTTTGAGGATTACCGCAAATTTGTGGACAAGTATGGCGACCTGTCTGTGCTACCCACCAAATTCTTCCTCAACAAACCTGAAATCGGAGAAGAGTTCCATGTCGAGCTCGAGAAGGGCAAGATCCTGATCCTCAAGCTCCTTGCTGTTGGTCCCTTGTCGGAAGCTACTGGACAGCGGGAAGTCTTTTACGAAGTCAATGGTGAAGTTCGACAGGTGACAATTGACGACAACAAGGCCGCAGTTGAGAATACCAGTCGACCAAAGGCGGACCCCGGTGACAGCAGTCAGGTCGGAGCCCCGATTGCCGGTGTAGTTGTCGAAGTGCGATCAAAGGAAGGACACGAGGTCAAGAAGGGAGATCCCGTGGCTGTGCTCAGCGCCATGAAGATGGAAATGGTCATCAGCGCACCTCATTCTGGCAAGGTCGGTGAGATCTTTGTCAAGGAAGGAGACTCTGTCGCTGCATCAGATCTGATTGCCAAAATTGCAAAAGCTTGAAATGCTCGTGCTCACAAGAGCAAGGGACGGCGTCAAAACAGGGCCACGTAATGATGGAAAACATGGCATTGTATCATGCCGAGGGCGATAGCTACGGGCGACTTGGTTACCTATGTGTCAAATGACTCTAAAGCCTTGCGAGGGCTGTATGTTTTTGTCAAATTGGGATAGGATTCTAGGCACAAAGAATGAAAATACCATATAACCGGAGAGAATAAATATTCCAGATAGTAGATTTGACCTAGTGACCTGCCATGCTCCCAGTCCTAGAAAAATGCCCATTATTGGGTACAATGCCCTCGTAAGCTGACATGTGAAAGACGATCAACAGCACATGAAAGGTCGATGATTTCATCCAACCAACAACTTCCCATTAACATCTGACTGCAGGTGGTTTGATCATCGTGCAAGGACCTCTTCAGGCCTCAATAGCTCCTTTGCTACGTCGCCTAACCGCTCCTGCCAAGGTATCTGAAAACTGCTTCCCAACCGCAATTGGTCTTGCGTCTCGGCAGGATTCAGCCCCACGCATCAAATTTCAAAATATGACATATAGTTTTATGTGTCACAATTTGTGTCAACAACGTCTACAATTGGATGTCCTGTTCTCAACCAGCGCAATTGGTCTAGTGGTATGATTCTCGCTTAGGGTTAACTCTAAGTAAAGTGCGAGAGGCCCCAGGTTCGAACCCTGGATTGCGCCCATTTTTTGCCAATTTTTGACAATTTTTTCCTCTTGTGAGAGGAGGTAGGATTTTGTAAGCCGTAAGTCAGAAATGGCCCCTAGAAGCCTAGAAGGCTAAATTTTGGACTCCTATAAGTGGCTAGCTTAGACCTGATTTGCTCCAAGATAGGTCTCACGACAGAGCAGCTTTTCCGCTTCCTTTAAATGCCAGCGATTATTTTGTTAAGGGCAGCGCGGGGTACGACCCACTTTCCACCCTTTACCCTTTACAAAGTCGTCCCAGCATCATCATTCCCGACTCCTCCAACTCTTCTGTTGGATGTTGCATAGATTTCTTTGGCCAGAACCATCTGTGATGCCCAAAAATGGTTCAATCGATAAAGTAAAGATGTGGGGTATCTCTGCCGGCCCCAGGACCAGGAATTGATACGACTGGTTCAATCAATACCTGAACCAATAAAGAGGTCTACCCACAACCTGGTCTTGGGTTAACAACGCCTTTCGAAATGCCTCACGAGTTGAGGAGGGGTAAGTCAAAGAAATCGAGGCCCTCATGGCCAGTCGGTTACATGTTGCTAATCGAAAGCCACCCTGACGAGTATTCCTTTAACATAAGTTGTCCTGCTGCCCACGTCCTCAGTGTTCTTCCGTGGTCTTCAGTGCTCGATCTAACGACATCTTTGCAATAAACTCTCCCACACGCATCTACACGCTTTACAGTCCACTCCTCTGATTGAGCCTTTACACTTTTGTGAACCTTGACAGCAAGAGCCACATAACTGTCAAAGTTGATCTCCGACATATCCAGGCAAGACACCAGCATTAGCTCATACACCCGCTCATTGCCTGTGATTCCGCCTCCACTGTCTTCTACGTCACCATATTTGCGGCCATCGATTCATTATACTTCCGCCGTCCGTTTCCCATTGATCTCGCCTGGTTTTAACAGATTCGATCCCGCTCTCATCTCATAACCTAGCCTAGTTTGTTGGTCTCGACACTTTGGCATCACCCATATAACTAGACTGACCTTCGCTCTGTTATACTCCCTTTCTTGGTTGCATTTCTACACGTCGATTCTTTTTCCAATTCCTGTCACAACTACTAAACTCCCCGACTGAATCAATCCCCTACCAGTCAGTCCCTTGCAACATCTGAAGACCATTCCAACTCCCAATATGTTCTTCAAGCAATCTGGCTTTAAGCCACGTACCAATAGCCAATCGTCTCAGTCCACCTCTGGTAGCCAGCTATCAGGAAGCCCTCCAAAGGACCAATCCAAGACAATTGAGACCAATAAAATCGATCCCCAGAACCCTTTATCTGCTGCTGCTGCAGGCCGGAGAAGAGTAGGTTGCTCCATGTTTCATTGGGTATCCCTTACTCCACCACGTGTTCCTGGCGCTGACTCGATCTTCTTTTGGGGAAATTTCAGTCTTCTGCTGCCGATAAATTCGGTGGCCTCCAAAGCTTAAAGCGTAACAGTCAAGATGATAAACGTGCAGGTTTTGCAGAGCAGTCCGCGGGCCAACAGGGCGTGCTGGGTGGCATGTGGAACAGTTTCACCAAGGGAACGTGAAGGCCGACGTGAATGTGAGGAGAGCGTGTATTGAAATGGTTGGATGGATTTCCTTGGTGCTCATGCCTTGCGATCAGCGCTGGATGAGAAGTCAGGGTTCGCCCTGGAGAGCTCAGAACTTCTTCCCTTGGGTGTCAAGGTCTCCTCGCTCTCGATGGACCACCTTTTGGTTTTTGCGGTTTGATAAGATGTCTTGAACATCTCCACTCAGTCGATATTTGGACATTGAATGTATGATTCCCCGGGAAGGAAGAAGAATGCAAACGGTTTCTATGTCTATCTACATCTTGCACAGTGTTGCTGAGCATATCAAATTGACATGATGATTTTCGGGCTTTTTATTGGGAAAATCTATTATTTCTATCCACTTTATCTCCCAAGCAGAAGAATTATTCGATCTACCTATATTTGTCCCACAAGGCACACATTGCCCAATGAAACCGATCTATGGACTTAAGGCGAAGCAGATTCCCGTTCCAATCGTGGCCAGCGTTAGAAAAGCTCATCTACGAGGCGCCTTGGAACTCGATCCCCCGCCGCCACTTCTCGAAGGCCCCGCCGCGGACCTGGAAGCAGACGCCGATGCACTCAAGGCATTTCTTCGATGAAACAACTTGGGAAGATAATGATGTCTGAAGGCGACGAACAAGACCGGACGGTTCATGAACAGGGTCTTTGCATTGAGCATGGCCTGGGGCTGGCTGAGGGATCCGTCGAGGATACCCTGCTCCATGCGCCGTAAAGACTGAAACTGCGTGGAATCCTCACCCCACAGTGATCGAATGGCATGACGAAACCGGTATTCTGTCAACGACTTGACCTGACCTTCGGTTAAACCGTCGGTGTCGTCTCTCAGACCGGCGGCGATGCAGACTCTCTCGCTGGGGACATTGGCCATGAAGGCATTGAACCACTGTACGAAATGCGGCTGGTCCGCAAACACAAGACTCACTTGCAGCAACCACGATTCGATACGCGTGCCGATGCGGTTAGCCCTGGCCAGCACCACCAGAAACGCGCGGTATAGTTCCTGGTTTTGCCAATGAGCCTCGGAAATGACGTCCATCATTTCCTTGATACCCCCTTGTTTGCCTTCTGCAAACGGCTCCGGTATGTATGCTTCAGGAACAAAACTAGCTGCCAGGTCAGACATCTGGTTGTCGAATGCAAGTAGCTGTCCTATAGCGACGAACGTATCTGTTCGTGAGATGTTGCCACTGCGGCGAGCGTCCACGTTTTCCAGAAAGTTTCGCGTTATATGGGGTTTCATCTTGTACCGATCAGACAGTCGCTTTACAAAGGTGTCGGCATACTGGCGATGTGCAGTCGTTACGTTGGTTGAGGGTGTCTCGGGCGGATGACTAGAATTTGATCGTTAGTATGGTTAGAACTCGAGACATGGGGACTTTTTGGGCTTCTAAGCAGGTAATGTCTGACTTGGCTCTGTATGATCGGGAATACTGAACAAGCCAGATCAAGGTTTCGGTCGCCCTGACCTCCATTTCTTCCACAGTATCCTGGTGTAGTCGTCCATTGGTAATGAAGGAGAATGTTTCCTCCTCTCTTTCATTTGGTTCCGCACCGGGTCCCGAACTGGATCCAGAACTCATCGTACACGCTGTTGAGAATAGGCTTGAGTGTTGAACAGATCAAAGTAGTTTCCGGTTGCTTAGCGCTTTGGTTTCACCGTCGAAAGCTTTCCAAAGGATGGCAATGGAGAGCGAGATTGACAAAGTAAAGAAGCAGAGGCTCTGCATCCACAATTTTTATAGATATCACGTCCCAGTCATACCGCCTGCATAATGACACTGAAAGGCACAAATGTCATCCGAGTCCTGGTCTGAGTGCAAACGAATGACCGAGGTATCGATAGGACGGGTGGTAAAGCAAACGACAAAGACGCATCTGACATGTTGGAACGTGGGGTTTGTAGATGGTCTGAGTAACACCCACCAACGTGCCTCAATCAAGTCGTTAGACTTGTCACATGGTACTGATGATGTCTGCAGAGAAGAATACAATGACTTGACCACAGGATGGATGGTTGTTGAATTTGAAGGCAAGGCTCAAGACGGGGTGCGTCATTCTGTATTCATCTAACGCTGCCATGGCTCGAGATCTTGAGATCAACCCGACTTACCCAAAGAAAAGTAATCCTCCCGGATGAAGGGATATGCCTTCTAGACGACGGGTTTTCCAAAATTATACCGTGTCGTCTGGCCCAGAAGAGTCATTGCCCCAACCCTTCTCTGGCGTGACTGTACAAGTAGTAGAAGCTTTTTAAGCACATGCGTGCGCATCCATCAACAGCCTCAAGCTCAAGAAACGGTCTTCTTTGCTTGTTCAACAGCCTCTGAGGCTTTATCCTTGGCTTGAACTGCTATCGATTCAGCAGCTCCCTCGAGCTTAGCCTTTTCTTCACGGATCAGAGCCCATCTGTCGGCTCCCCCTCGGCTAGAGAAGACCGTCAGCATCCGCAATCATAATAACAGCATAGCGCTGGGGGCCAAGGGTATCCACTTACTACCAGTAATCATACCACCGATATCCCTGCGCAACTTGTGCGTTGAAGTTGACAAAGTGGCATGCGAAAAGGAGGTAGTTCTTGGGTTGAACAGCCAAGGCGTATCTCATGAATGTTGCAGAGTATATGGTCAGAGCACCGGTGAAGGGACCGGAGATGCTGCGATTTCTCGTCAGCTGAGGTTATGAAAGTGGTGGAAGAAGAAACGCAGGTAGGCTAAGGGAGGATATGGGATGCGGAGTATGCTGGAGACGCTATTCTGCGTGTAGCGATGGAGAAGACGTACATGTTGGGGTCTTTCTGTGTATCCAAAACAGCTGCGAGAGGAATTCCAAAGTTCGAGACCGGGCCCCAGAAATCTATTTGTGAGTCACACGTCAGTATAGGTTCAACAGGTCAACAACAGCGCCGACTTTGTGAATTCAAGTAAACACTAGAAAAGATTGCTGATGCTGAGGATAAGAGAAGAGCAGCCAGCACAATGAGCATTGGACAAGAGACTGGGGGAAATGTGTTGTAACTTTGACGTACGTGTCGAGCAGATATAGTCGGAGACTGGGTTGGAGCGAATCTTCGCATTGAGGGCTTTTATCGCGGCGGCCATGATGAGCTTGTCTTTCCGGAAAGATAGACGTAGATAGAATGACGACGTTATTCTCAGTCGTAGCTGGACCAACAGCGAAAGCGACAGTGACGAGAGACAGCTAACAAAAGAAGTGCAAGTCTGTTGGAGGAGTTTGTAAATGAGATTTGCGAACGGAGATCGGGGATAAAGTTGGGGGAAGATACGGAAGTTGGTGACGAGCACGTGATATTTACGGCGTCCGGTCCGTAGCTTGGAGTCGCACAAGTGCGTGGTTGGCAGGTGCGATGGAGCGTTGCTGGTGCAGAGGTCCGAATCTCCGTTTTGAACACAGGATATCACGTGTTATATATCCACATTACTGGAATTCACTTCTCGTCCAATAAGATCGACCCGAAATGATGCTTCCTCTACGGAGTATAACTTATAAGTCGTACGAGTACAATAATATATTGTGTCCTAGTCTTCAATGCTATTCCCCTCTAGTCTTGATGCTCCCAAGCAATATCAACCAGTTTGAGATTATGTGGTTTCTCGCCTCAAATCTATCGGGTTGTGAGTGGTTACGATGATAGGGTCATCCAAAGCCCCTCGGCCCATCACTGGCCCACAGCTGGCTGACTTAGTACCTGAGCTTGGAACCGGATCTGGAAGCAAAGGTCATCAACTTTTCGCAAGTCGATATTGGCCCCAGAGTTACTCGACTTGAGTTGGTCCAAAGCCTGTTGCAGCGTGTTCATGAACTCGAGCGTAGCAGGCTCCATCTGGTTGACATTCTCGTAGTCATTCGTAGATGGTGCTGCGTCCATTGGAGTTGTTTGAGGCAGCAAGCTCGCATCTCGCTCTTGATTATCCACAACTTCAACGCTGGCGTCCTTTGTCGATACAGAATCCGATTTTGACCCTGCTCTCCGTGCTTCACGAGTCTCCCCTGGGCTAGCATCCCCACATGCATCTGCAATCGAAGGTTCTGAGGTTTCAACCTTTACCATCAAAGGAGGACTGTCTGATGTTGTTTGCAAAAGCACCGTAGGTGCTTCCAATGCTTGTACCTCAGCCGGTCGAGGGTACTTTCTTGGTCGTCCGCGTCGTCGTTTGGGCATCACGGAGGGTATGCTTAGAGGCTCTTGGACAGGTTCTCGAGTCGTTGGTTCGGCCTCAGCCTCGACACGAACCAATGTGAAAATTTCAATGCAGTCTAGCATCTCTTGCTGGCTTCCTGGTTGAATTGCAGAAGAACTATAACCTTGAGAATTCGAATTACGCTGGGATGATCGCCTTCCCCTTCTTCGTTTCACAGGCCCGGCATAATCCTGGGCCTTTCGTTTCCGTATATTGTACGATCTTGATTCTGCTCGCGCTTCTGGGTTGACATGTTCATTCTCAGCAGGAATATCGTGTGTGGAGACTGAGACGATGGGTGCAGTGACCTTCCTCGACAAGTGGAGGTCAAGGTCCTGGGAGAGCTGGGATGCACTGAGCATGTCTATTTCGTCGTTGTCATCTTCGGGGGCTGCGCCGGACATCATCTCTGGGTTGGAGTATCGAGAGATCTCGGGTCTATCTTCCTCGGGAGCAGTGAAGAACTGACCAGGAGCATCCTCGCACATGCTCACATCATTAGTAGACACATCATTCCTCGCCGTGTCTTGCTCTAGGTGTACTGGAGAGGTCGCTCGGAAGGAGGTGTCAAATTCCTGATTGCCCTCGACTGCGTTCGAAGCCTCCAAGAGTGCCGCTTCTGGAGGGTCTGACTGCGGAATTCCAATCTGAATGCCACCTTGAGCACCGTCTGACGGCACATGAGAGGGCGAAGAGATAATTTCGAGAGCAATCATCACGTCATCTTGGTTGTCAGGTAGCGAAGGCGGAGATGACGGTACTTCAACATCGAGAATACCTGTTGTGAAATGACGAGCTCTCGGCGTCGGCGACTCCATTATCTCGACTTCGTTCTGTTCGTGATGTGTTGGCAAGGTCGGCGTCGAAGGCCTTTCGGATAAGTCGGCCACCTTCCTTGCAAACTCACAGTCATTATAACTCTGCGAGCGATTGTGGATTTTCGGGCTTGATCTGAGGTCCGGGAAGACCACTGCCGGTTCGGAACGTTGTCTCTCGCGCACATCTTTCTGACGTGCCGTCAGGAATTGTGATTCAGGGTCTTCATTTAGCGGAGAAGACGAGACGATGGGTATGAAATGTACCTGAGAGTCGTCATGCCGGACCCGAGTGTTGTGCTGAAATGTTACCAAAGTTGTCTCAAGGTCGTCGCCATGGTCGTGGGGCCCAGGTGATATGTCCATTATTGATTGACCCTGACTTCCCAATATTGGTGATTGGACGCCAAACGAGTCCATGTCGGTGGTAAATTTAGCTTCCTCTTGCTCGCCATGGGGAACAACATTGCTCTCACAAGACGATTCTCGTATATCACGCTCGGGACCGTCATTTGAAGAGAGGCTCTGGAACTGAGTCAACGCCAATCTCAACTTGGGTCCAAGTGCTTCTTCATCTTCAGGCCTAAATTTAGCATTGCAAATCTGGATGGCATCATGATTTCGTCTCTGGTCCTCACAGTTGAAAACTGCCTCAAAGACGTCATCGAAGGTATGAAGATCTTCCACGGGTATCCTCGTCAAGGCGTTGACGACTTCCCAGGATAGATTGTCGACGGGGAGGCTATTTATGTCATCTGGTGCAATGATCCCAGTCGGCCAGCCAAGAATGACAATGATCGAATCTTGCAGTTTTGTCAATATATGTGCCAGATAGTCCCCTGGAGCTCTCCTCAGGACTTCACAGAGCAACACTGGAATTTCGAGCACATGCTTGGAGAAAGCCGTAGAATACTGCCCCTTCATATGATCCGACACAAAGATGGTAAGCGACTCGATCCATCTCTCGTAAGAAGACGTCAGAATTTGCGACGAAGCTCGCTGGCCTGTTATGGCTGTCTGGTGGTCGTTAGACTCTTCGCATGAGTACAGTTCGGACGTTAAATGGTTGAACAATTCCATGTACACGAAGACAAGAGACCCCGAAGGATTCGCCTCTAGAGCAGTCAATACTAGAAGTGGCCCCAACTCGAGGATTGTGCTCCGTGTCATTTGTCTAATCTGGGCCAGGCTTTGAGCTTTGTCATTCAGAAAGTCCATTTCGGCGTCCTCCCACAACTTACTCAGGAACTGAATGACGGTAAGAGTGGCGTGTTTGGTCTCCGTGGTTGGCTTGATCTCTTTGCTGCTGGCTTCTCTCTGGGCTCTGAGGAAGTGAGTCCAGGCCACTGCGATGTATGCTTTGTCAGATTGTCCAGACGCTCCCCATGAACAATACTTCAGGAGAACACCAAACATATCCACAATGGCACTGCTTCTCATCCTCACCCATTTGCAGTCGATGGTGGGAAGTTCCTCGGGCGCGATTGGGCGAGAGTCCTGGAGAGCGCGACTCTCATTCCACACCTTGGCTCCCTTGGAAGAATTCCAAAGAATGGCCATGAGGACACGACAGGAGATATCTGCATTCGCAATGTTTTTCTCAAAAAAAGAGCTCCTCATCAGCTTGACAATGTACTCGTTCCACACACGGGTATACTGCTTGTGAGTAGCAGCAGGACGAAAGGCGTAATACAGGAGGTTGCAGTAGCTTGACACTGCCGCAGCCCTGCTACTCTTGACCATGTTTCCGGTGGCTTGCTTCTCCAGCTGGGCAGCGATGGGTTTCGCCAACATGGACAACAAAGTGTCTGACGCTTCGTGGGGTCTGACGACTGACACAAATCGATTCCAGGCAATGTTTGACTGTTGTCGGACAGCTAATTCACTGCAATTGAAGCATCGTTGAATGACCTTCAACCAGTCCTTTAGCTCCGCCCAGTCATCGACCTTAGTATCCACGCTGCTGCTGAGCAGAACGACAATAGCCCAGATCTGAGGAACCTGAACCATGTCATCCTTGGTAGCGATCATCTTTTCCAGTCTTCGAGACATAGCCGTTCCCATTGTCATTCCATTATCCAGCTCGCTGGAGAGGGCATTACGAACGGAGCCAGATATGGACGACGATGTGGGGAATGCTGAGCAAGCTTGTAAGCCGAGCTCTACAGCTTTTGTTCGAACATCCTTCATGTGATGTGTCATGCCGCTCAGAAGCTCTTCAACCCAGAGATGTGCCTTTGTCTTCATGGTTGCCTTTGTCTGATCGAGGAGCTTGCGATAAAGTAGTAATCGTTCCGAGAGAATGCCGTTGCCTTTCAAGTAATCGGAAAGCACCTTGAGAGCCTCGAGTAAACGAGTGGCCCGATTGTTGTAAGTGATAAGATTAGGGCGGAACTCTTGAGTTGCGAGTAGGTGTAGATAATGCATGATGACACTCTTTGGTGCTGTGTGCTCGGATATGACGAGAATGGAGCGATCGAGGACGAATGATCGATATTCGTCCGTCAAAAAGACAGAGAAGTCTGGATTCCAGACCAGAATTACCAAGATCTTCAAGGCCTGAGTGATGAGGTTTGTGTCGGCGATTTCAAGCATTGGCCGGAGGATGTCTCTCTTGATGTATCTAAGGATGGCTGTAACTTTGACTTTGAGCACGGCCTCTTCCGGTATTCCATCATATTGCCTAATTACTCTCCACAAGGTCTGATATGCGTCAACGGAGACGGTTCGTTCGTCACAGCTGAGCTGTTGAATGATGCTTTCAATCATCTCGCCCACAGACAAATCAACTTGCTGCAACTGGGCATTGCTGATCACGGGGATGTCTTCCGTAACGGTAGGTTTGAGGATGGACTTTAAAGCTTGACACTCTGAGGAGGGTAAAAGAGGCTTCACAACTGGGGCAGAGGAGGAAGGCTGACTTGAGCCATGGGGATCGAGGGCATTGGTCCAAGGGGAGAACTCGACGCGTTTTCGAGTGGTACTTGAACTGGCAGGGAATGATGCTGGCGAGTCTGGAGTACTGAGAAAATCGACCGTAGGGTTAGGATGGTGTAGCTTTCTTCGAGAAGATGTGGAGGGCGGGCTTGGTGGAAGATCGAATATAGACATGATGGGAGGTGTTGGGCGGAGGTGACCAGGGCTCAAGCGGCCAGTATTAGGACTGTAAGGGACAGAGAGCCTGCCTGCAGTCTCATGCTCGCGTTGAGAGAAAACAGGAAGTCGCTGGGAATGTTCAGAAACGATTTCAAGGCCACAGAATGTCTTCCAAAAGGCAACACGCGAAAGATGGGAAGTCAAGTACAAAAGGATGCCATGGACTGGATGGTGGATTGATAGAGACGCGGCAAGCGTGACGCTCACCAGCCACTTTACGC
This sequence comes from Exophiala mesophila, assembly GCF_000836275.1. NCBI lineage: Eukaryota > Fungi > Ascomycota > Eurotiomycetes > Chaetothyriales > Herpotrichiellaceae > Exophiala > Exophiala mesophila. The sequence goes on along the minus strand of NW_015622505.1, from coordinate 451,612 downwards.
GTTGCAACACGCGGTGCAGTTGGAGTGGCACTTTTTAGTGGTCGCGAATGGGTGTCCCCCCGCATGACTCGTGGATGGTGTCTGGCTAGTCTCATTTCAGTTAGATCCCCGTATCCTTGAATCAAGTCAAGATATATGCCCACTCCGTAGTTTTGATGATTTGGATTTCACCTTGTTTCACTGTCACTAGGTCTTTCTATTCGGACAGAACTTCTTGAATGGTGCTGAAATAGGTATCCTTGCTCTAGTGAGAGCCCTTGAATCCATGACGACTCGATCACCGCAAGCCGCCGATGCCAAGACTCTCCTAGATTCCTTGAGAAGTGGCCTTGAGGACAATGGCCTTAGCGAGCAGCAGCAGATTGACCTCCTCACTCGACTGAAGATTTTGGGAAGAACACCGAATATCGTCGCACCTCTGTATGATGAATTCGGAATCAGAGTTCTCCAGGCGTATGGGTTTGATGGACCTGCAGGACCTGCTGCGTTGGAGGCAAATAGGTGTCTGGCGAACGCACTTCTGACTCTGCCCTCTACCCGCAAAATAGCCCTTCGACTCGCCTTGGATAAGCAAGCTGCACGAGCTCTGCAAAAGGCAAGCCTTGATGCAGAGTTTGTGCTGTCTCGGATACTTTTTCTATTGACGCTGGATTCTGCGATCAATGTCGAAGCACTGATTCTGGACTGCGACCTTGTTCCAACCATCTTTGGACTTCTCTCACAGCATGCCTTGGCCACGCAAGAATCTAGTGCAAACAAACCTTCGACTTATCAAAGCCAGCAGATGGCTCTCTCTGAGACTCTCAAGTTGTTGTTCAACCTCACCAGCGCCAAGTCTGAGCAGGTCAAAAAGTTCGGGGCCGTCATGCCCTCTTTGGTGTCGATATTGAACCATACCGTTCTTCCTCAACCGCCACTTCAACCTCCTATTAATCACACAATTCATGTTCTCGCCAACATACAAGTACAAGAGGACGATTTCAAGGATGTGAGCTCTGAGCAGTTGCAACGGGCTGTTGAAACGATCACGACTATCCTGCAAGATGCCATTACGCGATATAGCTCGACAGAATTAGACACATTGGCGGTGCCACTTTTGACCATCTTGCGGACAATCAATGAAAACGCGGATGCAACGATTCGGCAAGGATTGAAGTTGCAGTACCTTCCGCAGGATGAAGAGCGTGACCTGCCTCTGGGGCATTCAAGTTCTTTGGCATCGCGACTCCTGCGCCTCACCACGTCGTCTGGCCTGCTACATCTCACCGAAGCTATCTCAGGATTCATGTTTGAGCTATCAAACAAAGATGCCAATGAATACGTCAAGAATATAGGATATGGCTACGCAGCAGGCTATCTGATGTCACACAAGATTCCAGTGCCGGATAGTGCGAAGATTACAGAAGCGGAGCTATCGTCGGACACGGCCATCCCTTTCAACCCTATCACAGGGCAACGGGTGGACCGAGAGCCTGTGCATGAGCAACCAGCCATGTCGAGAGAGGAAAAGGAACGGGAGGCAGAGAGATTGTTTGTTCTTTTTGAGCGATTGAAGGCGACAGGAGTGGTGGATGTGAAGAATCCTGTCGAGGTTGCTCGAGATGAGGGGAGATTTGAAGAGTTGAGTGACTCAGACTCAGGCTGAGTGGGATGGAGAAGGAGAGTGTTGGGAATGATAAGGATGATGATGACTTACGAGAAGCACGACATGATGGCGCTGCGTTACTAGGTAATTAACCGAATAGACAACATGAGTTCCAATAATGGTGTACTGCTCATGTGGTAAGAACTCACATCCTCCGTCCTTTAGTCTCAATTCCACGAAAGTCAAAGATGGCCAATAGAGTCAAATGGTGCCACCCGGAAGACGGCGAGATGCACGTCAGCATCGTCAGCAAAATCGAGTCTGGAGTGATGAGGGGTGCAGACCCAGAGGCCAACTTCCTTAGGCACTAAACTAGCGAGCTTGGTTCCTGCATACTCGCCCCTGCACACCCTTTACCAGCAAAAAAACAAGGCCATATACCCCAAATCCTACTGGCTGGGCATTACCAAGGGGCGGTCCCATAGGAGACTGATAGCCCACTGATAGCCCACTGATAGCCCCATGGAACCCTTTTCAAAGCCCAAGCCCCAGCAGCCTACACAGTGCGGCCTGTAACTTTACGTCGAGCCTACAGCATAGTCCATCCACACCCACTTCCACGGGGCCGAATCCAATCCTCCCCAACCGCGTTTGCTGCGAGTTTGTCGCATACTCACTCACATATTCATTCCCAAGCAACTTTTTGTTGGACTTGGGCAACCCAGTCTACCACACCACCGTGGTGACGACGCCTGTTCCCGCCCTTGACCTCCTCTCCCTCTTTCTCCATCCCTCTTGACTCGCCATTCTCCCACGCAGGTCAGTCCTGCTGCCTGCACTCTCGGCCGATGACGGTCCTTCGAATCGACATGGCGAACAAAGCAACAGTCAAAGTCAACGGTGCCAACGGCACCAACGGTACCAATGGAACCAATGGTCTCAATGGACATGCGACCAACGGGTCTTCAGACCTCTCCCCTCGAAACTCCAAAGTGAAAATCAGAAAGGCCTCGTCTCCCATGGCACCTCCCTTTATGGTATCTGCCCCAGGCAAGGTCATTGTCTTTGGCGAACACGCTGTCGTCCACGGCAAAGCTGCCATGGCCGCCGCAATCTCCCTACGAACATACTTCCTCGTCACCACCCTCTCAAAGTCCCAGCGGACCATTCAGTTGATCTTTCCAGATATTGCACTTGATCATACCTGGAACATAGACAACCTACCATGGCACGTGTTGGGCCAGACCTCACGGAAACCACGCTACTATGACATGGTCACCTCACTGGACCCAGATTTGGTCAAAGCAATGCAACCACATATCGAAACCGTATCTCCTCACCTTCCTCCTGACGCAAGAAAGATCCACCAAGCTGCTGCTTCCTCATTTCTATACCTTTTCCTCTGCTTGAGCAGCCCCTCTGCCCCGGCCGCAATATACACCCTGCGCTCAACCTTGCCCATTGGTGCAGGCCTCGGCTCCAGCGCAAGTATTTGCGTTTGCATCAGCGCTGCCCTCCTTAAACAAATCCACGTTCTCTCAGGTCCACATCATGACCAGCCTGAAGAGGAAGTAGATGTCCAACTCGAAAGAATAAACAAGTGGGCATTTGTTGGCGAACTGTGCATACATGGAAACCCTAGCGGTATAGACAATACTGTGGCAACTAGAGGAAGAGCTGTACTGTTCAAAAGAACCGATTACCAGAAACCTCCGACTTCGACCCCACTGAGGGACTTTCCCGAGCTTCCTCTTCTCTTGATCAACACAAAGCAACCTCGTACCACCGCAGCTGAGGTAGCCAAAGTTGGCGCACTGTTGAAAAAATACCCTGCCGTCACTGAGGCCACCCTACACAACATCGATGAAGTCACCATGTCCGCATACAACTTGATTACTTCCAGTGACTTCGACCCCACCTCCTCCCAGAACATTGAACATCTCGGCGACCTGTTCCGCATCAATCACGGGCTGTTGGTCTCACTTGGTGTCTCTCATCCCAAGCTGGAGTACATCCGAGAGCTCGTCGACTATGCCGGCATTGGATGGACCAAACTGACAGGGGCTGGTGGCGGCGGATGCGCCATTACCCTATTAAAGAACGACGCGGACCCTGAACATTTAGACCAGCTACAAGAAAAGTTCGAGGCGGCCGGATTCGAAGAATTCAAGACTACTTTGGGAGGGAGTGGCGTAGGCATGCTCTACCCGGCCATCCTTCGAAATGGGACAGACGAAGAAGGAGGCGAAGAAATTGACCAACAGAAATTCTTGAACGCCGAGGGCGCCGAGGGTATTGAAGCCTTGGTGGGTGTTGGTCTATTGCAAAGACGCACCGAGTGGAAATTCTGGCAATAATCTCCCTCATCTGCACCAACCATGGATTAATACTTGTATCAATAGCGATGGAGTATGGCAGCATTTGGCTCATGCATGGAACTGCTAGGGGTCATTGTGTACAGCACGGCATGCTCCTTGTATATGCCGTGGATTGTCTACACAGTTGAACTCTCAACATTGCGGCGACCTCTCTAGTGAGGATAATGAGTACTACGGAGTAATATGTAATAATGATCGTGATATTATAACCCATGTGTGTCCTGATATTCTCCTCGTAGGTCAAGTAGACATTCTTGGGAAAGTTCGCAAGGGATGTCCCACATCACGTGAGGCTGAGATTATCAACACGAGCCTGACGACGGACGGACGATGGCTTGCTATTGTTCTCTCATTCCTTCCTACTACTATCAGCCAACACGCCTGGTTACCTTGAGAAAAGTCGAGCGCTCGCATAACTCTCAATTGTGCATTGGTTATCTTGTTTCTCCCAGCATGCATCAATCAGGAGTCTGCTTCTGATTTCTTCTGTCTCCTAGACTCAACCCGGTTGAGTGGCTGATATAAATCTGCTGTGTGACACGTCTATTAATCACCGGCAGAGCCCACACCCTCTGTCGAGCACAGGACAATCTTGCATCTCCAACAAGCTTCAGTTATCTGCCTTTTGGCAAAGGTCTCGCCACCAGAACCATGGCTTCTACCACCACCACCAAACCTTCCCTCCCGGTTAGGACTTCTGGAAGCAAGAAACCGGGCAGGATGACCAAAGCTCCATTTTATGCCACTTCACCAATATGGAAAGATGTGACACCCATACCACTAATCGATGGACCGCCATTGCAACCCGGCCAGACCGACCCAGGCCCTGCCCTTGCCTCGATTGCCTATTCCCCACGATATTCAGAAGCCATGTCATATCTCCGGGCTGTCATGGCAGTCAACGAGGGGAGTCGTCGTGTGCTTGATCTCACTGAGGACATCATCTCAATGAATCCCGCCCACTATACCGTCTGGCTGTATCGGGCAGAGTGCTTAAAGGCGGTATGGAAGCGAGAAGGTCTGGATGTTCAGGACGGGGTGACCGAGGAATTGCAATGGCTAGAAGGAATCAGTGAGAAGAATCTGAAGAACTATCAGATCTGGTGAGTTCTTGTCTTGATTTGTTGAATGCTCCATCCCCTACGGACCCGAAAGGGCATGGTCCCTGGTGATAGCGGTTGTCTCATCAAACCAAGCCGCCGGCACCATGTCTCTCACGTCTGCTATCCCCAGCATTGGCGAGAGTCTCTATTGCTAACCTTGGCCGCTCCCTCTCAAGGCACCATCGCCAACTCCTCCTCTCCCTGATGCCCAGTCTCCCCACCAATGAGACCGACTTCCTTGCCCGTATTTTATCCTTCGACACCAAGAACTACCACGTCTGGAGCTACCGCCAGTGGCTCTGCCGACGGTTCCCTGATCCACTTCTCAACACAGACATGGAATTGCAGGCCATGGACACCATGCTCACGGACGATGTCCGGAACAACTCAGCCTGGAATCATCGGTACTTTGTATGCTTTGGGGCCGAGGAGCTCCGAGTAATTGAAGAGCAACAGCAGCCGTCTGGGTCGGGCGCCAACCGGCGACAAGTGCTCGAGAAGGGCCGAGGCTTACTCTCCGTCACTGACGAAGAGATAATACAACGCGAGATCAACTATGCCAAAGATCGAATCTACTGGGCGCCACAGAATGCAAGCCCTTGGAATTACCTTCGTGGCGTCCTGAAGAGGGCCGGCATGGAATTAGGAGAAATGCAAGTCTTTTGCGAGAGGTTGGTGGGTGGTCAGGACGGTGACCTCCTCAGTGAGCAAAACGTCAAGAGCAGTCATGCCCTGGACTGGTTGGCAGAGATCTATCGCCGCGACGGCAATCTCAAGAGAAGTAGACTGTGCTTGACCGCGCTAGCCACAAAGTGGGATCCTGTGAGACGCAAGTATTGGGAATACAGGGCTAGAGAACTAGGTGATCTGGAAGAGGGGAAAGATGAAAGTGAATGAACGAATGAATGAATCTTCAATGGCGGTCTACCCCGATGAGAGGATCAAGAGCGATCGATCGATGTACGATTCACCAACGTCAGGGTCAATGTTGCCAATTTGCGACACCAAGAAACGGGCAACTCAGCAGGTGCAAAGCCCGCCGAAGCTATCACGAGGAATCGCCATGTTGGCTAACGATGGGTATGATTGACCACGCCAGCGTAGGTAAATTGGTGTGACAATGGAAATTTTTCAAGGGCTTTGCGTGCCCTCATGGGGACATCAGCTCAAAGTGTTGAATCTATGACGAATAAATGATTTTCCTTTTATCTCACATTCCACTGACCCACAGTCGACTAGTGGTGGAACAACCGTGTGCTCTGTTCGATGAATGTGATGCCGAGATTTTCTGCCGTGTCGAAGACTGCCCCATCGTTCTGGGATCCAGTCGGCGCTGCAATATACTTGACGCCACTTCGCGCAGCTCGGTAGACGTTGTCGACAAAGGGGAACTAGATGCGTAATTTGATCAGTTTAGTGGCTTCAGATAGAATGAAAGGTTAGAGGTTCATCAACTTACGAAAGCATCGCTTGAAACTGCCACTCCAGACAACTGGCTGAGCCAGTCACGTCTTTCTTGTGCGGAAAACGGCTCAGGGACCTGTCCTTCGGCAAAATTGCGTTCATAATCCTTGACCTCAAATTCGCTCTGAGGTGGAACTTGGCCGGAGCACAGCATGTCAATCGCGTTGCTCTTCTCCGGTCTCTTGACTCCTTTAGCCCATTGGATACCGAGTGTTCGCTCGTGGAATCGCATCCACCAGTTGTCAGCCTTATCTCCGGCTAGTCTTGTGCAGTGGATTCGAGATTGTTGGCCGGCACCAAGGCCGACAATCTGGCCGTTGAAAGCGTATGCAACCGAATTGGATTGGGTGTATTTGACGGCAAGGGTGGCGACGGTCAGATCTCGGAGGGCTGCTTCGGAGAGAGCTGGAGAGTCTTTAGGACGAATTATTGATGAAAAGGTTCCGCTCGGGGTGATCTTGACATCATTCCGCCCTTGGGTCAATGTGACGCCGTAGACGGTGCGTGTCTCTTGACTTGCGGGCTCGTAATTTTCATCTATTGCGAGCACGAGATACTTGCCACCCTTTTTCTTCTTGAGTATTTCAAGAGCGGCGGGCTCATAATCAGGGGCAATGACACCGTCCGAAACCTCGCGGGAGATGATCTTGGCGGTAGGTACATCGACTTTGTCTGACAGAGCAATGACATCCCCGAAGCTCGACATTCGGTCGGCGCCACGGGCACGAGCATATGCCTGGGCCAATGCCGACTGGCCAATTCCGTCAATGTCATCCACCATATAGACCTTCTGTTCCTTTTCTGACAATGGCACACCAATTGCAGCACCTGCTGGGGAAACATGTTTGAAGCTGGCGGCGGCAGGAAGGCCAAGGGCTTGCTTGAGTTCTTTGACAAGGGGCCAAGCGTTGAGGCAATCAAGGAGATTGATATAGCCTGGAGAACCGCCCAGGACCTTGAAAGGGAGCTGACCATTCCGCATAAATGCAGAGGCAGGCTTTTGATGAGGATTTGCGCCGTAGCGGAGGGACAGTTGTTGGGCACCGTTGCCAGCGTATTGTTTGCGGAAGAAGTCCGAGATTGCAGCGTCGTAATCGGCAGTATGTTCGAAAGCCTTGAGAGCATAATTCTGGCGGCTTGAGTCAGACACGTCACCACTGTCCAACTCCTGCAAGAAGCTTGCATAGTCGTTTGGATCGGAAAGGATGGTGACACGAGTGTGGTTCTTTGCAGCAGCTCGAATGAGAGTGACGCCACCAATATCAATCTCCTCTACGGCTTCGGGAATGGTGACATTAATTTTGGCAACAGTATCCTTGAACGGATAGAGATTGCAGACGACATAGTCGACCTTGTTGATGTTCTGGTCGGCGAGATCCTTTTCATCGGATTCGAGGTTTCGTGCAAGAATGCCAGCGTGAACGGCGGGGTGGAGGGTCTTGACCCGGCCTGAAAGCATCTCAGGTGCTTTTGTGATTGCGGAGACATCTCTGTTGATCAACGGTTAGTCTGGTACAGGTACTATGGGAGGGAGCCCCGTGTACTCGACGTCGAAGCCAGCTTCTCTGATCAGCTTGGCAGTACCACCTGAAGCTAGAAGCCGGACATTGTTCTTGATGAGGCCCTTTGCCAAGTCCAACAGACCAGTCTTGTCGTAGACAGACAATATAGCTGACCGGTCGAAGTTAGATGTGATGATTACAGTGGAACCATGGGGGCGGGGAGTGGCGATGAAGACGTACCAATCTTTTGCGAGGCTGTCATCTTATCGATATCGTGGGGCAAGCAAGGTTAACAAATAGTGAAAAACTGTTCAACTTTGCAGGCAGATGAGTTGAGCTCTTGGCGGTTTGGGAATATTTACATTCAACCTGCTGGACGCTAGTGTCTTGCCTGAAAAAACGACAAAATCAGGGCTTTGTCTTGCAGAATGAAATATGCAGATGTCAAGTCAATGGTGGGGGAAATCTCGAAAAAATCACCAGGTTCCGGAGGGTTTTTCCGAGCTCCAGGACGCTAGTCTGTTTATAGCAAGGTCCCGTGGTACTGCGAACAATTGCGTCTTTTTGGTAGGTCGATACGGCAGGTACGAGTCCTCGATGCAAGTCATGCAAGTCACTGGCCAACTTCGGCAGCCTTGCATGGTCCATCTGCAGAACATGTGCATATCAGTCCCTGAGGTTTTGTCGTTGCCATCGGGGTCTCAGGTGTCATAGCTGGCGATATCAAAGTCTGAAGAACGAAAAAAGGTGAGTCGCTTAGATCTTGGCCACAGATTATGAACCGCTCTTTAGCCAGGCATGTCTAGCCAGGTGAGTGCGGAAAGCTTCAGTTGCTGCAGCGAGGAAGTGCTCTAGCACTGTCGACTTGGTACCACCCAGCATGACCTTGTAACATTTGTGATGCCAGCAGTTGGTTCAGCGATCGACGGAGCTCGGAACTCCGAAGCTAAGTTAGCGAGTTTGGCTTCGGTTCGTGCCGCTTTGGCTCATCCTCGTAAGTGCTTTAGCGTGCTGGAAGACCCAGGCATCACTCCAGCCTCATCAGCCTAGAGGAAGGCACCACCACTTCCAGACGATGTCATGTGAACTCAAGATCTTTCATACATGAACAATCGCTTTATTCAGACCGAGAAAAGAACATTGAGACCAGGTGAGACGTCGAGATCTGAGATGATAGCCTGCGACTCACTGTTCTGAACGAAAAAGTCTTTTCGGGCTGCACAAACTCGTCACAGCTCCTGCCTCATCAAGTCTTGAGTCACAGCGACTGTTACTTCCTCCACAAAGTGTAACACGTGGATGCCTGTTTCAAAAGTCCAAAGCACCCGTGACTGTTCAATCTGATGCAACTCCATTCAGCTCCATTTTCAAGCCTATTCAACTCATTCAACTCCTTCAACTCATTCAACCTCATTCATCTGATTCATCGACCTCTATAGAGACCTTTCCAACACTTTCTCTTACACCTCACCTCGACTTCTCTCTCAACAAGACTCTCTATTTAAGACTTCCACCTCCACCTCCACCTCCACCCGAGCATCCTTGAGACATCATCCTCATCCTCATCCTCCAAGCCCAGTGTGAGGCTTTCCTAACTATCCCTGGCTCCAAGATCTTATCTCATTCGAGAGGTAATGCCGCTGCTGTGAGCCTCAAGTTGAGCAATCTCCCTCATCACCATAGCGTCCTTTCCTCTTGTCCCCTTCGTCAACAAAACATCGTATCAACCTAACTCACACCCTCACTGCGCCGAACTAAATATCATCGATAACGGCCAAACAAACATCTATCGGCATGGCGTCCGCCCCAAAGGGTGTCTCGAGCTACGCTCGACCTCGCAAGGAATTACGAAAACAAGCCAAAGTCGTTCAATTCTTCGATCTGCCCGGAGAGATTCGCAACAAAATATATGGTATGGTCGTTGGACATGCCAGGGTCGAACTCTCAGCCAATCATCCCAACAAGCAACTGGCCAAAGCCCAGATATTGGAACCTCATGCCAAACACAAACGACCCAGAAGTCGTCTTTTGAAGCACTCCAATCAACCTAGCCTCGGTCGATCCATGCTCTTCGTCTGTCGCCAGATGCACCATGAAGTCATCCAACTCATTTACCAAATGACCACATTCAAGTTCAACACTATGAACGCCATCCACAAGTTCATCAACATCTCTCCATCCGCTGGCGTATCGAGCATCGCAAATATCCACGTAACCCATACTGGCTATGCGGAGCCTCGATATACCGACGACCGTCAATGGAAATTGAGGCATGATGCGAAATGGAATGCCACGTTGACCAAGATCAAAGCAAGCATGCCTGCCCTTCAATACTTCAGCCTCAAATACTCCTTCTTTGACTGGCCATGTCCTCTGGATATAGATGCTGACTGGGCAAAGCCCCTCATCAAGTTTGCTGGAGACGGAATCCATCGCGTGGACCTCGTTGTCGAACATGACAGATACAGTGACGAAAAGAACAAGGAAGTCTCCCGAAATCTGGAGAAGAGGATGATGACCACAAATGGATGGAGGGCAAAAATCGCAAATGTCAAGCGACAGGCTGAGATGGAGAAGAAGAAGAAAGAGCGAAGGAATCCCCCCAGGATCTTGACAATTCGACTACCTCTATCAACGAGCACAGCATCGCCCAATGTGCCTCCCAAGAAAGTGGTCAGGAGCGTGGGTCTAGAGCAGTATGCGATCAAAGACCCTCCTTTCGTAATTTGTCACTAGACGCTTCAATGTGATCATTCCCCAGCTGAAGGACTCGCATTGTCCATCGACGCCGGAGCTGGTAGAGGGTCATGGTATTACATCTCAATCTGCTGGATATTACTAGTGGAGATTGAGGATAGACTTGGTTGATCGATCATAGACACTGATTGATTCAGTGCTCGGATCAAGCATAGCTTATTAGAGGAGTATGCTTCATGCTATCGTGCTATCGTGCCCCGAGCCGGGGAGTAGGTAGCTAACATACATAGTACTTATAATACAATATCTCAAGAGGTATTTATTGTAGGCTTCTATCGTCGTATCCCTACAAGAAGGATTCACTTATGTGAAAGTGCTCTCAAGAACGGCAGAAGATGGCCAATATATTTGGGCATTAATCTGTTCCCGGAACTTGCCTGAGGCGAGCCTGATTCCCGGGCTGACAGAAACGGCAGAGTCTCGTGTTGAGTGCCAATTCGATGGTTGCTCAGCCGTGAAAGGAATCAGCAGCCGAAGCTTGGACATCAGGAACCGCCCAGATGAGGCGGTACAGGCTGACCATGGTCACGATTCTCTCAGGTGATCACCCTTTTCTGGCTACCCTGTACAGCCCGGATAGCATGGAAATTCCCTCGATGTCGAAAATCTGGCATTGCTTGCTCGTCAAGAGTTGGTCTGGTCGATGGAACCATGGTGCTTATCTCATGGAAAGAGACTATGAAGGGGGATAATGCGCTACTAATGCAGTTTGTCGATACTGTGACACAGAGTGGGATCTTGGATACTCAAAGCCTTTTCGGACGGAGCACCTCATGATCCGAGAGACCCAATGTACTCCGTCGTTGAGGCAGAATGGCTCATAGCAGCCAAATCTCGATGTCCATTTTGAATGATCGATCTAGAACTGATCTCTTGGCTGGATCTAACCGTGGTGGCATTTTGGGCTGCCACAAAGATGATAGGAATCGGCAGGTTAACTCTTGGTGGCCGACGTCCAAGGTGCATCAGGTAGCATGAGTAGCAATATTCTTGGTCACAATTGATCCGTGCTGTCGATAGTGCGATCGATGGCGGCTTTTAGGCAACGATCATCGGTGCTCCGTGCTCCCCGGGGTTTGACAGATGGCGGTTGACAGGTCCGCTGCGGTTGAATATCCACTACAACTCTTGTCTCGCCATGGGTTCTCAACTGACAGCTTGAGCTGGGTCTTAGAAGTCTTCAACGGTTGTTGTTCAGCCTCTCTACCCACTCTCTGCTCATACTCCGTTGATGTCGTCAACTTGGGCTGCACTACGTACGTCAAATGGGTTCAGACGTGGCCTGCCATTGGGGCAGCTTGTAGCTACGGAGGCCTTTCACTCTGTCTTGAGCTCTGTCTGATGAACCTGTCGCTCGTGCACATCAACCTTGGCCTCGCCCATGGTGGCACCAGCACATCCGAAGTGGTGAGTCCAGGCCATCCGAAGTGGTGAGTCCAGGCCATCCGAAGTTGGCCATGGACATCCGTGCTCAATACCCATACCCATACCCCAGGGCATGGCTGCACAGACCGAAGGTGCCTTATAATGAGGGGCCATGCCCATCACGGAGGGTCAATTGACCCTTTCTTCAGGTTACTCCCACGCGGAGACCCGCAGAATCTCACACGTCGCCATCATGTTGCAGTCAACCGCGGCGGCTCTCGTGGCTACCAGCGTCGTCCTGGCCCTAGCCACCATCGTTTCCGTTTCCATCCAGATCGAGAGACAGTACAAGACCACGGGAAGGCTGAATGCAAGCAAATGTAAGTCCAAATGGTTCCAAGAGACGAAAGCGTCCTGTCTATAAGGGGTGGTAGCTAATCTTCATACAGGGTTTCTGGTTGCCAGCGCTGTACGTCGTCTCATTGGTGGTGCTGAGAGAGAGAGAGAGATATATATATATACCTGAGGCTGACATACAATCCTGGACAGTTCTTCGCGCTCGTCATGACATCTCTGGTCTGCGCTGCTGCGGCTGAAGGACTAGGGGCCCCGATATCAGCAGAAGAGTTTAGGAGTCGACCAGTGTTGCAAAAGGTGACTTGAGATACTCCTCCATCCCACCTGATACTTTGGACTGACCCTGGAACCAGCTCATACTGGCTGCCTTCCCACCTTATTTCATCTGTAATATGCTTGTCAAGCACGCCTGGTTGACATTCTACTACGGCCTGGCAAGCACTCGACCGCGAACCTACTTTATCCATTTCATGCAGTTTGTCGCGGCGAGCTTCGGCATCAGCTCGGTCTTGGTGGTGCTTTTGCAGTGCATCCCTCTCAGTTCCGTTTGGAATCAAGGGGTGGATCCAACAGAAACCCCAGGTCAATGTATCAATGTCATGGCCTTCTTCTATGCAAACTCCGTCATTATGATTGTCAACGATGTCGTCATGTATCTCATGCCCATGTGGCTCCTTCGAAATGTCGACATGCTTCGGGGACATCGCATTGGAATATATGCGTTGTTTGGTGCAGGTGGAATGTAAGTCCAAGACAGGGTAATGTGAGACACATTTGAATATAGACTAACCCGGCAACAGTGTTGTCATTGCCAGCATCTTCAGACTGGTGGCTGTGAACAGGATGGCCACAACGGATAATCTTTCAGGTAAGCGAGAAATTGCCTCGTGTCTTCAACTGTACATGTTCTAACTCAGCTGTAGAAAACTATGCATTGATCTGGATCTGGGCAGCGGTGGAGAACCACGTTGGAATTTGCGCAGCATGTGGAGGCGCAATCAAGCAGAGAACGATTGCTGCATGTGCCAGCGTGAGGCGGTCATACAGCGACTTGAGATTCAAGATGTCGTCGACGAGCTCTATCAACAGTCGGACCAAGTGCGTGGAGGCTAGCAGTGGGAGAACCGAGAGTACGAGCACTAAACATGGTTCTTACCTTGAAGGGGACCTACACGACAAGTGCCCAAGTCTTGAGCTGGATGAAACAAAGGAAGCCGATAATTTGAGATGAATAGCAGACATCTCTAGATTGAACATAATATGATAATGACAAGGACTCAGAGACGTTGTGACGATTCCTGTGGGTGGATTGGCCAGACTGGATCAGAGCGGAACTCGGCGCTCTGGCTTAGATTGGTCTGTGGTCCGGTGGTACAAGGGGTCAATATCTATGTCAATAAATCCCGACCAGAGTGCGACTGAAAGCCTGGCCATGCAATTCTTGGTGTAACACTCAGTTCACATGGAATAGCAACGGGACCAGTTATCCTCGGGGAGTTCGCCTTACACAAGAGGATGTGTTTGGCAGCAGGCGTTTGTTGAGATCGATGGGTGTGTGTCACTCTCCCTTCTTATCATTTGCATTAGGGGAACGATTGATGCACTTTATTATATCATCGAGAAATATGGAGATGTTCATGGAGAATGACTCGATGAGGATAAAAGTTGCCTGCACGTGAGGAGTTGAGGTGCAGATGGGAAAATCGAGTATGAAGAATATCAAACACGAGAGAAGTACGAATCTGGTTTGCACGTGACATTGAAGTTGGGGTGCCAAAGCCCGAGGGCCTGCGATCACTTATGGAGTATGCGTTAGGTACCAGCCCTCGGGCTGTGTCTGGTCCGTAGAAACACGAGAAGTACTCGTAAGCACAATCAGATGCGACAAGACCAACAAGGTCACCACCTGTGTAACCCACGTGCCATTATCCTGATCCATTTCTCTCTGGTTTACTGTAGCCCTAGTCATGCAAAAGTGTGTGATAGGCATGTTGGTGAATGCTCCGTAAATCTTCTGGTCCAAGTACACGATGCAGGGTCTGCATGAATTGCACAATGTAAGCGATGCTAAATTAAGCACGGGCGAAGAAGAAATGCCAAAAATAGGGCGTCCTTCCCTACAGAATTTGGGCGATCGGGGGGAGAGGCGACTTCTTAGTGGGCAACTCAAGGCTAAATTCCGAATCCCGGGGCAAAAGTGTCACCTAGCTTGATTTCCCAAGAGCGGTTGAAGTTGATCAACGGCCGCCTAAAGGCTGCTGATTTACAAGTATCCAAGGGCCAAAAGTACACAGTAATACTATGTACCTACTCCGTAGTAAATACTACTATTTGATTGTTTTGTTTTATTATCATGGCCAACGTCAGTCCACAGCCTCATTTACACTCAGTTGAATGTGTGGCCTTGTGGCGACCATGTCATCGTAATCTCTATATTCGGTGGTCAAGTTACGGCCAAAGTAGATTCTACCGGGGCGCCTCAAGCCATATCATGCATGCCTACCTAGGTACCTTAGTATTACAACACAATGAGCACCGCTTCATCCGTCACCTGAGTAGTGAGCACACTTGATTGAGTGACTCGGACATATCGGTGTGCACTCGTGCAAAGTGCAACCAAGCGGTTAGGTCGATGCAGGCCAACAACGGTTCTCTTGTAAGATGCAGCCTCATTTCTCGTTGGTTCGTGAGATAAAGGCTTTGATGGCGGGGATCCAATCAAGACGAAGAAACAAGCAGTCCAAGCTTAGCAAAAGGTCTGGATGTGATGGCCGACATGATTCTTATGCTGGCGCTGTTTAGTCGGGCGCTTCCATATTCCTTCGTAGCCAACCATCTTCTCTCCTCCAACGTTCATCACTTTCCCACTTGTCATGTCGACACTGGGCCCTTGTTGAACCCTCCAGTACAGTACCTCCATCCAACCGCTGATGTCGACAAGCCCATCTGCTTGCTGCAATCCACTGGCATCTGCTCAAGCGCCCGTCATGCCCACCCGAGAACCCTTTGCCATGTCTGATGGCGACTGCAGAAACATCGGTCATGGGAAAGAGGAAAAAAGCTCGTGAACAACGATATGGTGGCTCGTCTTCATTTACATAGAAACACCAACACCCTGCTGACCCCCTCCATCGTCATCCTCTCTTCTTCACCTCCATCTTGTGCTCGACTTCATTCTTGCTGCTCGCGCTGGTTTCGCTGAGAGTCTCTCCTCCGTGCCTCCCACTGATTTGCACCAGTCTTTGCCCATCAGTGCCACGCACAACACAGCACCGCCCGCCTGATCTTCGTTCTCACCAGTCAATACCACTTCAGGCCACCGATTGGCCCCATCCCTGCTGAGAGACCGTCTCTGTAACCTCGAAGCGCCAATTGCCATCCACTCACACAGGTATTGACTTACCCTTGCCATCCAACATATCTACTCCGTACATACTTTATGCCTCTGCCGAAAGCCGCTCAAGCTGACCCTGGGCCTTGCAGCCTTTGATAATCATACGTGTGCTTGGTTCCCATCTGGCATCGAAGCGCCCTCGCTCAGTCACCTGGCCCTCTATTATTCGAGCCACTTCCCACCCCAAGGTCAACCCAACTGTCTGTTTCTTCTCACCACGGCCATTCTCTTGATCTTTCCTTTACTTTCCAGAGCTGGCCTCGTCGACGATATTCAACGTTGCCCTACGCCGTTGTCATATATCCTCTCGTATCTTCGGATCTGCGCCTCCATCTCCGTCTCACGTCAGCCTTCACCCACTTGCCACTTACACCGACCCTCCGCCTTATCAGGACGTGGACCCCGCCGCAACGCTGACTAAAACTACCATCGACTAGGGTTGTGATCGCTGTCCGGACCACCGTTCGTGCAAAAGAAGCATCGAGTAAACTCATCTAGCCGGCATCAGACATCAGACTGCCATGTCACCATCCCACTTCGACCCAGTTTCACCCATCGATATCACCGCCGACGCCAAACGTTCCTCCCGTCGCAGCGCTCGCTTTTCACAGCTCGACTTTGACGAGAAGCAAGGGCTCAAATCTAGCATTCGCCAGTTCCCCTCCAGGACCAATTCGACGGCGTCTTCCACCAGATCTATTCCCTCGGCAGGCGCGACCACCCACCAACCGGTGAGGAAGGCACGCTTCGCCGAAGCAACTTCTGTCTTCTCTCCTTCTGACGGTCCTGGGGACCACGAATCTCCTTTTGCTGATCCCAAAATGACCGACCGACCTGTTTCGAGGAATGCTCCCAAGCCCTCAGATGTTGGCTTTGGATACATTTGCGACAACCAGCCCGTGGAGCAACATGCCACGGTTCGATCAGACCTCAACCCTGGCGGCGCACCCCTCAAGTCTGCATTGAAGACTCCAGGAACCGGCGCCCGTCTCTTGAATCCTCTCAGTCCTACTTTCCGAGAAGAAGTCATGCTAGAGAAGCAGGAAGAGCAGACCGAAAAGGACCAAGCCAGAGATCTGGTGAGTAATCATCTTCTACCACCACCTACCCAGTTGACTGACCAAACCCGCAGAAAATCAAAACACGTGTTCGCCTCGCAAAGATCATCCTCAGAGGAGTCAACTTCTCCTGTTCATTGATTGTCCTAGCCATGCTGTCCACAGTCTTGACCATCTTCCACGCCACCAAAGCCCTTCCAGCGAGGAACAACATGCCGGCTTGGGCACCAAATCAAAAAATGTGGCCTCAGATCCTCGTTCTGACCATTGCCTGCATCTCACTCCTATTTGCAATCATCGTCATCATTGCATACTGCCGGAGTGGACATCGTCGCGCAGAGAAGGTCGCCGTTTACTACACCATGTTCGCTGTGGGCTGGTTCATCTTTAGCATCGTCATGTGGGCCATCGGCGCCGGTGTACTCCAAGGAAGCAAGACCAATGGGAATGGTCAGGACATGTGGGGATGGTCGTGTCGAGACAACAAGCGTCGCCAACTCTTTGAGGAGGATGTCCATTATGCCCTGGTATGCCGTCTCCAGGACTGGTCTTTGATCTGTTGCATCATTGAGATCGTCGTCGAGTTGATCGTCATCGCCATCTACGGCATCGTCTTCTATCGCTTCTGGAGCAAGAACCGTCTGCGAAAGTCAATGGACGCCAGGGACAAGGTTCGCTCAGATCTTTACCTTTCCCAGCTCCGCTCCCAATCCGCACCAAACACGCCTGGTTTTGTCAACACACCCAGGACACCAGGCTTCCCATCTCAATACAAATCATATGCCGATGCATACAGCCGGGCTGAGGAAGGAAACTCGCCCGCCCAGCAGACGTCGCCATCCTCCCCTTTCCGCCTGCAAGCACCTCCCATCCGCGTTCAACATGCAACTCCCAAACCCTCATCGCCTGAGACGTTCAATGCTGTCGACAGCATTCCACGGTCCCAAACCGTGTCGCCTCCTCTAGGCTCACCTCTTCCCCGAGCAGAGGACCGCGTTCATGAGCACGCGGCTGCCGCTCCGGGTGAACAGACATATGAAGCTGTTCCTATACCTGGAGCGTACTCGACTCCGGCGAGAGGCCAGCCCGGACAGGCATTCTGATTGACAATTAAGGCGCAACATGAGGATGGATTGAGGTATATATTGAATTAATGCTCGTGGCTCCGGGTAATCCCCAGCTCTTGGAAAGAAGTCTGAAATCTTGACCTATTTGTGACCACCATGAACAACTCTAGCGTGGTGATTTGGTGGACAGGCATACTTTCTCTTTTGTATCTACCTCTGATAGCATATCTTCAAGGCATGTTCTGGTAAGATCGGGCTAGTCTTTGATAGGGAAATGTCAATTGATTGAACATTCAAAGTCCTACAATAAAATTACAGTATTGGTACCCGGCCCATCAGATCCAAACGTGCAGGACCTCAATTATCTGACCAATTTTGTCCCAGCCCCTGAAACCCTGTCACATCTGGGAATGCAGGTCATTCATGTGCATGAGCGGCTAGTGCTCATGGGTCTACATCAAGCCACCATACGGGTCGTCCCGCCTCTGCCAGGGTTGTAGATGAACTGTGCTGCGGTACTTCACTTGAGAAGGGGATGGTGAGACCTGGAATTTCCTCATTGTCTTGACCCATCTCCTCATAATACCAGCCGGGCCGCTAGACTCGTTTGATTGCAGTGATGGTGATGACGAATTCTGCGGTGAAGAGGGTGGCGGCCCAGGCGTTGCATCCTCATGATCTAAAGGCAATATCGACGCACTGTATCGTGGAGGAGGCGACCGGTCATACCTATGTCCATCGTAGAGGTCCCTCTTGTGGTGGTTGCGGCGAGGGGATTGGGTATGTTGTGATAGCAAGGCCTTGACCTGGTTATTCCGATGCACGAAAGACAGGTAGTCGAGTTCCAGGACGTGGACGTCGTCTTCATCGCCGCCGTCTTCGTAATCTTCTGTGGTGTCATATAGTGAATACTCTTTGACTGCTTCACTCGCATAGGCGATGAAACCATCCACATCGAACCCCACCTCCATCAAGCCCAAGTTGACGTGCATGAATGCTAAAGCACTGCGCAGCCAATCTTCCTCCAAGCCATATGTCGGAGTGGTTTGCAGCAGTCTGAGTAGTTTGGGAATCAGTTTTGATGGTCGCTGCGCCTGCCTGCTGATGCAGATCTTGAGACTTAGTCGGAGAGGGTGTTGTGAGGTGGCATTGAGTGTGGTTGTGGTAGTCGGTGCGGTCGATAGAAGTGAAGATGAGGCTGGACTTGAAGAAGGTCTGGTTGAGGAAGTTTGAGTATCGAAGATTGATGATGGTGATGGACTTGGTCTTCGAGGGGTGGTGATTGTTGTGTCATATTTAGATTCGGTCTCATCTTCCACAGGAATCGGCCATGGCTGTTGACGTAGTTGATGGTCTTGGATGTGCAATATTGTGGAATTAGATTTCGGTGTATCATTCCTGGTCTGAAGTGCTAAATTTTTAGATTGAGGATTCCTGCAATGCGTATAATCAGGTTCGACCAGCACAGCCCAGTGAATGGAAGACGAGAAGAGAGTTGAGGACGAAGAGGTGGGCTTGAAGCCCAGAATAGAAATCTCAGACATGGTAGATAGGATGAGGTCGATGAATTTAAGCCTGGATCACTTACCATTCAAGAGTTGGATTCAGCTCTCCCATGGGTGGACAGCTCTCCTTCTGTGACAGGAGCGAGGGATAATGTATAAATACTCCGTGTCCAGTCAAGTTCAATGCCTGGACGTCAGCAGAATCTTTATCCATTCAAGAATTCAAGCACCAATGGTAGTACTTAGCGACTACTCGAAATTGGCCCCACTGGTGTCTGAGGCTCTAGAGAGGTCTCGTGGCAACCTTGGTCGTAGGACTAGGATTCAGGGCCATGACAACGTTGAGAAAGCGGAGATCGCAATCAGATAAACCTAGCTTCATCATCGATCACTGGCCAGTGCATCCTCGCCTCGGAAGATTTCCGGTTCTGAGCATTGATTCTTTTAACCTAGTGATCAATGATGGTCACACGCGGTGCCAACTCCGGCAGAGTAATTGTGAGGACTGCAGTGGCCAGGAGATGATTTGCCGAATCGCAAATAGGAACAATCGGCATCGTGTGCCATGTGGAGAAGGGGCAAAACGTTGTCACGATATACCGCGACTTAATATGACATATGATACTGGAACTGGCCTTTGCACGCTTGGACTCCTGGCGACTTGTCCGACTTCCAAGCGTGCATATGATATGATGCATTTTAACCTTTTTGATGTGGACACTCAAAGCGTTCGAGGATATCCTTTCCGAAGTTCTTGGCCAAACAAGAGATTTGTGGATTGGGCTAATCGTGGAACTCTTTCGAGACATTTTCTGTCCTTGGTACGACATCATCGCCGAGTCATGTCCGATGAGTAACTTGGGCCCCAAACACCAGCACCACTACGCATCATCACGTCCTTTTCACATGTTTGTTGGGATTGGTGTTCTCGAGCTTGAAGAGTTACTGGACGAGGGGATTTAATCATGTGGCGAGAAGCCCCAGGAAGCGTGAAACAACTCGACAATGGAGCCTTCCAACCTCACGGATGTCAGACGCTCGAATTGATGTCTAATTAAGAGATGCATATAAGTAGTACAACGGGTGTCTTGAAATTCAAAAGACACCAGATTTCCCTCTACACCAATGATAAGGTCTCTTGTCCAGGTCTGTGAGAGGCCTCGTACTGTACTTTAACGACCTCAACGAAGTGACTATCACGTGTTAGGGAAGATGACCTCACGTGATGAGAAGCTCACAGTCGGACCATGCACGTGACGTGACGAGCCATCAACAGCTGGGCCTATGTCCACTTCATACTGTCATTTGGAGTTTGGATGTTGTACAACAAAGATGATAGTGTTGATATTACAATACATCATAGCCCTATTCAAAGCGCCGAACCTGCAGCATGAGTCGAATCATTTGCTGTGATGCGGCGACCATGGATGGTACTTGCTGACCCAGGCATGGATCTGCCTCAACTATTGCTTTTAGGCGATCGTTGACCTCTCTGTCACCGTTTGATGCTTTGGAACCAATGTTACTTGATTCGGCTAAGCAAGCGGTGACTTAATTTGTCGGGTATCTGCCCCCCTTCTTGCGGTTAAATGCTCTTTGATCCTTCAGCCATCGTCGGTAATCAGCGACACTGCCCACTTTTTCACCGTAGAAGTCTGGGACTGGATTGTTGGTGCTTGCACCCGTAGGATCAACGCGATGTCTCTTGATGCGCTCGAAAAAGGCCTTTTCCTTGACGGTAAATTCTGGTAGTCGACTGCGGTGAAGTAATCTCCAGATGCCATTTCCAAAGGCTGGTCCGATGAGCCATCCCAAAAATGTGGCCGCAAATGTAGCCAAACCCATGCTAATGAAAGGGTCGGTAGGAACTAGGGATTGAACGGTGCTCGCAGCATCGGGTATCTCGGTGAGAAGGACAAATGCTGTGCCTGTCGTCGCAACAGCTGATACGATGGAAGATGATAGGGCATATCGCCGCCGAGAGGTACGAAGGCGGAAGAACGCATTCCAGTCAAGAACCTGGCTTGAAGGAGTGGGAGCTGAAGCGGTCGAGGCAGAACGTGTCCTGCACAGTGAAGGTGTGAAGAAAGATGGGGGTGTAGAGTTGGAGGGAGGGTTTGCTGCTAATGGAGCAAGCTGTTGAGATGGTGAGAGACGAGGCCGGCTCGATCGAAGGAGAATCGCGGATGAAGCATGACGCTTTGTGGATATCGAGAGCGACGTTGGAGTCATATGTCTTTGAGAAGAGAGCTGCATGGCTAGCCTTGTCATATTGGCTGCCATTGCGGTCAAGGTGCTGGAGCTTGAGTGGGGTGTGCAGGTGTCGAGAGGACTGACGGTTCAAAGGACTGGGAGATCAATTAGATGGAGCTGGAAAAAGTCGCCTAGTTGCCGAGGTGATTATGGCAGCTCGCTTTGAAAACAACACAGCTTGCTCATGGACGAAAGGGCATGGTGTGATGGAGTGTGAATTGAGGATCATGTCGCGAGGCTCAGACGGAACTCATTTTCGCGTGATGAATGGGGATTTCATTTCTCCGAATGAAAGAAATGCCAAGGCTATGGGAGGAGGAGGACAAGGAGCAACTTCTTCTCACAAGGTCTGGCGTTAGGGTGTTCTGGCCAAGCCAGCTTACCTAAAAACCTAGGTACTTTGGGCATGCGTTATAGGCTGCAGCGTTCCTTGCAGGCGACTCAGGAAGGGTTTTTGACACCCCTCAACCTTCCCGAACCACCCCCAAGACTCGACTGAGGTGCCTAGGCCTCTGTTACTTACCTCCCTTGCATTGCTCCCCATGACAAAGTCAGTGTGGGCTCCAGAGAGTGCGTAATCAGCGATCGGTTTCCACAAACATGCACGACCCACTCCGCCTACTCAATATTTGTAGCTTGTAGGTAGTTCAACACTGGATTTGGAACAGTGGTCCGTATGCCCAATAAGTAGCCGGACAAGATGGATGTCGATGTGATCCTTTCGCAGATCTCTGAGGTGCTTTCGGCTACTGTTTTGCGAGCGGTAGAGTTAAAATAAGGTACCTAAGGTCCTCTCTTGCAGGCATCAAGGTGGTAGTCAGACAGAATTACTCGAAGGCTGGCCCAGGCTGGCCCAGTCGTTTCTCAAGCCTCTCCCAATGGCTGCCTTTTGAGGTCAGCGTCAAAACCACACGGCAGACGGGAGGAGGGGGCCCGAGGGTCTTACAACCTACTGCCTACTGCCCACTGCCTACATGGCAGTTCACGCCACGCCTGTCAATGGCCTATAGCGTCCCTCCGACGCCATACTATAAAGGTGTCCCGTCTTCTAGGGCCTTTAGCCAAAGTATGGGCATTGGGTCTTGGTTTCGTCAAACGGCCCCCGTGCCCCCTCGGCCAATAAATTGGGGCGACAACCTTTGGATATTGAAGCCTATCTGCTCCATATATTTTACAACCAGTCAGAAGCACACCCGGCAACTCCGTTACGGGCCTCTCCCTACCTGAGGATTGGACTCGATCTCCTCATGACTCGAGCAAGGGAGGAAACGGTCTTCTTGTAGTCTCTTGTGGTCCTTGTAGCAATTGACTCGCTAGGAGCAATCTGCTCTGTCATGAATCATTTTCCACCAACCAAAGAAGTTAATTATCTGATAGTCTGACATGTAAATAATGATAACGAGTCGCGAATTCGTCCTGACTTTGCCAAAGCCTGCGGCCGACGAGCCGTTGCAGGGTCTTTGTGGCCAATGCGAGTGGAGAGTTGATGCTGCTTCGCTCCAGTCCCTTTCCACAAATGGGCCCCAGGCGCGAGTCCCTCGTGGTTGAGAGAGAGAGAAACCATAGTGCCCCGCCGTGCCCGCCATGCCCCGAGGGCTGTGGCATTACTGATACCGCCGTCAGCCTCGAAGACATCAAGCCGCGAGCCATTCAGCACGCCGTCTTAGCGAGAAACCTCTCCCTCCCGCCGTTGGGGCAGCCGGTGCTAAGAGTTGTGTATTTGTACTCGCGCCACGGATAAGGCCTCTCTGCCACCAACTAGTTTACTACTTACAATCTGCTAGTAGTCTTCTGCTGCAGACTCGAAACAGAAACCATCTAACCTTTCGTGTCTTCCAATCTTTATCTGCGCCCATGGTCCTCTCTGGCCATCTGTGACATACCGTCCATGTCGACCATCCTTCCAATGTCCCTGTACTCTCGATCCGGCGCACTCTCTCTACCAATGCCGACACCCTTGACGTGTATTTCGAGCCTGCGGTAACCCTGACCTCCCAATCGTCAGCCATGCCCCGACCCAAAAAGCCCGAGCCAGATGGTAAAGAGGTGAAGAAGCGGTCCAGGAATGGTTGCTGGTGGGTTTTGACAGTTGTTTGTTACCAATAAGCAAGCATATGAGACTGACACATCCTCAGGCCCTGCAAATCTCGCAAGGTCAAATGGTACCTCTCCCTCTCGACTCATGACCGAGTATACTGATCGCTGACCCAATGTCTACCACAGCGGAGAAGAGAAGCCGTCCTGCGTCAATTGCCAAAGGCAAGGCGAAGTCTGTGACTATAGTATTCGCCTGAATTGGGATGGGCGCAGTAAGAAGAAGGATGACGGAAAACAAGGATCCCAAATCATGTCCTTTGACTCCTCGCCTGCGCAGTACATTTCTCCACCACAACATCAGCCTCAGTCTCAATCTAACCATCAGTTGCTCCCCCAAACCCGTCCCTCGAGTTCTCCCCCTGGACCGATTCACTCCAACGGTTTTGCCAACATCAATGGCGCTCACGACCAGAGCCTGAGTCCTCACACCTCTCTGAATGGACAACGAACACATCTCGGCTACCGAATCGATCCGTTGGCGCCCGATACGGGATTGCCTCTTGCAAATGACTTTAAATCCAATGGAAACAGTCATGTCCCTCATTTCAATCCGACCATCCTTCCTCCTCCACCCGTCCTGAGGACCCCCCAATGGGGTGAAAGAACCACGACGAACAACAACCAAGAGCCACAACCAATCCCACCTCTACGCCAGTCATTATCCTTGCCTGCCTACCCCTCTCCTTCAGAGTCGGGCTTTGGAAGCCCTGGAATGGCAAACACCATGTATCAGTTTACTGGGACGATGCAGATGCCACCTCCAATGCCGACCTCAAACCCCAACACCCACCAAGAGTCGACTCCCTCCCCGTACAATGGGGCAAAAAGACTGAAGATGAGTCCCAGAACAGACAGCTTCGGCAAATCTTCTTACCCCAGGGCTGGCTCCTACGGACCCAACGAACCTGACGAGGCGCCCCGAGTCCAGTTCAACACGAGCAATCCCACCTTCTTTCCATCTTATCTAAATCTCAGCAATCCACTGACGCCGGCCACATCAGCCACATCACAGATCAGCCAGGACAACGATGATCGTCGGATATCTGTGAGTTCACTCTTGTCTGAGGATCCTGAACCGGATGAGGTCCAGCCACCAGTCCAAGCAGAATACAATGGCTACGTGGACGAGCCCATACCTAGGCGGGGCTCTCTTCATCAACGAATGATTTCTTACTCGGAGACCGAGACCTACGGCCAGGATCGTGGAAATGCTGACCTGGACGTGCCGAGGAACAACGACACCATGGCCATCTCTGGCATGTCTCCGTCTGAGCACAGCGAGTTTGAAACATGGCTGAATGATACTGACCTGGGCGTTCCTGAGTTTGGATTTGGGTTGAGTAGTCGAGAGACAGCATTCCAGGGAGGGGGGTATTATGCTGCTCCAGTCGCCATCAAGATCCCGCGCAAATTGGAACCCTTACCACGTACCCTGTCGGAGAACCCGATGAACTTGCTGTACTTTCACCACTTCTTGAACCATACTGCCCGGATTCTGGTGCCACACGACTGCCCCGAAAACCCATTCAAGACCATCCTACCAAAAAGTGAGTATCTGTCTTAATCCTTGAGAGTTGTGACTGACGATGCTAGTGGCCATGGAGAATCCCAATCTGCTGAATCTGTTGTTGGCATATTCGGCATGCCATCGAGCTCGATTGCTGGGCCACCCTGAACCCGTCAACAGAATTGCCATCTGGGTACGCGATGTGTTCCCGTCGTTGAGGCAGACCTTGGACGATGTGTCAAATACGGAGGTTTCCAATGCGAATCTAGCGACAGCCATCATGCTCGCGTCGATTGAAATTATCTCGCCTTCGACATTTGGAGTGTCAGTCCCTTGGCAAAACCACCTTGGAATGGCTCGAAGTATCATTCGGGCTCGTGGGGGTCCTAATTCTATTTCACGCAAAGACCCGGTCATGTACTTTTTGACCAGGTGGCTGGCCTACCTTGACGTGCTGGGGTCGTTGTCGGGCCGCCGCAATGAAGAGCCGCTATTTGCTGGGAACTATTGGTCGAGCTCTCACGAAGAGAGTACGTCGGCCAAGGAGCTCTCCTTGACCGATGAAGACGAGGCTGATGATGACGACTTTACCATTGATTGCTTACTGGGGTTCACCACACGTTGTGTGTCTATTTTGGCGCAAGTGGCACTGCTGGCGAGCGAATGTGAAGCGGAGCGCATCGACTATCAAACCGGGCAAATTAACGAGAGCTGGCGTCCTCCAGCCGAAGTGGCCAAAAGAGCGGCCAAACTGCGCAAAGACTTGGAACATGCGCGAAACCATGAACAAATATCATGCCTGCACCACAGCCCTCAGCTCTCCAAGGCTACCATAGCGAACTCGCGGCGAGGATCAGCATATGCCGATATGTCCAAGACAGAGGCAGAAGAATCACTAGCAACGAATTCGGCATTCCATTGGGCGGGTATGATTCACCTGTTGCGGAGAGTGGACAACCTCCCGCGACATGACAAGCGAGTTCAGACTGCAGTGCATGAGATTGTCAAGGTCTTACAGATGATCCGTGAGGGAGGAAGTGCGCAAGCCTGCCTCCTGTTCCCCATGTTCACGGCTGGAGTGGAAGCCGAGGACGCTTTGGACCGCGCCGAGATCTTGAGCAGGATTCGAGGCGCGGAGGGACTGGGCATGTGCCAAGTCAGTCGTGCCCGGAAGATCATGGAAGAGGTATGGAGGACTGGTGTGAGCTGGGAAAGCCTGGTCACTGGTGAATTCTTTGGCTAAGGTGGAGGTTTGTTTTGTTGTTGACAATCATGCAAGATATCAATGAGCAATGAACAAGGCCACGAGGGAGATGTTTGTACTTGGACATTAATGACGACGAGGCTATATGTCGACATTGATTGAAAATATTGGTCACACAATTGATGGACAAAGAAAACCTTGTCAATAATAGGGAATAAATAGTAAAAAGAACACGATGGGGAGGGTTGAGGCTGTTCCGGAGGTTCTCGGTGTCAGCTCTAGGGAGTTCAGGGAGCGAGGAGACTCCGAGGTACCTAGGTGCGCTTATAAGTATACCCTTAAGTGCATGGCTAAGGGATTCTCGGGGGCATGGCGGCATATGCAATAATAATGTACGCCACAGATTCCTTCTCGTGACCACACGTGCCACATAACCTTACAATTTGTCGTTGCACTAAAAAGATATGCATCGACCTCAATATGCATTATTATTCTCGACGTCAGCACTAAGTACTCTACTACCTTTTGCTACACAATAAAAGCTTCAACGTCCCCCAGTCCACAAGAATCATTCAGGATCAAATCTATCCGAACCCCTCCCTTATCAGTTTCATCGCCACTTCTCTACCCAAGAAGCAAATACACAGCGCCGGGGATGACATGGCAACCAAACATTCACTACAACGACTCTCGTCACCGTCACGCGGTGTATCACCTGCGGTTCACATTCTGGGGTTAGGGTCATTTATTTACAGCTACAAGTGGCTAGTAGAACACCCCAACCCGATCAATCAAGCATACGGATGGCATTTTCAATACCTGACCATCATTGGTCTGACGCTATCAACGACGACGTTTATTCTGGGGATTCTGGCCGACATTTCGTTGTCGAGAGCGCTATTCACAGCCAAGAATGTGATGACTCTGACGGCGGCGCCGCTAGAAGTGCTCATCTCGTTGCTATACTGGGGCTTACGAGCCATCGACCCGGCCTTGGTCGTGCCTCCAGAACTTGAACTCCCCTGGCCTGCCGACCTGTCCTTTCACCTGGCCCCGACAGTTTTCTTGCTGCTCGACATCTTGCTCCTCTCTCCACCCTGGTCCATTAGAGCCCTCCCATCTCTGGGCCTCAGCTCCGCCATCGCCATCGCCTATTGGCTCTGGATCGAGTTGTGCTTCTCCCACAACGGCTTCTACCCTTATCCGTTGTTCGCCCTCTTGCACTTCTCTCATAGGGTCCTCCTATTTGCTTCGTGTGCCGTCGCCATGGCTGGTTTGACTTCCGCGTTGAAGACCGTCTACGCCTTGGTCAACGGCGTCGATATCCCAGCTGAGAGGCCGGTCAAGCTTCAGCGCAGGAAATAGATGATCACTGGGACCTAGAGATCGTGGCGGGACATATTTTACCATTCTCAACACAATACATCATAGACGGGCTAGAGACCATTGGATTGTGGTTGTCATAAGAGTGAGAGATTGTTGGATTTCCTTTCATACTCAATGCCGGATTAGACAGCTCGAGAACGCTAATATAGATGATTAGATACCTCCAAGATATCTCACTACAGCTCAATCACTGAATATCGGAGTAGGCATTCAAAGCCAGCTGTCCACCCAAGTGGGCATACAGGACGGTGCTGCCGGCTTGGATCTCTCCCTTTTTGACCAGATCAATCATGCCAGCGAGACTCTTGCCCTCATAGACCGGATCGGTGATGAAACCTTCGGTGCTAGCGCCAAAGCGGATGGCGTCCAGCGTCGCTTGATCAGCAATGCCGTAGATGCCACCGTGATATCTCGTGTCCAAAATGACATCTTTCTCGGTCACGTCCGTGTCGTCCAGGCCAATCTTGGAGGCCGTCTGTTTGGTGATGCGAAGCACTTGGGCGAATGTTTCGTCGGGTTTGGCCGAAGCGTCGATGCCAATCACCTTTCTCGCTGGAGATCGACCTAGTTTCTCGAGCAATTTGAAGCCTGCGATCATTCCGGCAAAGGTGGACCCGGTGACAGCGCACACAATGATGGTGTCGAAGAACAGACCTTCTGAAAGCTCCTGGGCGCACACTTCAAAGGCCCATCGTGCAAATCCCAGGCCTCCAAGAGGGTGATCGGAGGCGCCTGCAGGGATGTAATAAGGCTTGCCACCATTGTCGATGACTTGTTGATTCAGTTGGGCGAGGGTCTGTTTGTGTTCGATCCCAAACCCAGATGCATCGAGACGGACATCGGCATTCATCAACCTTGATAGTTGAATGTTGCCCACCTTGTCGTAGCCTACATCCTCGTGTGGAACCCACTTCTC
This sequence comes from Exophiala mesophila, assembly GCF_000836275.1. Classification (NCBI taxonomy): domain Eukaryota; kingdom Fungi; phylum Ascomycota; class Eurotiomycetes; order Chaetothyriales; family Herpotrichiellaceae; genus Exophiala; species Exophiala mesophila. Next base: position 422,714 of record NW_015622505.1, on the reverse strand, counting down.
CTGAACCAGTTTCGCTTTCAGTCCCAGTTTGGCGGCCACTCCCGCAACCTGCCTCGTGTGATTGGATTGAAAGCCTCCAATCGAGATGAGGGTGTCGCAGTTCTGAGCCAATGCATCAGGGACCAGGTACTCGAGTTTGCGGGTCTTGTTCCCGCCGAATGCAATCCCCGAGTTGACGTCTTCTCGCTTCGCATAGATGGCGACCTTATCCCCCAGTGCCTGAGAGATGCGAGGCAAGGAATGTATGGGGGATGGACCAAAGGTCAACTCATGGCGAGGAATACTAGCGAATGGCTCGGGAAGATCGAGCTCGATTGAGATTGAAGCCATCTGTCCGGCTCAGATTGGAATGGAGCACAGGGAGAACACTATAGGTATCTATAGAGAATTCATACTCATGAAACTGGTTCGGCAGGGAGATACGTGACTTTTGTAGTCATGAAGGAATGGGTTGAAGTTGTGAAGCGACCAATCATCAATCACATTAACCGTCGGAGAGAGTCTTGGCGGTTCCTCTCAAAGACCGGTCGCACAGTTTGCCGGCGCCCTGTTGCGACTGATAAAACCCTAGAAGGCTAGAGGCTTTACCGGTGTATTATTTCCTTTTAAAGGAAGTTTCGATTAATTGATCTTTCTTGGGACCACGGACCTCGTGAGTTGTGGTGAAGGAGGCTAGACTAGGGGTGACATCTGTCTCGTTTTGGTTGAGATGGAATTCGTAGGAACTACTGTAGAAATCATCGACACAAAGATGACCTCCAGCACCGTGAATGGTCATGGTCATGGTATCGGTTGATGTGGGACCAATGTTGTGGTCAAAGGGAATATCGATCTTATGAAAGAGGTAATCAATCGTGTCGGTGCCTGGTTTGGTGAACCATACACTGATGGTGTGGGTATTGTCAGTGGCTTGTAGACGCCAGATATACTTTCTCGAAAATGTGAATTTGGGGATTGGTCCTCCTCGACTCGAGGAATTTTGAAACATTTCAAATTCACCTTGTTCATGGTAGAGTAATTGAGCATCGGCTAGATTCAAGCTACCGTCTGAATCAAGCACAGGGGAAGGCTGTGTAACCGCGAATGTCGCTGTGCCAGTACAAGTTCCTGATGGTTCGGCTGTATGCTCAGATTGTAGCTTTCGATTCAAAGTCCAAGTTCCAGCCAGGCTGTGGAACACATCTCTCAACAAGGTGACACGAGGTGGACGTTGGTCCATCTGGAAGGGCGGGAGAATATTTGAATTACGGCTGTGCAGCAGTCTGTGATTGATTATGAATGGCCTTGGGACTGCAACTGGATAGAATACGGCGCTGAATATCTGGGGACGAGGGGGCATCAGGCGTGGCATGAAATTGCTAATAGGCGGTACATTAGGCAGTTTGATCGAGGTGGGTAGCCTATCATGCCTACGATACTTACCTAGAAACAGGTGAATTATAAGTAGAGTTTAAGGGAAGTGTTTGAGGCTGGGAGGTGCCAAGCCGCAGGTGATTATGCAAGTACCAACGTCTCAAAAGAACTGTCCATACTCCGTAGAAGGTCGGCCTCGTGGCTTTTGGCTATAACATGGCCTGATTTAGTTAAGTGTAGAATTCCAGGTACCACTACGAGTACGAAGTGCTTCTAGAAGTCGACCCCTCCATCCCCCCTCCCCCAGCCCCATGTGACCACCGATTTTAGATGTCATGATGTGCACACAGCTCCGTAATGAATAAACTACCGAATCTATGACGGAAGAGATGCCGAGTTCAATGGAATTATACGTAAAAGATGCCTTGTTCAACCGTGCAACCTAACGTACCTACGTATGTCAAGAGGGCGTGATTCCTCTAATCAAATTAACGTGACCAAGTCCTAACATGCTGGTTACCATTCACATTATTCGATAACTACATATGGAAATCAAATAATTTTCAGAACTTTCTTGTTGCCTACTTTTTTACACCAATGACAAGCCTAAGTAGCTCATCTGGTTGTGATAACTAAGGCAATCCTCTGGTTTGGACTGGGGATGACCCCCTTGACCCCTCGGCCCCAGCCTCTCGATGCACCATCCCCAGGGATAATCTGATTCGGCAGGCGGCACCATCTCCACCGCGCTTGCCTTTGACGGTTTCGATTTGGTTGCTCCGTAGGGAAGGAACCACTGAGCTTAACTCGATCAAGGCCCAAGGGCCTATCGGTCCCTGCCGTGTCTTTGAGATTCCCCGCCCGTGCCTGCCTCTTGGATGCTGGCTACTGCAACTGCGACTGCCATTTCTTCTGTCCCTGCGCACTTTGTCATCGATGCATCGCACTCGCTCTCCCTCTCCCTCTCCCTCTGTCTCTCTACCTCTCTCCCTGTCGACGCATCTTGCTGTTCACCAACTGTCACCACTCGCTCACCTTCGTTGACGATGCGCCAAATCACTTCGTCAACATGCGCTCGCTAACGTAGCATACGACCCATTCGTTCCAACTCACTCGCTACCCACGTATTCGCTGAGGTCCTGACGCTCCATACAATTGCCACCTCAACAAACATCCTTCTTGTCGAATGTCGTTGATCAAAGACACTTGACAGCAAGACAGCAAGAGCAACATGTATTCCACCGACAGTGCCCGACCGACTTGGGCCATTTGCGCCATCATCTCCCTCTTTCTATCTAACCTTGGCTTTGCGCAGAACTTTGTCCCCACCACACCCTCGTCTACTTTTCCCGCCTGTGCCGTGAGTTGTACTGTACTCCTCCAAGCCCAAACCCTCTGTCTCCCGCCCAATGTTGCCGCCGCCGCCAACATCAACTATGAGATGTGTTTCTGTCAGAGCAACCTCTTGACTGCCCTCTATTCAACTCCAGATGCCATTTGCGCTGCTGAGTGTCAAGCTGCAAATGATCGCGCCCTGTTGCAAACTTGGTATAGATCCTTCTGCAGCTCCGTCGGGCAAGGCATTGATCCAGTCTCCACGGCACCCGCTCCCACCGCCACACAAAGTGTCGTGGTTGTCACTGTCACCAGCACCTCGTCATCCCCAGGATCTTTAGCAACAGAGGGGGCAACTGCCAGCACACCCGCTCCGGTATCCAATCAGTCATGGTATGAGACGACCCCAATGCCCCCAGGCTTACGAATTACTGACAAGGATCTAGGATCCAAGGCCATTGGAGATGGATCCTCATGGTGGCAATTCTGATTGTGGGACTTGGTCTGCTGGCATGGCTTTTGATTTGGTTAAAAAAGAGGCATCGGAGAAAGGTAGACGAAAGACGTGCAGCTGCTTCTGGATTCCCAACTGCCGCCGAGAAACGCGAGGGTGCTCAATCAGCAACTCGCGAATTGTGGGGCCCGCATCAGGTATATCCAAATCTGTCATCCTGGTTCTCCTCTGCTAATGACGGGTCAAAAGCACATGAATTACACCCATGGCATAGACGGCCCTAATACCGAACGAGTGGTAGGTAGCGGCGCTCTTGCTGCTCGCGACAAGCGACATCGACGAAGATCGAGAAGCAAGAGACACCGTGAGTCGAGGGATCCAAGCCAGACATCACACAACAGACCCAGCGCCTCTCGACGAGAATCTTCCAGAGGCAAGGCCCGAGCAGTTGCGTCCACGGAGCCCGTGGCCTCCGATATAGATCTAGCTGGACGTGACAGGAGTCGGAGTCGCCCGCGGAGAAATCCCAATAGCGACATTGAACGAGGCCCCAACTCAGACCACCAACGACGCCTTCGTGAAGTTCGTGGAGCCCGCCGAAACCATGATCCTACTTGAGGCCCCCCCACATGTCGCCAAAACTTGTCGCACGGACGCATCCATGACTGTTTGTTCTGGTGTACACCAACACCACGCAATAGGTTCAACGCGCATGACAGCTACCCTGCCGAAATGGGCTGCGGCCAGGATTGAAAGAAGCACCATCATTCATGTCAACCAAATATAATCTCGTCATCTTCGAGACCCACTTACCTCGATACCTTGACACTGGGAAGCCATGCACCAACCATCCGTTTAGAAGAGCGCGACCCTCGGCCTCGCAAACATGATTCCCGAGACAACCCTCCCATGGACTGTATTTTGACAATTTGGAATTTTGACATGGCCATTTGAAATGGAATGTTGGCCCGAGGAACATGGGCTCTGAGACCTCATGTCTGTTTTGGTCGCACCGACGCCTCTTGGTCCACTTATTTTGTTTCTCTCATGTGGAACCAGAGATCAAGGTGTGAAACCAACAGGAAGTGTTCAAGTGCATTGATGCATTGATGCATTAATGCATCATCTGAACTTGGATGGTGGGGTTTTGAAACAGTACAGTGTAGATCTGAAGTTTTGGCTCATTGGTTTGGAGTTACCTGTGTACAAAGAAGTATTTAATCCTCTGGGTGTTATTCTTGGGGCAAGCTAGTGTTAGTCTATTGGTCCGTGAAGTTCGCAGGCTCTTGCCAGCTTGATGATGAATGAATCGAAACAATAGATAGGAGGTTTACACACAAGTTATCTACAGAGTGGAATCTGATATTCGTCCTCCACTTGGCGGTCGGTGAAGGATCCTCCGGTCCAATCAAAAGTTGGCACGAATGTGGGGGACGGAATGACATTGAACGTTGGTGCCTTTGACGAACTAAAGCACCACGACATTCTTCGCTCACCTCATCAAAATCACCCAACGAGCATCCCCTCAGGACTTCGTCGAGTCCAGGCCTGCTTATGCAAGGCAGTACTCACTGAGTCTTGAGCAGGCCAACATACGGTGCCCATGCTCCTGTAGCAGGCATCTCCAACCTTCAACTGCTACCCAAATTTCAGCCTCGATGTGTCTATGAGACCTCCCTCCTCCCACTCCCCCAGGTCCATGTTGTCATCCTCATCACTATTGCGACCCCCACGACCGCTGTCACCGTGCCAATGAGCCTGCCGAAACGAAATCTTTGCTTCACCATCCCTAGTGTGTACGATGACACCGAGCTCGACTGCCGGCTGTACTATCCACGACGGACAGAGCAGAATTCGTCTCTGTTTGGCCGGTGCTTTGCCATTGTTGCCCATCCTTACGCTCCCTTAGGAGGTTCCTATGATGACCCTGTGGTTGCTCTCGCCGGCAATATCTTGCTACGGCAAGGCTTCATCTTGATCACGTTCAATTTCAGGTGAGCTCCATTCACCCTTGCCCTGCTCCTTGGTCAACCTGGTCTGGCGCTGTGGACATCATGTCATATTTTGAAGCTTCGTTCTAATGTGTGGGTTTGGATGTGACACAGAGGAGCCGCCGGATCGTCAGGAAGGACTTCCTGGTCGGGCAAACCAGAATTGGCGGACTATGTATCGGTGTATGGCTTCGCCCTGTTCTACATGGACGCCATTTGGCGCCATCGGAAGCAGAAGCAGAGGCAGGGCAGCAAAGAAGGAGACGGTCAACGACTCAAGCACGATTCTGCGGCTGTACCTCCTACAGACCGGCCTTTGCTTGTCCTTGCTGGATATTCATACGGCTCAATGATTACGAGTCACCTGCCGAAACTCGAAGTCGTGGCCCAGCTCTTTGAAGCTCCCAAGGAAGATTCGGCCGAAAAGGAGATCCAACGGCGTGCGTGTGACCTAGCTCGTGATGGCCGAGCATATATTGAGATGTATACTACTGATATGACTCTGTCATCACCGCGCGGACGGCGAGAGAGATGGGACCAGAACGGAGAGAGATCACCTCCAGCTACGCCGCACCAGCGCCCACAGCTTCATCATCCGGTGACGATGGGAGGGTATGAGTCAGATGTGGCAGGCCGACGAGTGAGTCGCGAGTCATCTCGACGCAGCATTGATGGAGAAAGAGTAAAGCAGAGCTTTGACCGAGTTCGGCATAAGATGAGCGTCCGCAAATCTTCTTCCCAGCAACAGTCACCCACGAAAATCTTGCCCGAGGACAAGACCGAGAGGGCATTGGAGGCGAAAGAGATGACAAGGGATGCCAGCATTGTGCCGCGAATTGCGTTTGTACTGATATCACCGCTGTTGCCACCGGTTGCTGGCTTCATCACTATGTTTTCCAAATTGAAGTTGGTCACGAAGGCCTCGAACATGTGCAACTCAGGACCAAATCAGGAGCATGACGGTGGTGAGTTTGAGCAACTAGTGCGATGGCCGTGCCTGTGTGTATTCGGCAGCAAGGATGCCTTTACGTCAGATGGCAAGTTGCAGAGATGGACTGAACAACTACGTGCCCGAGCAGGCTCACAATTTGTCTCGATCAGAACGAATTCCGGACATTTTTGGATAGACTCGGAAGGGATTGTCCGGCTACAGCAGGGAATGATTGATTGGATTGCGGCATTGTCAGCCGACGGTGACAAGAGAAGTAATAATGGCGACGATGGGCTTGCGCAGGGACAATCTCCCAATGGGATATTTCCGGTCGAGACAAGCCCGATTTGAGGGCATGAAGAATTATAAAGTCTACCTACCTGGTAGACACACTTTCTGGTACTGGGATCTGTTTTTGTCTAACAAGATTTCGTCCATGACCTAATTTGTGTCAAAGATGAGGTGAAATGCGTTGCTTGGGCTTCCTCGATACTATGGGGGAAGCCCATCTATCTATAGTCAAACGTATGACTCTACAGTGTACAGGAGGCTGGGAGATGATACCAACCCTTGTACAGAAGGTGTTGGCGATTGACAATTTGGAGTCAGCCTTGTACTGTATTCAGATGGATAGCATGCAAGGGAAAATCAAATCCGAGCCATGTTCCTCAAAGGATGTGGAGTACTTGAGGAAAAATGCATGTGACAGATTTGGATTCGATGAACAAGCGGTGGGGAGGCTGTGGTTGCACATGCCAAAAGCCAAAAGCCAAAAGCCAACAATAAAAACAATAACAGGAAGGCACCCAAAGGCGGCCGAGGGCATCATGGCTCATTCCTACCCAAAGGCCTAACCAAAGACATGTGATGTGGTCCTTGGGCATCTCCGCCAGTGACAATCATCCTTCTTCCTGCCCCCATCACCTCCCTTAGCCTCTTCCCCCCACCCCTTCATACCTCCCCAGAACCCCCGCCTACGCCAACTCAAGATCATCAGGTCACGCGCACACAAGCACATGTATCTTTGGCAATATCCAAATCCCACAAGGCAGCAACAAAAGTGTCAGCTGAAGACCTGTTGTCAGCAAGACCAGGCGGGTGTATTCTGCATTTGGTTTCTGCACACTTAAGCAGTAGTTGTAAAGCCCGGGCCATTAGAATGAGATCAATTTATCAGTGACATGACATAATTGATCAATAATTAGAGAGACTCGCTTAAGAGAAGTTCATGGGTTCACACATCCACTCGCCCAAGGCGCACAGCCGAGGAGGCCGTATGGCCCTTTGGCCCCGCCATCAGTCACCAGTGCCCACAAGTCACTCTAGCCGACGCGACGTAGGGCATGTACTCCGTAATATTAGAGGTTATAGGCTGTAAACCTTAGGGCCCTTCGGGCTATGTTGCCGCCTATTGCCCCCGGAACTCCATGATTTTTAGGCTTTGTCCCACTCCAACCCTCACTACTCCGTAAAAGAGGGTTCATTCTAAACATGTCCACGACTGGCTACCACCAATCCTGGCCCTGCGATTGATCGATTCGACAATTCTATCCTCTGTCCCTCTTCAAACAACTCTCCACGTCGACTCTGACTCTCGGTCCTCCTCACCACAAGACCTACTCCGTACAGACACACTCACAAGACTTGGACATCTGACCCACACGATTCCTATCGACTGGTCTAGTCTGTGTCCTTGTGCTTGTGGCGCTTGTTCCTGTGCCTGACTCTATGGCATTCCGCACCCATCCTCGCAATGACGCATCTCTGTATCATCTGCCACCTTGATTCTTCTAGCGTAGGTCACGCTTCACCTCTTGCTGCTTATTTCTTTGTTCGCCCTCTTTCCATCTAATCCGTCCTATTCCATCCTATTACCCATATTCAGTTGGAATCGAGTCATCAATACTTGAAAACCATGGCATAACGCTCTTGGGCACCCCCCGACTTGCCACCCGCATCCTCATCTTCCTCTCCCTCTCCTCCCTTCCCTCGTGTGCGCCTTCGGTCATCTATCCCTCACCCTCTCTATTCCATGGCCACTGACACAGTTTCGCCATGTCCACCCTCCTCACCTTCCCCGTCCCGAGTCGTCAACTGATCTGGTCTTGTACCGGGGCATCGGCCAATCTCATCAAGAACTTGTCACCAAACAAGAAACTCGCCTATTTGGCAGAGGAGATAGCCAGGTATTGCAAAGGTGTCACCCCTTCAGAGAGTCTCGAACAGGCATACCTACGCCGCATGAAAGATGCCACCAATTTGGCAGAGTACGAAACATGTACTGTGGCGCTCGACGAGATTCAGGGCCATAATTCATGGAAACAAGAAATATCGTCGATAGAAGCTGATTATAGACCCGCCTTGATCCAGGCGCATGCCCAAATCCTACGCAAGGCCATCGCGACCTCGGATCTCGCAGCGTTGCATTATCATCTCCGGACCAGCATTAGTCGAGACTTGGGTGGCATGAACTCGTTACGTTTATACAAGCATTCATGGTTCGGAACCAAATCTCTGATAGATGACTACATCAACACCGTCTTAGAAGCCATAGACACCTTTGTCGATCTCACCATTCGTTACAACCTCCCCAACTCGGAATTGCGCTATTATCTCCAATCGCTGGAGGACACTATGAAGTTCTACGGTCAGTCCGCTTTGACCTTGTCCGGTGGTGCCATTCTCGGCATGAAACACATCGGAGTCGTCAAGACCTTGTGGGAAGCCGATCTCCTCCCGGACGTCATATCAGGCGCATCGGCTGGAGCAATTGTGGCCGCCATTGTCGGCACCGCGGTTGACGAAGCCATGTATGACATCTTGGAACGCTTCCCTCACTCCGACTTGGCCGTGTTTGACCCCACGCCACTGGGACGATTCGACTGGGCCAAACAACGCTTGCGCATCTTCACCAAGACTGGACGATTCTTCAGCATGGACAACCTGGAAAGAGTCATGAAGATATGGTTGGGCGACATTACCTTCCGAGAGGCTCATTACAAGACCGGTCGGGTGGTCAACATTTGCGTGTCGAGTTCGGACAGTGACGAGCCACGCCTATTAAATTATGTGACAGCACCCGATGTCTACGTCTGGTCGGCCGTCTGTGCGTCTTGCGCAGTGCCGCATGTCTTTGCTCCTGTCGACCTTTACCAGAAAGACCCCGTGACCAAGCAGCCCAAGTTGTGGATGAAGAATGCTAAGCAGACCTTTGTGGATGGGTCGCTGGACCATGATATCCCCATGAAGAGATTGTCTCAGATGTTCAACGTCAACTTCTTCATCGTCTCACAAGTAAATCCACATGTGCGCATGTTTCTTGAGCGCGAAGAGGAGTTTGTGGGCGTGCAACCACGAAACGCCAGGCACTCTCGCCATCCCGGCCACGGCATCAAAGACACACTCAGACTGGAATTGATTCACCGAGCGCAACAGATCAAGGACCTTGGCATCCCACGGGTTCTGTCTCGTTGGGGCTCGGTCTTGGAACAACGATACACGGGTGACATCAATATCTTTCCCGAAATCGAAACCGGCGAGTATCTCAAGTTGATGGCCAACCCAACCTCGGAGTACATGATCAAAGCGACTGTCGCGGGAGAACGGGCAACGTGGCCCAAGATGTGTCGAATCAAGAATTGCGTGGCAGTGGAGATGGCCCTGATGCGAGGAATATATACATTGCGAGAGAGGATCAACTTTGGGCCAGAGGCTAGAGCAGCTCGTGAAGCCGGAAGGCCACGAAGTCGAGGCCGCACTCCTCGCGGCAGGTCAGCCAAAGCTACCTTTTTGCGACGCAGAAGTCTGAGCATTGAATCTCCAGCAACGGTGGAAGGTCTCTCGATACCGCCACCGTCATTAAGGGTGCGGCGGAATGCAAGCATGAACAATATTCTATTCAAGCCCCTGACTCTGTCCGCCACGCCTCCGAAAACGACACCACTACCATCTCCCTACCAAACCATCGACGGCGATGGGTTTGGCGATGCAATGATGATGACTACAATAAGCGTGGGGAATGGCTGTGCAAAGAATGGCGAAAGAGAGAGTAATAGCGACTACTTGGAATGAGCGAGGTTTTTCTGTGAGCGACGAACTGATACCACTTGGAATGGCGTTGAACATAAGAAGAGAATAAACGATGTATGAAGAAGATGAATAAGATTAGATTCTACAGTCCACGTTGAATGTGTGTGTGTGTGTCGTGCAGAAGCTACGATGAGCCTGTAGGTGCTCCGTGGCAAGTGCAGGTGCAGGATGGGAGAGCAGGTGGAAGGAGTAATCCAGAGTGCTACCTCCCTGCCTTGTACTTAATAGGCCCTGGCTCCTGCTTATTTAAGAATTAATGCCTACCTGCTTGTCTTATCATTTCTCAAGTGGCAGCCACCTGCATTAATGTCGAAAGAAGCTGCAATCAAGATTAAATAAACAATTAATTATTGAGATAAACGCGCTGGCTAAGGAGGTCGATCAATCTCGTACCAACCATATCGAGATAGTTTCCTACGTACAGTGTGCTCCGTACGCATATTCTCCCCTTCCCCATCCTGACTAACCAACCACCCTGACTCAACGCCCTGGCTTTTTCTACTACGCGCCGCCCCAACCCTGATTCAGTCTGGTGGTCAAAAACCCTCCCTGTGCCTGTGCCTGCGCCTGCGCCTGTCTCGCCTGTCTCGTCTGTCTATTCTGTCCATCTGTCCAACTCGTCTCTCTTCACTCAGTCGGTCTGTGCGATGCGACGTCTCTCTTTCTTCATCTCCCTACCAGCCTGACTGACCGCAATCATGCATCCTCGTCCCTCCTACAACCCATCCTCTATCCATTCCTTCGTGTAACACCCTAACTGCCAGATGCTACCTGTGTCATCTTTTTCCATTCTGCCACACCTTGGGTCCAGGTCGCCATGGACCTGAAATCCATGCTCAATGACTCCTCCGCCCAACGACAACAACCACAGCACCCTCCACCACCGCAGCCACCGCGTCTTCACACCACACCTCACTCCTCCTTCGACCGTCCTGCCGATCACCATCCCTACGATCCCATCTCTCGCCCTCTGTCCAACTCAAACTCGCATCCTTCCACCCGCGAACAATCTGCGCCATACCCTCCCCAAAACACATCCTCCGACTATCGCACCAGCACCAACGGCTCCTATTTTTCTCTCCAGTCCCCTCCTGCTCATAATTCTGCCTCTGTGCCCCCTTCAGCCATAGCCCCGTCCCCAGGACCTCCATCCACCTACGCACAAAGCCCTGGTCCTCATGGACACGTCCATTCACGTCGAGATAGCATTCCGCCGCAACAGCAACATCCTCATTCCTTTGTTCCCTCACCGTCTCCCTCCGGTCCTTATCCCTCTACGCCAGGCTCCAATCAACATCAGACCCCATATTCCGCCTCTAACTATCACCATCCAGCTCCCTACCCGACCTACTCTCAATCTCCCCGTGACGATATAGCGACCGCGAATGGACATGCCCATTCCTCCTCTCGCAACATCTCTCCCAACGCTCAATTCCATCCTCCCCCTCCAGCGACTCCTTTAGGACCACCTGCCGCATATCCACGACCACCACCTCACTCAATTCGACCTCCCTCACAGGGCCACGAGAATTTTCGGCGATCCTCTGCTGGCTCAGTCGGCTCCGCCCATAGCAGAGACTTCAATTCCGCCGCCCCTCCCCAGCTCACCCATTCTCGAAGCGGAAGCGCACAAAGAAGCTATTCGGGGGACGTGCGGGACCATCGAGAACGAAGCATAGAGAGTGTCAGTCCCAAAACAATTCCACGCCCACCGCCTCACCGTCAGACAAGCGACGGTCGTATCCATGATATCAATTCCGCAATCCCTCAAACTGTCGTCCCGCCCAGCCCTCTTGGTTCTGCTGGCCCCGGTCCCCTTGGTACGCCCGACCGTGTCCTCGGTCTGCAAGCCAACGAGACCACTCCAAAATCATCATCAGCTTCCTTAGAACCAAGAACCGCCCCTTCGACATATCAATCTTCGCGCGCTAGTCCCGCCGCGATCCCACCGAGCAACATGACCCCCCAGTCGACACACTCGCCTCTTCCCCAATTGACCAATTCCCCGGCCGTCTCCCACTCTGGCCTGAAACGAAACGCGAGCCACCTGTCCAGCGTCCCTTCCACCCCACAGCCCCCACGAAAACGCCCTAGACAAGACGACATCCCAGTCTGGGCCCAAAGTGCCAGGACCCGTCAGTTGAAATTTATCAAAAGCCATGTAGCTGCGCCAATTGTTAAGCGAGAGAGTCCTCTCAAACAAGAAATGCCAAATCACGTTGCACTCAATGGTCAAGGACAGGCACATGGTCAACCACCGCCGGCCCCGCCGGCTCCTTTCTCGCATGATGCCGTGGGCATAGATCAGCCACATTGGGAACCTTCCATCCTCAACATAACGCCCTACGAAGACCTGACCAAGCGGGTTTGCGACTGGATAGCCCACTTTTTGGTCAATGCAGCAACCCCAACCAACGGAGCCACCTTCGAGATTGAAGCCAAAGTGGGAGCAATTTGGGACGAAGAAACCGGCACGCGAATGAATCTACCCGTTGACACCGAGGCTGTCTTTAGCCGCGAAAAGTATCGCGGCAAGACAAGTTTTCGCAGCTCAATGAACATGGTATGGTTGGCATCATAGGACCAAACCAGTCACGAGTCACGCTAACAGATCTATAGGCCCAACATAAGCAGGTCAACGCATTCTTAAACGGTATTGTTGAAGAGTCGCACAAAGAGGCGGCTAATTCGGATCGAGTCCCCATATTCTATAGCCACCCCCACGAATATGACGAATTCTACGAGCTGACTGAGGACGGACGACGAAATTTGCCTCCCTCCATCCGCAATTGGTTGCATCCGCGCCACAAACCTAAGGTTCGCAGGACCATCAACGAACAAAACGATGAGGTCAAAGCACAAATCATCAAATCCCGCATTGCCGACCTTGACGTGTACAATCCACAGGCAGATTTTGACTATCGCATCTCCATCAGTATCGAAAGTCCCTGGGAAGGGGACCCCGAATGGTTGACGGAAATGTCAGAGACCAGCCGAGACCGCAAAAAGGACCGGATGAGCTATCGGCATATGGCCTATCAGATTGACCTAACTCAAGTCTCGTTTCCCAACACTGGAGAGAAAGAGCACGAATTGGAAGTTGAGATCAGTACTGAGATGGTTCGGCGCGAGCTGGATAATCTCAAGGCCGAACGTCCCAGCATGTATGAGCAACTTGTTCGGGGCTTGATTGACAATGTTCGTGTGCTGTGCCGACGCAGCACAATGCCTAATCGAGGTCGATAATGAGGTGGGATTTGGGTAGCCATGGGATACACACGATATTTGGTCCAGCCAAGAACAGGATCAGGGGTCAAGAGGAATGGAGGTGTATTTTTAACCACTTCATGTGTCCTTGTAATTCTATAGTATCATACCATGCAGTCATGACCTGGAAAAGGAACCTATCAAGGACTCGCATCTTCTGGGGAAATTCATTTCCGAGTCTGCTACAATTTGGCCTCTACAGATTAGTCTAAGTCCGAGAGCGTTATTCGGGGTCTTCTATAAAGGCATACCCTAAATAGAGGAAATTATTACTGGCATATCAAAAACCCAACACACCCAACTACTTTGGACATTATCGTATTCTCAGGATTATGTCAGAGAAGATGAGTATCGATCCGAGCACCTCAAGTGCTCGGCTCGACGATCAATGGCCAGCCACTCAATGACAGGTGGAGATGCCCAAGAAATATCCAGACGCTAGGACGATATCCCGGAAATATACAATGTTGCAAGAAGCACTACCATCCAACTTTCCACCCGAGCTTTCAGACATTGTGACAACCATCTGGAGGCCGAATCAAGAATATGTACTTGTTGCTAACAGTGTTAATAAGCGAGAACGGAAATGGGCGAGGCAAAGGTCGCATCAGATCATGAACAAAATGTCCTGCTTCGACCAGACCATGCTCAAAGTCTTACCAAAACCCCGTTTGCATTCTTTCTAGGGCAGCACATTTCCCATACTGTCTCGCCTGCCGTGCATGAGGCAATATGGAAGGATCGGAACTTATCCCATGAGTTTCGGTTGCTAGACACGCCCGAGGCGTCAGACTGCCTTGAGCTACTCAAAGACCCCGATTGCCTGGGGTGCTCCATCACCATGCCACACAAGATCTCTTGTATCAAGTTCGTTGACGAACTTACCGAGGAAGGCCGCATCATCGGCGCCATCAACACCATCTATTTCTCTAACAGTCCTTCCCTTGCCAGGAAACAATACATCGGCACCAATACCGATTGCATTGGCATCCGCGATGCTTTCCAGAAAACCTTCCCTGGCATCAATGACAAGTCTGCTGGCCGACCGGCTTTGGTCGTAGGAGCTGGAGGAACAGCTAGAGCAGCCGTCTATGCACTATGGAAATACTTTGACGTCACAGAGGTCTTCATGATCAACCGGTTTGTGTCCGAGACTGAGGAAATGCGGGCTTCAGTGCTAGCAGCAGGTTGCACCATGAAAGTGACGGCGGTGACGATCCTACACCAGGCCGAGAGCCTTGAGGTTCCTGGTCTGGTTGTCGGGACAGTTCCTGACATTCCCGCAGAATCTACTGAAGAGTTACACGCTCGAGACCTGGTTTCGGTCATGCTCCAAAAGCTTCCTGGCTTGGAAGGAGTGAAGGATGGGTTTCTCCTCGACATGTGCTATCACCCGAAACCACAGACAACTCTCATCGAGCTTGCCTCCAAGTATGGCTGGCAGACTGTCTATGGAATGGAGGCCGTCAAGTATCAAGCTGTGGTCCAGAATCACCTTTGGTCATGAAGACCTTTTTGTCTCACACAATTCACTATGGAGGCAATTTCAACCGCATCCAAATCCTGACATGGAGCGAGTGGTTATGACGGATACAATCAACATCAACTACTCGATTAAACAGCCCACAAAGCCACATAGTAGTGGCCTACAACAGTCTGTGCTTGGTCACAAACTCCTCTACGGCTTTGTTGAATCGCTCTGGCTCTTCCATGAATAAAAAGTGTCCATTGCCATGCCAGATACTTTGCTTCAGTTGAGGCAGGTGATGTACCCAGTGACGATCGATGTTGGCAAAATATGGTGTAACCAAATGGAGGGCAGGAATATTATATATCTCATCATACTTCCAGGCGTGTGGCTGCACAAGCGTGGTAGTGGTGTTTGTCCGTACGTGAAGGGGCGTCCCCGTCATGGTGTCGATGACACGCTTCCAGTTCTCTGACGACGTCTTGTCCGTCTTGAAGGGATCGAGGAACTCGCGGAATTTTTTATCGTCGGCGTGGGAGACGGCCAAGTCCTTGCGCTGGGAGGCGGTCAAGTACGACTCGGGAAGGTGGAAGAACGAGTCGACGTAAACGACACCCACCACCCCAGATGGGTTCAGTCGAAGTGTCATGGTTGATACCGGCCCACCCATGCTGTGCCCGATGAGAACAGCCTTGGTAAGGCCTTCTTTGGCCATAACCTCATTCACAGCCATGCCCATCTTCTCAAGACTATACTCAACCTCTGGGGCATCGCTCCTCCCGTGACCTGGGAGGTCGATGACCAGGCTCGGATATTTGTGGAACAGCGGGACTTGTTGGTACCACAGTGCCCCAGAGCAGGACCAGCCGTGGATGAAAACTAGGGCGACGTTGCTTCCGCTTCTGTAAACATCGTACACGACTCGTGCTCCGTCATGCACGATAGATTGGTCGAGGCGTTCGCCCATGATGATTTTGGCTGGTTCAGGGGAGATAGATTGAGCAACGGCTTTTATATCCTGAGAACACTCGATAGCTATTAGCAAACAAGTCAGGTATGGGATTGTACCTCTATCTGTGCGGTGAGAATCAAATTTTGGTGGTGACGTGTATCTATCTCTATCTATGCTGACCAGCAAACATGTGTGACTGAAAGCAAACCTCGTTGTCATCTGGTCGATCTGTGGACAGGCGATCAAGAGACTCCTACATCCTCCCTCGGCATCCAAGTCAACTCTCAACTACCGTTAGACATTAGTAATGCACTTTCCGAGGCACAACTCGAACTAAGATCTTGGATTCACGGATGCTCCTCATTTTCGGATGAAGTCACCACCGGATCAGGATCACGTGTGGGGGCCAATTTCTCTGTTATTGAAACCTCAGTCTGTGCCACATCTCATTCGTCTCCAATTGAAAAGAGGGCAGCAGATGCTACGAGGATAGGGACTAGATTAAGTTGAAGATCTGGTGAAATATCTTGAGCACAGCTTTACCTAACATATCATTACTTCCTGAGCCATGGTCGATCTCCACAGTCTTCCTAAGGGGTCTAGACCTACGGATGCACTACGCAACAATGGTTCGGACAAATTAGCCCTGGAACGCTACAAATTGCGGGAACTGGCAGAAGGATGGCCAATGTATAGGTGGGTGAAGGACAAGTGACCTCTCGCAATGTTTGATGCCTGTAGTCAAAGCCAGCGAAGACTAAATCGAATGTTACCAGGGATGCATGTGAATGGGAGAATTTGTTGTCCATCTTCCATCCATCAGCCTCGATCTACACAACTTGGACGGGCAAGACATATCACAAGGATTTCATCAAAGCGTCCCAGGCGGGAATGGATGCCGGGGCGTTCATCATGCACAGGTGTCATGGAATCACCACTGACATCAACCGGTCAGCCACCCGTGCCGTGACCAAGATGAAGGCAACCATCACTCAGCGCTTCGTCCTGGATGGCTGCGAGGTCGACGCAGAGAGTGACTGTCGCTTTCTTTTCTTCTGGGTCAAAGTCGACGACCAAGCCACCCCAGTCGAGGAGGGCCAGGATGGCGAATGGAGAGCTCGTTGGGTTCGACATTGGTATGAAAAGGATAAACTGATAGCCGTCAATCCTAGCAAGGTTCCAGTGCTGGATGAAGCTGAACTGGAACAGTTCCCTTCGGGTTACCGGTATCTTGCGTACTGCCAGGAACAGACAATGGGTGTCCAGGTCTTGAAGAATATGCCCGGACACAACCGTGAAAAGGGCGTCGAGGGTGGTAGTAAGGTCGCAGGCGAGAAGCATGACTTGCTTTACTGGCAGGCTAAGACCTGGGTGGAAGGTGGAGAGATAGATTTTTGATGTTCACCTGGGCTAGATTGGATATATATACATGTACATATCATATATCTACGAACTATCCCGGAACACATTGAGTCACAGACCAATTTTTACCACTGAAGGGTTTCCATGGTCAAGAGTCAGGGTTCGACGCATATGAGTTTCATATTGCCAGTATACAGTGTCTCTACCGTTGTTGAAGCCATATATATGTTGTGCTTGAGAACTTAGGGGGTTGTTGAGAACAAGCAGCCTCACAGCCTGACTCCTGACAATCATGGTCACGTGTGTTGTAGCCACCACTTTAAATTCCACCGTAGACAACAGCGTCAACACAGATATACTCCGTACTAGGCTCTCAGGCCACAGCGTGTGACGTTGGCAACTGCGACCTACGAGGCCCCGTCGGCCTGGATTATTGTTGTTACGGGTGGGTGTTTTGACCGGTGTTGCGCCTGCCGTCCCTTTCCAACACGAACACGTTAATCCCATGCGTGCCTGCACCTGCAACCTGCACCTTGCGCCTTGCACCTGCCTAAGAACGCTCCCTGACGTGTCTGAGCGTGCCTGCCCGATCAGCTGCACTGTCCTCTACTCACTGGCTGCGCGACTACATCCATCAGTTTCTTCCAAACTGCGACCCTTGAATCATCGTTGTCCTCAACCAACCCATCATCATCATCCACCACCACCCACCTTGTTCTCTCCATCTTCTTTCACCTTTCGCCTTTGTACAACAGGCTTTAATTTCTTGCCATCCTTTTCTTGGGGTTTTGACTTTGACCACTCAATTCCTCTGGCCGAGCGCCTCTCTCCCCTCCTCCGGTTCAAGGTCAACAGATCCCACAACAACCGGTCATCACCGTTCTTTTCCTCCACGCATCTAACAATCCTTCTTGCCCATAATGGTCGGCTTGGTTTCTGCTGCCGGCCTGGTTGGGTTCTTGTCCGAACCTGATCCAGAGCTCAGAAGCTTTGCCCTCAAGCAATTAGATTCACAGGTCGATCTGTTATGGACGGAAATCGCCAAATCTGTTGGTGACATGTACATATCTCGCCTCCCACTCTAGCCTTGTTGATACTGACCATTCCATTACAGTGAAGCCCTCTATGAAGATGATTCCTTCCCAGACCGCGAGCTCGCAGCCATTGTCGCGGCCAAAGTTTACTACCATCTCGAGGAATACAATGAGAGTATGGCTTTTGCCTTGGGCGCCGGCAAGTACTTCGATTTGGACAACGCTGGCGAATTTGAGGATACCATCATCTCTAAATGCGTTGATACCTACATTGCTTTATCGGCCAGTCGAGATCCCACCCTTGCCGCCACCACCGCAGCCAGTGCCCAGTTAGACAATGCCTTTGGACAAGGAGGCGACGGCGCCGCCAGCATGTCTGCCAGCCTGACTTCCCCCGTCACTCCATTCTCCCAATCCGTCCTCCCCTCGAAATCCCTTCTGTCCCGGCAAAACACCACCGTCTTCGACCCTACCCAGGCCGGAGCAGAGCCTAGTCTCGACGACTCATCCATAATTATTCAGCAGCGTGGCCTCCAGAAGCCTCTGAACCGTGTCATTGAAACCCTTTTTGAAAAATGCTTCCAGGAAAAGAGGTATCGACAGGTCGTCGGTATCGCTCTAGAAGCCCGCAATCTTGACATCTTGCGCCGAGTCATCCGACGAGCTGCTCAAGATGAACGTAAAGAGACCGGAGAAGCTACAAAGAGAGGGGAGGAGCTTATGGACTATGTCCTTGATATTTGCATGAGTGTGGTGCAAGAGCGCGGTTTAAGAAATGAAATCTTGAAACTCATCCTTGAGCTCCTCAACGATATCCCCTCCCCGGATTACTTCGCCATCGCCAAGTGCGTCGTCTATCTTGACCAGCATTCCATGGCCTCCAATATCTTGCAGCAACTCATCCGCAATGGTGATGCCCGCTCTCTTGCAGTGGCTTATCAGATCTCCTTTGACCTCTATGACAACAGCACTCAAGAATTCCTCCGCAAGGTTCGGGAGGAAATCGTCGATCTTCTTCCTCCAACACAAGAGGCCGATCCTTCAGCAGACAGTGGGCCCGATCTGATGGAACAAGACCAAGAGGAAAAGGCCGAGGACCAGTTACAACAGGAGCTTCAAGACTCTGCAGGTGCTCCTCCCCCAGCCTCCAAATCCAAGTTTACAACACCCGAACAACAGGAAGCTGTGAGGTCGATAAGAGACATTCTGGACGGGCTCAAGTCAATACATCTGAATATCGAATTCCTCCACAAGTCCAACAAAGTCGACTTATCTATCCTGAACAAGATAAAGGATAGCCTAGAGGCGAGATTCTCCATTTACCACACCGCCGTGAGTCTGGCGACCGGCTTTATGCATGCCAAAACGGCCAACGACAGCTTCTTCCGTGATAACCTCGAATGGCTCGGCAAGGCCGTGAATTGGTCCAAGTTCACGGCCACTGCCGCCTTGGGTGTGATCCATCAAGGCAACATCAACCAGGCTCAAAGACTGCTCAACCCTTACCTTCCACGTCCTACTGCTGGAGTTGGTGGCTCCACCGGCTCCGTGTACAGTCAAGGCGGCTCATTGTTCGCCTATGGTCTGATATGCGCCAATCACAAAGGAAAGGCAGTTGAATTTATTCGTAACAAGTTCAAAGAAGCTACGGAAGAAGTTGTACAACATGGTGGAGCACTGGGTCTCGGTGTCGCAGGCATGGCCTCGGGAGACGAGGGTGTTTTTGAAGATCTGAGAAGTGTTTTGTGGGCCGATTCCGCCATCAACGGCGAGGCCGTTGGCCTTGCCATGGGTCTCGTTATGCTCGGCTCTGGTAACACAAAGGTTCTCTCTGATATGATCCAACATGCCCATGATACCCAGCACGAAAAAATTGTCCGTGGTCTTGCCATCGGAATGGCCTTGATCATGTACGGTCGTCAAGAAGGTGCTGATGAACTTATTCAAGGCCTGCTCAACGAAACCGACCCTACACTGAGATATGGCGGCATATTGACCATTGCTCTTGCTTACGTCGGCACCGGCAGCAACAAGGCAGTGCGGAAGCTCCTTCACGTCGCCGTCAGTGATGTCAGTGATGATGTCCGCCGCATTGCCGTCCTCTCTCTGGGCTTCATTCTGTTCAGAAAGCACACGAGTGTTCCAAGGATGGTTGAGCTTCTTGCAGAATCATACAACCCTCACGTGAGATATGGTGCGGCGATGGCTCTCGGAATTTCGTGCGCCGGTACTGGTTTGGCAGAAGCCATCGACCTGCTTGAGCCCATGCTGAAGGACCCCACCGACTTTGTTCGTCAAGGTGCTCTCATTGCACTCGCGATGGTTCTTGTTCAACAGAATGACGCACTGAACCCCAAGGTTGGTACCATCCGCAAGCAGATGCTCAAGATTGTGGGAGACCGTCACGAAGATGCCATGTGCAAGTTCGGCTGTGCCCTCGCCATGGGCATTATTGATGCCGGTGGTCGAAACTGCACCATTAGTCTGCAGACCCAAACTGGTAACCTGAACCTGCCGGGGATTGTGGGCCTTGCTGTCTTCACTCAGTACTGGTATTGGTTCCCACTATCCCACTTCTTCTCCTTGTCTCTGACACCAACATCCATCATTGGCGTGGATCAAAAATTGGAAGCTCCTGTGTTTAACTTCCACAGCAATACTCGCCCCAGTCTGTTCGATTACCCTCCCGAACAATCGACTAAAGCCGACGAAGCCCCTGAAAAGGTAAAGACTGCGATTCTGAGTACAACTGCTCAAGCAAAGAGACGGGCTGCCCGCAAGGAGAAGCAACAAAGACGAGACAGCATGGACGTCGATGCCATTACACCTGTCACAACCAAGGTCGACAAGGGTGATAAGATGGATACCGACGATGCCACTGTCAAGGACGAGGAAGAAAAGGACGGCGAAAAGAAAGATGGGGAAAGCGCCGAACCGAAAAAGAAGGTCGAGAAAGAGAAGGTCGGATATGAGATCAAGAACATGTCCAGGGTGCTACCGGCCCAGCTCAAATACCTAACTTTCCCAGACCAGCGCTATCAGCCGGTGAAGAGACCAGTGACGGGTGGTATCATTGTTGTACTCGACACCGAACCCCAACAAGAACGAGAGGTTATACCTCTGACCGTCAGCAAAGTCGAACCCCCATCCGGCGGACAGACCGTTCAGGAACCGCGAGAAGATGGCCTCGGTGGTGCAAATCTGCGACCACAGGGGGTGCCACAAACTCCAGCAGGCCAGACTATCGGAGCGGGACTTGCAGGATCCGGTGCTGCCGCTGCCGCTGGAGTCTTGACAGCGGTCGATGAAGATGAGGAAGGCGCTGAAGAAGCTCCAGTACCACCGGAATTTGAGTACGAGACTGATGGAGAGGGTGAAGAGGCCTGAGAAAACCAAGCATAGACAAACAACCCAGTTTGGGTCTGCATAAGGTGTGGTAGACGCCGGGAAACACGCAAAGGATTTGTCAGTTGGGAATTTCTCTTTGATGCCCAACCATGGCGGTGTGAAGCGACCCCGACGGTCTATGATGGACACAACCACACAGAGTATAAAGTAGTGGGCGTGGAGGTGATTTGAGTACCGAGGCCTTGATTGGCATGAGAACTGCATCATCTTGACTGGGCGGATTCGAAGCGTTGAGACGAGTCAGCAATCGGCAGGAGAGGATGGATTCTCCCAAGCTGTTGCTCTAACTGACCGCTAAGATGGTTGTACTACTTGACATTTTCCCGAGTTTGTATTTTATCATCATCAGCATACTAGTTATGGACTCCCTGGTCTTTACTGTTGTCGCGAGTATCAAGTAGAACTAGGGATAGATCTTGGGCGGTGAATCAAGTTGACCTTTATAACTGTGTTCTGTTGCTGGGTTACCCTGTGATTCGATTTATGAAGGGTTCAGTTATGAGGGAAGCAATGGGAAACAACAGATTTCTTATTCATAGGGCCCCTTATGTAAGATAAAGAAGAATGGCTTAATGGGTATGATACACGTAGATAATCTACATTGGGAGAGTGACTTGTGGTAGTAGACAACGGGTGCCCGGTGATTACTGTCTCTCCACGTCGCGTGGTTGTGTCATTTGTACATATCAACCAAAGTCGTTAATGGGTGACTCAGACATTTGTTCTGGACGGTTGCGAGGGTGGGAGGCTAATTCTAGGAGTCATTCTGGATGGAATTCTGACGGATGTCGAAAATTTCGTGGCATCGAATGGTTGGCAAGTGCGGTGGTGTTGATATGCTGAATTCTACTCCGTTCAATTTCCGTTGATCTTGGTTGAGGGAAGTGCTGGAACTGAGATGGAAAGGGCATCCACACAACGACAGGTTTACCCGAGTGTCCAGGTTGATCCGTTGCGATCATATTTGTTCAGGTGTGACCAACACAGGATCGAGCGAGGCATCGATCAGTATACTCGGCAGAGAAGCTGTCCACCAATCTTCCTTTCGACGCACTCTCGACTCTCAAGAATTCCCCGGTCGGTGTTGACATAGAGACATTCACCGGGCTTCGTCAAACCCTGGACATATCCACTGTTCCGGCCCAAGACCAGCTGCTTGATACCCTCGACGTCCATTGTGATGCGCCGCGTCGGCTTGCTAATCATGTGTACATCTTCCAAGACTCTCTGGCTGTTGTAATATTTCAGTCCGACCCATAATCTCCTCGACGAGATGTTGTACCTGGTCACTGGTTCGATTGGGTGCGACGGGTCGGTCGAGCTCGGGTGTGACAAGAGAGTATGGGGAGGAGGAGGAGTCGGCCCACCGCGGACGACAGTTGAGATGAAGCCGGAGTTTTGCAGCGCAAGCATCAACTTCAGGTGGAACTTTGTGTCTGGGATCGAGGTGAGGCCTAGTCGGGCTTTGCTGGCGTTTTTCAGATGGGATGCCACATTGGACAGATGGACGAGCGACATGATTGTGTGATATGGCGGGAGCCCGCGGGCCACAAGAATCCGTCAAGATGTTTTGCTAATGGCTGGAAATTCGAGTCGTAACAATTTTTGGAGCTGAGACGGTGAACGACAGGCCCTGCAAGGTGAGAGCTTTGTCGCAACGATGGCTTTCTCAGACGAGCTCAATCGGTCGAGAACAAAGCTTCGTGACGTTCTAAAGGCTGCATGTCGACGTTTCGTATAATTTAATGTGTTTAGTGACCTGCGTAGAGAAGGCCTTTGCCTGAAATCACTTGATGGGAAGAAGTTGTTTCTGCCAAGATCCGGATAATGGTTGATCCGGGTGGAGGCTCCGTCAAGCTGACGAGGCTGAAGATTCGGGGGTTTATGACAGGTAGGATGTGTCTACAGGGAAACGAATTGACAGACGTGCACACAATAATTAATTGCAACATGGCAATGATTCCGTCATGATTCTATTGAAGGTTTGTTTGAGGAGTTGGATTCTCAAGATTCGACGGTGGTGAACCGTGTCGAGCGGAAGTGTGAAACCGGGTGATAATGCTCTCTCGATATTTGTATTTTGGTTGCCTACACGAGGAGTATGGACCTGGTAACCCTTGTAACTAGAAAGACGTATTGAAAAGGGTATATCAAGGTATTCTCTCAAGTCCACCTCGCTGCTTCTGCCAAGACTCTTGCATCCACGGAGCCTCGCATCACATGGCATGTCCGTGAGTAGGTAGGTTGCAGTGAGGTTTTAAAGACATTACCAATGATTGAGCTTCACTGTATGTAACTTGATGACTCGAGTCTTTCACCTAATCCAATCAGCAAGTGAGTCCCACCCTCCAAGGGAAGCACGAAGTGTGCATTCGCAATCCTGGCAAAGTTCATTCGTGACCGGTGTGAATATCGGTGTGCTGCAAACGACTGAGGACTGTTGGGACGGTTGATTGGATGCCACGCTACGAACGGCACGTGCGGTGTCGGAAAAACGAACATGTGTCGCGGTCGTATTCGACATGCAACGATTGCCAAAAGGTGTCTACACCAATGGAAACAGCACCGTGGATGACTAAATCGTAGCAAGCCGAACAGGGCTGAACAGCGCACAAGTCAGACAGAAGGAAGAACAGTAGAGAGCCCAGTAGGAATGGGTTGCAAGAACTGTTGGTGCATCCACTGGGTCAGATCGTAAAATCTGCACGTCATTGCACGACTCCTTAGCTGGACACTGGCGCTTCGGCTCATGCGAGTGTGTTCTCTCGTACCCCGGAAGCGATCCGCGATTGGCTGCGCCGGTGGCGCCGCTCTTCCGGAGCTAAGGCAACGAACTGGTGGAACAAGAGTGCACCCCGAGAGATTTGAACGATCAAGTTGGTTCTGGGTTGTGAGCTCTGTGGGGCATAGTCACGGCCATGATCGACTGGATCTTGTTGACCACGAGATACAAATCAAGTTCTTGAGCTAACACGGGAATGGATTGAATGACCAGTTGAAGCCAAGGCAGCAAGGTCGTGTCGATGGATGGTGGCTCGAGCGATAGGATTGGACGACATGATCGGCCGCTGTGCTCACGCTGGTTTTGGATTCACATGACTTTTTGTTGCCTGGAGCGATTGGGGCTCAGGCTGACGAGGCGCTCCCGTGCAGAATATGGTCAGTGATTTGGAAATGATCATTCTAGACCCCGTTGAGGGTTGTCCATCCAGTCAGGCATCGAGCTTTAGAAAGCGCCCATACGGAGGAAACCAAACTTGGTCATGATTCCAAGTTGCGGTGCCGCGCGCTCAAGAAGTTCAGAGTCGAGGAATTGTACAGGTCCAGTCAAATTGGCTGGTTTGCACCGGTGATGCGGCGAATCATTGTGGTCTGGACGAAGAAGAGCGCTGGGAAGCGGGTGATGGAAGACAACAAAGACTTTGTCTCTTCGACCAGGTGGCCAGCGGTTTGAAAGTCAGATAGACAAAGATGATAAATGCTGTATAGAGTCGTGAGACGGTGAGATGGACTCCTTCTTCTCCTTCCTCTCCAGACCTCTTCCAGCCTTGTTCCACCCTCGCTTACCACATTCAGCATCCGGCAGTGCATTCAGCTAGGTGCCTTCGGCTCTGACACGGACAAATCTATTCTTGGATCCATCACGTCAGAGGCAACACCAGTGCCATTCATTGATCCCAAGCGGATTGTTCAGTGGTTTGACCATTTTGACCATTTTGACCATTTTGACCATTGACAGTGACTGGACACTCCAAGCAGGCAATCCTATTCGCCAAAGATTGATCCAGGCGTCCCCTCGCAGACCGAAGGGGGCGACGGGAAAGACAAACAGCTACCAAGGTGGTGGCAGCTAGTCGTTTGGGCAGATGCGGGCAAGGTGCATTGGACTGATAACAAGCAAAGTCAGCCTGTGACCTGCACTCGTCTGAGGGAATCACAGTTGTTGGTCGAATCAGGCTACAGGGACAAGAATAGCTGAACAACCCAAGCGGTCGAAAGGCGACAGACGACAGCCAATCAGACTCTTGCCAAGAGTTATCTGAGTGGATCTTCAGGACCCATTGCCCCACACCTTGCCGCGGGCGGCAAGAGCACAAGCAACAGGGAAACTCGGAAGGAGCGACGCAGGAGCACAGGAGTTATTAGTAGTGGGCAGTGGCAGTGGCTACTGAGTTCTGAGTACGGAGTAGTTGGAAGGAGCATCACGGGGGCCAACAAACTGACTGGCAACTGCCCTGCTACCTTCTACCAACCGCCAACCGCCAACCCTCCAAAAAAAAAAACCCTCCGCAGCCATCGACAGCCATCGACATCCACCGCATCCACAATCATCCCCGCCGTTTTAACGCTTAACGCCCATCAACATCCAACCACATCTTCCCTCCTCCATCTCATCGTCCTCTTCACCCTCGTCCTCTACTTCGCTCTACCTACTCCCTTGCGCTGGTCCGTCGCCTCTTGCTCCCTCATTGTCCATTCATTCTTGTCCTTCAACCCACCTTGGACTTGGGCGCCTCACTCGTCCATTCACAATCCTCGACTGGGAACCACTGGCTGGTCTATTCTGTCATCCGTTGTCCATCAAAGTTCAGCAGCCCACCTTGTATCGATCAATCTTCTCCATTCTTACGCGCTCCGAGCTCCCACTTGAACTCTGCACGGCGGCCTCTTTCGATCCGGCCGCAATTGGCACCTTTGGCACCTTTGGTACCTTCAGCACTGATTGATTGAGCTGGCCTCATCCTGGTCCAGATTGCCGTGTTACTTTTTCCGCCCGCCGAGCTACGCTTGCTGTTCGCGCCTCTGCATCTCTGGCTCTTCCCAGAAATAGATCTGAGCTTCGATTCCTGCCCGCCCTGCAGTCTTCTGTTTTTCTCTCCACGCCACAAGTCCTCTTCAACACGCTGTGGTCCGTCAGATCCCTCTATCCGTGACCTTCCATCCACCTTGGTTGTCAGGTCGTCAACTCCTCAAGTACCCAGGATCCACCATTATTGACCATCTCGTCGTCGATGTCAATCATGCCTGCGGTAACCAGACCAATTCTCCCACCCCTCCAGACCCCTAATTCGGCCTCTTTCCCGTCTGAGGTGGTCAACACCCCCATCTCCTGCGTCTCTTCGGTTATGAGACGGGAGATATGTACGCCCATCACTCCTCCGTCGGCGTACACCGACTTCCTCAACGCATTGACTCCCGTCCTGGCAACCCCGCCGGCCACCAGTGGATTGCAAAGAACCGCATCCAACGACTCTACAAGCACTAGGAATTCCTTTGTGTCAACCACATCATCATCGAGTCAACTCTCTGGACGAAGCGATGGTTCAAAGCCTGAGCTGGGTTCAGTCCCACCTACACCCTACAACCGAAGGACACCGACTGCCTTGAGAAGGCTTCGGATACCTCACTCACCCGCATTCTCGCCCTCGACCTGTGGGCCTTCTCCACGGACTGCCTTGAGTACCATGAGCACAGGAAGCATGATGTATTCACCATTTTCTCCAGCCGACTGGAACGTCGACAGCGCCACCCGCAGATATTTTGAAGCCCCCAAAAGTGCATGCATTAAACCTGTCAGTGTCCGCTCTGTCGTTACAAGGACCGTGACATACAAAAGATCTCCCCCATTGGACCCAGCCCCAAAAGGCAAGAAGCGCAAGTTGTCACCCAACCCCGAAATGCCACCTCCCGCCCCAGTCAAAGACAACAATGGTCTTCAGATCAAGGTGGAAAATCTTCCATCGACATTGGTTGAGTCGACGGCTGACGTCAAGGTCGATTCGACCACCCTATCTGCCTCTACGTCTACACCATCGCCAATAAGCCCACCCGTGGTGGGCTTGACGACCACTCCCCCAGTGCTCACCATTTAGTCAGCTGGCTCGACGACCGAGGAGCAGGGTTAATGAACGACAGAATCGGCGTGGGTCCGGTTGTTACGACATTGTTGCGATTGATTTTGTAAATGATACCATACTGCGTTATCATGGCACGGCGCTTGGCGTACTGGTACGACCAGCAGACATGAATGAAAAGGGCAAGGGATGCGTGTAGTGCAACTCATGACTAATGCACAAAAAGAAGTTGACTAGCAAGGACCAGTCCGCCAGAAGGGTTTCTGCGAGGACTGGATGTTTGATTTCCCCAGCGGGGTCACAGTTTGGCGCGGCTCTACTGAGAGACGAGAGATGCATGGGATCGTCAAGGAGGTTTGGGCAAGATTCTGAAATCTGATGGCGGAGACATCTCCGGGACAAGTGGCCACCAAGGTGTGTGTGTGAGCCTAGGATACATAGCACCGTGTCATACGAGTGGGAGTAGCTACTGAGCAGATGCATGTAGCCACAAGTCAGATGAAAGTATCAGCACAGAGAATGGCACAGGAGTGCCAGACACATTTTGACCACACGAAGCATTTCTTAGGTGTTGGGTGTCGGCGTCTGTGGAGGCGTATATCCGCCTATGACTAGTTCACGACCTTACTGACAGAGGCCATCAAACCAGACACTGGGCGAGGTAGACCACAACAGGACATCAGAGGTGGGATGGGAGAGCAGAATCAAGAGGAATGATTAAAGCGGCCAGACTCTTGACATCACCCCCCTTTTGAGACTTTGAGAAGTTCCAGTATCCGGCGTCCTAAGGAGGGATGGCGCAGGCCGCTAAGGCAGCTGCCTCGTGGACTGCCAACGCATCAAGGCCAGGATCGAAGATTTCGACATGGATGTGACATGGGAAATACGTCGCCCGAGTGCCCGACTTAAGCCCTCAAGAGCCGGGCGTGAGACCATTCCTGGTTGCCGTAGCACGCAGCCCTCCGGCATATGGGTTAGCATCAACCCCCCTCGCAAGCAAGTCTAACCTCCTTCTCGTCGTTACAGTACTGCTCGACTCCACTGAGGATGAGATCCACTGGAGGTACCGCATTCCTGGAACCGCGCTACCGTACAAACGAAGTCAAGAGGTGCGTTAGTCAAAGGTACAGAGGAGTCAGTAGGAGTTTTAATGATTGGTTCAACAGTGACACCATGACAGAAGGGTAGTAGCCTGGCAGGTTTGGCAGATGGCGAGCAGGGATGGACGATGGAACTCGTCGGCGCTTCCTCGAACACGTCCAGCCAGTTGTTTGAGATGAGAAACCGGGTCTACCGGGGGGGTTACACAACTCCACCCACCACAGGTTTACGGTTTACCGTTTGACACAGGCGCCCATCTTGTTAGAGAATCTTGAGACCGGTTAGAGATTGATGACTTGATTGATTGGTTGGGATAGACCAGGGTGAACTAAGCCAGGAAGTCGACATGTACGGAGCTACTTGATGCTGGCGTCTGTAGCCAATCATCGACTACGGAACTTCTGACGCAGAGAGGGGGCTGGGCGCTTACAGGAAGCAGAATCATGGATGATGAATGATGGATTTCTTGACAAGAGGAGGGGCCGAATGGATAGTCTCTCAGACGATTGATTATTGTCAGCTAGATTGATTCCTGATCAAACTAACGAATGTGTGTTTGTACCTGTTCAAGTTCTCTGTGGTACAGGGTACGAAGAGGGGGGGTTTGGTTTACATGAAATTACTAACTCTGTCACCACCACCACCACCACCACCACCACCATCTGCAGGTTTACAAGGTGGTGACATATTCTTTTGATCAGACATCTGGCCCCCTGTTCTCACTTTTGCCGGCTTATCCAGGATACATGTCTTGCAGAAGATGCAGGGCCAGACCTGAGGTACCTATTCCGTATGGGTTATTGATGCGTAGGCACGACGCCGGCGTGTGTGATTCATGTACCATCTCCTTACTAAACATGTACCAACGACAAAGGCCGGCAATTTTCATGGTGTCCCGCCCGCTGCAGGTGACGACCATGCCTAAAGCTAGCATGGAAGTAGGGATTCACTCGAGTTAAACTGATCAACCAGATCAATCTGAACATATGCCCGGTCCAATTTTAGTTAGGATGCTCCCCCTATATCCCATACTAGATCTTGGAACCGCGTCCTCTCCTCAACCTGGCTCCTCGATCGCATCGCGGCAATGCGGCCAGAGTGACGGCCAGGCAGTCTGCAAGGTCTTGTTGATCATCAGAAACAATAACAGCTTTTGGAAACACATGTGAGATGCCAGTCTGCCGGAATTCAAGGTCTCGAAAATATACGAATATCAACATGGAGCTCCATGGCGGATTATAAAGTCGTATAGTGACATTTATACGGTGGGCTAAAGGATCTATCGAGTGCGATTTGGTTTAGCGATTTGCACATACAATATATTTAGTACACTCATATACTCAGTACATTCATTAGGTAGTATGTGGATGCGTCTGGTAGGCCTCATTCTATCATGTCAGCACTGATTCATGAATGTTGAAAGTGTTTGAATTCTCGAATCATGAAGCAAAGGGCATCTGTCGTCAAGACATGTCATATGTACGTGCATAAAATGGGCATGTCACGGTTAAAAAGATCAGGCACAGGCCCAACGAGCACACAGCTCAAGGTCCTCAAAGACTATGCTAGTATACACCTTGACCTTTCTGATACACTCATCTCTCCGTGAGATAATGTAAATGGACAGCTAAGAGCCCGAGTGGCCTCAAGATTGGCGAAAACGATCCAATCGAACCCCGCCCAAGCATTGAAGCTGGCCAAGACACCAACATCGTGGTCACGCAAGCATGTCATGTCTGAGATATGATAACAAGCTTCGAACGGTAGGTCGATTTCAGTTGATATACATCAACGACGTCATTTGTTCTTTTTCCCTTCACTCCCGCTACCTTGCCTCTTGACACTCGATGGAGTCGAAGCGCTCTCGGCCTTTTCCTTGGCCTGGAATTCCCTCATTGCCTTCTCATCGGAGCGGTCGGCATACCACTGTCCGACCTGCAGGACCAAGACACCGACCAGGACCAAGGCGAGGATGGTGTTGCTGGCCGCCAGCACCTTGAGGTTGTCCTCTCGACCAAGCACACTATCACCGGAGTCGACGTCATAGCCGGACGAATCGACGTTGTCCAGCTGATCCTGGCTCAACTGGTTTAGGCCGAGACCATAATGTCCGTCGCTGACGATGCGCAGACCCTTGATGATGTTGGCAATGTAGACAATGACGGCGACCATGTAGAGCACCAGACTCCCTCCGTCAAAGAGCATGTTGCTCTCGCTAGGCTTGTAGAGTTTGGAGACGAGACCAATCAGTCCCATGGCCAACATGATGTGCAGGATCCGTGTAATGAGGTTTGGCGCATTGTGCAACAGTTTCAAGTGTGCCTCGATCGCATCAAAGTGTGAGGGTGGGGTAGGAGCGGTGCTCCATAGTAGTGGGTAATCGTAGGGGAACAGCGAGAAGATGATTCCGAGGAAGAAGGCGACAGCTAGAAGGAGGAGAAGGTTAGCGGTCTGCAGCCTGGATAACAGGACAGGTGAGATACCAGCGTCGCTGGGTGAGGGGCAGGGTCGAGTGGGAGAGAATTACTTACGGGTGATGATGAGGAAAGTTGCAAAGCTGGTGGAGGGCATGATGAGAGGGAGAGTACCCTGGCAAGTACACTGCAAGGATGGGACTTGGATTGTTATAAAGGGAGAGTGCGATGTCTCGTGGTAGAGGTTGTTGGTCGCAAATATTGGGGGAGGTGGGTAGGTCTGGAGGAGAGCTTCGAACGACGAGGGAAATCCAAAACCGAGGGTTCGAGAGGAAGATTAGACGCCAGTGCACACTTCAGACCAAATGAGAATTGTAAGAGGCCACAGATACCAGTGAATGGACGGTGTGAATGAAAAAGAAGAAGTCGTGTGTTGCGGCTTTTGAGCTGAGATGAGGATGGATCGGATAAGATGATGATGTTGCATTAAAAGATTGTATGAGGACCGACCTACGCAGACATAGGGAGTATGTGTAGACAAGCGGACAAGATGTTCCTCTAACATGATAACCGATAAGCTTCTCCGTAGCGGCGGCCCAGGGGCGACGGAGACCGTGCGAGGGCAAATCCCTTGGGATCCACAGGGGGTCTAAGAGCCTGGAGGCGTTGAATGATCACCAAATGTATCTAAACTACAGGGTACTTCTTAACTATTAATCTAGGCAGAGGCCAAAGAGCTTCAGAGACGGCCGAGGGGCCCCTCGGGCCTTGAGTGGCACCAGACGATAGGATACAATTTCTACATCAGGCTGTTGAAGCCAGCGCTAGTAGGCATACTCATTGGCACCTCCGTACGGAGTACATTACGAGGATCTCTATGTACTCCGTAGAGATAATCACAATGCCCAAGTGGGGTAATTATACTGCAGGCTTATAGGTATCTGAGGCGTTTTGTCAGTGTTGAATGCCTCAAAGTGACCATTCAACACCTCATGAATGTTCCTCTTCACCGAGATGTAGATGATGCAATACCACGCTCAAAATGGTCAAATGGTCGCATGGATCTCATCCACCCGACCATATCATCTGATCTGGAGTTCCCCGGAATCTCAAGTCATCAGATCCGTCACATCATCAGACAATCTTCTAGAAGTGAGAAAGAAAATACGACGGTGACGAGGAGAAAGTCGGAGGGATGGCCAAGACCGGGGAAATGAATCGTGTTGATTGGCTCAGAAGGCGGCCGAAGAGGCAAGAACGACAAAACGCATCGTAGGCTGCAAAGTTCCTGGCGAAAAGTGCAAGAGCGAAAGAGAAGTCAAGTCGTGCCTGCCATTTGTTTGATTTCCTGCCTTCTGCTCACAACGACAACCACATTTACTTCACTTCGCTTCACTTCACACCACACCATACGACATCACTTCACATCACTTCACATCACATCACATCACACCCCTCTTGTCATATAATCCACTACCCCCAAACCTCCTCTACCAACCTTTCTCCCTTCTCCACAATGCCATCCATGGCCAATTCAAAACCGGTGGCCGAGCTGCCACGATTCCTTCTACCACGACTCACCTGGACCAGCACCGCCCTTACTCAATATTCCTGGCAGACACCACCTGCCCCGACCTCATTACGCTCAGGAAATCTCCCATCATTCAAGCCAGTCTCAAAATCCAGATCAATACACACTGTTGCTTCATCAAATCTCTCTTCAACCAAACCCTCACTCCGCTCCACCCGCTCGCCCAAGAGACCCAAAATCTACACACCAGCCCTTCCCAATGACGCACCTCCCGTGCGACATAATGGCGTCTATGTCGCCACATTTAAGCCTGCTCGAGCCGCCTTTTCCACCACGGCCATACAGAGAAAAGATCACCATTTCGATACATTGAAATTTGTGCAGAGGCTCAAAGGCGAGGGTTTCAGCGAAGCACAAGCTGTCGCAATGATGCGTGTCTTGAACGATGTGATAGAAGAATCAATCCAGAACCTGACACGTACCATGGTGCTCAAGGAAGACGCAGAGAGAAGCACCTACACTCAAAAGGTCGATTTTGCCAAATTGAGGAGCGAACTAGCCAACGCCGACAGCACCGAGTCGCAATTGACCCGCACCAGTCATGATAGATTATCGAGCGACCTAGCAAAGTTGAATTCGAGGTTACGCGACGAAATTGGAAGGACCCAAGCTAGTGTCCGGCTCGATCTGAATCTGGAGAAGGGCCGCATCCGTGAAGAGGCCAACACACAGGAAATGCGAATCAAGGAGACGGAAGCTCGCATCGAACAAGAAGTCGCCAGTCTGAGGGAAAGAGTCGAGGCAGTCAAGTTCTCGACTCTGCAGTGGCTAATGTGAGTTGATCCCCCATTCAATCTTGGACTTTGTTGCTAATCGTGCAAATAGGGGCGTTTGTACAGGTACAGCTGCACTCATTTTGGGTGCATGGCGTTTATTGATGTGAACGCCCATGTATCTGTCCGGCTGGTGGAAAACAGTTTCGCCCGTATGGTCTGGCGGGGTTCCATATGAGCTCTGTGCCACGATTGCCATGAAAGGATGAATATATATATCGAGACCAGACCTGCTGGACATAATAAAACTGCCATTCATACCATGCTGCTCTCTACTATAGACAAAACTCGTGTGCCGAGTGCTCCATAACTCATTCTAGACACACCCCGCAAATGCATGTTATTGACAACTCCAATTCTTCACATCTTCCTATGACATGGACGTTGCTGTTGTAGAGTTCACAATAACCTCGGCCATCTGACTCGGTTGTATGGCGCCACAAGTTTCTAGAGTGCAAAGGATGTGGTTTGTTTGGTCAAATATCAATTCTTCCCCCACCGTGTATCATTTTTGACTCTCGGTTGACTTGATCTCCAAATCCATCTCGTTTCAATACTTGTTAGTCCACTTTTGAATTGCTTTTCCTGGTTTCAACATGACCTCATGGCTCACACGACGACCTTGAGATTGCCACCACTGAACTGCAAATAATCTGCTAGGAATTGACAGACTCTAATACTACAGTTCGTGCCGTGTTCATGAGTTGCAGTTGACTTGGCTCCTCTGAACGAACTCAACGCCCGACATATTCGTAGTCGGTGTCTTCAGCCTTGCATACACGACACCCATAGGTCAACCCACCAATACAAAGCCAACAGCTCTCGCTACCATGTCTGCCGACACCACCACCACCGCCACCAATAAAGTGAAATCATGGATCTATACAAAATCTGGCTATCCAGAAACCCTGGAATTCTCAACCACCGAGGTTCCAAACACCCCGGCGCCAACCTCGGTGCTCATCCAAGTCCATGCCACTGCCCTCAACCCTGTTGACATTCAACTCATGAACCTGCCCACCAACTCTCTGCCCAGTCTTAACGGCGTTAAAATCCCTGCGCGAGACTTTGCCGGCACAGTGTTGGCCGCGGGACCTGATGTCAAGGATCTAAGCACGGGCGATCAAGTCTACGGTATTAGCCTGGCCATGAATGGGACGGGATTCCTGACCGAGATCGCTCACATCGACACTAAAGGTGCATCGATCATAAAGAAGCCTGCTCATCTATCATGGGTCCAAGCCGCCAGCCTGCCACTCGTCTATCTCACTGCCCGCACATCAATCGAGAAGTGCGTCCCATTCCTGAAAGCAAGCAACCCGGCCGACAACAAGCTCGTGGTTCTCGGCGGCTCATCCGCCACAGGAATCTACACCCTGCAAATCGCAAAATCCCGAGGGTGGACCGTATTGGCTAGCTGCAGCGGCAAAAATGTCGACTTTGTCAAATCTCAAGGAGCCAGCGAGGTGGTCGACTATACCACTTCAGAAACGGCTGTTGTCGATGCCATTAAGAAGTTTGCCCCGGGAGCCATCATCGACTGTGTGGGCGGCACAGATGCAATTGGCCTCGCGCCTCAGTTTGTGACCATCGTCGGCGACAAAACTTCGCGGGCAACCATGGGTGGCAGTGCATTGTACGCCACACGACCGAGGATGGTCTTGCGCTGGCTGCTGGGCTACCTTGGGTTGGCCAAGTCCTACGAATGTATCATTCTTGACCCCAAGATTGAGTGGCTTGAAGAAACCCTCGAGTTGGACCCTGAGAAGGACGTCATTATCGATAGCGTCTTCCAGTTCGAACAGGCTAAAGAGGCGTTTGAGCGACTGGATACTGGTCGAGCTAGAGGGAAGGTCGTGGTGCAGATCAAAGAATCGTGAAATGAGAACCCAAACTCTTCGTGTCGGCTTTCATGAGAAGCTACTCGATTCTCGACCCATATTTGATGAATTTCGTGGGAGATCTGCATTTTAGAGCAACCACAGAGCGCGTATTGACATTTTGATGCCGCATTCCTTCCAAGTTCCTGATGCAAATAGATTTCCTCTTCAGCAGTTATATACAGAGTGTACGGAGTAATTGATGTCTGGACACGTGACTTGACATGAAATGTGTGTCATTTCAAAGGCCTCATCTCCACCCAACTGCTTCCATGTCCATCCTCTCTCATCTCAGATCTCCAGGATCCTACAGCTGTCTTAGCCTCGTCCACGATAAATTACTCATTGTATCGACCATGATTTCAGGCAACAGTAGTATGAAAACAACGCGACTTTTTTATCCAGGTTCCGCAATGTGGAAGCTACCTGTACTAACAACATGGATTGTCCTCCAGTCGGTACCTTTTGATGCAATTCACCTCCGAGGCTGGCTCCATCGC
Source organism: Exophiala mesophila (assembly GCF_000836275.1). Lineage (NCBI taxonomy): Eukaryota > Fungi > Ascomycota > Eurotiomycetes > Chaetothyriales > Herpotrichiellaceae > Exophiala > Exophiala mesophila. Next base: position 386,956 of record NW_015622505.1, on the reverse strand, counting down.
GACGCCAAAGATCCATCAAAAGGGGTAATGCCGTATTGGTATAACCTCCGGAGTTTCCTCGATGGATTTCTCTCATCATGGACTGAGGCGCGGGGACCATACTCTAGGTTGGACCCGTTTTCATATTCGCCTCACGTATGCACTATTCCAAAAGAGGAAATTCTGAAGAATACGAAGACTCCATAGTAAGAGTGGATTCTGCTATACAGAGGTATAGGCAACAAGGTAACAAGATAACAACCTCCTTTCTTCTGGCCTCCCATATCTATGCATCTTCTTCTTTTAAAGCCTTATCCTCCCTCGTGTTTGAATGATCTCCTCTACTTCCACCTTCCATCTTCCACCTTCCGTCCCTCCACCCTCATTGGATCTCGATCTTCGAGCAGAATGCAAGCTTTCGACGATCCAGACAAACCTTCAGAACAAAGTCCTCCCTGCCTCTTTGGTGATGATGTCCCATTGAAGCCACTTTCTCATACGTCTAGGAATGAGAGGGTCGATTCCGTTCAGGATGTCACTCGCGAATATACAAAGAAGTCAGCCAATGATGGAGGCCTCAATGTCGACGACCCTCAGTCTCCTTTGAATCCAAACAGTGACAAGTTCGATGCACGCCTCTGGGCCACCAATTTTGCTGCCACTGCCTTCGACGGTGGCCAGAACCTTCGCAAGGTTGGACTTTGCTTTCAAAATCTCAACGTCTTCGGCTATGGCACTCCAACCGACTTCCAAAAGGATGTAGCAAATGTATGGCTTGCCTTGCCATCCATCGCCCGAAAGCTCTTGCACATCAACGCCCGCCAGACGCGCATTGACATACTCCATGACTTTGATGGCCTTCTCCGCCCAGGAGAGATGTGTGTCGTCTTGGGCCCTCCAGGATCGGGCTGTTCAACTTTTCTCAAGACAATCTCGGGAGATACCAACGGTATTTATGTTGGCGATAATTCATCCTTCAACTACCAAGGTCTTTCAGCCAAAGAAATCCACAGCTCCCATAGGGGTGACGCCATCTATACTGCCGAAATTGACGTTCATTTTCCACTCTTGACTGTAGGCGAGACACTGACCTTTGCGTCGTATGCCCGTTGCCAAAGAAATCTGCCCCACGGTTTCACCAAGGAGAAGTATGCAAATTGAGCTCGAGGCTGTCTCCTGCATTCGCTCAATGCTGATTATATTTCTATCAGATTCTGCAATCATCTCCGAGACGTCGTCATGGCAATGTATGGTATCAGTCATACTCTTTCTACACACGTCGGCGATGAATACACACCAGGTGTTTCAGGCGGAGAACGCAAACGCGTGTCAATTGCAGAGGCGACTCTAGCAGGTGCACCATTTCAATGTTGGGATAAGTGAGTTTGCAGTGTTTTTTTATTTTACTCTAGCCAGATGCTCACCTCATCCCATAGCTCAACCCGTGGTCTTGACTCCTCGAATGCCATCGAGTTTTGCAAAGCATTGAAGCTGCAGTCTGAGTTACTCGGCCGGACTAGCTTTGTTTCCATGTATCAGGCACCTCAATCAGCTTATGATTTGTTCGACAAAGTCTTACTCATCTATGAAGGAAGACAGATCTACTTTGGCCCAGTATCTAATGCCAAAGAATATTTCATCAACCTCGGATTTGAATGTCCTGCCCGTCAGACCACCCCGGATTTTTTGACATCTATTACATTTCCAGCTGAGCGCGTTACCCGCTCAGGCTGTCATCCTCCACATACCCCTGACGAGTTTGCAGCTGCGTGGAAACGAAGCCCCGACTACGAAAGGTTGAAAGTCGATATTGAGAACTATAATGCTCAGCATCCGGTTGATGGCCAAGACGCGGACAATTTCAGGAAACTTAAGCAACTGCATCAAGCAAAATCTCAAAGACTGAACTCGCCATACACTCTGACTTACTGGCAACAAGTTCAACTTTGCATCTGGCGTGGGTTCAGACGTCTCAAAGCAGATCCACGCGTGATGGTAGGAATGCTCATCGCAAATACCGTCATGGCTCTCATCATGTCATCCTTGTACTTCAACATGGGGATGGATACGAACAGCTTCTTCGGTCGTGCCGTGGTTCTTTTCATTGCGATCCTCTTCAACGCATTCGCTTCATTGCTCGAAATCCTGACACTTTATGCCCAACGACCTATCGTGGAGAAACATGATCGATATGCCTTCTATCACCCCTCCGCCGAATCATGCTCATCGGTCATTGTCGACTTGCCCAACAAATTGCTTAATGCCATCTTTTTCAACCTGACCTTTTACTTCATGACCAATCTCAATCGCGCACCAGGACCCTTCTTTTTCTACTTCATGGTGAGCTTTCTTGTTGTTCTGGCCATGTCAGGCCTTTTCAGATCCATGTACGCGATCCCTGTCTACGACCGTGAACATACACTCCACTGACTTTCTCCAGCGCTTCACTTTCCCGTACCGAACAGCAGGCGATGGTACCCGCCGCAATCTTACAACTTGCACTCCTTATCTTTACAGGATTTGTTGTTCCTATCGACTATATGCTTGGGTGGTGCAGGTGGATTATCTATGTCAACCCTGTTGCGTATGCATACGAGTCGCTTATGATCAACGAATTCCACAACCGCAACTATACATGCTCTTCATACATCCCCAACTACGACAACGCCGGAGCGACATACGTTGCTTGTGACGCAGTTGGATCTGTACCTGGACAGACATTTGTTCTTGGTGACGACTTCGTCAATTCAGCCTACAGCTACTATGTCAGCCACAAATGGCGTAACGTCGGCATCATCATAGCGATGGTCATTTTCAATCACATGGTCTACTTGATTGCCAGTGAGTACATCAAAGCAAAGAGGTCCAGAGGGGAGCTTCTAGTTTTTCGACGAGGTTTCGTCCCACAATCCCATGTCAGGGCAGGAACGGACATCGAATCACCACCCCGTGGCCCAGTCCCAGTCGGCAAATCAGATGGCCGCATGACCAGTATCAAAGAGACTTTCCAAGGCTCCGCCGGGATCTTCCACTGGAACAACGTGTGCTATGATATCAAGATCAAGCGTGGGATGAAACGAATCCTTGATCACGTTGACGGTTGGGTCAAACCTGGCACTTTGACGGCTTTGATGGGTGTCTCTGGCGCTGGCAAAACAACTCTTCTCGACTGCCTGGCCGATCGCCGCAAAGGCGTTGGCATCATCACGGGAGAGATGCTAATCGATGGGAAGAAGCGTGACGAGAGTTTCCAACGCTTGACTGGGTATGCTCAGCAGCAAGACTTACACCTAGAGACTACCACTGTTCGAGAGGTAATAATCAGCCCACCGTATACTTTTCTCCTTCAAGGCACAAGTAAGACCCAGTTGTCATGTTACTAACGGCTCATCAGGCTCTGGAGTTCTCTGCTCTCCTTCGACAATCAGCCGACATTCCAAATGCGCAAAAGTTAGCCTATGTTGATGAAATCATCCAGTTATTAGATATTCAGGATTACGCTGATGCGATTGTTGGGGTTCCAGGTGAAGGCCTCAACATCGAGCAGCGTAAGAGATTGACAGTTGGGGTTGAATTGGTTGCAAAGCCTCCACTCCTCCTTTTCGTTGATGAGCCTACTTCAGGCCTTGACTCGCAGACCAGCTGGGCTGTCCTAGACCTGCTAGACAAGCTATCAAAAGCAGGACAGTCAATTCTTTGCACGATTCATCAACCATCTGCCATGTTATTTGAACGCTTCGATCGCCTATTGCTACTGGCTGAAGAAGGTCGTACGGTTTATTTTGGTAAGCGCCACCTTTTTCTCTTTCCCTGTGACCCTCACAGCTGTAGCTGCTTCTACCGGAGGGCTTCCTACTAGCAAATGACGACGCTGACATGATTCTAGGCGACATTGGGGAAGATCACACCACCTTGACCGACTACTTTGAACGCAATGGGGCTCCGCCTTGTCCACCTGGTGCAAACCCAGCTGAATGGATGCTCGAGGCCATTGGCGCTGGTCCCCAAAATTCCACTTCAATCGACTGGCATCAGATCTGGCGGGGTAGTCCGGAGTATCAACAGGTTCAGCAAGAGCTCAGCAGGCTCCGCTCCCTCGCTTCACAATCGAAGTCCTTGGAGAAGGACGCAGAGCCAGAGAAGCACCGCGAGTTTGCGGCGTCTTTCTGGGAACAGTTTCTCTATGTCACGAAACGAGTCTTCCAGCAGAATTGGAGAACTCCATCCTACGTCTACGGCAAGGTTTTGCTCTGCACTTTTTCGAGCTTGTTCATTGGTCTTGTCTTTCTCGATGCTCCTTTGACAATTCAAGGCCTTCAGAATCAGCTCTTTGCGATTTTTGAACTTTGCAGTATCTTCGGCCAACTCGTCGATCAACGGCTTCCTCAATTTGTCACTCAGCGCAAGCTATACGAGATCCGCGAACGGCCGTCCAACACTTATTCGTGGAAGATCTTTATGCTGAGCCAGATCGTATCCGAAATTCCCTGGACAGCCATTTCGTCCGTCTTTATGTGGGTACTGATCTACTATCTAGTCGGCTTCAACCACAATGCTGGAACCGACGGGACTGAACGCGCCGTTCTATCGTGGCTCCTATTTCTGCAACTCCTGATGCTCATTAGCGCATTTGGACACTTGTGCATATCTTTCAGTGAGACGGCGGATGAAGCGGGCAACGTGGCAAATCTGTTGTTTGTGCTGGTGTTCTTTTTCTGCGGCGTCCTAGCCACTCCAGAACAGATGCCTGGGTTTTGGATCTTCCTGTATCGCGTCTCGCCGCTGTCGTACTGGGTTTCGGCAGTGTTATCGACGGGTGTTGCCAACGTCCAAATCACATGTGCGGCCAACGAATACATCAGCATACTTCTTCCCGATGACCATCAGAATTGCGGTGAGTATTTGGCCGAATACATCTCTACGGCAGGTGGCTATGTGCTGGACCCTGCGGCGACTTCCGAGTGCAGGTACTGCAAGATCAGAGATTCTAATTCCTACCTGTCGGGAATCCATATCGATTATGATGATCGATGGCGCAATTTTGGCATTGTTTGGGCGTATGTTGTGTTCAATATCGCTGCGGCATTCGTGTTGTATTGGCTCGCAAGGATGCCCAAGGGAAGAAAGAGGAGTAAGGTGAAGGTGTAACACATGGCGATGACGATGGTGACGGTGGAGATGGGTGGTATTTCTTTGGGCGACTTTGCAAATGGCAAGACATGGATTGCATGATCTTGGTGTTGATTGTGGAAATAAGACGGTAGTAGTCTGGCAAGGTCTGACATAGATAGACTTCTTTAACTCTCAGCTCAATTGTCTATGTGCCTACATTTTAGAAAAGAGGTTTTGTGCATGAGTCTGGGCGAATTTTCATCTTTTTCTATTGGTGCACCTTTCACTAGAAGGTCGAGCCAAAAGCTGGAGATATAGAACTCAATTAATGATACACTTGTTGTTACATAGATTTTGGTCTTACACGCTCTATAGGCCACCTTGGCATTTGCAAGAACATCCGGAGCTGTTTCGGACCGTACAATGTGAGCGGAGGAGGCCATCAAGGCGAAGAGGAATATCAAAAATGATCCGGTCACTATTCGACTCTATTGTTAAGTTGATTTAGGTGTCTCGTCATCAAATCAGCGACTCCGTGCTCAGAGCTACCAGCTCATCTTCAGGGCTTGGTTGGTCCCGAGAAAGGGCATCAGCGGACTCGAACGGAGAAGAGGATTCGGTGATAGAAGAAGAGAATCGGTAACCCAGCTGGGTGGCAGGGTATTGCAGAAGAGTTCGAATGGCGGGGGAGGTGGTGTTTTCAAGAAACATACATATGGCGTGGCCTTCGTTGAGAGCGCGTCCAGTGGTCCACCAGATGTCCATGTGATACAGGGCGGTCAGCCAGTAGACGAAGATGAGCAAGGCACGCTCGTCTCGGCGGCCCAGAAGAGCACGGAATGCTGGCTGTAGTTGTGCCATGAACACGATGATCAGGTTGAAGGTGTCGATGGTCGATGTTCCGATGCTAGTGCTAGCGCCGGTGGTGAAGATCAGGCTGACGTGTCGCAGCGCCATGTGGTAGACGTTGTTGCGAGATGACGAATCCGGACCAATCTCACACAATTGGGCTAGTGGGTGGGGGATGCCTTCGTGACCTTCTTTCTTGAGCTCTCGAAGCGTCTTGGGATGGTATGCCTCAGGACCTGACTCTGCAAAAGCCGGTGCCCACATGCTCTCGTGCAGATGGTCCGAGAAGACGTTGCATATTTGCGCCGCTGACGCCTGCATCTCTACCCATTGCAGCTTCCTAGCCCGAACGGCCTCGTCTTCGGCTAGGACAAAAGAGTCTAATGGATCGAATCGGTCATACTGGATGAGGTTCATATTCAAAGAGAGGCAATTGGAAATAATCAAATCCATGTTGTGCTGGCCCAGAGGTCTAGCAAGTTGTTGCTGGAGCAAAGTCGTCGCTCGGTGCATGTGATGCGTCCTGGCGATCTGGTGACTTGCCATATTCGGTTGCAAGTGTGCCATGTGTTGGGCCGAAATGGCGAGAAGCGCGTGCATCAAGGATGAATTCTGGAGCGCAAGCGGGAGGTAGAGCGTTCTAATCATGGACTTCTGTGAAACGGGTCCCGCTAGGGAGTTTAAGGTGAAATTGACGTAGTGATGAAAGACACGTAAGTATGGTGTCATCCGTTGTAGTAGCAGATTGCTTCTCATCGAGTCTTCGTCGCCAGAGTATCTCAAAAGCCCATCGAGTTGTACTTCATGTTGAACCATAGCCAGGTGAGATCCTTTGAGGATTGACTCTGTGGAGGGACTGGACTGACTCAGCGAAATAACGCCTTCCGACTTTGCATCGTGGCCCTCAGCAGACTGAGCGTAGACACAGAGACTCTGAATGGCCTTGCAACGTCCGCAGATAGGACGTTGTTCGTCGCATTTTAGCCTTCGCTCCTTGCACGATCCGCATCCATTCCGTGACTTCTTGTGAGGTTTTCGAGTATGCTTGGAGATAGGTTGTTCAGATGATGACAACTTGTTTAGGCGGAATTTGATCACAGCAGCCATCAATTCTGCTTCGCGGTGCTGTCATCACCGCGAGAACCTGGCCCAAGAACAAGAGCCAGAGAACAGGCACGAGTGTGTTCCGACAAAGTAGGCAGGGTCTTTGATGGCGGTTAGAAGGAAACAGTATTGAATCTCAAGCTGTAACTCATGTATTTTCCCTGTACTCATGTCGCGAGCGATCATGCTGATCAAAGGATTGTTCTGTTCCATATGTCGTTGACAAAGGTCTCACGTGAGGCATTTGCCCTCTCAGACGCTAGCCTGGATTAGGCAATTTTCATCTGTCGTATTCGGCTGTGGGGGCCCAGTGGGCCTCCCACCCACAATTGTTCACTTTGGCTTTGAAGTGGGACATGCAGCACCGGCTCTCCAGGGTCTTGAATGTCAGTGAGACGCCTTGACGTCAGATTGGTAGCTGGGAGAGTGTCTGGATGTTGAGTCTGGAAGAAATCGGACGTCCTGTTGGTCGTTGTGTGTTGAAGGAAAGACAGGAAAGCGGCGAGAGGTTATTTTAGTTTATATGGCTAGACGACAATTTCACCAAAAGGCAGCCTGATTTCCCCATATCACGTGCGGAGATTCAACGTCCACGTCAGTCAGACTCTCGAATCTCGTGAATCTCAGTTGCACGAGTTGCAGGCAGACTTCACGTTGACTCACTTCATCAATCGCCTCGACACCTACAACGCTTCATTTACTCCTCTTTCTACCTTTTAAGCCTTGCTCAGCTTTGACCTTACCTGTCACTTCTAATAGACACCTCCACTGATACCGTCCCAGCAACCAAACATGACCTTGCCGCCTCCTAAACTGTATCCCTCCTCCATCATCTGTTGTTTGTCCCCTGTTTAAGATCCCGGTCTATCGGTCCTGACCACGGTCAAACTTGTCTACAACTGTGTTCCTGTATACCTCTACCTATCCACCTCCTTGATTCCCCAGTCTGGGCCTTTCACAAATTGCCAAAAAGCCTCGACGGATCGTCCAATGCCTGCAATGCCCTTCTAGGAGACTGTGCAACGACGCAAGACTTGGTCGATCCTTTGCCTGTTCGCAATCTTGATCTTCTACCATCGGGGCTCCCTGGATCAGTTCCTTGGCGAACTTTGGGTTCGGTTTCGAGAGAAACTACTGCAATTATTACTCGATCTCCCCTGGTGGAACACCCTCCCGCCAGGCCAAAGGCTTGCAGGGCAAGCTATTCTGCTGGCTTTCCTCGGCCCGCCAGGCGCATATATCGACCTCATCGATCAAGTCTTGCAGCGAGAGATTGGACCCCTTGGAGGCTTTGCAGACACTGATTTCAATGAGGAGATTTAAAGACAGCTGACCCAGAAACCACGGCGTCCGTCATGAACAAATCCATATTTGAGCGTATATTCCCCCACTCCCCAACCAGCAGACTACCACAGTACAATGACGATGACGATTACACTTCTCTTTATGCTTCTAGATCACCCTCCTCCCCCCCTCGAATCTCGCTCCGTGATTCGAGATCTTCGTCCTCTTCTCAAGCTCTCCGTTCTCTCTCTCCCAGGCAGACCTCATCTCCTGCAAACAAACCTGCCATACGTTCAAATGACCCTTTTCTCCACATCACCCGCGCATCCAATCAACTACAACGTACTTTTCAAACCCTCCTCGACGCTCAATCCGAAGGGCTAAGCGCTGGGATTGGACTTGAGGATGACACCTCATCATTCGGTAGTCCCACTCCGACTCCATCCCATACCAACCCTGTAAAAGGTGGCAACACAGTTCATGGGCCGAAGGTCATTCCTGTTCGTCAACCGCGGGTCCGGAAACTGACGTTGCGAGCGGCTCGGAAAGGCCTTTTCAATGCAATGCGCGAACTTGCAGACATCAAATCCCACGAAACTTCTTCTATCGACCAAGAAATTCAAGCTCGAGAACAAGCGGTTAAGATTGCTGCAGATCTCGCCGCACAAAGGACGACACTTCAAGGTGAAATCGACAACATTCGACACCAAGGAAGCTCTCGACTTTGGAAAGATGACTTGGCTCAGGTGGAGCTCGAAATAAGGACGCTGGAAAACCGTTTGTCGGAGTTACGAGTGCGCCAGCGATATTTGAGCTCCAAGATTGAAGAGGACATTAGCACCAAAGAATCCAAGTTGAGTTCCTACCGGGAAGCCTTCCGACTCGGCGAAGCAAGAGAGGTGGAGTTCTTGCGAAATCCACCCATCTCACAAGGTCTGGCCACGACCGGGGGCCTTCACCAAACCTTCTACACCTTGAAGCCGGATCGGAGAACCTTGGAGATGGCCATGGATCAATGGGGCGCAGAAATCGAAGAATTACAAACGCGGAGAAGCAAGGTTGAGAAGGAAAAGGATGCGTCGATGGATGGATCTCGACTCTGGAGAGACGCAGTCAAGCGTATCATCGAATTCGAGAGGGACCTGAGGGCTCAAACGCAGGAGCTCAGTGCCAGCCAGCTTCAGTCATATTCAGGTGATTCGCATCTTGCACGCATTGGATTGTCGACTTCGATGGAAGTCGTGGTGACCAAGCTTACAACCTTGATCCACTCACTTGAATGGGACCTTGGTCTTGCGGAAAAGAGGGGTTGGAACTTGCTTGTTGTTGCGATTGGGGCTGAGGTGGCAGCTTTCCAACAAGCCAGAGAGCTCTTGAGCCCGACCAAAGGCCTCACAAACGAGGACGATTTGATCGAGGACAGCTTGAGCGAGAGCAATATAGACCATCAAGACGATGAAAATGCCGACCTTGTGACCGCAGACGAACCCACACCCATCAATACCAACGGTAGTGGGACTTCTTTTACGAACAAAACAATCACGCCAACTCGCAGCCCGAGTCGACCGGCGAGCGTGACGAGCAACCAAAGCCTCGAAGACACATTGCGAGAATTTGCACCGTCGAAGTCGACTGGAGCTTCCATCATCGTCAATCCTCGCCGTACGATTAGTACAGACCGGAATGATAATGATGGCCGACGGAACGAGACACAGCGTGCTGATGGATATGCTGGAAAGCCGCTCGGCCGCAGCATGTACCAGTCGCAGGGCGAAGCCAGGGTGTCCCCCGAAAATCCCCTCACAACCAGTGCCAGCTCGAGGCACGGATCGGGTGAGAAAGTGAGTGGTGATGGCAAAGTTTCCGAACTCCGTAGCCAGAAAGATACTTCTCATGTGAGCCTGAGCCATGGACCTGGGGACGACGACGATGACGACGACGATCCGAGTCCCGATTTCTTCCTGTCACATTCGTGAACATGGGGCAAGTTTAAAGGGGGATGGATATATGTAGATATATATTTCATGGAGCTGCCAGATACTTGACAGCACCAAGGTAGATAGTCCCAACAGGGGGCGGGGACTTTTCACAAAGCGGAGGGTGAAGACAAATCCATTTGGCCGAGCTCAAGGCTCTGTAGAAGATATGGCTGAGCCCACCCAGATGGTGCTTAGTGCACTCTATTGGAAGCTGTGTACGAGGCTAGGTCGCATTGATTGTTCGGATTGGAAGGCCAACGCCTCCTCATTACCCACGATTCTTCCAAGCAATGAAAAGATTCTCAACCGATTCAGTTTCGATCATTTTTAACCAATTCAAGGTGCTGTGGGAAAAGTGGCAGCTCATGTGCTCTTCTCTTGCAGCTCCAACAACCTCCGGCGAATCTCAGTACTCGAAATTTTGTCGGCGAAACCCTTTTCAAGGCTATGCCCCGCCACAGTATCCGACGGTGCATCGTCAATCGAGCCTGCATCCAAGACATCGATCTCGAATACCTCGAGCGGCTTCCAGCCCTTGTCTTGCCGCTTATCATTGACCGCCTTCCCACCAGCTCTAGTCTCAGCGGAGATGACAATGGCAGAAATGGCTTGATCGGTAATTGTGGGGCCGTAGGGATCCGAGAGTTGTGTATAATTAATAGTGATTGAATCGTCCGAAGTGGAGTCCATTGGGGGCGTTGAATAAGTGACACGTACAACCTTGCCATTTGGACCTGGACTGTCGAGATACTCGGTCTTGCGGAGGGAGGACACGTCGGGATGAAAAGCAAGGATTGACTCGACAAATTGGGCGGTCCGAACTTGACGATCGTGCCACGATTCCACAATAGATCCGTACTTCTTGTTGACTAATAGCTCATCGCCGGTGATGCCACATGTGATGAGGCGAGGAGATGCTTGAGGATCGGCTGCAAGGATGGTGCATGTCAAGAGAAGTTTATGGCCAATATGAAGATGGTCAAATGTACCACCGACTGCCACGGAGGCGTGAGAAGTTACCGGGCCATCTGGGACCAAAGAGTTGCTAGGCTGAGATGAATTCTGATCGTAATTGAGGGAGGGGCCCGCGGGCAGACGGTGAATGGGGGGAATGGGTTGATTCTTGGAATTGTATGTGGTGGTAACCAGCTTCAAAAAGGATTCCCCAGCTTCTCCATCGACTGAATATAGTGCGGAGTAGTGGCGTAAGGAGGTGACCAAGGTTAGTAAATCCACGACAGGTCCAGAGATGTGTTGTTTTCCACTGCTTGAGGCTCCTTCGACAGGCGAGTCAACGAAAAAGACTCGGACGTCCAGACCACCAGGGAGGTCGAGATCGATGTGAGAGGTGGCAGCAACGGAGACGACTAGGCTGTATACAGACGAGAGGAGACGTTGGAGAGGCGCGAAGACAGCAGAGCGGGAGTGGGTAGTAGAAGCTGGATAGGATGGGTGGAGACACAGGGCAATATCCAACCTGGAAATGGTGGCTGTGGAGCCTGAGGCTACCAGCCTAGGAAAAAGAGTTTCGAGCGAGGTCTTGTATGCGGACCTTAATGAGCTTGTGGGAGAGGATATTGAAAGCGCTGGTAGAAGCAGAAGGGAGGCCGAATCTGACGATGAGATTGGGGCCATTTTATACAATATGGAGACGGCTGAGTGGTAGGGTTGTTTATTAGATTCTGGGTCGAGTATGGGCAAATCGAGCAGAGAAGGTAGAAGTCGAGGTGAGTTGTTGAAGAGATCCTGGTTGAATATCAAAGGGAGAGAGGGAGTGGGAGAGAGAAATCAAAGGACGTTGGTCGTTGGCATGGATATTTGATGTGGATGTGGATGTGGATGTGGATGGAAAGCGCGATCAACTTGTCCCTCGGCTCCTTCCCTCTGGGGAGGATGTATAACTGTTAAAAGGGTAAGAGCAGGCAAGAGCAGGCAAGAGCACCTGTGGCTGGTAGATCAAGGACTCTAGGAAGGTGCAACTGCCACCCACGTGAGACTTTCTCTCCCTCTAAATTCGTCTCTCTGTCTCTCTCTCACTCACACCCTCACCCACACCATCACCCTCCCCTCAACGCTCCCCTCCCCCTAATCTGCCTACCCACCCTGCTACCCGCCCCGACGCCTACTCCGTATTATCCTGTACCTGTCGACGTCCTGATTTCAAACCTTGACGCCAAAGCTCCTCCCGGCAATCACCGTCAAATGCACTGGCCCTCAACAAGACCGTTTGTCAGTTTGACGCTCTCAAAGTCAGTCTGACTTGGACCACTCAATTCAGACACTATATTTGTCTCTTTACCTGATCATTATGCCCTTCCACCTCCCCCGACACCAGCACACACTCTCCGATCCAGAGTCCCTTCAGGACAGTTATTACTCTCATAATTCCAACGCCTTCTACCCCCCAAACCAGACCCTGAGTTCAGTCCCCCAATCCGAAGGCCACTGGAACGACCAACAACAACACCTCCAACAATCACCACATTTTCCCGTGTCCAGCCAACATCCTTCCATACCCACCACCTCGTCCGACCAGGCACAAACTCGCCCCTATCAACCATTACCCAACTCAAATCCCGGCACGAATGGCACCGGCAATGGCACCGTGATTCCATTTCGTCTGGCACCATCCCAATATCAAGACCAAACACCCGCACAATACTCGACCCCTTCCTCCTCCCTGCGACGTTCTTTGACTACTGCTCGACAACCAGAAGAACTTCACTTAAACACCCCCTCTCGTTCCTCTGCCATGAGCGACGTCCATCATTATGGTGCACCGCCTGCGTACGCCGGAGACCAAGGACTATCTATCAAGATCGAACCATCCACCCCACAGCACCCTTCCAGCGTCGCAAGTAATCCTGTCCCAGGAACACTTCAGCCGGGTCTTGCAAACAGGCCAGCTGCTCTAGCTGCTAGTAACACTGCTCCTGCTCTCCCAACACTCCCTCAACTCTCGACCTCGTTACAACAACCTCCACACTCCGCGCGACCCTCTACCCTCAGTCATTCCCATTCGTACTCTAGGTCCAGCCCCGGCGTCATGGACCAACCAAAATATAAACCATTCTCAAACACACCAGAGCAAGCCAAATATTCTTCTCCCACCGCTGGATATATTTCCAATACCCCACTTGGCCCATCCTCCTATTCTCCTCTTGGCCTGGCCGACATTCGCGCTCGTGGTGATCAGGTCTTTTCAGATTTGCCTTTCAATCCCACTCTCCCTCAAGATAACGAAACCTCTCAGTACCCCCAGAACAGTCACTATGCAGCTCCATGGCCCATATACGCTGTCGACTGGTGCAAGTGGCCCCCCCGATCAAACAACAATACCGCCGGCAAAATCGCCATAGGCAGTTATCTCGAAGACAATCACAACTATGTGAGAGGAAATTACCTTCATGGACTCTCGCACCTGGCTGACATCAACACAGATACAAATCTTAGACGCTCAAAAGTCCCAGATAGACCCGGACAACCCCCATGCCGACCGCGGCCTGGACTTTGTCAAAACCGCAGAAGCTACCCATGCATATCCTGTCACTCGAATCCTGTGGGAGCCCCCGTCTTCCAATAAACAGACCACCGACTTGCTGGCCACGTCCGGAGATCATTTGAGGTTGTGGTCCTTGCCAAACGATCCACACTCGTATCAATCAAACAATATCAACAGATCCAACAACACCAAATCCCCCCCACTGCAAAAACTTTCGCCCCTGGCACTCTTGTCCAATTCAAAATCCCCAGAACACACTGCCCCAATCACTTCACTTGACTGGAATGTCGTCCAACCTTCTCTGATCATCACCTCCTCCATAGACACCACCTGTACCATCTGGGATATCCCTAGCTTGACCGCAAAAACACAGCTTATCGCACACGATAAAGAAGTCTATGATGTTCGCTTTTGTGCCAACAGTGTCGATGTTTTCGTCTCATGCGGTGCCGACGGTAGTGTGAGAATGTTTGACCTCAGGAGTCTTGAGCATAGTACTATCATATATGAACCTTCTGAAAAGCAACAGGCCAAAGACTGTGAGTCTAGCAACCTTTCAGACCTCTCCCCTACTGACCTCTCTGCAGCCTCAGACGCCCTTTCGTCTTCCCCGACTCGCGGTGGTCCCTCTTCTCTACCGTTTCCGCCACCCCTGCTCCGCATAGCAGCCTCCCCTCACGATGCTCATCTTCTTGCAACCTTCAGTCAAGACTCTTCTGTCATACGAGTCCTCGACGTCCGTCAACCGGGCCAAGCACTCCTCGAACTCAAGGGTCATGGTGCTGCCGTCAGTTGCATTGACTGGAGCAGCTCTCAGCGTGGCGTTCTCGCCTCTGGAGCCGATGATTGCTGCGTCCTACTTTGGGATCTGATGGGCAGCTCGGCCACGGGCATCGGGGCTTCAGCTCCTGCGGGAGCTTCTCAAGCCACCGCAAGCACCGGGCAAGCACCAGGCTCTACTAGCCAAGAAAGGGGCCCTAGCGCGGTCTGGGAGTCGGCTTTTGAAGTCGCCAACATCAGCTGGGCGCCATCCATGGGTATGCTGGGTGTCTGTGGAGGCAAGGGCTTCTGGGGTGTGCAGTTATGAATCATGGCCGCTAGCCGCTACCTGCAACTGATGTGGTCCTTGGCACTGTCTCTCTTGGCTCGAGTATGAACGTGGACCGAATTTTCATGACATGAGAGGGTGATGCTCATCTATTTTGTTCGAGATGACAAAATTTCCGCTGACGACAAGGAAGACATGATATTATAGAAGAATGGACAGCGTGCATTGTTGCTGCCTTATATGACAAGATTTTCTATTTTGGTAGACTAAGTCTTGGGGTCATGCCGTTGTTCTGCTCGTAATGGATCTGCCACGTCGAGGCAGACGGCAGACAACCCCCCGCCTGAGCATCGCATAGGCCGACCAAGCGCAGCGTAGCTCGACTTTGAGCCCATGAGCATTGTTTGCATCGAGTCACATGTTGATTCTATCAGTCTATGCAATTGTGATATCTCCCATGCAACAAATCTAGATGATGGTCAGATCTCAAGACCACCACGTGTCGGTATTCTAGAGTCCGAATGTACGGCCATCGTATCGAATACGACAGACAGGCTTTCGTGAACGCATCGAATCATGCCAGGACTCGCCTTTTACTGGGCCTTCTTGTTCTTGGTCCCGCTGCCCACATGGCCATTTCCTACTCTCTTTTCCTCGACTTCAGCGCCAATCCCGACGCCGTCAGTCTTGTTGATGAAGAACATGCGCTCAAAAACCTTCAGAATCTCGTCTAGGAAAATAACAGGCGCCGAAATGACCACGACCGCCGTCCATTCCGCTTGAGTCAAGGGCTCAATACTGAACAAGCTCTGCAAGATAGGCACGTACAGGATGGCAAAGTGGAGAGCCATGGAGAGCAGGATGGCGTAGATGAGCTTCATGTTCTTCCACAGCGGCATAGTGAGTAACGACTCGGACGATGACAAGGCGTTCATGGCATTGAACATTTCAATCACCACCAGAATCGACAGACTCATGGTCGAGGCCGTCCGTGTGGCCACCGACGAGGCGGAGAATATGCTGCAGTCAGTCGTCAGGTAGAGAGGGTTCGTCAGGCTGCACTGGTGGAAGTGGCGCAGTTGAGTAAAGGTAATCTGAGGCCCCGTGGTGTGATACATGAACCACCACACGTAGCCAAACACAGTTGCGGCCCCCACATACGTGCCAATCACCATGTACCGGAAAAAAAGCCAGCCCGACACCAAGGGCTCGTCACGTTTGCGCGGACGCCGGCGCATCACGTCGCCATCTGGTGGGTTGAAAGACAATGCCGTGGCTGGAAGGCCGTCCGTGACTAGGTTGACCCACAGAAGCTGAACCGGGATCAAGGCTTCAGGCAGTCCAAGTGCGGCGGTGAGGAAGATGGATACGACTTCTCCAATGTTGGATGAGATCAGATAGCGGATGAACTGTTGAGTGTTGGAGTAGATGGTGCGGCCTTCTTCAATGGCAATCTCGATCGTGGCAAAGTTGTCGTCCGCCAGGACCATGTCGGCTGCCAGTTTTGCAACATCTGTGCCCGTGCCCATGGCGACACCAATGTCAGATTTCTTCAGTGCGGGCGCGTCGTTGACGCCGTCACCAGTCATGGCGACGACCTCCCCGGCGCTTTGCAGCAGGTCCACTAGTTTCGACTTGTGGGTGGGTTCGACTCGTGAGAACAGGCTGGCGGATTTGGCTGCTGCGAGTTTCTCGCTTTCGGTGAGTTGGTCAAACTGTCGACCCGTATAGCTCTTGCCCGCCAGGTCTTCACCAGGCTCGAAGACGCCAATCTGTTTACAGATGGTCTCGGCCGTATTCTGGTTGTCGCCCGTGATGACAATGACACGGATTCCAGCAGACCGGCACTTCTGAATCGAGGCGGCGACTTCGGGACGAGGAGGGTCGAGCATGCCTACGAATCCAATCAAGGTCATGTTTTGCTCCAGCTGGGTATACGCCTCGGTGGTTTTGGCCGTCTTGAGAAGCTTGTTGCCGTTGATATCATCAACGCTGGCAAGAGCCAAGACACGGAGACCGTGTCGGCCATAGTCAACTAATTCTTCGGAAAGGAGGCCGAGGTGTTTCTTGGTGATGGGCACCTTCTTCCCATTAGCACCCAGAATGACATGGGAACATCTCTCGAGGATGGACTCTGGAGCGCCTTTGACAAGTAGTTTCTGCTGTGCTCCAGTGCCAACCAGGACAGACATGCTTTTACGATCGCGAGAGAACTCATACGAGGCTTGCAGAGGGTGTTTCTCTTCCCAGTAAGCGCTCGCATAATGGAGAAGCTCGCCTGAGACTAAACCCTGGCGTTTATTGTTGGTGGCGATGTCGTCGGTCCCAATCTTCTCGGCCAGGACCCGTAGTGCACCTTCGGTTGGTTCGCCAATGTTGGTGAAGGTGTTATTCTTGAAGTCGTAGGAGAGTCGGGACTCGTTGCATAAGGCGGCAACTTCTGCAATTTGACGGATAGTGGCGGAAGATACGGCTGCATTTTCTAGGCGTTGCCCATTTTGAACAAGATCTCCGTTGGGCGAGAAAGTGGTCCCTTCGACTTGGATTTCTTCCAAGTCATTGCCAGCCTCATTTAGATAAACAACCTTTTCGACGCTCATCTGGTTGGTGGTGAGAGTGCCGGTTTTGTCAGAGCAGATAACACTACAACTTCCGAGAGTTTCAACAGAGGGGAGGCTTCGGACAATGGCGTTCTTAGCAGCCATCTTGCGGGTGCCAAGCGCCAGACAGGTTGTAATGACGACGGCGAGACCTTCAGGGATGGCAGCGACACCGAGAGACACGGCAATTTTGAGGTAGTAGATGGCACCTTTGGCCCAGCTTCCGCCGTGGGAGGGATCGTTGAAATGCTGGATATTGATGAGCCAGACCAAAATACAGATGACAGTGATGACCTTAGCTAGAGTATCGCCAAAGTCGTTCAGCTTCTCCTTCAGAGGGGTTGGTTCTGAGATTTGAGAGGTGATGCTTTCGTGGATGTCACCAATGGCAGTGGAGCTACCGGTGAGGACGACGATAGCAGTGGCATGGCCAGTGACGACTGTGGTTCCGGAGAAAAGAATGTTGACTTGATCCTGCTTCACAGCCTGTGCGTCCTTGATGGGCTTGGTCTCTTTGGTCACACTTTCACTCTCACCAGTGAGGATGGCTTGGTCGACAGCAAAATTGTTGCTCTGGATAGACAGGAGGCGGCAATCGGCAGGAATGCGGTCGCCGA
Organism: Exophiala mesophila; assembly: GCF_000836275.1. Lineage (NCBI taxonomy): Eukaryota > Fungi > Ascomycota > Eurotiomycetes > Chaetothyriales > Herpotrichiellaceae > Exophiala > Exophiala mesophila. The sequence goes on along the minus strand of NW_015622505.1, from coordinate 368,882 downwards.
TGGCGATGGTAACAATATCTCCGGGGACCAACTCTTCGGCCTTGATTTTGCGGGCTTGACCATCGCGGGTGACCTTGGCCTCGTTGGCCGAGTACTCTTGGAGGGCGGCGATGGCCTTTTCGGCACTGCTTTCTTGGGTGACTCCGACAACGGCATTTAGGATGAGGATGCTTAAGATCTAGAACAAGGTTGGCTTGGATTTGCAGACTCTCAACACGGGTTGTACATACCACGACGGGGTCAACGAATGCGGTCCAATCGTCGGATTCTTCAAAGACGGCCAGCACAAAAGAGATTGCTGCCGATCCTAGCAAGATCAAAACCAATTGATCCTTGAACTGTTCGAGGACGAGTTGCCAGAGGGGTGTTGGAGGATCTTCTGGGAGAGCTGAAGGGTTTTGTCAGCCAAAGAAAGGCAGGTCTTTGTTTGATGTTTTGTTGGGTGGGTAGGTGCAGGAAGGGGCAACTCACAGTTGCTTCCATAGCGAGCTCTGGCCTCAAGAACCTGGGGCGAGGAGAGGCCCTTGGTTTCGGAAACGTCAAAGTGCTTCAAGACATCTGCACCAGATCGCAGGTAGGATTGCTCCATCTTTACCCGAGCGGGCGGGGAGGAAAGTGAGAGTCGACGAATCTAGAATCTAGGATTGTGTCACAGAAGTCTGGGAGCCATACAAGGTGCAGCAATAGACAGGATGATAGAGGCCAAACACTGTAACGATGACTGCAACTTCAAACAGGAAATCTATATCAAGGAGCGACTTGTTGGTGCCATGTCAAGGTGACTGGTGGTGCCGATGTGGAGATGAGAACACGGTGGAACTTTTTTTCTGAGTGTTGGAGTTGAGAGCCACGAGTGCCTGCGACAGAACGACGAGGAAAGCGTCTAGTGCGTCTCCAAAAATTGGAGAGGGAGTGGCGGGAGTACCACGAGTGAGAAGAGGCACGGGAGGAATGACGCGTGGAGAAAGGTTGGCCAAGAAGGGTTGGAAGAGGCGACAGTTTCATGCATCTTGTATGCCACTATGCGTGCGTACTGGTTGATAATAATAAAAATACCTCTGGACCCAAAGCGGCACAGCGGGCTTCGGCTCGTCATCCGTGGTTCAATATCAAACAAGTCCAAACGGTTGTGGACCGAGCCATCAATTGACATCTGATGATATTGTAATCTGGTGAAGAAACATTATATGCCAGACATCGTCAGACTTGGAGGCTTGGGCAGAGCGATAGTTGAGTTACGTACGATCAAAATGACAATGTGGGCAATGACATGTCATCAGTTGTAGGCAGATTAGTACATACCTAATTGCTACTGTACTACGTCAAGGGCGAGGCTCTGTCACCAGTTGAACCTTTTCCATAGCAACCATCGAGGTGGCGGAAGCCAGGCAGACACAGTAGAAACAAATGTTGTTGTTGAACAACACCACCACCAACAACAACAATAATCATAACAAACGTGACGGATTTTGAGTGGCAACTGTAGCCAATGACGATTTGGCATGTCGAGGATGGAGGGGATGAAGGTAATGTTTTCCTTGATTTGATCCTGTTACGTGTTCCATAACTCAGGTACGACAAACTCTTCTTGTTGACCCTAAAGTACCTAGAGTGAAGGATATGGAATATCAGGTGGGAAGAGGGTCATGTACATAAGGTACTATGTACTAGGTACCTACCTACGGTACCTACTTATTAGCAAGTATCTGTAACCTCAGGCAGTGGGCAGTATGCAGTATGTTCCTAGTATGTCTCAACATTGTGGGATGTGAACTGAGACTCTCAATAATAATACCTAGGTAGACATCTGCTGTCAGCCTTATTTGTGGCTCTCAGGCTCAAATAAGAGCAACTTGAACAAGGCAAAACAGGGCAACGACGCTAAAAGTTAAGCGCCACAAGTTGGAATTAAGGGCTAAGGAGCCCCGGAGGCCGCAGTCTCCCAGTGGCTCATCAGTCATGAATCTCTCGCAGGCAACAACACCAGGAAGTGGCAGAGTGGGAGAGTAATCGCTCAAGCACGCGACCTGATTGATTGCCTGGAATTATTATTATTGACATGATTGCGCGGCTCCTTGCCACTCGTTGTGCCGTGTTTCCCCCAAGCCCAAGCCCCAAACCTCAAACTCCATTAACCCCCAAGTAACAATTGACGCTGTGGGATGCGGCCGAGGACGCTTCAGTTGCAGAGGAGAAATACAGCGCGTCGCAGGCACCAAAGACGGAAAACAAGGCCTCACTTCTACTGGTCTGAACTGATCTGAACTGGTCTGGTCTGAATTGGTCTCAACCGGTCTCAACTGTCTCACTGGCCTCAAGAACCTGACCTGAGCCTACCACGCTTCTTCTTGCTTGCTACTTGCTACTTGCTTTCTGCGCACCTCCTCACTCATCTGCACTATCTCATCACCAGACGCCCACGCCCAAGCCCAACTTTCTCCTTCAATTTCCATCCCATTCATCCACGCTCAATCTCAATTCCATCACAGTCTCCATTCTCTAATTCTTCCTTCTCCATTCATCTCGCGCTTCCAATCTCCCTCCTTACACTGCAATTCATTCTCTCTCCATCATGTCTACTGATGTAAGTCACTGTCCTGCCCTCTCTCCCTGCCCCTCGAGCCTTCAGCTCGTCCATCTCGCTGCCCACCACATCCAATCACTGATAGAGCGACACGCTGACATGCACCGAATTCTAGCGCGAAAGGTACCTCTCCATCACAATGACAACTCCATGTCAACTCCTTATTGTGCTTGTGCTCATCTGACCTTCAATCCAGCAAAACTTTCCTCGCGAGGCTCTGCGAGCAGGCCGAGCGTTATGACGAGATGGTCAACTACATGAAAGAAGTTGCAAATGTTGGTCACACCATCAAAACACCCCCTTGATCATCACTCATTGCTGACACACTCTCTAGCTGGGCGGCGAGTTGTCCGTCGATGAGCGAAATCTTCTCTCGGTCGCTTACAAGAACGTCGTTGGCACCCGACGTGCGTCCTGGCGCATCATCTCCTCCATCGAGCAAAAGGAAGAGTCCAAGGGTTCGGACAAGCACGTCGGCACCATCCGGGAATACCGCCAGAAGATCGAGACCGAACTCGAGAAAGTCTGTCAAGACGTGCTCGATGTTTTGGACCAAGCCCTCATCCCCAAGGCCGAGTCGGGAGAATCCAAGGTCTTCTACCACAAAATGTATTCAGCCCCACCCCTCATCTGCCCACTTAATCTAACCATCAATAGGAAGGGTGACTATCATCGATATCTCGCCGAATTCGCCTCTGGCGAGAAGCGCAAGGTTGCCGCTACCGCCGCACACGAAGCATACAAGGTATGTTAGCCTCTGCCTGCCTCAATTCATGTCCGCTCTAACCCACACTTGCAGAATGCCACCGATGTTGCACAGACTGAGCTCACCCCAACGCATCCTATCCGCCTCGGCCTGGCCCTGAATTTCAGCGTCTTCTACTACGAAATCCTCAACTCTCCTGACCGAGCCTGTCATCTTGCCAAGCAAGCCTTTGATGATGCCATTGCCGAACTCGACTCGCTGTCCGAAGAGTCCTACCGTGATAGTACGCTGATCATGCAGCTGCTTCGAGACAACTTGACTCTGTGGACTTCGTCCGACGGTGGTGACGGCGAAGCCGGCCCGGCTGGCGAGGCTCCCAAGGAAGATAAGGCTGCTGAACCTGCCCCTACTGACGCCGAAACCAAGACCGATGCTGCCCCAGCCTCCTAGACAGTCTGGCTATTAGTTCCGCGGACGGTCGTGCGTTGAGCTTCAGGCCGGGTCTGAACCTCCACTTCTTGTCATCGCTCCATCGAGGCTGGGTTTCAATTCTCAAGAGCGGAACTCTTCTAGACCTGCGCACATGGCTTTGGGAAGAGATGCAAGCGACACCACACGGAGCGTGGATTTGGACCAAGGAGGAGATGATTGCCGACGGGACCGCGCAGCCGGCAGAGATTCCGGACCTCTTTCCCCACCCACCAGTCACCATCTACGTCGACACGAGATGCGAATCCCAGCACAGAAATGTTTTTCCTCTTTCCTTTACACTACGATACCACCCAGCTTTAGCTTTGGTAGGCTGAATAAGTGGCGTTAGCAAGCGTGCGAAAGATCCATCACAATCACAATCACAATCTGGATCTGTCTTGACCAATTTTCTTTTGTCTTTTGATGTGACAGGTGTTGTTATGATCTCATTGCTGCCTGTCTGGTGCATTGTGAGGGCCATCAAGGTAATGACAATGCGTGCTGGCCATAATTGACGCACGTGATCGTTCGCAATGTCATAATTGCATGTGCGCATCACGAGTGCCTACGGCTCGGATCGGATCAACTTGAGTGGAGGCCAAGTCATGATCTCATCCTCCATACCCGTGTTCCACTCCCATGACCTTGTTACCAATGTAATGTGCCAGCAACCCCATCAGCCCAGGGGGAAACCCCCTTGTTCTAGACCTGGGACAGCCTGCATGTGTGTGAATACTCCATTTCTCGCAAATAACACACTGTTGGACTGCGTCATGCATGGGGAGTCGATGCTCCATGTACCCCCCCCCCCCCCCCCCCCCCCCCCCCCCCCCCCCGGCCTCCAGTCAGGTACCAGTGGTAAGTCAGGACTG